>NC_090446.1:1493875572-1494536509 GCF_031143425.1 Pleurodeles waltl
TGAGCATCATGTGTTTGAGGTTTGTCTGAATGAATGCACAAGGGAGCTGTCAACTGAACCCAGACAGACATGGATTGTAAGGCACAGAAGGATTTAAGTGCAGAGAAATGCTCACTTTCTAAAAGTGGCATTTCTAAAATTAGTAGTATTAAATCCAACTTCACAGGTCAGCAGGATTTTGTATTACCATTCTGGCCATACTAAATATGACCTTCCTACTCCTTTCAGATCAGCAGCTACCACTCAAACAACATATGAGGACAGCCCAATGTAAGTCTATGAAAGGAGCAGGCCTCACAGCAGTGTAAAAACGAATTTAGGAGTTTTACACTACCAGGACATGTTAACTACACAGGTACATCTCCTGCCTTTTGCCTACACAGCATCCTGCCCTATGCGTTACCTAGGGCATACCTTAGGGGTGACTTATATGGAGAAAAAGGGGAGCTTTAGGCTTGGCAAGTACTTTTAAATTCCAAGGTGTATTGGCAGTGAAACTGTACACACAGGCCTTGCATTTGCAGGCCTGAGACATGGTTAAGGAGCTGCTTAAGTAGGTGGTGCAATCAGTGTTGCAGGCCCACTAGTAGCATTTAATCTACCGGCCTTGGGCACATATAGTGCACTTTACTAGGGACTTATAAGTAAATTAAAGAATCCAATTGAGTAGGATCCAATGGTATCATGTTTAAAGTGAGAGAGCATGTGCACTTTAGCACTGGTTCACCGTGGTAAAGTACGCAGAGTCTAAAAACCGGAACAAACTGTATCCAAAAAGTGGAGGGAGGAAGGCAAAAAGTTAGGGGGTGAACACCCTAAGGCTGTCAGGTCTACCAACTATAGTTTGTCCATGGAGATAAGAAGAGGGTATATACTTAAACATTCTAAGAAGCAGAGCTAGCACGTCAACAGAAAGCTATGTATGATATAAACATGGACTCCTCACCTGTACAGACTACGGACTTGCAAATGTAAAGTGAGAATTCGCAATGCACAAACGAATGAACTGCAATGTATTTGTGACCCCTTCTAAACAGCTAGCATAAGGGGCGACCAAGAGGCAGCCAAGGGGTGTTCCTATCCATTTGCAGTTCCCAAAGAAATAAACAAATGCTTTGCAACCATTTTTGCAGTACAAAGCACAGATGGGTTTGCGTCTGCCAAGGGCAAGCAGTATCCATTCAAAGTGTAAGTTGTCAAAATGTAACAACTTACACTCCGCTTGTGCAGGCTGAAGATGTCCTCAGCTCTTATCATTAGACCAAACTGAGGCCATATTCCCCGTTGTCATTTGCCACGGCCACTTTAATAATTTTCATGTGTATTCAAAATATTCTCCATTCGTGCAGTACGGGTCACTTCATTCATGCATGTGTATAGGTTTGGAAATGTCACAGTCCTCTTCTAGTGAGAAGGTAAGTCCACTCGAGGCAATTAGCTATTTGAGTGTCACGACAAATGACATAACACCTCTGCATGCTATGAACTCAAACAGTCAAAACAGATTACAAAAGCTAACGGTCACTTTAGCATGAAAAGTTAATTAAAATGCCTCAACAAAGGGATTTTGTTGGTCAGAAAACAGACGTAGCTCAGTTCTGAAATATAGGAATAATTGCATTTTTTAAATCAAAGTGATTCTAGTGTGTGCACACATCTGCCTGTTGTGACACAAAATGACAGGCAGGTTGGTATGTGACAGTTTGCATATTGTATCGTGGCAATATTATTTAATATTTTATCACTGTGGAGCATGCAGAGGTCCTCACGATTCAGTACCAACAGAGAAGTAAATCCGGGCTTATTCTGCTGTACCTGGAAGCTTACTCGATACGCAGTTTCACTACAAACAAATGGGAGAAAAGCCCCACCGAATAGTGCACTTAGGCCCATATTTATACTTTTTTAGCGCCGCATTTGCGTCATTTTTTTATGCAAAAATGGCGCAAACTTACAAAATACAATTGTATTTTGTAAGTTTGCGCTGGTTTTGCGTCAAAAAGTGGTTGAATATAAACTCGCTGGCCAACCCGTCCAAACTGGAACTGTGTCAAATTTCAATTGTAGGAAATAACAAATGAGTTGCAGGATGTCCAAATGGCCATTAGTGGAGAGAATGCACCATTTGAGCGTCTTCTATAGGACACATTAAAGCGTGATAAACTAGGAAGCAACGGGCAGTGCAAGCGTGGCGCGTTTGTGAAAGAGCCCGTTGTTTGTTTCTATTCCACAGCGCTCCACACCTCAGAGCGCAGGGCGCCTTCTTTAATTCCTTCTTAATTCCCTCGAGAAATCCAAGTTTAATGGTACTGGGTGCATTTCACAACACACGCTATGAAGCTGTCAAGTTGTTTACCTTACATTCTGCTTTCCCATCGCATGTCAAGGGGAGGGCAGGCTGGGGTGTGGATGGGAACGGGGGAAATGTAAAAATAAATATTAAAACAAAACAAGCACAATCGCACTCTGTAAAACCTTGAATTTGCCATGCAGAGCTTAGATACAATTGAAATAAAATGGTAGTCATGCAAAGTGCTTGTTTACTGTCCAGCGAGATTGCGCTGTGTAGGAAATTAAAAGAAAAAGTAGTCCAGAACCCATGCCGAAAACAAGGAGTCTTAAATGTTTTCAGTAGTTGACTGGTGCACTGGAGAAGGGCTAAACCACGGAAAAGGCATGACGTATGCATGCCTTTCACAAATGAAATCAAGTGAATCTTAAAAGGCAAGCCCAACAAAAGTGATGGGCGTTACATGGGCTTGGTTAAAAGCCCACTGAAAGATTACAACCGGCCGGAGTGCTTGCACGCTTGACCCTAAAAATGTAAGGAAACTGTTATTCTGCATGTAGTGGGGGTGGGACCAGTGAGCGTGGGGGACAGCGTCAAAGGTGTGGCTGAAAAAAGCATAATATTCTGTAAATTTTTTTGTTCTTTCACCATCAGATAGCTACATATTAAAACGCGCAGCCTAAGTGAAAAATAAATTTAGAAAAGTTGTGACTGAGTGGGAAATGCAGTATGGTGCATTATGAAACCTCTATTAGTCAATGCACTGCAGAGGTTTGTGTATAGTGACTTGTGCATTTTTAGTGCTGCAAGGTCACAGCCTGTGACAGAAAGCACTGTGAATATGTAAGTCATTATCAGTGGCATAATGAAACTTCAGGGGGCCCCATGCAAAGTACATAGAGGGGGCCCCCTCACAACTCACTCAGGAGCTCTCATGACAGGGTACTAAGTTGACAGGGCCCCCTGGAGCTCGTACCCCTCCCCACCCCCTGCACCACAGGGCCGCGGGGGCCTTTGTTACTGTTAGCGCGTCAGACCCCAATAAGCATACTTACAAGGGGATGCAAATAGGTCTATGAACCTTTTGACTCGCAATTAAAAAGTTCTTACCATAGCTCCAGTACATCATCTATTATCGATACACAATAATTAACAATCATTAGTAATCAATAAAGCAATAATCAATGGAGTCACTAATTATCACGCATCATGACCTTTCAGTCATGAATAACCACACCTTTAGTAAAAGTTTAGAATGTTTATTTCCCTATATTAACAATGCTAAGGTCATGTAGATTAATCTAAAAATTGAATGAAACACACATAAAACAATGCTGGTTGTCCAAAGCGACAGAAGAAGAGAAATCTAATCAAAGCTTGAACTACAACCCATTCTAAAGTTACAGTGCAAATCAATAGCAGAGTCAGCTGCTTTAACGTAATGAAGTGCATAAAATTCAGCAGAGAAGTTCCTCAAGCATTAGTCCCGGTTATCATAATTCAATTGGTGAGAATCCTTAACAAAACTCAGATCAGCATCAACATGTTGGGCTTCATGCAAAACAATTTAGTAACACCAATTTGGAAAACATCTAACTATGGTTCTATCAAAACAGCGCAGTTGGTACCTAGAAAGAAAAAGAAAATATGCATGATAATCACATTTCGGTGTATACCTATCCTCGGTATGGATCAGCAAAGCAGAATCAGTCTTCGTCTTCAGGACATCAGTCGATCAGCAGTGCATCAGGCTCTCAGTCTGGAAAATATGAGCCCAGTGAGCTAGAATGTCGGAATGAATATTCTCTCTCCTAAAATCTTTCCCTCTCCTAAAGTCTGAATAAGTCTTATAAAATCTGAAATCTTTTCCCTCTGAAGCGTTGTTATATCAAAGTCACCTAAACTATCCCCTAATTCCCTATTCGTCAATTAATCGTATGTTTGCACTCTGTCCAATAACGCTACTATACCAAATCTATGAATTCTAATATTTCTCCATTCTCATACTGATGATTGGTTAGCCGTACGATGTTCTCATCATCCGGCTCGTCAGGTAACAATATTGTTGCAGATTCCACTCTAGTCAGTATCTTCATTGTTCTTGTCCTGGGAAAGTCCGCCTCACACACATTACACATAAAATGTTACATTAGCAAGAACATCATCTCCTAGCAGTCAGTTCTCACGAAAAGCTTTCGTTAAGCACATTTAAACAATACAATAGACATTTCACAGTTCAATTCTCTTGGTCAGCATTTTTATTAAACGCTAAGAAATACAGGTTCTGCATGAGGCCTGGCAAAATAGGCCAAAACACTTGCTAAGTTAAGGCCTACAATTAATAAGCTAAAGCACACTTCATAACCCTTAATATGACATATTGCTGCATTAGTCTAACACATACTTAATATTTCATAAGTATCATTGCTCAGTACATTTCGTTAACACTTCGAGGTCACATTTTCAAATGAGTGCATTATTTTCTACGTTATTGCATTGTCTACATAAACTAATTATTCAAAACACATAAACACTCATTACTAATTTTCTTATCAAGACGCCTCTGCTAGCATTATGCCACTGGTCATTAATTTAAACTTGCATTACATACAGTAGAAGATAGACTGCTACAAAATGTGCAAAAAGGTTTAACATAAAGGCCCTCATTACAACATTGGTGGTAAAAGCCGCTTACCGCCGTGCAGAAGACCGCCAACACACCGCCACGGACATGGAATTCTGCCACAGCTATTATGACCCACATCTCGGAATCTGCCAAAATTCAGACAGCCACACAAGTCCGCCACACCAAAGGTCAGTGATAAACTGGCGAAAACAAAACTGACACCGTCACGCCAACAGAAATACGCCCACGCTATCACGACACACGAATCCATGCGGCGGTCTTTCCACAGCGGTATTCCATTGGCGGTACACACCGCCACGCTCAAAATACACACACTCTTACAAAACACAGCCACATTGGACAATTCAAAATACACACACCTGATACACATACACACACCACTCCCACACACCCATTACAATATAAAACACACACCCACATCACCAACAAACCCATACTACCAAAAATTCCGAAAGAAGGCCAGAGAGAGACAGCACCAGCAAGAACAACAGCAGCCACAGGCACACAACCCCATCACCCACACAACTTCCACGCACCGCACACAACACACCACTACATATCACCACACTTATCACCACACAATCCACCCCACACATCACCCACACCACCCCATGGCACGGCAAAGACACCCCAGGTTCTCGGAGGAGGAGCTCAGGGTCATGGTGGAGGAAATCGTCCGGGTAGAGCCACAGCTATTCAGAGAACAGGTGCAGCACACCTCCATTGCAAGGAAGATGGAGCTATGGCGAAGAATAGTGGACAGGGTCAACGCAGTGGGACAACACCCAAGAAATCGGGAGGATATCAGGAAGAGGTGTAACGACCTACGGGGAAAGGTGCGTTCTGTGGTCTCAAGACACCACCAGGCGGTTCAGCGGACTGGCAGCGGACCCCCACCTCTTCCCCCACAACTAACAACATGGGAGGAGCAGGTCTTGGCGATTCTGCATCCTGAGGGCGTCGCAGGAGTAGGTGGAGGATTGGACTCTGGTAAGTCAAAGCTTTACTATTACATCCCCCACCCTACCAGCATGCTATCACATACCCCAACCCTCACCCTCACCCCCAGCACCCCTACTCCTCACAAATGTCCCAACATCACAAACCACCCATCCCAACACCAAGCCCTGCATGCAACAACAAAGCATGGACACACATCACCAAAGCATGCCCACTGCACATACCCATACACCCCCCTAAACCATCATCACACAAGCTCCCACACAGGAATGCTAGCACTGTGGTACACAGTCACCCACCCATTGCACACCATTACACACACAGATTTAATAACCATCCTTTTATACCCCTGCAGGACCCCTAGCCAACATCACAGGACAGGAGGGTCCACACATGTCCACACCACCAACAGAAGAGGCCCACAGTGATGAAAGCACCTCTGTCCAACTGGATCTAGATGACAAGCCCGGACCATCGGGGACCTCTAGAAAGTCGGTTCCCCTCACACAGGCACAGGCCATCACAGACCTTCCCCCCTCTGGAAACACCAGCACAGCACCCACCCAGCGGGCCCATACGTCCGTCCCCAGGACACGTCAATCAGCTGTGTGTCCACCACTACAGGGAACCCAGGATAACCCACCACCCCAACAACACCAAGGACCTTGGGGCAGTGGTAGTGGGCACACGGTCCAGGGGACGGAGGCACTGGAACACAGGGGAACTGTGAGGGCTGCTGTGCGACAGGGGGAGGACAGGCCAAGGGAACCCACTTTCCACAAGGCCCTCTCCTCCATCATGGGAGCCTACCACCACTCACAGGAGACGATGGCAACGGTACTGGCCAAGTTTCAGGAGACCCAGGGCATGCAGGAGGAACAGTATATGGGCTTCAGGGAGGAACTCAGAACCATCAGCTCCACCCTGGGCACCATTGTAGGGGTGCTGAAGGAAGTACTCAACACCAGGAGGGACACTGTGGCACTACAAGGGGCCCCTGACACTAGCATGGATGATGAACTGCCCACCACCTCCGCCGGCGCTAGTGGACAGGACGCCCCGCCACAGGACCACCACACCAGCACCCCAACCCCTGCAGAGGGAGAACCACCCCGCAAACGGTCCCTGAGATCCAGCAACAAGACAGAGCACGATGCCAAGACCCCCGCCAAGAAATTAGACCACCCTGATTGTCATCCTACTGTCCCACTTTGTCACCCTGTCCATAATTAAACTGCCCTAGCTCCATTTCCTATGCCCATATGGGCAATGCACCTGTGAGAGTAATAGACTGGACTCTGCCATGGACACTCCTCCGCCATCACCCCTCACCATTTCACTACCCCCTACAATTTTGAGCATTTAAATAAACACACCTAAAGCACAAAATTATCTGGAGTCTGTCTGTGATTCCGAAATAGTGTATTAGCAATTACACTGACAAAATGTTTTTTCAAATAGTAATGTCAACATACCTATGTCACACAGCTCTAGTCCATGAGGAATCTAAGCAGATATCACATAGTGTGACCCACATCTGTGAAACCGTAAGGGAAAGTGACAACTCAGTGACCATGCACTGGGTGAAAACGACAGACAGTAGAGAGGTAGTAGTGTTAAAGTACATATAGTAGGCAGGTTTGTATTCTTACCTGTATCTCACTGGAAATATTGCAGGATCACTGAGTCCCTGTTGTGCATGTCTTCTTCCTCTGCTTCCTCGTCATCACTGTCTACAGGCTCCACAACTGCAATAACACCTCCATCTGGACCATCCTCCTGTCGAAAAGGCACCTGGTGTCGCAAAGCCAAGTTGGGAAGCATACAGCAGGCCACGATGATCTGGCACACCTCCTTTGGTGAGTAGAATAGGGATCCACCTGTCATATGGAGGCACCGGAACCTGGCCTTCAGGAGGCCGAAGGTCCGCTCGATCACCCTCCTAGTTCGCCCATGGGCCTCATTGTAGCGTTCCTCTGCCCTGGTCCTGGGATTCCTCACTGGGGTCAGTAGCCATGACAGGTTGGGATAACCAGAGTCACCTGCAAATGGTGAGGGGCAACTGTTAGACACACACTAACCTGGAGGGATAACCCCAGACCCAGACAACCATTCCCACTGACTCGCTTTTAGGTGCTTACCTAATAGCCACACACAGTGCCTCTGGAGTTGACCAATCACATAAAGGATGCTGCTATTCCGCAGGATGTAGGCGTCATGCACTGAGCCAGGGAACATGGCATTCACATGGGAGATGTACTGGTTTGCCAAACATATCATCTGTACATTCATAGAATGATAACTCTTCCGGTTTCTGTACACCTGTTCACTCCTGTGGGGGGGAACCAAAGCCACATGTGTCCCATCAATGGCACCTATCATGTTAGGGATATATCCCAGGGCATAGAAATCACCTTTCACTGTAGGCAAATCCTCCACCTGAGGGAAAACGATGTAGCTCCGCATGTGTTTCAGTAGGGCAGACAACACTCTGGACAATACGTTGGAAAACATAGGCTGGGACATCCCTGATGCCATGGCCACAGTTGTTTGAAAAGAGCCACTTGCAAGGAAATGGAGCACTGACAGCACCTGCACTTGAGGGAGGATTCCTGTGGGATGGCGGATTGCTGACATCAGGTCTGGCTCCAACTGGGTACACAGTTCCTGGATTGTGGCACGGTCAAGCCTGTAGGTGATTATCAAATGTCGCTCCTCCATTGTCGACAGGTTAACCAACTGTCGGTACACCGAGGATGCCGCCATCTCCTCACATGTCCTAGCGAACGGTGCCTATGAAGGACAACAGCGAGCACAGAGTCAAACAACTCAGAGGTACGTCCCCACAGTTTATCCAGAACACCAATCATACACAAAAGGTAGCCTGTGTGTGTGTTGACTCTAGGCCTAGGTATGTGTGACGCAGTTGAAAATGAAGCCATTAGGGCCCCTGAAATGGCGGCTGCCTGACCTCTGAAGTGGGACAATGGGATGTGAGGTAACTGCGCTGGTGTTGTACACCGTCGCGGTATGCGGTCGAAGACCGCGGCGCAATGCTGCATTGGTTAACATTGGACTCTATGGGTCCCAGAAGCCAATGACGATGTACGCCGGTGGTGACGGTACGCACCGCTGCGGACGTGACCGCCATTTTCTAACTGTTCAATCACTCGATACCTGATCGTCGACAGGAGAGGACCTACACTGCAAGTGCTGCTGTGACCTCGGTCTGGAAGAGACAATGGCTCGTGCATCTGGGGAAAGGGCCCCTGCCTTCACATTGGAGGAGTTGGAGAAGCTCGTTGATGGGGTCCTCCCCCAGTACACGCTACTCTGCAGTCCTCCAGACAAACAGGTAAGTACACAGAGAGCATGTTGTATGGGCTATGCCTGTGTGGAGAGGGCTGGATGTAAGAAGGAAGGGGGCAGAGTGCTGCGTGCATGAAAGATGGTGAATGCATGTGCCACATGGCAAGGGTAGGGATGGGGGCCACTCACTTTGACGGTGCAGTTGGTAATGACTGCTCTTCTTCCCCTGTACATTTCATGTAGGTCAGCACCCACCAGAAGAAAGATATTTGGCGTGCCATCGCCAAAGACGTCCGGACCCTGCGGGTTCACCACAGACGGAGCACCTACTGCCGGAAAAGATGTGAGGACATTCGCCGCTGGAGCAAGAAGACGGCGGAGGCTCAGCTGGGGATGGCCTCCCAATGGGGAGGGGTGCCCTTTCGAACCATGACCCCCCCTGATGTTCAGGATCCTGGTGGTGGCCTACCCGGAGTTGGATGGGCGCTTGAGGGCATTACAGCAGACACAAGGTGGTGAGTACACTCTCGTTCAGCTGACTTTGCGCATAGTGGAGTTGTCTGGGTGGGTGAGGAGGGCTGTGGGTTTCCCTAGGCCAGGGCGAGTTCCATAGGCTAGGCCCCTCCGTAAGGCAGGCCCTGTGGCACCCCACCCTACTTCTGTAGAGTGCCAACTACAGCTATTCATGCCCCTGTGTCATCTATGTGTGCAGATGTCGTCCATAGCCTTGTAGGCCATTTCCCAGGAATTGAACTGTGGAGCCCAAGAGCGCAGCGTAGTGCAGGGGGCTTCTGTGTCTGTCTTGTCCGCCAACGGTAGCGGTAATCCATCCACTCAACATGTCTTTTTTCTGTCTCCCCCCCTTTTTGTGGTCTTCCTGTTCTTGTGTGCATTAGCATCATCAGGCGGAGGAGCAGTGGCACCGGAGCACAAGGGAGCTGCATCCCATATGGCTCTGGAGGGCGAGACTACGGAGTCTGAATTCACCAGTGGGACGGAGGGCGAGGGGAGCTCCACAGCGGGGACAGGAGCTGAGACCAGCGACACAGACTCGTCCTCTGATGGGAGCTCCCTTGCGGTGGCGGCAACATCTGTGCCCCCGGCATCTACAGGTACATCCGCCACCCCCCTACCAGCACCGCCCTCCCAGCAGCCCCTCAGCATTCGCCCCGTGCCCGCTCACCTTCGCCCCAGGCACCTCAGGCCCTGCCCCAGTCACCCCTGCTGCCCTCAGTGAGGAGGCCATTGACCTCCTCAGGTCCCTCACTGTTGGGCAGGCTACCATTTTTAATGCCATCCAGGGTGTAGAAAGGCAGTTGCAACAAACTAATGCATTCCTGGAGGGCATTCATTCTGATCAGGCAACCCTTCACCAAGCTTTTCAAACTCTGGCCTCAGCACTGATGGCAGCCAATGTCCCCGTCTCTAGCCTCCCCCTCCAACTTCCTCCACCCAGACCCAATCCCCTGTACCTCTGCCTATCCCAAGCACACCATCAGACCAGCCTGCACACACCTCACCACACAAGGGAAGCTCAGGCAACCATAAGCACCACACATCCCACAGGCACTCTCGCAAGCAACATACACATGCAGACACACCAACATCCACTGCCTCCAATGTGTCCCCATCCTCGTCGTCTCCCTCCTCCCTCCCAGTCTCGTCTACACTCACACCTGCATGCACTACCTCTACAGCCACTACGTCCCTCACCAGCACACCCACCAGCACACCCCGCTCACGTGCAGCCACCACCCCACTACCATTCACACGTCCCCTGTGTCCTCTCCCAGTGTGTCTGTGACGCCCCCTCCCAACATACACAAATGCAGGCAAACACCCACCCAACAGCCATCCAGCTCACGACAGCCTCCAGCGCATGCACCTGCACCCAAAGTCACCAAGCGTACACCTCCTACTACCACCACCTCTTCCTCCACTCCCAAACCCCCTCCAGTTACCCATCCCAGAGTGTCCAAAAGAATTTTACTGTCCAGCCTTGACCTTTTTCCCACACCTCCCCCACCCCGTCCATCTCATAGGTCCCGAAGTAGCACCTCAGCCACAACATCTCCGGGACCAGTGGTGCCTGTAGTCACAGGTATGTGGAGTGCACAAGCCACCAGGACAGCCAGTGTGGCACGGAGCCACAGCACAGCCAGTCCCCCACCTGTGAAGCATATAAAGTTGGCCAGTGCCCGGCGGGAGAGGGGGAAGACTCAAGTCACCAAAGCCGCTCCCAGGGGTCTCGTTGGGAGTGTGGAGTCAGCTGTGACACCTTCCAAGGTGGGGAAGGGCCACAAGAAACCGGGCAAGTCTGGGAAGGGCTGCACGGTGGAGAAGACCGCCATCATCCCCGCTGCCCAGGAGGCCACCGCCAGCCCCAGCCCAGCTGCCCAGGAGGCCACCGCCAGCCCCAGCCCAGCTGCCCAGGACGACACCGCCAGCGAGACCCAGCTGCCAAGGAGGCCACTGCCAGCCCCAGCCCAGCTGCCCAGGAGGACACCGCCAGCCCCAGCCCAGCTGCCCAGGAGGACACCGCCAGCCCCAGTCCAGCTGCCCAGGAGGCCACCGCCAGCCCCAGCCCAGCTGCCCAGGAGGACACTGCCAGCCCCAGCCCAGCTGCCCAGGAGGACACTGCCAGCCCCAGCCCAGCTGCCCAGGAGGACACCGCCAGCCCCAGCCCAGCTGCCCAGGAGGACACGGCCAGCCCCAGCCCAGCTGATCCATGAAGGACCTCCAGCACAAGCCCCACTGGGCCATAAAGGACCGCCAGCACAAGCCCCACTGGGCCATGAAAGACCGCCAGCACAAGCCCCCCTGGGCCGTGAAGGACCACCAGCACAAGCCCCGCTGGGCCATGAAGGGCTGCCAGCACAAGCCCCGCTGGGCCGTGAAGGACCGCCAGCACAAGCCCCGCTGGGCCATGAAGGACCACCAACTCAAGCACCGCTGAACAGGGCACTGCCAAATCAAGCACCGCTGAACAGGGCACCGCCAACTCAAGCACCGCTGAACAGGGCACCGCCAACTCAAGCACCGCTGAACAGGGCACCGCCAACTGAAGTACCGCTGAACAGGGCACCGCCAACTCAAGCACCGCTGAACAGGGCACCGCCAACTCAAGCACCTCTAGCCCATGAGCGGCAGGGGCACTGACGCAACTGGGTCAGTCACGGGGTGAGTGATGCACTCTGGGCACCAGTCCCCCTCCAGAACCAGTGGAGACATCCATCCACTGCCTCTGTCCTTCACAGGATAAAACACTCTGGGCACCAGTCCCCCTCCAGAACCAGTGGAGACATCCATCCACTACCTCTGTCCTTCACAGGATAAAGCACTCTGGGCACCAGTCCCCCTCCAGAACCAGTGGAGACTGTTATCCACTTGAGAGACCGTGGCTTTGCACTCCCCAGGATTGAACAGTGGGCAAGCCACCCACTGTAGAGACTTGAGAGACTGTGGCTTTGCACTCCCCAGGATTGAACAGTGGGCAAGCCACCCACTGTAGAGACTTGAGAGACTGTGGCTATGCACTCCCCAGGATTGAACAGTGGGCATGTGGCCCCCTCATGGATTTGGCATTGTGCACTCAAGTGGCTGAGGTGCCCCCCCTTTCCCTCCCCCTGAGGTGCCTGTTTTCTTGCTCTCTGATGCCCCTGCAGTGTTCTCTCCGTCATGGACGGGGATCTTGTGTGGGCCTCGCCCATACCATGTGGTCCCAGTGTTCCACAGACTTTCTTTGTGCAGTACCTGGACTTCTATGCCTGGTATTTATTTTTTACATGGTGTATATATATATATTTCTGCCTACTTGTTTGTAATATATTCCGACGGTTACACTAATTTTCTTTGGTCTTTGCATTCTTCCGGGGGGGTTTGGGGGTGTAACTGTGATGTATTGATATGCATTAGTGTGTGTGTTGTAGTGGGTGACGGGGTGGGGGTGTTTGCGTGTGTGTTTTCCTGTTTTTTCCCTCCCCCTTCCCCTGTGTCGTAGGTGCAGTACTCACCGTGGTCTTCGCAGCCGGCGTTCGTGCTCCTGGTAGAGGAGCAGGAAGACTATCGCAGGTAGGATTTGGAGTTCCGGTTCCATGGTGTCCTCGTTCCTCATGGAGTGTGTAGAGGTGAGCGTTTTCCCTTCGAAATTTCTGTTTCCGCCGTGTTTTTATCTGCGGTGTATCCGCCCCGGAAAAGGTGGCAGATTGGCCTGTCATAATAGTGTGGGCGGTACATTGTCTCCCGCCTGTCTGTTGGCGGTGACCGCTGCGATGTTTGTTTGTACCGCCGTGGCGGTCTGAGTGTTAAAGTAGCTGTCTTTGTTGGCGGTTTCCGCCACGGTCGTAATTGCAATTTTTTTACTGCCGGCCTGTTGGCGGTCTTACCGCCGCTTTAACACCGTCCGCCAGGGTTGTAATGACCACCAAAATGGTGCTTCCAAAATATGGAGTTTAGTAATACCCACTGTACGTAATGCTATATATAAGTTTCCCCTGCACAGCGCTGTGCCTATGAAATCTATTGTTAATATATATCTTAAAAGGGCTTACATCCTGCCCTCTTGATTTCATTGATTCCTGTGCTTGCCACTTACTTTTCCTCTGTTTCTAATGGCTGTAGCATGCTATTCTCTGTTCTTCCTCCTTTGTTTGCGCTTATCAGTGTCCTGAGGCCAAAGCACAGTTTTCCTTTGCTTTTGGAGCAGAACTATTTTCTTAATGTTTTGCCTGCACAGCTTGCCCAATGCTTTTTTACATAATTTCCCCTTGGCTGAAAACAGTTCAAGCGTTGATGGCTAATTTTTTTTTTGTGGTTTGTCTGATGCCTTTTATCTAACCTCCTTCTGTCAGCACTCATTTCTCCCTCGTGCTACTTTCACCAAGCCCACAACACCCCCCCTCCCACCACTTATTTATTTGCGGTGCTAAGACAAACCTGGGCAGCCTGTGCCTGGGTGTCAGGGGAGGGGCAGGGAGGTGCTCCTGTTGCAAATTTAGGGTCTTTCCCTCCACCGTGCTAGGATTGTACACAGCCTGGTCATGTGCAGTGGCTGCTGTCAGGCACCCTGTAAACACATCTTGCTCCTGAGAGGTCCTTAAAATAAGGCAAATGTGGTATATTTCATTTATTGCATCTTCACACTGCTGGTCATCAATGTGCCACTTGACATGAAAGCAGCCTCAGGATCTATTTTGCTTATCTACTGGCACGTTTGTCTCCAGGGTGTTATACCTTCTGCTCTGTTTTAACATCAGCATTCTTATTGGCGCAATGGCTAGAGCCAGGGCTGGCTTTTGGGCGGTTTGAGCGGTGCGGTCGCACCGGGTGCTGACCTGAATTAGAGAGCGCTGATCTTAGGGGGGCGCTGTGTTTAGCAATAATTTAGAAATTTGCAATTTAAAAGCATCTCCTGAAAAGTTCCTTGTGCGTCCATCCTTCAGGAAGCAGTTAATCTGTCAAGATATCTCTCGAGATTAATGTTCCTACTAGGGAGGGAGATGGGAGTTTTGTCCATTGGAATATTTGACTCTCCATAAAGTAGCCTAGAGGGTTAATGTGCCTCCTGTAAAGAACATAACTGTGTTTTATGTGGATTGCTGGGAGGATTAGTAAAGCCAGCCTTTACAATTGCTTTAAAACAAACAAATGTATGTGAAAGGGTGGGGCTGGAGGGCTGTGGAGTGATGAGGGGCACATTTACCAGGTGGTAGTAAGGAAAGCCGAGGAGGTGGTCATGGGATGGGGGTGCCAAAAAAGACTGTCGCACAGGGCGGCACCAGTGTTAAAGCTGGTCCTGGCTAGAGCTGCCAACTTTGAAGCTGAGGAACAGGGTTAAAGTCTAAAGGACAGACCTTTTGTTTCCTTTTCATTTGCTCCTCTGTTCATAGAGTTTGTCACGCTCTTCCATTATTCTGCATACCCCCGCACCCTTTTGTTCAGTATCCTTTTTTGTGCTCCTGCAACACTGCATGTATTTCAGTGTCAACCCATCCATGCTCTGCTCTTGTCACATTGGGTTACCGCACCTCTTCGTATGGCTGGACATCATATATAATATATCCCAAATATTTTTCATATATACCAGCATATTTGATTCAGCATAAGTAATCAGTAAATACAACTCCCAGAACACATTTGGGTGCCCAGATAGGACTGGAAACTTGTCCCGAGTGCACTTGGTCACGTTCTCCATCACCTGTGCAACCAGCTCCACGATCACTTGTACCCATTGCTGCCTTTCGCTGCTGCTTTTGCTTCACTCCCCTACTCAGGTCTTGTGGTCTGTTCCCCTTCATGCATTCTCTTTACTTTGTGTAGTCTGTCCATATGCCCTCTGTTGTACCTTGTGGAACCACTTCCACTTTTTGACCTTACACATTGTGTTCCTAAATGCACCTGATGATTTTCTGCAGTGGATTGGTAAAAAAATATATACCATTTTCAAAGAGAACACGTTTTCTGTGTTATACCTGAAGTGGTCATCTAATGCAGATATTATGGCAGGAGCAGAAAGTGAGGGGGCTGGGTTCTCATCAGATTGCTTTGAGCCTGGCGCTTGGCTGCCAAATGTAAATTTAACCTAGAGACCATGGCCAATATTTATGAAAAGTTTGCACTGTCTTTGCGTCATGTTTTTTTACGAAAAAGCAGCGCAAACCTACTTCCATATTTATATTTTGACGCTAGACCCATCTAGCGTCAAAATATCTAAGTTAGCGTCATTGTTTGGGAGCACCAACCCACCTTGTGTCGTTTTGTGGCAATGATTTGCAAGGTATGCATTCCCTTCCAAAAAATGACACTAGCCCTCTTGTGCCATATTTACTGCTCAATGCTAAAACGATGCACAGGAAGTCTAAAAAAATGATGCAAAGCCCAATTTGCCTCAAATTTTAATGCCTGGTGAGACTACGTGTTAAAATGAGGCACACACACCACTACTCAGGGAAAATAGACAGAAGGAGAATTGGCCATCTCCTGGGCAGCATAGACCTGTTAATGCTCCAGCTTGGCACATGCTGCAGACAACAGCAACGACAACAGGTCCTACCAGCACCATCACAGTAACCCCAAACACCACCACAGCAGCCAGAAAGGCAGTGCAGAAGGCGGGAGAGGATATTCTGACAGCGCACAACCATCCTTGGGCTCAGGGAACAAGATGTCATCAAAACCTACCATCTGAAGCGGGAGTCTATTGTCGCCTGCCGCACCACATAGCGCCAGACATCACTGCAAGAGTGGAAACTCCAACTGATATACCACCCATGACCAAACTTCTCGTAGTACACCATTTGCTGGCTTCAAGATCATTCCAGACAGCAGGAGCACAAGTGGCTGGTATCTCCCAACCATCCTTCTTGGCCTTCCTACCAAAGGTTCTGGATGCAATCATCTGCCTCACACCCGACCACATTTGCTTCCCCAACACCCAGCAACTGCAGCAGGAGAACATTCAAGGTTTCTACCAAATTTCTGGGTTCCTGCATGTGCTGGGTACAATGGACTGCAACTGCACCCACGTCCAAATTGTGCCACCTGCTGCAACAGAACACCTCTACAGGCACAGCCATCATCTGCCACAAAGGGTCACAAAGTGTCGCACTGCATGCATAGTGCCACATGGTAACATGGTAGCCTGAGTTTGGCTTTGTAGGGCTACCATGGTGTCAATACAAATGACACTATTGTGGTGCAAGGATGTGGTAGGTCCCACTAACAATAGGACACAGCCTCAAATATGGACAACACAACACATGTTTGGCATGGTTGAAATGTCAGTTTGGATTAATTTATTTGACAATGACTAGGTTTCTGAGCCACAAACTGTGATAGTAATGTCCATCAACACATTACTACTACAAAACACAATACCAAAAGCAAGTTGGAGTCACCACTCCACCTAAAACTAACATCTGCCATGGAACATACAAAACCACAAATATGCATAACCAACACATGTTCTCTCATTCCTTTGCAGCCGACCAAGGTTACGGCATACAGCCATGGGTGAAGACTCCTTTTAGCAACCCGACAATGGTGGAAGAGCGGGCATACAATGAAGGGCACAGAAGGACATGAAATGTGGTGGAGAGGTCATTTGGGATCCTGAAGTCAAGGTACAGGTGCCTGCCCCTGAAAGGAGGAAGGCTGTTGTATGCGCCACCGCTGGTATGCACAGTGATACTTGTATGTGCAATCTTGCAAAACAAATGTATACAGACCAATGTTCCCTGGGATGAACTGGTAGATGTCCCAAATGAGGAAGAGGATGACAATGGTGCAGCACAGATAGGGGGAGGGGAAACAAAACACTGCTGCTGGAGTTCGCAGGAGACAACAAATTGTACAGATCTTCTACACCTAGACACTGTACAAATAATATCACTTTGAAATTATCACTAATAAATCATTTTGCACCAGAATGTCCATGGTCTACTCATTCTCCATTACATATATCATTGGAATGTTGCTCATACCTCAGAGAGCAGGAAAGAAACATAACAGTAACAAAGACGGTTGGAACATAGGTTGCGATGCAAGAGAGTATAGCACATCAGTGTCACATTACTCACAGCCATGTGGCTCTTGTAGACCTGGATCCATGCACCACCAAAAATATGTGGTTTTGAGTAGCCATTGTGCAAATTCCTACCCCTTTCCCCACATCATCCTCACGCCTGGCAAGATGTATGCAAGGGGGGTGTACATACAGTAGGGGCTGTTTCCAAATGGTGCATTTGAAAAATAGGTACTAAACTGTGTCACATCTCAGGCGGATAGATGCTACGCCAGCACTGAGAACGTGTGACAAGGGGGGAGACCATTCATATCAATGGACCATCCTTGACTGTTCAGGGTTAGGAATCAAAGTTTGAGCCTAAGCCTGCACCGTATATCAATGGCGTTACATTGCGGCACCGTCATTGGGCCCAACCCTGCCACATGGTGTGCTGAACCTCAAATATAGCACATGCATGTTGGCTGTGGAGTGCACTAAGGATTGCCAGACAAGTGAAGCAGCAATGGACTCTCCATACATATGGCACATAGCCAGGATTTAACCATCAAAGCGGGGAATGCATCTCCAAATCAATATCTGGGTGGAATGTAGGCAGAGTCTGTCCCACTCTCTATGTACATTCTAACACACTTGTCACACAAATCTGGTGTCTTGACACATGCATGCAGCTAATCTGGATATACATGTGAAGTCTGATGTACGAGTGTATGGCCTGGATAGGAAAGGGTTTGCATTTACCTACAATGGTTTACATGTGCCAGCAAAGTTATGCAATATAGGGGGTCATTCCGACCGGGAGCACCGCCAACAGGCTGGCGGTGCTCCTGAGGGCATTCTGACCGCGGCGGTTTGGCCGCGGTCAGAAAGGGAAAACCGGCGGTCTCCCGCCGGTTTTCCGCTGCCCTCAGGAATCCTAGCGCCGCCATGGGGATTCCGACACCCCATACTGCCATCCTGTTCCTGGCGGTTCGGCCGCCAGGAACAGGATGGCGGTATGGGGTGTCGTGGGGCCCCTGGGGGCCCCTGCAGTGCCCATGCCAATGGCATGGGCACTGCAGGGGCCCCCATAAGAGGGTCCCACTTTGAATTTTACTGTCTGCATTGCAGACAGTGAAATTCGCGACGGGTGCTACTGCACCCGTCGCACCCCTTCCACTCCGCCGGCTCCATTCGGAGCCGGCTTCATCGTGGAAGGGTGTTTCCCACTGGGCTGGCGGGCGGTCTTTTGGCGGTCGCCCGCCAGCCCAGTGGGAAACCCAGAATGACCGCCGCGGTCTTTTGACCGCGGTACGGTCTTCTGACCCCCATAGTCTGTATGATACCATCACACACCACATATGAAAACACATCTCTTATTGACACTCACGTGCCTGAACAAGAGAAAGTTACCAACAGTGACAAAATTCCCTTAAATGTATAGGTCTCCAACATGCCACTCAGGTGAGGAATGTGCAAGTATGTCTAGCAATATCCAAACATGTCACAGACCCATCCTAAAATGTATGTCAGAAGGAGTCAGATATGTTGCATGTGGCCACAAAATAATACAGCGCTGAGATCACTCACTAACAAGATACACTCTAGGTGACACTGACATAGGTTGTGGAATGCTTTATTTAATGCAAATCCATGTACACCAAAGGATGTGGAAGAACAGCTGAGAAGATCCCATAGAAACTTGGAGATACAACATGGGGAGGTCAATTGGAGACTACACAAGTGCTGTGGCTGGTGTACTGTCATGTGTGTATGGAAGTCATGCAATCTCGCAAAGCCTGGAAGTAGAAGGGAAACTAGCATGTAGCCAGTAGTAGAAGATGTGTACATCTCCAAATTACACAAGTCACATGTTGCATCCTGTCCATGTAAGACCGGACAATGTTGCAGTAGAAGATGTGTACAAAGTGTCAGCAACCTAAAGACTGCCAGCAATGTAGGACCTAATTTATTCCATACAAGATATGGTGTAAATGATGAAGAAGGTACACACATAGACCAATACTGACTGTGCAACACAACAATGTCACCATGTGATCACCCAACATATGTTCAGAGAGGATGACTAGGTCAGTACATAACCCACTCATGTTTGCTACAACAACAACGTTGTAGTTGCCCCATTGCATACTATTCTGACAGAAGGCAGTGACAGTTGACATCTTCTATCCCCTGGGTCGTACAAAAAGTACAAGTTACACTACAGATACAGGCCTAACCAAGCTGCAAATGGAAATTACTAAGAATGTATTACCATGTCTGTCAGACCATGCCAAATGATGAGACATATCCTACACATACAAATAGCCAGTCCTCTGTACATGACAGAGCAAGCCTGACATCAAGAACCCCAAAGGAAAATGAAAATCCCAGGCCATTTGATCACAAATGTGCATGTGTCAGGCTGCAGAGGACTGCAAATTGCTCTGCTGAAGAGCTATCATGGGGAGGCTAAATCCCCGCTTAACACCCCCTAACCCAATCCTGAGGCTACATTGACACTTGACACAGTCAGGGGCCTGATGCATGTGCACAGTGGGCTGAGCAGAGTGGAGCACTATAAAGCTACGCCAAAACATGCAACCATGTGTCTGTGTGGGCATAAATAGTCACAAAGTACAAAGGATCACTAGGCTGCCATCATTGCCTGACTGCAACACTGCTACATAGTTGCATGCCATGGTATGTGACAGTCATAACAAACATGTTGTGGTCGATTGTAAGTACCTAGTTTGTGGCATGCACACATGTGTCTGATATCTCAGCACACATGTACCACTTAAATGGCACAAGCCTGGTATTGTGTGTTGGAGTCTGCACAAAAGTCAACTTTACTCTAATGAAAATGCATTTGCATTACATGATCATTGATATACTTAAATGACCATCATATCTGTTCTGACATACGGAAACATAGGTGGGACTGCTATGACTACAGAGCCTTTTAACAAAGTCCAACATGTGTCCATGCAGGAAGGTAGATATGTGAAGTTCCAACCGCTGTTGGAAATTTTACACATATGACACTACACACGTCTTCCAAACAACACTGCACATACCAACCTTCATTGACACGTGAGTACACGATCTCCTGCATCATAGATGTATGGGTAAGTATATGTCACACGTGTAGCAGAGCACCGTAGAACCTAACAACACATCTCAGTGTGGACACACATGCACTCACCTTGCCAGGTATAACATCAACCCATCCATTGTCCACTGCACCCTCAGAGTACAATTTGTCATGGGTATCACATGCATTACTATGTATTGGGCATAGCCCATCCTATCTACTGCGTTGTGGTCATATGTACATTTGGAAATAAGACATTACAATGTGGTAGACCCACATATATGTGTTAGATCACATATGTACACTCCTAGTACACATGAGGTAACACATATGTGTACAAAGTCTAGCAAATCACGCACATATGCAAACGGTATCAATTATCGCATGCAGCACACGGACACATACAAACCCAATGGTAACACATTTGGATGTTACCATTAAGATCTGTATAAACACGCACACACAGGTAGCCATACCATACTTACTACATACATGCATAGCCCTTGTGACATGGTATGTGAATCTGGGTGCACTGTCAGCCTTTCCAACAAAATCCACGCATTCGCATCATGCGCCAAAACATTTGATGCAAACAGCAATATTCAATACTCCACTATGGCAAAAATATGACGCCTGGCCCCTGCTCGTCAATCTCAAGTCCACAGGCCTTGTCAGGCTTCATAGGAAGGAATACCACGCATGACCGTCATGTGCCCAAAATTTTGACGCAAACGAAAATACTACTAACTTTCCTAAGGAAAAAATGACGCCCAGTCCCTGCGCACCAATTGAAAGTCTTGAGGCCTAGTCAGCCTCAATGGGCAAAAATTGACGCATGACCATAATGCGTAAAAAAAAACGCATATCAGAAAACATGATGCACAGGCCCGGGAAGTGATGAAAGAGGACTTCCTGGCTGCATAGACGGTACAGTGCATTCACTTTCACTCCACAGTCTTTTTGTCTGTGACTGTGTGAGGGTGTTTGGAGCTGGTGCTAGTGAAGGATTGGAGTTGTTGGAGAGTTTTGTGCTGTGTCCTGTTGCAGTTGTGTGCTTTTTGTCTTTTTCCTCGGTCTTTTGTACTGTTTTTGTCCTGTATTTATTATTGTATTGTTGGGTGTTTGTCCAGGGATAGCATAGTTTGTTGGGGTAATTGGGGTTAGTAGGAGTAGTTTGTTAATTCTGTTTTTTTGGGTGGGTACATTTGCAGTTTGTACAAACAGCATAAAGCCAGGGAAAGGGAGGGCAACCAAGATAGTAGCTGATGAACTGGGAGGGTCTCATTTGGTTGGTGCAGAATTACCTTCCAATGATGCTAATTTTGGGTGGTCGCGTAATCCACAACTACGCCACAGAGGCAAGGAAGCTGTGGTGGGGCAAGGCTCTCCACCACCTGTGCAGAATTTTGGAGTAGTGCGCACAGACCACCAGTTGAAGCATTGTTGTGCTGATCTGATAGCACAGGGGCAGGATCTACTGGATCACCTGGGGATACAGATTGGTGGACCAGTTGGTAAGTACCCAATTGCTACATCCTTATTTGCATATGTATGACAGGAGGACATGAGGTTGAGTACAGCATGTTATTTTTAAGGGTCAGGACAGGTTGTTGTGGGCCATAATTAAGAACCCCTAGCTCCACTTGACGCTGCCATTATGAAATGCACAAATGACACTAAGCCAGGGCTGAAGTACCATTTTCCAAGTGCCATATTAACAAAGTGGTGCGATGCATACATAGAACCACTTTGTTAAGCCTTACACAAGCTGATGGCTGCGCCAGGCATCATGTATGGGGGGGCCTTCCTCTGTAAGGGGGGCAATATAAATGGGCCAGGGAATAACATTATAAATCCTTAGGCCATTTTTCCTGCACTTTGAATGCCTGCTCAAAGCAGGGATCGAAAGGGGGCATACCTTTATATATGATGGTCCCCTATGTACTCAGCAGGAGTAGTGCAAAATTTTTGGTGCCACTCCTGCTGAGTACATAATTTGCGACTATATGTAAAGACGCAATTGCCCCCTATCCTGCGGCATGGTGCGCTGTATATTACATATGGTGCACACATGGTTGGGAAAGGGGGCGCTAAGTGGTTCAAGGACAGTTGTGAGGCACTACGTGCAGCACCACTTTGAATAAATTAGCCCCTTTGTGTCTTTGGCCAATGGCATTTAAAAGAGCTTAGCTAGGCTACTTACACATTCCTCTTTGTGTACATCATGTATCACATACACCCCATAATGTTATAAAATCTGACACACATATGCAGAATTTGGACCACAAGCCAGCCCCGTTTTAAAGACAGTATGTGGCTGGCCTGCATCTGCGGCAGCATTAGCACATTACTCAGTAGCCAGAAACAAATGCAGACATATGTGGACCACAGTGCAAGTGTGCCTGTGTTGAGGAGAGTGTATATGCACAGGTTGGTATCCCTTCCTGGACATAAATGGTCTACTTTGGTGACAGTGGCTGGCCACACAGTATTGGCAAGACATCTGTAATGTTATTCAATTAATGTGCATGAAGGGACAGCTACCTAAACATGAGGAAACTGCCATGGCATTTTAGCTCTTGTGTGTGTGCCTTGACATGACACACACATATTAGTGACAAGAAACAAAGATGTATCAATGCATTCCTCAATGCTTTGCTATGCTCACACCATCCTTGGGCAGTGTGACATGTCTGAAATTAATATTTAACGGTTTTTGTTGGTCTCTTCACCCCTCGGGAACTTGAAGAAAAAGATTCATTGGGCCCAAAAATTGAAAGTGGTGTAAACCGCCCTATCACAGGAACCCTGCCAGGAAGGCTTGTTTAGCTGTCTTTCCTGCTTAGGTTTCACAGCACAGGAGACTCACTGAATGACGCTTCAGCAGAAGCATTTATACTATTGGAATTAACCGTCCTGGGATGATTGTCTTTTTAGAAAAAGTAGGGGGACGGTTTTTCATAAATCAAAAAAGTATGGGCACGCCACTCTCCTAGGATCCCACCCACTTTGACCTCTGGTTATATCAAATAGAGAAGCAAATAAAAATAAAAAACAGTTGAGTTTGTATTAGAAATGGGGACTTTGGTTGGCAGTCAGGTTACCCCCAGTCCAAGCAAGGACCCTCACTCTAGTCAGGGTGAAGGAGAATCACCCTCAGTTAACCCCCGCTCACCTCCTTAGTAGCTTGGCACGAGCAGTCAGGGTTAACTTCAGAAGCAATGTGTAAAGTATTTGTACCAACACACACAGTAATTCAGTGAAAACACTACAAAATGACACAACACAGGTTTAGAACAATAGGTAATATTTATCTAAACAAAACAAAACCAAAACAATAAAAATCTGCCATACACTTGTCAAGTTATGAATTTTTAAAAGAATAAGAGTCTTAGGCCCTCATTTGGACCTCAGTGGTCTTTTTAAATGACCTCCAAGGTACTGCCGCGCTGAAGACCACCAGTGCAGGTGGTTTTCCGCACAGTGTATCATGACTGCTGGCAGCCCTCCTCCCTTTTCCAGATGGACAGCCGCCAGCAGCCATACTGGTGCTCGGCTGTGAAGTGGAGGCTGCTCCACCTCCACCGCCACATCATCAGAACCCCGCCCACCGAATCCCGTCCCAGGATTCGGTGTGGTGGTGTTCTGGTGACGGGGAGATGGCAGTGGAGCAGCCCCCATGGATCCCGTTCCCTCCTGGAGGATCACCGGAACAGGTAAGGTGATCGTCCGTTAGGGGAGGGGGTGTTGTGTCCGTGCATGGGGGTGTGTGTGTGAGTGTGTTGAGGGGGTGTGTGAGTGTTTGTATGCATGCGGGGGTGTTGTGTGTATGGAAATGTGTGTGTTTATGTCTGTGTGTGTATGTGTGCGTGTATGTGTGCGTGTATGTGTAGTAGTCTTGAGAGTGTGCATGTAGGATGGTGGGGGGTGTGTGTGTCAATATTTTGCGGGGGATGGGAGTTGGGGTCCTGCCACCTTTGGGGGAGGTAGGGGGGTCGTGGGTTTGGGGGGAGGACTCTGGGGAGGGGCTAGGGGAGACCCCTATCCGTGCCAGGGAACGAATTCCCTGGCACTGATCATAATGGTACAGAACCCCACAAAATCCATGGCAGTATGTGGGGACCGAAGTCTCCAGCCCAGCAGTCGTTACCACCCTGGCAGTCGGAGTGGAGAAGTGGCGGTTTGGTTTGGCGGTAACCGTCATTCTTGTAATTTTTTTTTTTTTACCGCCGGCCTGTTTCCAGTATTACCGCCACTTCTGCACCAACCGCCAAGGTTGTAATGAGGGCCTTAACTCTTAGAAGGCAGTGAGTACTCTGTTAGAGCACAAAAGTACCTGGGTACCGTCAAAATAAAGCTGCACGGGCGAGTGTGTGTTGGAAAAGACCAACAATGCGTCGATTTCTCACTCGCAAGTGAGACTGTGCATTGTTACTTCTCTGGGTCGGGTCGGGTCGGCGTGCGTCGTTTCTTCTCTTCTGCAAGAGAGCGATGCGTCGATCTAGATGGGCACCTCGGGTCTGGGCAGGCTTTGTGTTGATTTTCCGTGCCCAGCAATGTTGCATAGAAATCCAGTCGCACGATATCAAGAAACCACGCTGCGTGGGGGCTTGCGTCGTTAACAGCAGCCACTGGGGGTGTTGCACGTCGTTTCTCCAGCCACGTTGCATCAATCTTCCATACCCCATGCAGGTGGAGTGTCGATTTTAGCCGCAAGGCCGGCGGTGCATCGTTTACAGCCGCAAAGCGGGTGGTGTGTCGAAAGATTCCCTGCACAGCTGTCTTTGCGTGTATTTCTGTCCTTTTACAACAGCTGCACCTTTCAAGGGCCCAGATACAGGTCAGGGCACCACTTGGCAGGCTGGAATCTCAGCAGAAAGCCCAAGTACTGTCAGAGAAAAGTATTTTTTGTCGCTGAGACTTCAACAACAGGAGGCAAGCTAAATTCAAGCCTTCGGAGAGTCTTCACCAGTGGGAGTTCACACAAAAGTCAGCCTTTGTCATTCCACAGGTAGAAGCAGCTGCCGCAGGCCAACCCAGCAAAGCACAGTCACAGGCAAAGGGACAGTGCTGATCCTCCAGCTTCCAGCTCTTCTCCTTGGCAGAGGGTCCTCCTGGTTGCAGAAGTAATCTGATTTTCAGGGGTGTTGAGTGCTCTTATACCCCTTTCTGCCTCTGAAGTAGGTCTACTTCAAAGAGAAGTTTTTGTTGTTTTCAAAATCCTGCCTTGCCCAGGCCAGACCTCAGACACAGGGGGTTGGAGACTGCATTGTGTGAGGGCAGGCACAGCCCTTTCAGGTGCAAGTGACCACTCCTCCCCTCCAGTACAGATGGCCCATCAGGATATGCAGGCTACACTCCAACTCCCTTTGTGTCACTGTCTAGAGGAGAGGTGGAACCACCCCATCTGTCAAACTGACCCAGACAAGGAATCCACAAACAAGCAGAGTCATAGAATTGTTTAAGCAAGCAAAATGCCTACTTTCTAAAAGTGGCATTTTCAAACACACAATCTAAAACAAACTTTACTTAAAGATGTATTTTTAAATTGTGAGTTCAGAGACCCTAAACTCCAAATTTCTATCTGCTCCCAAAGGGAATCTTCACTTTAATAATATTCAAAGGCATCCCCCATGTTAACCTATAAGAGAGATAGGCCTTGCAACGGTGAAAACCGAATTTGACAGTATTTCACTGTCAGGACATGTAAACCACATAAGTACATGTCCCACCTTTAACATACACTGCACCCTGGCCATGGGACTTCCTAGGGCCTATGTTAGGGGTGCCTTACATGTATAAAAAGGGAAGGGTTAGGCCTGGCAAGTGGGCACACTTGCCAAGTCGAATTGGCCGATTAGAAATGCACACAGTGCACAGTGGCAGGTCTGAGCCATGTTTACAGGGCTACTAATGTGGGTGGCTGTTACACCTCTGCCGTCCCATCTCTAGGGGGCACTGTAAAGGGACTGTCTGTAGCCTGGGAATCACCCTGAACACTTATCTAGAGTCCCTTTCTGACTCCAGTTTGTTTCCCTTTTCGCTATGGTATGCTTTTGTAGAATTACATTTGCTTCCTGGGACTGCAAATCCCATAATGCACAGCCTGTTAGTCAGGAAAACCTGGATTCTGCTATACATTGTCTTCTATGGGAGAAGTCCAGTTGCTCCTTTGTATTGGATTCTCTCCTCTAGGACTTGCGAGAGTCTGAAACTACACACACCTGAGACCTCTCCTGTGCATCCCAGTCATGTGATTCCACCTGGGGTTTCCTGAAGCCTAGAACTGCTTATAAGCAGTCATTTCCTCGAGATCCTCGTCGTGCATTGGAGTTCGATTCCTTTGTGTTCCAGGCCCTTTATCAGATGGGGTTCCAGTCTTATTTCGTGTTCTGTTTCAGCTTGAACCTGCTTTCTGTTTCTCTGCCCTGTTCCTGCTTGTTCCAGCCAGAGTCTGCTCCCTGTCTCTTAGCCTTGTTCCTGTTTGTTTCTTCCAGAGCCTGCTCCTTGTTTTTAGTCCTGTTCCTGCCTTCTTTCAGCATGAACCTGCTCTCAGTTTCCCAGTCCTGTTTCCTGCTTGTTCCTACCCCCTGAATTCCAGTCCTGTTCTTGCTTGTTCCAGCCACAGCCTGCTCTCTGTTTCCCATTCCTGTTTCTGCTGGTTCCAGCTAGAGCTTGTGCTCTGTTTTCCAGTCCTATTTCTGCCTTTGCTTCAGCCTGAGCTTGTTCCCAGTTCCTGCCTCTGCTTCCGAGTTTGTTCCTTCTGTTTCCGTTTCCTCTTGGGTATTTGTGTCTGGTAAGTGCACTAAGGGGCATATTTATACTCCGTTTGCGCCAAATTTGCATCGTTTTTTTCAACGCAAATTCAACGCAAAACTAACGCCATATTTATACTTTGGCGTTAGACGCGTCTAGCGCCAAAGTGCACGGAGTTAGCATCATTTTTTGGCGTGAACGCCTTCCTTGCGTTAATGAGATGCAAGGTAGGCGTTCCCGTCTAAAAAAAATGACTCCGACGCATATGCGTCGTATTTATACTCCGGGGCAAAAATGACGCCCGGGAGTGGGCGCGTCAAAAAAAACCGCATTTGCGCCTCTTTATAACGCCTGGGTCAGGGCAGGCGTTAAGGGACTGAGCCCACAGGTGCCCTCCCATGCCCCCAGGGACCCCCCCTGCCACCCTTGACCACCCCAGGAGGACACCCAAGGATGGAGGGACCCACCCCAGGGACATTCAGGTAAGTTCAGGTAAGTATATATATATATATTTTTTTTTTGTGGCATATGGGGGCCTGATTAGTGCCCCCCTACATGCCACTATGCCCAATGACCATGCCCAGGGGACATAAGTCCCCTGGGCATGGCCATTGGGCAAGGGGGCATGACTCCTGTCTTTACTAAGACAGGAGTCATGTTAATGGCGCCTGGGCGTCGTAAAAAAATGGCGCAAACCGGGTTGAGGCGATTTTTTTGCCTCAACCTGACTTGCCCCATTTTAAGACGCCCTAACGCCATTTTCCCCTACGCCGGCGCTGCCTGGTGTACGTGTTTTTTTTTCGCGCACACCAGGCAGCGCCGGTCTGCTAGCGCCGGCTAACGCCATTCAATAAATTCGGAGCCCGCATGGTGCTTCAGAATGGCGTTAGCCGGCGCTAATTTTTTTGACGCTAAACTGCGTTAGCGCAGTTTAGCGTCAAAAAGTATAAATACGGCCCTAACAGTCTTCACCTGTGTATAAGTGTTTTCCTTTGTACTGGGGTTGGCTCCTGGTTTCCAGACGCAATTCCAGCCCCCATCCTTTGTCTAGTGTTATATGTAGTCTTTAGTGCCTTAGAGCAGTGGTTCCCAAACTTTTTCTATCCCCAGCTCCTTTGACCTATTGGCCGTGTTGGCCACGGCTCCCCATTATGTTACTTTTTTTTGGCGGGTGGGGGAACGTAATCCCAGCCTGTACCTGTACCTACACTATTTACAGTTTGACTTCTTAATTCTCTTGTTCAGGTTCCTGAAAACCATTTATTTTAAACTATTTCTTTTCTTTTGTCATAGGGATATTATTAATGGTACTCTGGCGCCCTCCGCTGGTCACAATAATTAATGCAGGGGGTTTTGTTTCCAAAACCACGGTGAAAAGCTACCGATTAAAAGCACCTCCGAGTGGTTTCCAGACTGTGTGCGGCGCCCCTGGCTAATTTTGACGGCGCACCAAGGAGCCGCGGCGCACAGTTTGGGAACCACTGCCTTAGAGTGACAGTGTGCCATTGCTGTTTTTCCAGGAATTGCCACTGTTTCCAGCTGGACCCACAAGGGCTTGTCTTGTGGATGTAAGTACAATCCTTGTTTGTACTCTAAGGGTCCAGAGACAGAATCACTTCTGCTGCATTCTTTCTATGGGGCTTTTGTGGGGTGACTATCTGTAAGAGCAATCTGCACAGAGGCATTGACATTCCCTGTTACTGTGGGAAGTTCTGCTTTTTAGCTGCTTTTCTGCCCCAGTACACTACCTCTTTGGGATATTCTGTGACCTCAAGGGGTGCCCCATCGAGAGTCCTGATCAGACCTGCCCGTGACAGTGGCATAACCAGTGCTGCAGGTCCACTAGTAGCATTTGATTTACAGGCCCTGGGCACCTCTAGTGCACTGTACTACGGACTTATTAGTAAATCAAATATGCCAATCATGGAAAGTCAGTTACACATACAGTTTACATAAGAGCACTTGCACTTTAGCACTGGTTAGCAGTGGTAAAGTGCCCAGAGTACCAGAAACAGCAAAAACAGAGTCCAGCATACATCAACAACCTGGGAAACAGAGGCAAAATGATAGGGGAGACCACGCCAAGGATGTCAAGTCTAACTAGTTTGTTTTTAACTGTTTTAATTATTTATTCTTGAATTCTCCCTTGTTAACATTGAAAGTTCCACGAACATTGTTTGTGAAAATGGCCTCTACCCTTTCCACCTTGTCTCCCGCTGATCTCCATTCTCTCTCCTTCTGTGCCTCTCTGTGGTAGCGCAGCTTCTGCTCCCTCCCCCATCCACTCTGTTTTCCTCCTCTCCTCTGACTCCCGAGCCTCAGTCATGATGTTTGTGCAGTTGCACCGACCGAGCCTCGGCGTGCTGATGGTGAAAGCCAGAGTGGCAGTCTACAAGATCTTCAGCCTCACTGGCCTCTTTGATGAACCCTTACACTTCTACTGTGACCTTTCTGTACAAGCCATGCCAACATTTTAGAGTAGGCTAGTGAGAAATTTAAAAGAATAGTTGGGTGTGTGTATATTCCTCATTAACTTGTGTTGAAGCAGAGGCAATCTGCCTTAATTGTGTCTATTTGGCATGTAAACTGTGAGACAATCATCATTTCATTGTTGTCAGTTTAATAACATAGCACGAACAAAAACAGAATTCTAAACTCTGATTTAATTTGCTCTATGTAAAACTGCCAAAAATAAAATGTGATGGATGTCACATGATCTAATATCTCCTTTGAAGTATTAAGACCAAGGGCTGGAATTACAGTTTGGCTGACGGGGTACTCCGTCCACTGTATTACATTTTCCATAGGATATATTGGAATCATAATAAGGAGGACGAGGTGTCCTTTACATTTGTGACAGAGTAACCCCATTCACCAAACTCAAAATCAGGCCCAAAGTGTTAACCTTTGATGTCAGAGGTAATTGTTGGTGAAGATGATTGAACTGTGCATGACAGGCAGGAACATTTTATTTTTGGCAGTTTTACAAAACTTCAAATTGGGTTTTGGCATGCAGAAATTTGGAGGTGGGAGACGAGCCTTGAATCCAGAACTCTCCTCCCTGAATAGGGAGTGTTGGCATGTATGTCCTTCTAACAGGCCCTGAGTGACAAGCAGGCCCACATTATCCATGACTAAGCATTAAATACTTCACAAGGGCACATCAGCTTAGCACCTGACTCCAACTTCCAGCCACCAATCTGTACCTTCCACACATCAAAACAGCATCAGATGATTTTTATGGTAGCTCATTGGCTCACTACCACTACTGAGAAGACAGTAAAGTAGTGAAAGCACCCCGACTCTAATTTCCATCCATGCATGCACATAATTGGTGTTTAGACAAAATATCAGAGAAAAAATATTGTGTGAACAAAATCATGTGTCAATAATATCAAGAACAAAATTATATTGAGTGTACGTTTTACTGTATATAACTCCACATATATGTACCTTGACGATATACATATCTTCAAGGTACGTAGATGATAAGTGAAGAATAATAAATCTATACTTAACTTTTTGCATTTACCTTCTCAAGATGTTGTTCCTCGATATTTTTGACACAATATTCTATTCACACAATATTTCTAATTCTGATTTTCTGTCATTGATCCCACTTAATCATTCATTCATGCTTTCACTCATTGTTTCATTTACCCACTCATTCACACACACAGACTTGGCAAGACACACTTTCACCATATGCTGGGGCAACTCATGAAAAATATGTTTTCCAAGAATGACACTCGGTGATGTCAAACACATCAGAAACACCCAGCAAGTAGGATGATAAACAATCAGTTATAGTAAATAGTAGTTGCTTCTATTTAAAAATGGACATTCCTACACAGAACAGTTAATTCTGAACCAGTATTCAACTTGTTAATTTTGTACAATAACCCCCCCCCATTTCTGTCTTGGAACCTCACAGAAGATAAAGAAAATAATCAGGGTCCACTAATTATAGTATCTATTCTCGCCTTTTTCCTTGAGTGGAATGCTGTTCTTACTATGTTGCTTCTCAAGTGACTCCCTATTTCTATAAGTCTGTTCTACACTTCTAGGATTTGTGCTTAGGAGGATGAATTTATGTTCAAATCTCAATGTCCACTAATGTTGGCAACATCAATAGCTCTGGCATAAAAATAAAAATGCAGGCTAGCTCTATTGACTTTGTCATTGTTTGCTTATTTTTACTTTACCATTCTTAAGAAGCCAAAATGGCTGTCGCTGCATCACTGTAGGAGGCTGGCTCTCTTTATAGTGTACGAAAATGATGTGCACTGTGCAGAGACTCCAAGCATACCTTGGAATCCAGAGGTAAAAAGCAGACCACCTAATGCTGTGGTAGTGTGGGCGAGCAGTTAGGCTTATACAGGAGATGTGCTAAGCATTTGTTGTACTCACAGTATCAATAAATGTGGGCACACACTCTGAAGAATAACTCAAGACTAATTTACAAACAAATTCAGGCTTTCATAAAAAGTTTAAGACCAAGATCATCAATATATGGTACGTACTTCTTTTCTGATCATTTTTCAAAGTTTAGAAAATGTCCTTTTTATGTGCATAATTACGCACCATCGGAATCAATGGGAAAAACGTTTGAAAATACATATAAAATCAGGCAATGCTTTCACTAATGTCACCTTCTATTTTTAGGTCAAGGACATTGGAGTGTCCAATGGGCCAGCCAGAGAACATCAGGCGGTTCCTGGTTCAAGCAGGAGCAGCGGCTCCTAAAGGAAAAGGTGGCCACTTGGAAACACTCTACAAAGATGGACTTAAATGTAAGTCTGCTGGGTCCCCTTGGAGCGTGGAGGTTGCAAAGGGTTAGGGCCCCCAAGAGCACAGCTGGTTTGTTAATGCAAGGGCCAGGGAGGCCAGGTGCAGAACAGATAGGTAAGTCATCTAGTCCTGAAGTCCCTCAACTGGCGCTTGATTCTGGGCTTTTGGGAGTCCAGAGTGGACTTTACTTCTGGGTGTCCGACGTCGGGGATCTGATACCCTGGGTAGTAGTACACCACAGGCCTAGAGAGCTGCAGTGCCACCAAACTTGGCACAGTGGCAGGTCTTATCCTTAAGGTCTATTGTATGGAATTTGGCTGGGACGCTGGGCTTGAGTCATTGGTCAGCAGTTGGGTCACTTTACTGGACTACGCAGGGTCCTTGTCTGCAGGGTGCAGGAGAGTGATACCTTCACTATGCAGAATTTTCTTGGCAATTTTCAGAAGGTTGGAGGTGCTTTGGGGTTTTGTAGAGTTCTTCAGGTTTCCAGGCAACACCTCAGAGGCAATGGTCAAGTCCTCGTGGCACCTTGTTTTCTTTGTGCAGCAGGACTTCAGTTGTTGTGCCTTGGTTCTTCTTTGTCCCGGCTCTTCTTGTGGTAATGGTTAAAGGATGCCCTCTAAATACTGCATTTAGGGGCCATTAAGGGGAGTACCTGGTAGTGGCCAATGGGCCACCTACCTTTGGGTGGCTACTCGCACTAAGTGACAACTTCCTGTGGGAAAGGGTCACATCCCTAACCCCGATTGGCTACTTTCCTACCATCCAAGATGGAGGAAAATGAAATAGGGTGGTCACCTCACCTGCCACATCAGAGGGGTGGTGCAGGCTGAGGATGTCCCTTCCTCCTATCCTTGCTAGGTTTTCCCACTGGGTTTCCTAACTAAAGTGGGGGTAAAACAATTGGGCAGCCATCTGCTGCTAGTAGCAGAGGCAGGGATCAGACTTCAAATGCAGCAAAGCCTTTGAAGCTGACTGCTGGTGCAGGGGCATGCCTGGGGGGAGGAGGTGTAACACCTCCGCCCAGGAAAGGTTTTGTGTTCTGGTTCCTGAGAGTTCAGGCTCTAACCCTAACAGACAGAATCATGTCTGTTGGTGGCAGGCTGGTTAGAAGCAGTCAGCAACCGTGCTAAGGCTGTTAGGTTTTGCAGGGGGCACCTCTGAAGTGCCCTTGGGATACATTTCATAATAACTCCAACACTGGCATTAGTGTGGATTTATGAGTCTAAGTTGTTTGATACCAAACAACCCAGGGGTCCCGAGAGGGCATCATGTAGCTGGGGAACTCGTAATGACCAGTGTCCAGCACATGCATTTGCTATGGCTTCCATGTACACTTACCAAAGACCATGTTTGTTACTAAAGAAACAGTAGGGGCATAGTGCACGCATATGCCCTGGCATGCATTATAGTGCATCCTGTCATAGGGCCGCCAGTTCTGCCAGAGCAGTTACCTACCTCTACTGCATGCAGTGTTAGTGGGCATGGCACTCTTAGTGAGTGCCAAGTCGAGTTTGCAACTTTGAGGTACCCCTTGTCGTGCACTTGCAAAGGCAGACTGCATGAGGGTAGTGTGGGTCCTCTCAAAGTGGACCAATTGGCGCTGGAGCTCTGGGGGGCCATATTCAGTACCCATGCCCTATGTACCAAGGGTAACATTTACTAGGGACTTACAAAGGTGGATGAAGTGCCAAACATAGTGCAGTTTTAGGGAAAGAGATCTGGCCTTGGGGACATGTTTAACAGGGGACTATGGAACTTACACTCTGAAACCACATCATTTTCCAGACAAAACGTTGGGGGCTAACCATGTCAAAAGAGGCCCTTTCTCACAGCCATGACACAAGTTCACCCATCAGTTTGATCGCTAATGCTGAGAGAAAAGGATAAAACTGACAGACCTTGGGCTTTTGAAAAGAAGCTCCCATGCTGCTGGAGAACAACTCGGCGAGTTGAGCGTCACAAGGTAAAGTGCTGGGGACCTGGGCCAGGCTGTGCATGAAGGAATTTTGCAAAGAGTGCGCAGAGGCCTCAGGAGGCGAAGACACAATACACAGGGGTACTGTCGTTCTCGGGGAAGGCAATGTCTTACCTCCTCCAAATTGCATCAGCAGGACCACAGGACAGTCTATGACGAAGATGTCCACCTTCTGTGTCCTTAGGAGCAGGCTCGTTGCCGTGAGAGGAGTCCCAGGGTACCGGTCGTTGCCTTGGAAGGTGCCTGCTTGGAGCAGGCTGCGGTTGATCCGAGGTCAGAAGAGTCTGAAGTTGTTGCAGAGGATTCCTGAAGGAAACTTGCAAGCAGAATCTGAAGAGAACCCACAGGAGAGGCCCTAAAAGTCCCTGAGAGGGGGATTGGCTACATTATCAGGTATGGACCTATCAGGAGGGGTCTCCGATGTCACCTGCTGGCACTGGCCACTCAGAGGCCTCCAGAGTGCCCCCACACCTTGCAAAGCAAGATGGCTGAAGTTTGGGACACACTGGATAAGCTCTGGGCACCACCCCCTTGGGTTGGTGATGGACAGGGGAGTAGTCACTCCCCTTTCCTTTGTTCAGTTTCCCGCCAGAGCAGGGGAGAAGGGGTCCCTGAACCGGTGTAGTCTGGCTTATGCAAGGAGGGCACCATCTGTGCCCTTCAAGGCATTTCCAGAGGGTGGGGGAGGCTACCCCTCCCCAGGCTGTAACACCTATTTCCAATGGGAGACAGTGTAACACCCTGCTCTCAGAGGAAATGCTTTGTTCTGCCTTCCTGGGACTGGGCTGCCCAGACCCCAGGTGCCCAGACCCCAGGTGCCCAGACCCCAGACCCCAGGTGAGGTGGCAGCAGCTTTAGCTGCAGTGCAAGCCTCAAACAGCTGGTTTAGCAGTACTGGGGGTTCATGGTGGAGCCCCCAGGATGCATGAAATTGGCTCCTCCAATACCAGATTTGGAATGGGGGACAATTTCATGATCTTAGACATGCTACATGGCCATATTCGGAGTTACCATTGTGAAGCTACATATAGGTATTGACCTATATGTAGTGCACGCGTGTAATGGCGTCCACACACTCACAAAGTCCGGGGAAATGGCCCTGAACTATGTGGGGGCACCTTTGCTAGTGCAAGGGTGCCCTCACACTTAGTAACTTTGCACCTAACCTCCAGCAAGGGAAGGTTAGACATATTGGTGACTTATAAGTTACTTAAGTGTAGTGAAAATGGCTGTGAAATAGTGTGTGCACTATTTCACGCAGGCTGCAGTGGCAGTCCTGTGTAAGGGTTTGTCTGAGCTACCTATGGGTGGCAAAAGAAATGCTGCTGCCCATATGGATCTCCTGGAACCCCAATGCCCTGGGTACCTAGGTACCATGTAATAGGGACTTATAAGGGGAGTCCAGTATGCCAATAGAAATTGGTAAATGAAGTCACTGGCCTACAGTGACAAATTTAAAAGCAGAGAGAGCATAAGCACTGAGGTTCTGATTAGCAGAGCCTCAGTGACACAGTTAGGCACTACACAGGCATACACATTAGGCCACAAACTATGAGCACTGAGGTCCTGGCTAGCAGGATCCCGTTCTTTACCCAGCACCTAAAATAGGTGTTTTAGATCTTTGCTTTGTTTGATGACTAAAGCTTGTATTTTGAACTGTGCTGTGACATCATTCCCCAGATGGTCTTTTTTAATGCAAGTTGAGCAGCTCTTTCCCTCTAGTGGCTTGCAGCCAAGCCTAATACTTTCCTTGGTGTTGTGTGGAGAGAGGAGCTAAGGTATAAGTCAAATGGAATAAAATGAAAAAACTGTCTCCCTTTCATTCCTCCAGGGACAGTGCATGTAAGAAGATTCCTTGCTCTGCGAGTCTACCTGTGAAGCCATATGGCCATAGTGCTGTAGACACCATTCCACATGTGGGAACCATGTATGGATAGCATGAGATAAGTGGTTTATTCTCCCTCCCTCACAGACTCAAGAAAAGAAAGTAATTTCTACAGCTGACCCTGTGTGGCTGTGCTTCTGATCACACCACTAACTGTGGTTGCAACCAATCAGAAATACAGAAAGGGAGAGTGAATGAAAAAAGAGAAAGATGAAGAGACCAGGAGGACAGAAAGATAATGGCAGAGAAAAAGAACAGGACATTGCGGAGAGAGAAAGGGGAGTGCATTCAGTACAGAGTGACAGAGAGTGCTCAAGTTTCCCAGTACCATGCGTAAGTCGCACTTCAAATCCAAGTAATGTCTTTGCATACTGGGGTTTGTAGCCCTGCTAATCCAATTATAAATATAAAACTTTAAGTCCCAGAATGTAAGGATAAACCATGAACTGGATAAGGTACGCAAACATAAACCTGGGAAACATGAGAGCTCTGGAGATAGTCACAGAGAATAGACAACAGCAAACGTTAGAGGACAATATACAATGAGACAGGGATACTATTCTCTAAGTGCACATACCTACTCATATGTGGGCACTAAAATGAGTTGTGTAGGTAGCAGGCATGCCTGAACTAAAAAAGACCCATCATCCATAGTTGTTTACAACAGATTTGGCTTCTGGCAAACAGTCACAGAGCAAGCTCCTGAAGGCTTTACACTGTAATCATAGTTTTCCACCAAGATCTCCTTTAGCGATCCAAGTAAAATAAATCTAAGAATAGTCCTCAAGAGGTCAGACTAAATAATGGGTGACTGTGGAATAGTGGAACACTGCAAAGGTTCTAAGGATGTTAGGAGAAGGAGAGAAGAACGGTTGAGGTGCCATCCCTCAGCTCCCTCCTGATTATGTCACATACTTATAGAAGAATAAGTAGCATTTACTCACCATCCTTTTGTGAGCACTACTTTTCACTGACCACTAGGAGAACCCTATCAGGAGGAGAGCGCCTACACGGCCAGCAGTGATGCTATGCACTAGTTTGGTGTTCCATGCAGTTTACAGAAGAAGGGGCGGTTGCTGTGTGGTAGTGTGCAGGACAAATAATACAACAGCATGGGTAAGAAGATTACTGTAAATCACTATAGATGTAATCGAAGTACAAATGATGGCTGACTCTGGTGCATGCTAGACCTTAGTGGGAGGAGAATATTTAGGAAAGTTTCCTGGAAGGGAATTATGAGCACCAGATATAAGATTAGTGGCTTATGGGAACAAACCCATTAAATTGGTGGGCTATTGGATGGGTACACTTGAATTCCAGGATGTGAAAGGGTTTGCACATAAAATCATTTTGAAAGATAATGCGTGCCCCAAGGCACATAGGGGGTCATTCGGACTTTGGCGGGCGGCGGAGGCCGGCCGCCAAAGTCCCGCCATCAGAATACCGCTGCGTGGTCATAATCTGAGTTTCCCGCTGGGCTGGCGGGCGACCGTCAGAAGGCCGCCCACCAGCCCAGCGGGAAACCCCCTTCCACAAGGATGCCGGCTGCGAATGGAGCCGGCGGAGTGGAAAGGGTGCGACAGGTGCAGTTGCACCCGTCGCGATTTTCAGTGTCTGCATGGCAGACACTGAAAATCTTGGTGGGGCCCTGTTACGGGGGCCCCTGCAGTGCCCATACCATTGGAATGGGCACTGCAGGGGCCCCACGACACCTGTTACCGCCATCCTGTTCCTGGTGGCGAAAGCCGCCAGGAACAGGATGGCGGTAAGGGGGTCGGAATCCCCATGGCGGCGCTGCTAGCAGCGCCGCCGTGGAGGATTCCCCAGGGCAGCGGGAAACCGGCGGTACACCGCCGGTTTCCCGTTTCTGACTGCGGCTGTACCGCCGCGGTCAGAATGCCCATGGGAGCACCGCCAGCCTGTTTGCGGTGCTCCCGCGGTCGTTGGCCCTGGCAGTAGTCTACCGCCAGGGTCAGAATGACCCCCATAATCCTTGTGGAGTACCACTGGTATGGAGGGAACCTTTGAGGAAGGAGTTGCAAAGGCTATTTCAAGAAGGTATCATTGAGGAGATTGAAGCCTCAGAGTGGTTAGCTCTTTTGGTCTTGACAAAAAAACAGGAATGGAGACTTACGGACGTGTGTGAATTTATGTGACCTTAATTAGTGTATCTGGGTAGAGAGGCACCCTCTGCCCAGCATTGGTGATATGCTCATGACAATCAAGGGGGCTACGTTTTTCTCTACCTTGATTTGTCATCAGCGTATCATTAAATTTAATTGCGTCCAAAGTCAAGACCACTCACATCATGTTTCACTACTGCGGGGGCATACCGGTTCAATAGCATGCCTTTTGGCCTCTCTTCTTCATCAGCCATATTTCGGAGGACCATACGCCAACTGTTTAAAGAGGAAGACAATGTGACTTATTTTCAAGATGACATCATGATTTTTATAAAGGCCATAAAAGAACATGACAGAGTGCTGCGGAAATTGTTAAACATTTTACAGGAAATTGGATTAACTATCAAATGAGGCAAATGTAAAATTGGTATCAAGGGTGTAGAATATTTGGGCCATTAGTTAAATGAGCAAGGAGTGGCACCAAATTAAAGCTTGTAAGAGCCACAAAGAAAGCACCAGCCCCACAAAACAAAGACCAGTTGAAATCATTCCTAGGGCTTTCTGAGTATTACTCCCATTTTGTTCATATGCTTTTGGACAAAACAGAATGTATGAGAAATCTTTTGGCAAAAAATGCTAAGTTCAAATCGAGCGAAGATTGCCAGAAGGAATTCATGTTGGTGAAGAAATGTACTGCGTTGGCTCCAGCCTTGAGACCCTTTGACACTAAAGACATGTATTATTTGCACAGATGCCAGTAAGGTAGGCATGGGAGTGGTATTGATGCAACAAAGGGATGGTAAAGATGTGGTGATTGCTTATGCTTTAAAACCTAGGAGAGATGCAGAGTTGTCATATTCTACAATCGAAAGAAGGATTTGCCTGTTTGTGGTGTATGTGATTTCTGGAAATGTGTATAGGGAATGGGTTTTGTGATTTGTACAGATCATCAGCCATTGGTGGATGTGTTTGCTAGGAAAGGTAAGGGTCAGTTTTCATCAAGAATTACCAAGTGGGTGTAAGAATAATGGAGTACATTTTCAGAATGGAATATGCGCCTGGAAATGATTACCAGTGGAGAGTTAGGATGGAGTGTGGGAAGATGATGAGAAAGAGTGGTTGGTGGTGAATGTTAATATCCTTACCGAGGGCCGAATATTTCATGAGGAGTGGCTCCAAGCTATTAACGAGGATGTCACATTGCAGGAAGTAAAGGAATATTTGACTAAAGGTTGGCCTGTGAAAGGTAAGGCTTCACAGAAGGCGGAGTCATTCAGGGATAGTAGTACAGAATTATCCATCAATGGTGATGTGTTTCTCAGGGGTGAGTTATTGGTTGTAACAGAGGTATTGGTAAGTATTACTGTGAAGTTAGCACATGAAGGATATTCTGGCATGAGTGCTCCCAAGTACAGAGTAAGGTTAGAATACTGGTGGCCAAAATTAGATAATAATTTGGAGAGAGCAGTGAGAGAATTTATACCATGTGCTTGGAGCAACAAGTAGCAAGAGATGGTGGAGTATCCGCCAGCTGATATGGACAAAAGTGATGCCCCTTGAAAGAAACGTGGGTTGGATATTTCAGGTCTTTACAGGGTGCTGGGTTCATGCCCCCCAAGTAGGCACTGGTAGCTATACATTATTATTCAAGATGGCCAGAAGTAAAATTTACTGATCATGTTACCACGTAAGATGTAAAACATTTTTACAAGAAAAGTGGCAAGGAGAGGGTATAGCTTAGCAATTGGTGACCGATAATGGTGTGCAGTTTGTGTCACAAGAGAAGAACGAATTCCTGGAAATGTATGGCGTACAGCATCTGAGATCTTCAGTTTATTGTCCTCAGAGCAATGCACAGGTAGAAAGTTGGAATAAGACTTTAAAGGAAGGGTTGCAACTGGCTTTGAGTCAGGGTTAGCAACTGGAAAATTGGTCTGGGCATATCGCACTATGCCCAACAATGCTACAGGAAAAGTGCTGTTTGAATAGGAGGAAGGAATTTGAGAGGACTGATGTCCAAAGGGGTGGGGTGGAAAAAATGGACAGAAAATGTGGAAGGATGGAAGAACAGGTCCAAAATTGGGGAGTGAGTGCGTGTGAGGAAAAGGCATTGAGAAGACAAGGATTTACCTAAATTTTTCTGATACCTTGCAGATCAAGATAATGTTATTGAGTGATTGAAATATGTGGTAAAAAAGTCAGACTTTCTGTTTAGAGAAGAACTAGGAGATGAAGATAACAGACAGTATACACAAGGTGAGAAGATGCAAAGAAGACAACAAGAACAAAGGTCTGATAGATGTGCTCCATCTCATCAAAGAAGGGAAGAAGAACAGGTGGCAGACAGTGAAGAGCCAGGAAAAAGCCTGTTTATATGATGGGGTGTTGTAATATGTAATTTTTATAAATGTTCATATTTTTTGTTAGACTGATACTTTTATGCACCTTTTAAGAGGTGTTTATATTATTTTATCTATCATATTCTGTTTGGTTTTCATTTTGGGTTGTTATATTAGTTATTATAAGGAGAGAGATGTGTTTCTGGGAAGCCTAAAAAGCCTTTTTCATCAGGCATACAATTGTTTTTGGCCGCTCGGAGACAGGAGAAGGCTAGGGAATATACTGAGCTTGTTAAAAACCTAGATGAAGCGGTGGAAGCGCATACCCAGGATTCGAATGGAACTATATCGGGAAGGTTGGATCGAGCCAAATCGAAATTTCAGGACTTTATGATGGCTAGAGAACTAGGTAATAACTCCTCCTATCTTCAGAGAAAGTACAAGGAGAATGAATTTATAGTGAAATATCTGGCCTGGTCTCTGAAAGTGTGCTAATACTAATGTAATCAAAAAAATTATTGATCCTTAGAGCAAAGTAATTAATAAACAGACATCTAAGATTGCTCAGACATTTTTTTACCACATTACGTTAGATTCTATGCAGAATCCAAGATTCTTGGCTTGGCTATCGAGGGCTGGTTGGCAAAAATTCAGATCCCTTCTCTGATTTTAGAACAAATGGACATTATAATTTTGTCTATAACTCTGCAGGAAGTGTAGCTGGCCATTAAATCCACTGATAACGCCAAAGCCCGCAGAAAGAACAGATTTCTGGCAGAAATCTAAAAGCTTTTTGCACAGTAACTAGCTCAATTTCTCGCACAATTTTTTAATCAAATCCTCCAGGGTGGCCACGTACCAGGCTCTTTCACTGGCTCGGTGGTCGCCAACTTTCTTAAAAAAGACAAACTGGCGGACGATCCAAATTCATATCGCTCCATTAGCCTTTTATATAGTAACTATAAACTTTTTGCAAAGATATCGGTAATTAAGATCTCCTCTGTAGCCTGTAACTGCCTACACTTTAAAGAGGGATTAGAGATCCCTTTGCAGGTGGGTGCAGTGAGTTACTGCACCTGCCTGCAAGGGAATGTCTGGGGAGTCCAGGGGACCCCATTAAACCCCTCGAGAGGGCTGCCATCGGGGGGCTCACTGACAGTGTGCTACATTTTTGTGGCGCATGTGTCAGTGCACCTACTGACAGCTTCTTTCCCTTTGTGTTTGCGTCCATAAAATGATGCAGGCGCACAGGAAAATAGATTCCCTCATTTGCATGGGGTCTATACCTGCAAATGAGGGAACGCCCTCTTGAGAGTGGGCTGGTTCTACACGTACACCAGCGCTATCTGTATTACAGAAAGGGTCACACAAGCATCTGCGGCCCCTTTAGTAATGCCAAAGTGTCCTCAGAGTGCACAGAGCAGACGCACATGCCTGTTAAATGGCATGGGCACTTTCTGTAATACAGCCCCTGGGCTGTGGCCAGGCATTAAGTGAGTGTTGCTCTTGGACTTGGCCAGACATCCAGTACGTGATGCTCTTAACTAGCAAGCTAGCCCAGTGTATCAGTGTCATAGACACAGACAAGTGACAACCATGAAGTTAGTGAAAAAAGAAGGGAATACCACACCAGCACCTCTATGCCCTGTAATGCTCAGGTATTAGTTCAGGTGTACCTTTTACCGCATTAAAAGAATCATCCTTCACATTTCCATACAGCAGGACAGGGAGAGATCCACTGACTTTGTCAACCTCCTCTGCAATCGCCTACTATTCAGGGTATAGTGTCCCGAGAGGTATGGCTGCTGCAAATAGAAGAGCTTCTTCGGCTCCCTTCTGGTACCTGTGTCCACCAAGTGGCTAACCTCAGAGATCTACTTCACTAACCTGTATGGCACACATCTCTAGCCCCCCAAAGCTCTTGGACAAATGGGCTTCAGCACCAATATCTTCATATGGAAATGCTCAATTTATACATCATTGTAATTGCAATGCAGAGTGAGTCGTAAACATTGGTTTAGCAGATAGTAAAAAAATACATTGTGTAGTTGAAAACCCTTTTATTTTACAAAGTGCAGGTTTGAAATTCCAAAATAGTTTTGCACATCAGGTGTGGTAAGTAGAGCTTGTAAACTTGTGGAATAATGCAATCTGGGGAACAAAGCCAGCAAACACTTTCATCTCTCAGTAGGGGACACTTTGCCATAAAGAAATGGAATATTACCAAAATGGCAGCCTTATGCGTATGCGAGTAGATGCTATTCTTTAGCAATAGGGGATTGAGAAGCATTACACACCCTGCATTTTTGGCTCCACGTGTAATAAACAAATGTCAATCATTCTCCCAGTCATATAATGAGCTTTGCTAGGAATTCAGGGAAACTTTGTTTTTCCAGACTTATCAGAAAATGTTTCCACATACCTGATTGGTTGTGAGAACCTGGTAGATATGCCGCATGATTGGCAATTAAGGGAGAAAAGACTTTGGGACTGATTTAGAGTTTGGTGGATGGGGTTACCCACAAACGTGAGGGATATCCCGTCCACCGTATTACGATTCCATTCCATCATATGGAAATTGTAATACGGCAGACAGGATATCCGTCACGTTTGAGACGGAGCAACTCATCCGTCAAACTCTAAATCCCTTTGTTTCCAACACATCATGTGAATCAGTTTCTTCCAGTATGTTTGCCAATTTATTGATAATAAGCCAATTCTGTAAGAAAATGCTAAATAAATATACATGGCAAATAACATTATAACAATTGGTGTTTATACAAATAAGCACAAATGTATTATCCGGCAGTTTGCTTGCAATAATTGTCTACTTTCCCTGTATGTGAATGGTTGTTGATGCAGTCCTCCAAAAAAACACTTTTTTCAAGGTGATTATTTCATTCACAAAATCAAGCCCCAATCACAGTAAAGTAACAGAAGCACCAGTGTGTCCCTGGCTCCAGCTATAGGCAAAGCAGCATGAACGACTCCTTACATATAGGTGTATATGTTATGCATCTCAAACCAGACTTCCATAGCTTTGCAACCACACTGCTTACAGAGGTTCTAGAAGGTTAAAAAAAAAAACTGAAAACAAACAACTTGCATTCGAAATTAAACTTTCCATTTTTAAAGCATTGTACAAGCCATAGTAAGAATTAGCAATGAAAAACTAATTAGTTCTACTGTTGTCTACCAGTCTTTTCACTTGGTTAATATTTGTTTTATTTTCTTGTGGCTTATGTAAAATGTTATTGTTGGGAAACCTTCACTAATGGATAAAAAATGGCTAAAAGGAAACACACTTTTTAATCTCAAAAAGCACCCATTGCATGATTATCCATGGCAAGGAAGAGGACTATTTTGTGTGCGTATATGCTCCTTGTGAAATGGCAGACTCATAGTGAAGTTAGCCATTGACTGAAATGGCCAGACCCACTGCCTCATACTGTTGTGGGGGAAAGAGAAATGTGAATGACACAATGAACCAGTGGATGAACAAAGCTAGCTGTAAGCCTCTCTGACCACATAATGTATATACAATATTGATAAAATCAAAAGATATTGGTGAATGCCAGACCTAAAATCACAACACAATGGTTTAAGGACAAATTGTATTTTCTGCCATTTCATTCTTTTCCCGAATTGTAATTTCCTTCAATGTGGTCCTTCATGGTCCCAAACTCTTCTCTCCCCAAACACCCGTTTGCGCCCAGGATGGGAGTAAACCAGGAGAATGCAGCCACTTGTCAAATGTCTGCCAACCAGCACAGATGGCAAATGGAGCACTGGGATCCCAAAACCGTTTAAAGTGCAGTGTAAGCACTGGGACAGTTGGGCACTGGGGCAGTTAGGCACTGGGAAGGTTAGGCACTGGGGCAGGGCTGGAAATGGCCTCAAGCAGTATTTGCACCACGTCTGTGCTGATTTAGAACTGAAAGCAAATGGTGCTTGCTCGGGTTTGCACCTACATTTGTCACTATATTTGAGGTGGTAGTAAAATTCCACAAACATGGCAACTACACTAACAACATAAGTCCAAAAGTATTTGTGCCCACTATTCCACGTGTTTTGTGCAACCGGCACTAAGGCCCATAACAAGAACTTGAAGTAAATGCACGGACAGCAACCGCAGAACTATTAGTCTGATCAATTACCACCGCAGTTATAGGAAGGCCATTGATTTGAGGGAATTTTTGCATCCCTACGCTGGTCACCTTTATCTTCAGGAAATTTTGTAGAACATTACTGGGCAATGTGTGGTAGTACTGCCAATCCTAGGGGTAATATCTATAATTGTGACAATACAGTGGGACAGAAAAAAATAAGCAGCAAACAAGGTACCAACCACATTTTTGTGCGGTCCATCACTCATCTGTCCTCATGATCCCCTAAATCAGTGACAGTGTGGCAGCGTTTTTTGTACCACCACAAAATCACTGATGTAAAATAACTTTACAGAAGATCTCACAATCGAACTTGCCAACCTGCTGTAAAGAGTTTGTTCATGGTAAATCTGTGTACTTTTCCTGCACAACTGGGTCCACAAACAGAACCTGTGTATAGTTTAGGAGCAAGAGTTGTCCAATATTGGCCTATATGACACAATGGAGTAAGTTAAGGCATAGCCAAACAGCCAAAATAAAGGGGAGACGCCTCTGTGAGTATGTGAATCATATGGTCATATCTATCATTTTAGAACAAAACTGGCAATTGTTTTCAGTCAAAACGAAAGGCAACAAAGCCAAGTTCTTGATATTGTCACCATGGGAAGAATTTGCACTATTTGCTTCTTCTTCTGGTGTCATGTTAAAGATCACATGTACAGATTTTAAAAACAGGTCTGGGTCCAGGGCATGTACATGGTACATTTTCACATGTAACTGGTATTCCATGAGTAGCATCCAGTTGGGATGTCTCTAGAGGATCCCCTTAAGGTTATTCATCCTTTGATTGCTTATTGACTTTAACATGAACATTTTCAAAGTGTTCCTTATGGGTGTTCAATGTAAGAAGCAGCATCAGACTTGAAGCAAGTTGATGTAACCACATTTCCACAACAGCTTTTGAAGCAGTTATTTTTCCTAGAAAGTTATGGATCACGGATTTGTGATTCCGCCATTGAGCTGGATTTTGATTTCATGGCGGTGTTATTTGTTGCCTGGGAGGCTTCTTCGGTGAAGGCATTCTCAAGCACGGCAAGGATGGATGTGCGGAACTTCTCTTTGAAGTCGCGCCCCACAAAGACATACAAGATGGGGTTGACGCAGCTGTTGATGAATGCAAGGCTGGAGGTGATGGGCACTCCAATGGACAGCAATTTACCTATCTGATCCCCTCTGGCATTGGCTGAGAGCTCCAGGAAGGAGAAGACATGATAGGGGAACCAGCAGATGAAGAAGCACACGATGACTGCAATGATGATCTTGAATGGTTTGCTGGATGTTGCCAGGTGGTTTCTGCTTAACCTTATTGCAATGCTGAAATAACAAATCACAATGACGGAGAAGGGTAAAAAAAATCCTATCACAAACCTTGCCCAAATTACAGCTGAGTATCTGCGTACCCAAACTGCATATGCCTCTTCATATGCCTCTTCACTAACATCGTCGTCTGGAAACCCAAAATTATTGTAGCAATTTATAACTGTCCCATTTGGCTCCAGAACATCAGTGGTTCGGAAAATGAAATATGGCAGGCTTACTATCAAAGCTGCAGCCCATACTGCCAGGGCTATGAAGATGGCCAGCCGTGGAGTCCTGTGGTTCTGTGACCACACGGGCATGGCTACTGAGATGCAACGGTCAATGCTGATCACCATCAGGAAGAAGATGCTGGCAAACATGTTCAGGAAGGCCACAGTGCTGTTTAGCTTGCACAGAAAGTTGCCAAAAGGCCAATGGAAGCCCAAAGCAATGTAGCTGATGCTCAGAGGCAAGAAGAAGGTGAAGATGAAGTCGGCGACAGCAAGGTTCAGAAACCACACAGTATTGACGGTTCTCTTCATTTTAAAGCCAGTGATCCAGATCACTAGACCATTACCTGTCACCCCCAAGAAGAATGCGACAAAGTAAATGAACATGGTAAAACCATGCAATGCTGCCCTGGTGCCATCATCGACCTCCTCCACCTCCTCATTGTTATAGTAGTCACTAGTGATTGTGATCTCTTCTGGAGCAGTAAAGGCCAATGATAGTGGTGGAAATGCAGTGTGTACTGATGATGGCGAAAGGGTTGTGATATTGACTGATGATTGTGGGAAGGTTGTAGCATTAAAGGAGTAGGGTTCCAGTGCAGATGTCATATTCTACCTCTTTTGGGATCGATCTAACTTTCTAAAAAGAAAAACAAAATGAAAAATCACAACCTTCATTTAAACACCCATCATTATCACAGTAGTCTTTTGTGTTTCAATCATACTTCAATAGGCCACAGCGCCCAAACTATACACCAGTGGCAGACTGTGAGCTGTATAAATACTAGTAACATAGATAGATTGAATCAGATTACAATATTTATTTTATTAAGCTATTCGCCAAAAGACATTTGCAAGTGATAGAAAGTAATTGCTTAGTTAAAAAATCAGTTTCTGGAATACCGCTTTGATTTTGTGATTAAGAAATGAGCAATAAAATAGAAGTCACTATTATGGGGAGGATCTGTGACTAGGCACATACTATGGAACAAATGGCTTGTCTTCATCCCTCTTATACATCCCCAAAAAGTGGCATAGGTTGCATGTCTCTGCAAAGATTTCAATTGAAGTTTGTCACGCAGAATTAAATATACACTGAGGGCCGTTGAGCCACTGGAGCGTCACTTTTAGCGACACTCCAGTGGTGCAATGCCTTGGGCCATACTTACATGGTGGCGTTAAGCTACTTTTTGCGGCTTAACGCCACCTCTGAATAAGCCCCTTACACGCATCACTTAGAGTGAAAGGGCCGTCTAATGGGTGTTGCTGTCGGTGTTCCAGCGCAACACCCATTGCATTTGATGCTGCCCAGATTTACGATAAATCGTAAACATGAGACAGCACCAAAAACTAACTTCGCCCCCAGGGGTGGCGTTAGCATGACGCAACGAGGATAAATACTTTTATTTCTCCTCGTTTTTGCTTTTTCTATGTATGCTGCATTCTGCAGGACACATAGAAAGAGCATTTCACCATCAATGAATGTTTATGTGCAGGAAGGTGTGCAGTACATATAGAATTAACAAATCGCCATTTTTGATGGAGGAAGAGACACCTTCCTGCACAAAAACAATCATTCCCTGCAAGGCAGGTGCTCTTCTGCTATGGTGCAAGGGTCCCTGTGTTGGCGCTAGGCAGCTCATTTAAGTGCCAACCTAGGGGAAACACAGAGATTTTCTGTATTTTTTAAAAATATATGGTGCATCCCTGTGTTTCTGAAGTGACGGAGTGTGGTGCTGCCAATTTTGGTGCACCGCCAAGCTGCACCACTTTCTTGTAAATAAGGCCATTAGGCCCTCATTTACAGGGGCATTGTGGAACCAGAACGTCACTTTTACCGACATTCCGGTGACGCAATGTCCTGCCCCATATTTACAAAGCGGTGTTAAACCACTTTTCGTGACTTAACGCTGCTTTTTAAATAAGTCCCCTTTACAGGCCTCACTTTGCGTGAAAGGGACGTGCAATGGGTGTTGCTGTGGGTGTTCCACTACAACACCTATAGCATTTTGATGATTCGTAAACCTGAGGCAGGGTCAAAATCTAACACCACCCCACGGGTGGCTTTAGCACGGCGCATTGAAGAGAAATACTTTTATTTCTACTTGTTGTTACTTTTCCTATAGGCGCTGCATTCTGCAGCACACATAAGAAGCACAAAACGCCATTAACAATTTCTTATATGCAGGAAGGTGTTCCTTCCTGCACATAAACAATCATTAAATAATGACGATTTACTACTCCTATGTGTGCTGCATTGTTCAGCACACATAAAAATAGCAAATCACCATTATTGATTGTTTATGTGCAGGAAGGAACATCTTCCTGCACATAAACAATCACTCCCTGCAGCCCAGGCACCCTTGCACTATGGTGCAAGGGTGCCTGCATTGGCGCTAGGCAGTTAATTTTAGCGCCAGCGCTGAGGAAAACACAAGGATGCGCCATATTGTAATAAATGCGGCACATCCCTGCGTTTCTGAAGTGGTGCAGAGCGGCGCTGCCAAATTTGGTGCAGAGCGGCGCTGCGTCGGTTCTTTATAAATAAGGCCCTTGGATGAAAATGGGCAAGTGATCTTTGAGATAAATAGACACATTCGACACATACACCTACCTTGCTGTTTATCCCATAAATATTATTTGATGCTTGCCCAATCAAGGGAAATCATTTTTGCCCTTTAGATTTAAATGGTATAGGTCTTGGTTCTACAGAGTTAAAGAGCATTTGTCCCAAAAAACTCGATTGGACGCGTGTCCCACAGACTTTTCCATGCATTCAAGTGAGTCCCTCGCAGGTGTAAGTTTAACTTGCTTGAAAACCTACCACCACCCCAGGAAAATCCAGTAATTAACTTGTAAATTACCACATTGTAACTGAACAGGCGGGATCAGACACATGACAGATATATTACTGGTTTAAATTAAACCTTATATTAGTAATATTTTTGAGTGGCAGGCATATGTTTCAATGTATATACAAATGTTCACTGGCCATGAAAAGACCTGGAAGTCTGAAAAATCCTGTTTCCTTTTTCATGGCTTTTAATATCCTTTTTACGTTTCCTGTATGCGATTTCTATGTGTGTGGTTTTGGATTCGGGTTATCAGGACTGGGAAGCGATGCCCTCCCCCCAATCCGTGAGTCAGTGGCAAGTATCTGCCCACATATTGCTCCACCTTCTTCATCCCCGTGGTGCAGACATCAAACAAATGCCTGGCAAAGGAGGGAACGCTGTTTTATCAGATCTGATATTCACAGTACACCTTATACTCACCACTGATGCGCATGCCCAGTGCTTAATTTGTACGAGAATAAGTGCAGAGTCCCAGAGTTTACTTTGAAGCCTGCGGAATTCTGTGGGTGCTAAATACCAAATGCACTTAGTCTTCATTCTACCTGATTCCTCTTTCATCCACCACCGGGCTCTCCCTGCCTCTCTGTCTGACCCTTGCAGGTTATTTCTCATCCCTGTTTTTTCACTTTGTTATTGTTTTTCCATCTTTCTCTAACTTCTTTCCTCATTTTGTGTTTTTCTCTCTCTTGCTTTGGGTCAAAGTATAATGAGGAAAAATAAGTGCCAGTGCCCAAAACCTAGTGTCGGTGGGCCCCCTCCTGCAACCACCGGCTCAAATTAAGCACAGCACAGGCTACATAATCTTTCTAGCTGGAACACATTAGCAGTGGAGGATCTCTGAAATACATTATTTAAGAAATTGTATTCCATGATTTCCCTAAACCACCCTAAACCTAAACCTTACTCCGACAGTAGTAACAACATTTGTTGGCTCTATCTGTTCCTTTACCCTTAATCGATGTATTCAAAATATCCACCCCAATACCTTCTTCTACCTCTACTAGGATTCATTACAATATCCACCCGTGCATTATCTTCTTCCACTAGTTGGCTTTGTCACAGCATTCACGCACCCAACATTATCTTCTGTCTCTAGGTTACTCCATTACAACATCCACCTACCCGACATCTACTTCTGCCTGTACGTCACTTCATCATAAAATCCACCCATAAGACATCTTCCTCTACGTCACTCTATCACAACATTCAACCAACCACCCAACATCTGCTTCTGACTCTGCCTCACTCCATCACAACATCCACCCACCAGATATCTTCTTCTGCATCTAGTTCACTTATCCACAACATCTACTCACTAGACATCTACTGACTCCAATTTACTTATTTATTTATTTTTTGGTGTGGTCCTATACAGCAAGGGTGTGGCCAAAGGTGCTAAGATGCTTTACAATGGAAAAATAAAGGTTACAAGAAGTAATATCCAAATTACAGAGGAGGGAAGCCCTGAATAGAGTTAGAGTAATCTGCACATGTAAAACAAACTAATACAAATAATTTCACCTACATACAACATGATTGCAAGGCATGAAAATAAGCCTACCTTTACACAACAAGATAAGATAGCAGAGAGTCTTGGTGGATGGGGTAATAGGGAACGTAGGTGTGGAAAGGTGCAAGACCATGCGAATGAGGGAAGCTGGAGGAGAGAGCGGAGACCAGTATAGGGAGATCAAATAAGAGTAACTGCGAAACACTGGAGAAGAGAAGGGAGCGGGAAGGAGAAAAATAGATTGAAAGAGGGATGTACACAATTCATCATAATTAAGATGCAAATCAGAAGGTGCTATTGGGTGAGAAGCCGCTTCAGCTCATTTGCACCACTCTCCATTAAGTCAGTGATGTCAAGGATTGGAGGGAAAGATTTCCAGACTGGGTTATATTGGCGTAAAAGGCCTGTACTACTGCACACATCTTCCTGAAGACTGCTGCTTCTAGGAGCAAAGCTCTAGAACTAGGAAAAGATCTGACTATCCCTGATATGGTTAAGTTAGAGGCCAGATATTGGGGAAGAGTTGAGTAGATCCTTGTGAATAATGCGAGCAGTCTTGTAAGGAGCTCTTTCTTCAACAGGAAGTCACTGAAGTGTTAAAAGTTCAATTGAAATATAATCATATCTTTAGCCCCAAAATAATGTGAGCTGCTGGATGCAGAACCGCCTTTAGAGTAGTGAAAAGATTTTTAGGTGATGTGTCAGAAGAGAGCTCCCATACTTGGTCCTAGAGAGCATAAGTACAAGGGTTTTTAGGGCGGTCCAAGAATGAACCGGTGAATACCTCAAATAAGTCTTACATGAAAGCATGCACATTTAGCCGATGAGTTGATTTGAATTTGAAATAGTTTTTTTTGTCAAGAATGAATACTAGAGAATTGGAACTGTCTACAATAGAAGGTTTGCAACGCAGTGCTCCATGGGAGTTCAGCCATGATTGTACTGGTAGGCTAAAGTAAGTGGGCACAATGAGTAAAACCCAATTTTGATAGGATTGAGTTTGAGGCGGTATGAAGTCATCTAGTCTTGCACTCTTTGCAGAGTTTTGTTCATACTTCAAACATCCTCAGGAGAGTTTGTAGTCTTGACATAAACTTGAGTATTACCAACATACTGATGGTAAAAGATCCCAGAACGTTTGAGTACGACTCCAAAGGGGTCTATAGAGAGGCTAGAAAGACTAGAAAACACATTGCCAGTTTTGCGCTGCTGAGTCCATCTAGCTTACTAAGAGTTGAACCGGATGAGAATAATGCCTTTGATGTCCAAACAATCCTTGAGATTGTTGATGAGTAGGGAGTGGGTTACTTCATCAAATGTAGTAGAAAGCACAAAAACGGCTAAGAGACAGGTGTTGAAGGAAGCAGGAAAGTGGAGTGCATCTTCTGCTACCTAAAACAGTGCAGTTTATGTATTGCAGCCCTATCTGATACCTGACTCAAATTGAACTTATTTTGGCAATGTGTTGAGTGAGTTGTACAGCAATGTAACTCTTAGGCATGAAAGGCAGACCTGAGACAGGACAAACATTGTTATTATTCACCATACCTGCTGGCCAGTTTCTAGGGAGCCATGGACCACCCCTTGTGCAGAAGAGATGTTGACCAATAGGACAGAAAATGCAGGGTCAAGTCTTTGAGTCCTGGGAACACGATCCAAGCAGTGATTAGAGTGCTTAATATTACAGCTAATTAATAGATCTAATTCTGAAAGAGGGTGTAACTTCCCCTATTTTATCTTTGCTTTACCCATAAGATTAAGGTGTGTTGGAAATAGACCTCTTTGCAGGATCACCCCCTCTTCCCTCCACTTTTTGCTGAATTCGTTTGTGTTGGCCTTAGGACTCTGTGCACTTAACCACCGCTAACCAGAGCTAAAGTGTTTGTGCTCTCTCCCTAAAACATGGTTTGATTAGCATATACCTTATTGGCATATTTAATTTACATGTAAGTCCCTTGTAAAGTGGTATACCATATATCCAGGGCCTGTAAAAGAAATGTTACCAGTGGGCATGCAGCACTGAGTGTGCCACCACTTAAGTAGCACTTTAAAACATGTCCCACGCCTGCCATTGCAGCCTGAAGGCAGTGTCCCACTGCCATGTCGACTTCGCATTTAAAACCCTTTGCGGAGCCTGAAACACCTCTTTAATTGCCTATAAGTTACCCCTAAGGTAGGAGCTAGGTAGTCCACAGGCACAGGGTGCGTGTAATGAAAAGTTGGGACATGTACTTTTTAATTTTAGATGTCCTAGTAGTTAAAAATTCCCAAATTCGGTTTTCACTATCTTGAGGCCTACCCCTCCCATTGGACATCTTTGGGGAGTCCTTATTACATGTAATAAGCTGTAATTCCTAAACCAGAGGTGTCGATATATCATGTTTGGTGTCTATGAACTTCTAATGATAAACCCCCTTATAGGTAAAGTCAGATTTATCATTACAAGTTTGAAAATGCCACTTTCTGAAAGTTGGCATTTTCCTGCCCTTGGCCAGCCTTAGGTCACATGACTGGGTGTAAAAGAGAGTTGAGGCTTTGTAAATTTACCTTAGGCATTCATGCAAAAGTGAGACTAGCAAAGCCTGAATGGGCCATTAACTGACTTGCTGGAGGGACGGAGCTGAGCACAGCCCCACTTGCACCTCAATATGCTGGGCTCTTCCACCACACAATAGGTTTAACAATGCTGTTTTGCCAGTGCAGCCAGCTAGGAGCTAGCACAGGGGATACAGGAAACGTCTGGAACTTCAAATAACCCTTCTGGAAACTTCTCACAGCTTCTAGCAGCAGGGTACCAGGGCATAAATGTATGGCTCTCAGACTTACTCTTCAGTTCACTACTGGAACTGCGCAAGGACTCTCAGCGGACTGCCTGCTGCTGTGACTTGCTGTGCACTTTACCAGACTGCTCCTGTACCTGGAAAAACTGCTTTGCTTTAAAAATGTATATTGCAACTCTGGCTTATTGGGTTTTTATTTTTGTCTTGTGCCTTAAAATATAATCTATTTTTTTTAACCTGGTATGGAGTCTTTTTGTGTTGTTTCCACTGCGCTATTGTTTAAAGTGCTGAACAAACACATGGCCTCTAGGGTGACCCTGCCTGCTCCATTCCAAGCTACCAGAGGGGGAATGCAGTTTAGTTCATGGTGTGTATCCGACTTAACCTGACTAGGAAAGTGGGGCCACTTGTACGAACATTTTGGATTTGCGATTTCCTAATTGAGATTCATGAGAATCCCAATTAGGAAACTGCAATTCCAAATGTAAGAAACTCCACTGAGTTTCCTTTGCGATTCCCGGTGGGTCGCAAATAGACCTGCCTCATTAATATTCATGAGGTAGGTCGCAATTTGCGACCCACTGGGAATCGTAAAAATCACAGAGAGGGTGGCCTGATGGGGTCAGGACACCACCATGTCTGTGATTGCTTCTAAATAAAGCAATCTTTTTTTTAAATGCAGACCGTTTTCCTGCAAAATGAAAAAAATTAAACATTTCGGCCCATATTTATACTTTTTGACGCTAAACTGCGCTAACGCAGTTTAGCGTCAAAAAATTTAGCGCCGTCTAACGCCATTCTGAAGCGCCATGCGGGCGCCGTATTTATGGAATGGCGTTAGCCGGCGCTAGCAGACCGGCGCTGCCTGGTGTGCGTGGAAAAAAACCACGTAGACCAGGCAGCGCCGGCGTAGGGGGAAAATGGCGTTAGGGCGTCTTAAAATGGGGCAAGTCAGGTTGAGGCAAAAAAATCGCCTCAACCCGATTTGCGCCATTATTTTCGACGCCCAGACGCCATTTAAATGACTCCTGTCTTAGTAAAGACAGGAGTCATGCCCCCTTGCCCAATGGCCATGCCCAGGGGACTTATGTCCCCTGGGCATGGTCATTGGGCATTGTGGCATGTAGGGGGGCACAAATAAGGCCCCCCTATGCCACCCAAAAAAAATTAAAAAATATAAAAAATTATACTTACCTGAACTTACCTGAATGTCCCTGGGGTGGGTCCCTCCATCCTTGGGTGTCCTCCTGGGCTGGGCAGGGGTGGCAGGGGGGGTTCCTGGGGGCAGGGGAGGGCACCTGTGGGCTCATTTTGAGCCCACAGGCCCCTTAACGCCTACCCTGACCCAGGCGTTAAATAGTGGCGCAAATGTGGGGTTTTTTGACCCGCCACCTCCCGGGCGTGACTTTTGCCCGGGAGTATAAATACGACGCATTTGCGTCGCCGTCATTTTTTTAGACGGGAACGCCTTCCTTGCATCTCATTAACGCAAGGAAGGCGTTCACGCAAAAAAATGACGCTATTTGCCCATACTTTGGCGCTAGACGCGTCTAACGCCAAAGTATAAATATGGCGTTAGTTTTGCGCCGAATTTGCGTCGAAAAAAACGACGCTAATTCGGCGCAAACGGAGTATAAATACGGGCCTTCATTTTCATTTTTTAAGAGTAGGCAGTGGTCCGTTGGACCACAGCCTGCTCTTAAAAATGTTTTTGCATGCATTCACAAAGGGGAAGAGGTCCCTTGGAGACCACTTCCCCTTTGTGATTTGGTTAGCAGCAATTTGAAATTGGTGCTAACTGTGATTGTTTTGCGACCACATTAACAAAACAATCTTACATACCATTCAGATTCGGCATTAGGAAGGGATGCCTTGAACAAGCCTCTTCCTAATACCGAATCGCAAAACCCAAATTAGATTCCGTAACAAGTTCCTGGATCGCAATTTGGGCTTTGTACATCCCAAAACGCATTTTTCTAGTTGCACACGGGCCGTTTGTGACTAGAAAAATGCTTTGTACAAGTGGCCCATGGTTCCTGCTCAGAAAAGGTGCGTACCTCGGACAACCAGAAACTCAATTTCTAACAAGGTCCTTCTTAGAATCAGGGAGGTGAGGTAGAGAATATTTTAATAAATCAAGCTGCTGATACACCAGGTTTGGCCTCAGGGTCAAACCTGAGGATAGTAGTGGTCAAAATCCTTTAGAAGGGAATTGATATACTCTTTATAGATAGAAAGGTCTCCAGAGAGTGTTAACACTGGATAAAAAAAGCACTTCATTCCCCAGTAAAAGACGAGTTCGGTGAATCCTGAGCAGCAATTTTTAGAATTCAGACAGCAACTTTTTCATCTTATCAATCTTGCTGGATAGGTGTTAATAAGAGAGGTTAGTAAATGAGTTCTGAGCTAAATCAGATGTCATTTCTGACAAGTCAGAATCAGTAAGGGGGTGTAATAATTTGTGGGAGTGCACCAAGAATACTCTCTTATCAGGGGGATTATGAATGGTACCCTCTAACAACATTGATGAGGAGATGACTGAGTTGGGATTAGTAGGATCTGCTCTAATATGTTCAGGTAAAGCATCTTAATGGCAACATTTGATCTGATCAAATGAAAAAGGTGGAAAGAAGGGAATTAATTTACACCAGAGGGTAAGAGCTTGAGGGATGAATAGGTTAAGCATGCAGGGGAGAGGATGAGAGTGCACCTGCAAGAGAGGTAAGTTTAGAGGGGTGTGCTTTGAAGGTTCCAGCCGGGGAAAGGAATGATTTGGGATAGGTGAGAGAGGAATAGATCCTAAAAGAAGATTTAGAAGAGAATAGGTAGCAAGATCAAGACAGGATTCTCAGAGGTCACAGCATATTGGCTGACAGGAGGAGCAAGTGATGGGGAGTGGCCAACATGTGGAGGGCCATCAGTAGAATCATTGGGAGTCTGTTGGAAACTAAGCTGTTGTATAGGTGAGGTACATAGGTCAGATGTGGCATGTGTGGTGGGAGAGGAGGTAAGAATGCTGTTAGATATCAAAATGACAGAGAATGAATGCAGGCAGGTTAGAATTCAGTTGCAGGTTTCTAGTGGAGATAAAATCAATCAATCAATCACCATTTGTAAAGCTCACTACTAACCTGTGAGGATCTCAAGACGCTGATGTGAGTAGGGGGATGCTGATGCTTGTACAGCCATGTCTTGAGGTGTCTCCTGAAGGTACTAACCACGCTAGTGGACCATGATGGAATGGTGAAAGAACAAGGAGCCAGTAGTTTCCCTGAATTGAGAAAAGTTGAGAAAAGATTATCAGAGAGTTAGATTTTAAGTTTCAGGATATTCTCTGCTGATATTGTGTTTAGCAGATTTAGGTTTCAGTTGGTGCTGCATTTTATAGGTTTTAGAACCAGGTTTGATGAGGCAGTTGGAAAGATAAGTGCGGTGGAAGAGGGCCATGCTGGGAGGTGACGTTTCCGTAAAGCCAAATAAAAGTAAGTATGGCTCTAATAATAAAAGTCTGTCAGGTCCAAGGTATACTACATAGATTGTACATAACCAGTATTAATGCAATCTTAACCAAAAAGACGGGTTGAAGATCAGGAACCTGGTATATAAGAGTGAGACATAAACAATATTAGAGCCCCAGAGGCAGTATCTGCCAAAAGAATGAGAATGAGCATTGACTATAAAGAAGCGCAACCAGAGGAAAAATGGATGTGGATGTAAAGCTAAGAAATATAATGTGTCCCAATGACAGTGAGGACAGAAGCAAATTCTGGAGCATGGGCATAAACAGTTCAATCAAGCCATCACAATTTCGACCCACCTGACATCTTATTCTTTGTCTGGTGGGCTCCATGATCATAGACAAAAACGGGTTGGTGCCATTTCCTATGGCCTGTACTCCCAGTTTGGATGACAACGATGTCTCTTTGAATATAGCATTGTGTTTGTACAAAAGATGGCACTGTGTTAAGTACCATTCACCTGTTGCTCCAGAGCTGCATCCAGTCCTACTAGTGCCAGAGCGGTCATTTTTCCATGCTTCAAGCGAAATGGGGCTTCTTTTAGCTCATTAGCAGGTTATAGTGCCTACAGCGGCATGAGAACTACACTAGGAACTAGACAGATAGACATTCTAATACCAGCATCAAAATATGCCAAGCCAGCCAAAGATGTCCTGCCCCAAGAACTAATTTTGAAAATGGTTCCAAGTCATTATTTCATAACACAATTTGACAAATATATTAGCTAAAGACCATAAACATACATTTATTGTTAGTTTGGAAAAAATGGCAAATTATCCAATTTTCCAATACCGCCAAATCTGCTAAATCATACAGGACCATTCATCCTCTCTGGCCACAACATTCCCTGTATATGAAAATTGCATTTTGTGTCCAAGTAGATGCTTTTGAGCTGGTTAAGGAACCTGTGACTGATCCAGTTCTGATAGAAGAACTCATTCTATCTGTGACCAGAAGTTTCAAGGTGTCAGTATGGTTTATGCAGCCTGGTCATTCTTGTAACAAATTACAAGCATAACCATGAGTAAATGTGACCAAGTGACTGAGCTACCAACCTGGGTTCTAATCCCTGACCGAAATTTGCGTTTCTGGGCAAATCACTTAATCCCCCTGTGCCTAAAGTTGTAAACATTGCATGATATGTAAATGTGTGGTTCAAATATATTAAATCACCGTTTGATATACTGCTAGGTTTCTTTGTAGCATATATACAAATCCTTACCTGTTACATTTCTGTAAATCAAGACTATACTTGTGAATCATGTTCACTTCTCCAAGATGTTAAGAAGAATTAAATGTTCAAGTGAATTGAAAACAGCAGAGGGAACAAACAGGGTTTAACCCATCCTGTCCACAGGAGGTATTACTCATATATCTGCCACTTTTGCACATCTCATGCGAGACCCAGATTGAGTGAGGCAGGAAGACGGTTATGTAGCAAACAAAAAGGGAAGTTGACGTGTTGGCCAACTGTGGCCTAAAAACACTCTAGATCAAAAGAGAGCTTTCCAAAAATAGGCTCCTATGCCCTACCATGAGACAACAGAAATAACTGGTTAGACGTGACATCCTTGCCATGGTTTTCCCCCTAGTGTTTTATTATCAGACCTCCTGTTTTGCTGACTTCGTTTTTGATGGCCTCAGGACTCTCGACAATTTACCACTGCTAACCAGTGCTAATGTGCTTGTACTCTCTCCTTAATTGGTTATGCCCATTTGGCATATTTAATTTACATGTGAGTCCCTAGTATGGTGCCACTACCTGTGCTCAGGGTCTGTAAATTAAATTCTACTAGTGGGGCGTCAGCACGGATTGTGCCACCCACTTAAGTAACACTTTAAACATGTCTCAGGCCTGCTGATTCAGCCTTGTTTTGCAGTTTTAAAATGGCATTTTCACATAGTAAAATAAACTTCTGCCAGGGCCAAACCTTCTTTTTAATACATATAAGTCACCCATAGGGTAGGCACTGGGCAGCTCAGAGTGCAAGGTTCCATGTTTTTGAAAAGTTGGACACTTACTTTTAAGTTGTACAATTCCTGGTAGTGAAAAGCTTTTGAATTAGTTTTTCATCACTGCAAGTACTGCCTCTCTCATGGGATAGCACTGGAGTCACCTTATTACATTAAATAAACTGTAATTTCCAAATCAGAGCAGGTGCCCAGTTCATGTTTGGTGTCTTTGGAATTCTAATGAACAATTGTAACTTATAATGAAGTTGTATTTCAAATTATAATTTTGAAAATGCCACTTTTAGAAAGTTGGCATTTTCCTGCCTTAGCCATATGGTGCCTGCACCCTGTCATCTGGGTCACATGCCTGTGTGTAGTCAACAGTGTGCATTGTGTATTCCTCATATGCAGCCACACACAATACTGAGCTTAGGTGTGCCTGGGTGGGCCACCAGTGGCAGCATGGGAGGGAAGAGCTGTGGACAGCCCCACTTACACTTGAATAGGCTGTGTCTTGCTTCCACACAAAGGTCCGAATACCCTCTATAGTTAGTCAGGAGCCAGGACCAGCAAGGCTGGTAACCTGTGCACTCCCTCTAGAAACGTCTCCCCACTTCAAAAGCACAACTAGGAATAAATACTGGACCTCAGACACCAACCTTTCAGTACAAGTCTAGATGTGTGGATACTCTGCAAGGAAGAAGGACTGCTGTGCTGCTGAAAGGCCTGCCACTCTGCTGGGCTACTGCTCTGAAGGATTGCTGCCCTAGTGTGCTGACCTGCTGCCCTCTTGCCTGGGTGAGAAGGACTGGACCTACAACTGTTAAACCTGAGGCATAGTTGGATGGCCTCCTGACTTGAGCATCAAAAACAGAAGGCTCCAACAACCTCAACTCCAGCACATGGACTTTGCCATCTGTGAGTCTACACTTCCAAGTCTTGGACCTTTGGAAGTGGGTCTAAAGTGTTCGGTCAGCCTCTGTGGATCTAACAGAGATCCTCTACAGTAGGACGCAACCCGAGCAGAACCAATGCATTGCTACTGCTGTGTGGATCAGACCCGCCACCGCATCACACCCTGTTACCACATTGAAACTGCCCATGCGTAATGCATCCTTGGCATAGGCCCCCACATACCTTGCCGACGGTAGCCTCAGAGATGACACCGGACTCCTTATTGCAGCCTCGCAGCTCCTTTGAACCGACACATTGCCTCGACTGTGTGATGCGTCTCCAACACCGGACTTCGCATCGCAAGCCGTCATTGACAAGATCCTCAGCAATCATGGTGGACCTCGCTTGGCAGCCTCACCGTAACTCGGAACCATTGCAAAGCTTCAGCTACGCAACACATCTTCAACACTGATCCTCGCAACACTACGCAAACCAGGATTTGAGGTATTCTGTTCTGCTGGCCTAACTAGGTCTGTGTAGCTAGTCGGCAATGCATTGCCTAAAGTTGTGACTTTGTCCGGGTCTGGTGCGACTAGATATCCACAGGTGATGCTTTGTGCTTTTTGGTGTTATTTTCACTGAAATCTTTAAACTTGCAAATATCCTGTTCTATTGATTGGATTTTTGTCATTTTTGTCTTGCTTTATTTATTTATTTTTTAAATCTATTTTTCGAGCTTGTTGTGGGATCCTTTTTGAGGGGTGTAGTTTACTTTATTACATTTTAAAGTGCTGCACAAGTACTTTACACATTGCCTCTGAATTAAGCCTGACTGCTCTGTGCTAAACTACTAGACGGTTAGTTTAGGGTTGGCTTGTGCCTCACCCTGACAAGGATTGTCGTGCTACTTTAGTAGAGTTTCTCCCCCTCTCAACAATTTCTTATATAATCCATGAGGCCAAGCATAGATTTATGAGGGAAATTCTGCAGAGCAATAATGCCTGGCAGTCAAATTGTCCCAATGGGTCAGGATGCACATCTCCTGAATTATGAATAACACTCACAGATAAAACAGAGTTTACTTCTTCATCCAGGAAAGACTTGAGATAGAAGATCAAGTTTGAGCCATTTTATGATAGATAACAAGAACATACCTCAATATCTAGTTGAATAGTTTGAATTTGACAAAGATATAATCAGTGATATCTGGAAATGTTTACATGGTGCAAAAAAGAAAAGTGGCAGATTAGTGTTGCTCCTACCCCCCCCTCAAATATCTTTGTGTCCTATTGCCCTCTTTGAGAAGCTGTGCTTGAATATAATTACATGTACATGCATAACACTCATTTTCAATCAATCACTATGTTTATAAAGCAGCTTATCACCAGGGGTATCCAGGCCCTGGGGGTTGCTGTTGGAGCTGGTAACTATTGCTCAAACAGCCATGTTTTGAGCCTTCTCCTGAAGTTGATGAGGTTGTGAGGGGTCCAGGGGTTGGAAAGAAGTTGAGATGGGAGAAGGCGCATCCTCCGCTGCAGCTGCAACAAACTCTCTGGACTAAGGTGAGGGATGTTGATCGGAGCTCTCTTGCGGACTGGTAGAACCTCTGGTTGAGGATACAGGGTCAGATGTTGGGGAGGACATTTTATGTGATGGTGAGGACCTTGAATTTGCATCTCTTGTAGCCAGTGGAGATTCCTGAGGTGTGGCAGGAGATGGGCCTGGCTGGGAAGGTCCAGGATGAGTCTTGCAGCCGTGTTCCGGAAGGTCTGGAGAGGGTGGAGGAGTTGGGCGGGTAGTCCAACGTATAGGGCCTTTCCATAGTCTAGCCTTCTGGGGTTGATGGTTTGGGTTACTGTTTTCCTGGTTTCAATGGGAATACATTTGAGAATCTTCCCTAGCAAACGGAGGTTGTGGAAGCTGGTGGCGCCCACTGCATTTATCTGTCATTTGAAGGTGAGCTTGCTGTCGATGATGATGCCGAGATTGCGGGTGCGGTTGGTTGGTGATGGGAGTTGACCGAGCATGGAGGGCCACCAGGAGTCATCCAAGGGAGAGGGGTTGCTCCTGAAGATGATCACCTCTGTTTTGTCTATGTTCAGTTTAAGGCAGTTGGATTTTATCCAATCGGCGTTGCAGGTCATGGCGTTGCTTGACTTGTCTCTGGGGAAGGCGTGGTTGTCGGAGAGGGAGAGAATACGTTGAGTGTCGAGTGTGAGATGATGTGGAGACCGTAGGAGTGGACAATCTTGGCTAAGGGTATCACATATGTGTTGAAGAGGGTGGGCTGGGTGAGGCACCCTGGGGTATGCCGCATATGGTGCTCTTTCGTTCCGATGCGAAAGGTGGGAGGCAGACTCTCTGGGTGTGTCCTGTGATGAAGGCATGGATCCATTTGAGGACATTGTTTCGGATCCCAATGTGGCGGAATTCTAAAGTGAGGGTGTAGTGGGAGATGGTGTCGAATGAGGTGGAGAGGTCGAGGAAGATCAGGGCCGCCTTATCTCCATGGTCGATGAGGGACCTGATGCCGTCTGTTGTGGTGATGAGGGTGGTCTCTGTTTTGCAGTTTGTTTGGAAGCCGCATTTGGAGGGATGCTGTAGGTTGGTTTTTTCCAGGTGTTCAGTGAGCTGTTTGTTGATAGCTTTTTCCAGGATTTTAGCAGGGAAGGGGAACAGAAAGATGCGGCTATCATTTTTTCGTTTGTTGGGGTCTGCTGATGGTTTCTTGAGGAGCAAATTGATATCTGCTTGCTTCCAGACTTCGGGGATGGTGGCGGTCCTAACGGAGGTGTTGAGGATGAGAGGGAGGATGTGGCCGATTTCCTTCTGAAGATGTAGTGGGGGCATGGGTCGTTGGGTGATCCAGAGTGGGTTGAGCTCACAGAGGCTGCTGTTTCCTGGGTGAATAGAGGCTCCCAGTCTGTGATCAAGTGGCTCAGAGAGTCTCCTGTTGGGGCTAGTAGGTGTTTGATGCTGGTGAGTTGTGGAAGAAAGTTACTGTAGATGGCTGTGATCTTGTGTGGAATTAGTCAGCTAGGGAGTCGCAGAGGGTCTGGGTGGGTTGGATAGTGTCCTCGGTGGCAGCTGGGCAGGAGACCTCTTTGACGATCTTGAAGAGGTCCTTTGGGTGGTTGCTGCTTTCCTTGATGCAGTTGAGTAAGTCAAGCATTTTTGCTTCCTTGTGGCGAAGATGGTATTTGGTGAGTGCATCTTTGAAGGCAACATGGTCTGTTTGGTTTCTGCTGCTGCGCCACCGTCTCTTTTGAGTGTGCAGAGTTCGGGGTGAACCCCCTTGCTGGTTTGCTTGATCTTCTGGATGTGGAGTTCCTTGCTAGGGCGACATTGTTGGCGCTGTCGGGAAGCCATTCAGCTAGGCTGCAGGCGTCCTGCTCTAGGTTGCTCTAGGTTGTTGAAGAGAGTAGGTTTGCTGGTGTGGAGGGCAGTGGTCCATTGGATCTCATTTTAGTATTAAGCATAAACAGGGCTGATCTACAGTGACCCGACAAGAGGATCATCTCAGGTGCTCTCAATTTGATGCAAGGTAAATTGCTCATCACACAGTTGATCACCACAGGACAACTCTCTGATGACTTCCATGGTGCTACAGCCAACCAAGAAGTCATCGGGTCCAGATTAAGATAACAAGTCATGGTAATTGGAAATGGAGCACTAAGCTAAGCTTGAAAAAGAACTGGATGCAGGCCTTTAACATTATGCAAATGAGAGCAAATGATGATTAGACCAATCCAGGAATACAATGTGATTAGAACTACATAGCAAGTTATTTGATAAAGCAGTGCTAGGGTATAGATGTTGTTAGAAATATGAAGCCTACATAGAGTGCTTGGCCACATGATTGTATATGCAATAATGCTTAAGTGCCCGAAATACATGCTCCTTGGTAGCCTCTTAGGTGGCAGTGGGATGTGTATGTCCTAGTAGTGGTAAGAGTACTGCAGTGGTATGCCATAAGACATGGAGGATGGCTATCGAGGCGTGTCTGCTAGGTAGAATGTGTGATGCATGGGTGTGATTGGCTAGTTAGACACAGTGATGGTTCTGACAGAACATCCTAGCTGGGCACTTCACTTTCATACTAAGGCCCTGATTTTAATTTTTGGTGACCAATATCCCATCTGTAGAAATATAAATCCCATTATTTTCTATGGGGTTTATATTTTAGCAGGCGGGATATCAATCACCATTGTGACAGAGTAACCGTTCCGCTGAAATAGCAATCTGGCCCTAAGTATTCAAGGAGTTTCCATTAGCGTCTGCTGCTACTAGACACTCTTAGGGTATGCTCTGCTACAGATACTTCCTTAGAAATTCCCCATTAGCATAGGACAGATTGCAAACATACAATAGCTAAACAAAGGAAATATTATGGTCTTTTGAGCCAGTGATAACTTAGCCCTGCAGCATCATGCCCCCTAGCACTCACATAGGGGGGAAGATGCCCTACATCCTGATTATGGCCCTCAACACTATAGCTAGAAGGAGACCTGTTCATGACATGACGGTGGCTATGCAACAAGGACTCTACCTCAGTTCTAGTTTGGCATTGACTCCTATAGAGTTAGTCTTAGTATCTGGTGACCTGAATATTATGCCAACCCCACTTAGGCATGGAATGTGAGAGGGCTTCCTCTAGATTCACTCACATGTAGAGGCACATGCTTTCCAAGCATTTTTGACCACATTAAAATAGTCCCATTTGTCTGGTATCAGGGGGGCGCTCAAAGGGAAACAGGATCTGTTACCAACATTTGCAGAGATATTTATGTAGTACAAGGATTCACACATTGGTGAGATCCCCTAGAAAACATGGTAGTCTACCCTTCCCCATGTGACAACGATCAGTATGAATGTATGAATGTATGAATGTATGATCTGGATCATTTCAGAGGATCAGAGTAGGACCCACCTCCTGGAAGGAATCTCCTTACATGATGCGAATCTTGTACACATTGGTTATCCGTTAATCCTAGTATAAAAGTAATACTTCTGTTTTATTATCTTATAGTGGTCCACTCAAAGGGAATCTGTCACCTCCATGTATGTAAAGCTTGTTTACTTTCCCAGGTAGACAAGGAAGGGTACACTCTGGCACTATAATAAATGTAGCACTATGTGGTGTCTACAGGTCCGGCACTGGGAGTGGTCTCCTGTTCACAAATAGTTTGCAGAACTATGGATATGCCTTCTGGGATAGGGAGCCTGCTCCATGGCTGGTGGATCCATTACAGGGAGTGGGCAGCCACTGCCTGTTTTGTAGCAGTCCTCCATATTTTTTTGTTTATGAGAAACAAACCACCAAAGTGAGAGTTTGGTTCTGAAAAACAAAAAACTAATGACCCACACACTATGAGAGTTTGCTCTCAGGGTGTGTGGGATCATTATTATTTTGTTCTGCCCCTCGCCATCCACATTAAATAGGGCAGTGGCGTACGTCCTCACCCCGAAGACGTCTACTCCTTGAGGCCATTGCAGGAAGTTTTCCAATGAAGGAGCCAATAGAGGCTCCTTTGATGGAACACCTAAGGTCCACCTGTATCTAAATGAGGAGAGCAGACTGGGGGTTTGACGGGCAAGTAACTCCATCACGTTTGCGATGGATTACCTTGTTGGCCAAGCTCTAAATGGGGCCCTAAGTCAATTCTTCAGTATCATGAGATTTTGAGGTAAGGTCGGGATTGGAGCCTGGTTCCATGTGTTCACGTCGGCACCTTCAGCCACTGGGTCACCAATACCCCTTAATTTCCCTACAGGACTGTATACGTCTGCTTGAGAAACCCCCTCACTGGTCTTCTATTGCATATTCCAGGAGGGACTGCAGTCCTGTGAAGTGGTGAAATGCATTTATTCTCAAAGCTACTACCTCCAAAATAGCATTGTTCTGTACTTCTCTACATTCTCACGTTAAACTTTCTTCTTCGCAGGAGCAGCCGGAGAACGGTGTGGCAACTAGTGCGTAAAACCACAATGACAAGTACTCTTGTGAAACACGTATTTTGTAATAACGACGACGCTCCGTGTGCATTCACATTGTTTTGTACACAAAACCATTGTTGGAAAACATTCTGTTTCGCTGGGTAATTGGCGAAATTGAGAAAATGAATGACTCGCAACGTTGGTGAAATGATGTATGTACATTTTATTTATTATATGTTTTGTTTACAAGAGGCTGACAGGTCAGCTAAAGCTAAGAAGCTCACGGATTTCTTTACACACTCACAAAGATAAACTTCTTCCTGATAGTCTAGATGTAAAATTATTTTCAGGCACCTGTTCATCCATCCATGAATTTATCAGAGGCGCTTGACTTCACAGAAGGCGCTATGCTAAAAAAAACTGACTTATTTGCCCAATTAAGGGACCTGCTAAAGATCTTGCTGAAGCTATCTGGTACAAACATCATTTTGCATATGTATGAAAAGAATATTCTTAAAACTGTAAGACTGTTGGGGAAACGCTATGCCTCTGTGTGCATTAAATTGTTAAAACGTACAGTGTAAACATATAACCAACTATTGACAGTGTGAGCACTAGTGTGATTATATTTACATTTCCACTGCCGGTAGAGAAAACCTTCTGCCACTTATCCATGAACAGCAAGTTAGATTGAACATCTCCACAAAATGCAGACTTCTACAAAGCAAACATTAGTGTTAAGGCAATAGGGGGCATGTTTAAAACTTTGTGACGCAGTCCAGCGCATCAAGGGTGCCTGTGTTAGTTTTTGTGCAGGAAGGGGTAAAAACAATCTCCTCAGGCATTTTCCTCTCCCTGTGAGTGCTGCAGAACACATAGGAAGAGGAAGTAACGAGGTGAAAGAAAAATATTTCTCCTTGTTATGCCGCACCTTGGAAGGCGTAGCATTTTGGCGCATTCCCAGGTCTACCACTTCTGGTAAGTCCGTAACGCATCAAAATCCATTCGTTTTCCATGGAACGCCTCCCTGGGGCACAGCAATGGAATGCAGCGATTTCCGCTGTACTTTAGTCTTGTGTGGCTTCATAAATCGCATTTTGGCCTTGAATTGTGCATGCACCACATTGTGTGGTGCAAGAGTGATGCAACCCTAGTTCTAAATAGGCCTGTAGATTTAAACAATATCTGTTGTTTGTCAAATCAAGAATTATTGCAGCATTTCATCAAAGATGCAGTACTTTCTTTTTTTTAATAAAGGCTACATTAATTTCGCAAGTAATCGATCTGCTTCCACCATTTCCTTGATAACTTTAGGTTATGTGGGATTATACAGTAGTTTGCCATGAAGCTAAAAAAAATTGCCAAGTTTGGGATAATTTAATTTGTTCGGACCTACTTAGAACCCTCCTTCCCCGTACATCTAGAATTATCAAGGCTGATGTCTGCCGGCCCCTATGTACTCTACCTGGGTCCATGAGCAACTTCTGCTACAATACAAATGTTCTCTGTAAAATGTTCAGTTGCTTTAGAAAATGGGTTTCCAGTAGATCAGATATTGAAAGACAGAAAACACTGATGAGCAGGGCAAATTGTAAAACAAATCAAAGGAGCAGAGAATGCGTGACCTGTTGTCATACAACTAGGAAACAGGTAACAAATGTAAACATTGCTGTATATGGTAATTCTGAACGGTTGCGCTGGAGTGGTCGACAACAAAGTGCAACTGAACACTAGGGGTTGAGTAGGCGCTCCAACACAACAAGAACTGGACTCCATTAAATATGGCATCTTACTTCATTAGTAAAATGGTGGTGCATACACCCCACCACCGTGGGTTATGACAAGATGGTGGTTCTTCTGCCCCAGCTGAAGGGGGGCACAACGCCTGGGATCCTTGTCCATTATTGCTACCACTACGTGATAGAGTCTGCCTACAGTGACCCATGGCGTACAGTCACCCTCACCGCTTCTACGCGTTCTGTGTTTGTTATTCCAAGGTCTCTTGAAAGGTCAATTCCTAGTCTGTGCCCAATGGTCTATGGTCTAAGGCCATACGTCTGGCTGGTGCTGGTTGCTTTTTTAGTCTCTGATGGAGAAGCTGTGTCTATTCCATCTTTCTCCTGAACCTTCCCCTCTCAGCAGTCCCCAGACAGAACCTACTAGGCTAATTCTGTTATCTCTGGATGACCATGAAACACCCAACTGATGAAAACTTGTTTCCCAAACCCTTTGGAAGCAGGTTTGCAAAGATACACCTCTCAAGTGTGGAACCATTGGTGGACCCATGTGTCATGAAGTAGGCATCTGAGAGGTTGGCACCAGAGCAAAGGCCCTAAAAGCCATGCCACCCTTTAATTATTACTCACGAGCGGCTCAAGGTTTCTGTCAAATGTGCACATTTTCTCATTTGGGATATGCAGCACCATTGATTGTTCCAGATAACTCATGAATCTGCCTAGTGCTTAGAATTAGCTTTAAAGTACTACCTTTCTAGGCAGAAAAGGTACTGTGACACAAGTAGACTCAATGAGTGAGCACAAAATAACATTCAGGTAAAATGGACATATGGAGTTCGTCCGCCGGACCAGAAGGCAACGCCAACCGTAGAGGGATGCTGGCTAGCCCCTGTACCCCCACCACCCAGGGATGGCAAACAAATGGCACTGCAGCATTAAGGGTGTCAAAAGCGCTCCAAAGTAACAAAGGTCAGGGAACCTACGCAGGTCCATGAAGGAGACACACTTGTTTAGGGGGCACTTTCACCTTGGTATTTTTTGGGACAATTCAGGTGAGTGAGCTGGTGGTCCTCCTGGACTTGGCTTGCCTCCGGGAGGAGGACCTACAAATGGGGACCGCACATTTGGTGTTGCACCTGAGGAGGTCAAAAACTGACCAGGAGGGTAGAGGGAGGCTCATGCGGATGAACTGTCTTGCGGCGAGTGGGCACTGCTCAGCATGCATAACACACAATAACATGCAGGTCAAGGCAGGAGATGGCCCCCCACTGTTCATACATGAGGATGGTAGCTTCCTCAGCGGGTTTCTATTCACTGCAGTATTGCACCAGGCCCTAGCAAAGACAGACTTAGAATCTGCACACTTTGGGTCACATTCATTCCACATCAGGGCTTCCACGACTGCAGCGGTATATGGCATGGCGGAGGAAGTGACCCAGCGCCTGGGGGGGGGTTGAAATCCTGAGTGTTTAGGTCTTACATCTGGCTATCATCATGTTATTGTGGGCATACTCTCTCATCACAGGCAATGGAACTGAAAATCAGACAGCGTGGATATACACTACAAGGGCGCGGTGGTGAGCTAATGCCAGGGAACCATATGGCGGCATATGGCTGTGCAACACCAAGGTTATATGGCTGGGCAAACCAGGCATGAAGTGGGGGAGAGCGCCTTCTGGCAAGATGGCAAGGACAATATGCACACCAGAACCATGACGTGGTGGTAATTCATCATGGGGGCAATGATCTTGGTGGGAGTGGGTGCAAAGTGCTGTTGGAGGCCCACCAAGCAGAACTAGTTAACCTATCACAAATGGTGCGCCTGGCTGACATAATATGTTGAGAAGTCATAGCGAAATGCAAGTGGCAGGGGGCGGAGAGCCAGGGAGCGGTACAGAGATCCAGGAGGAAGCTGAACATAGCAATGAGCAAGTTCTGTAAGAGGCGTGAGCTGGGAATTTGTGAGGCATGAATTAATCAACCTGAGGATGCCAGGATATTACACAGATGACAAGTTTCATCTTTCTAACATAGGGACAGACATGTTCCTCCTGAACATCATAGGGACACTCGATCTGCTTGGTTTTTCCTAGTCCTAAGGGTAGCTGTTGGAGATTGGTAAACCACCGCCAACATGGCGGGAGACACATGCTTTAACAATACAAATCTACACAAAATTATATAAAAAGACAATGGCCCGAACAAGGTTCTTGGAATGTGTTGGACCTGGCTTTTTGACAGGGACATCCCCAAACTTTTTGCCTCCTTCCTCCTATTTTTTCTGACCTGTTGCTGTTGGCTTTTGACCTCTGGGCACTTTTACCACTGCTAACCAGTGCTAAAGTGCATATGCTCTCTGTGTAAATTGTACTACTGATTGGTTTATCCATGATTGATTATTTAACTTACTTGTAAGTCCCTGGTAGAGTGCACTACATGTGCCTAGGGCAGGTAGATTAAATGCTACTAGTGGGCCTGCAGCACTGGTTGTGCCACCCACCTCAGTAGCCCCTTAACCTTGTCTCAGGCCTGCCATTGCAAGGCCTGTGTGTGCAGTTTCCCTGCCACTTCGACTTGGCAATTAAAGGTACTTGCCAAGCCTAGAACTCCCCTTTTTCTATACATAAGTCACCCCTAATGTGTGCCCTAGGTAACCCCTAGAGCAGGGTGCGGTGTGGGTAAAAGGCAGGACATGTACTTATGTGGTTAGATGTCCTGGTAGTGTAGAACTCCTAAATTCGTTCTTACACTACTGTGAGGCCTGCTCCCTTCATAGGCTAACATTGGGGCTGCTCTCATACATTGTTGAAGTGGCAGCTGCTGATCTGAAAGGAGCAGGAAGGTCATATTTAGTATGGCCAGAATGGTAATATAAAATCCTGCTGACTGGTGAAGTCGGATTTAATATTACTATTCTAGAAATGCCACTTTTAGAAAGTGAGTATTTCTTTGCACTAAAATCTTGTTGTGCCCTTCAATCCACATCTGGCTAGGTTTAGTTGACAGCTCCTTGTGCATTCACTCAGACACACCCCAAACACAGGGTACTCAGCCTCACCTGCATACATCTGCATTTTGAATGGGTCTTCCTGGGCTGGGAGGGTGGAGGGCCTGCCCTCACACAAAGGACTGCCACACCCCCTACTGGGACTCTGGCAGACAGGATTGAGCTGAAAGGGGGCTTGGTGCATTTCTTAGAGACTCTTTGAAGTCACCCCCACTTCAAAGGCACAACTTAGTATAAAACAGGGCCTCTGCCCTACCTCGTCAGACACTTGCTGGAGAAGAAACCTGAACCAGAAACTACATCCTGCCAAGAAGAACTGCCTGGCTGCTCAAAGGACTCACCTGTCTGCTTTCTACAAAGGACTGCTGCCTTGCTGTTGCCCTGCTGCCTTGCTGAACTCTTGTCTGGCTGTGAAAGTGCTCTCCAAGGGCTTGGATAGAGCTTGCCTCCTGTTCCCTGAAGTCTCAGGACCAAAAAGACTTCTCTTTTTTACTTGGACGCTCCGTGCGCTGAAAATTTCAACGCACCGCTGGTTCCGCGGCGAGAAAAACGCCGCACACCGACGCTGATCAACACGACGCTCTTGGGACGATCGAAAATCCGACGCACGGCCTCGCAAGGACAACGCCGACCGACCTCTAGAGGAGAAATCGACGCGACGCCTGCCGTGAGATCGTAATTTCAACGCGCAGCCCCGCAGATCGACATCCAGAGGAGAAATCGACGCGACACCTGCCGTGAGATCGTAATTTCGACGCGCAGCCCCGCAGACCGACGCGCAGCCGGAGAACAAGCAAGAAAATCCACGCACAGACCCGGGACATCTGGTAATCCCCGCGATCCACAGAAAGAGACTGTCCGAGCGCCGGAAAACGACGCCGACTTCCCCGCGTGGAAAATAACGACGCAAGTCCGTGTGTGCTGGGGAGAAATCGACGCACACACCCTTTTTCCACGCACCTCTTCTCTTGTGGCCCTCTGAGGAGATTTTTCCACTCCCAACCAGGTACTTGTGCTTAAAAGAGACTTGGTTTACATTCTAAAGACTTAAGACACTTTATATCACTGTCCTGTGATATTTCTACAATTTTCCATTGCAACTTTATTCTTTTTGACCTACAATTATCCTGATAAATATTATATATTTTTCTAAACACTGTGTGGTGTATTTTTGTGGTGCTATATGGTGGTATTGTATGATTTATTGCACAAATACTTTACACATTGCCTTCTAAGTTAAGCCTGACTGCTCGTGCCAAGCTACCGGAGGGTGAGCACAGGCTGATTTTGGATTGTGTGTGACTTACCCTGACTAGAGTGAGGGTTCTTGCTTGGACAGAGGGCAACCTGATGCCAACCAAAAACCCCATTTCTAACATTGGTGATCAGCGGTGAGGATAGGACTTGTGTTTGTGCAGTGACATACAGTAGCTAAGTATTTCACTACCTACCCACAGTTGAAGGTCAACTTGATTTTTCATCTTTTTCGCTTTTGGTTTGGCTGATGTCCTCCTGGATATACTATTGATATTTTGGACTTAGGATTTGGGTTCTCGCTGGTAAAATCTTATCAGAATGGGATTGTGTACCTACTCATTCTTTGTTCGTACTGACCACCTCACTAAGGCTGACCTAAGGAAGCTTTGCAGAAAATGGGGCCTTCCTGTAGCAAGGAGATCTACTAAGGCGGAGATGCTACATGCCTACATAGTCTGGGGGGAAGAAAGATGGGCAGAGAGAGAGGCAGCAAGAAACCAAATGACTAAGTACCCCTCGGATGAGGAGGAGGACTACTCACACGAGGAGGAAGACTGCTCACATGAGAAGGAAGACTACTCAGATGAGGAAAGAGAACTAGTGGGAGATGAAGGGCTCCTAGCTCTACAACGGTGTATGGAAGAGCTAGATGAGTTTCTTGAAAGGGCTGAGGCAGCAAGTCTCTTAGCCCTGGAAGAAGAAAAGATTGCAGCTCAAGAGCTGAGCTGTAAAGAGCTGAAACTGGAGGCCGGATTGGCTGAATCCAGTTCAGATGGTGGCAGCAAAAATCTTGCATCCAGTACTGCTGAAGAAGGGCACAAGCCCAGAGATGTGGTGCCCAACTTTAAGAAGGGAGTTGACACACCCCAGGTGGTTCAAGAGTATGAGGTAGTTCCCGTTATGCACAGGGTCCCTGAGAAGGATTGGGGAACTGGCACAGGGAGTCATATTCCTACTGGGGGGAGGGACACTTTACTGACTCTAGCAGAGAGTGACAGAGAAAAGGGTTCCCCCCTGGTGGACGTCCGGGATATAGAGTGTAGAGACATCCCAGAAGAGTATGGGTTGAGTGTCAGGGACAGGCAGATACTGTCTCACCAGTCTCAAGAGGGTGATGTAGAGTGCTTTTCCAAGGCTGAGTTACTGGGTGGTTGGGTGAAGGGTACTGTGGTTAATACATGTGAAGGGCAGAGTGATGTAATTGCTGGAGAGCATATGTCTGGTCCTTATTTTCCAGAGCTATGCCAACACCAGGTGGAGTGTGAGTTCTCTGACCCCAGGGAACTTACAATGGAGGCAGACTTCTGGGTGAGTACCAGAGAGTCTGAAGAGGCATTTGGGGGTGCTCCTGAAGGGAGTGGTCTAGGTGGTTCCCGACCAAGTGAGGTGGGAGAGGATTGTAGTGTCCCAGGTAGGTCTCAGAGCCTAACCTGTACCGTAGGGCCACCTTTTGAGGGAAGCCCCGCAGTGTCAGAAGAACTTGGGGGGATGACTGTAGACAGCATCCCAACAGTTCTGGTGTCTGGCAGTACCACTCCTAGTGAGGGGGTGCAGTAGTCCAGACATAGGGTTGAGAGGGGGTGGCAGACCCCAGTGGAGGATCTTGAAAGTCAGGGGTCAGCTCTGAGAGCAGAGCCCCCCCGGGATTGACCCAGGTGAGACCGTTTCTGGTTTTGGGGAAATCCAGACTCTGCCGGATGGGCAGAGGTCGGGAGACCTGCGCCTACCAGACTCTTGTGTGGCCCTTGGGGACGGTGTGTCCCTTGTGGGGGGTGAGGGTGCCCCCCAGGAAGTCCTGGCATGCCAGGCAAAGATTCAACCTCAGGGTGGTGACTCTGGGTTGGATAACCGGGTTCAGAGGTTAAACTCTGACCTGGTGGGGGGTAGGTGTGCCCTCCAGAAAGTCCTGGCGTGCCAGGCAGTTGTCCAACCTCAGGGTGTCGACGCTGGGTTGGATGGCCAGGTTCAGAGGTTAAACTCTGACCTGGTGGTAGGTAGGTGTGCCTCCCAGAAAGTCCTGGGGTGCCAGGCAATTGCCCAACCTCAGGGTGGTGACTCTGGGTTGGCTAACCAGGTTCAGAGGTCAAACTCTGACCTGGTGGGGGGTAGGTGTGCCCCCCAGAAAGTCCTGGTATACCAGGCAATGGTTCAACCTCAGGGTGGTGACCCTGGGTTGGAGAACCAGGCTCAGAGGTTAAACCCTGACCTGGTGGGAGGTAGGTGTGCCTCCCTGAAAGTCCTGGCCTGCCAGGCAATGGTTCAACCTCAGGGTGGTGACCCTGGGTTGGAGAACCAGGCACAGAGGTTAAACTCTGACCTGGTGGGGGGTAGGTGTGCCCCCCAGAAAGTCCTGGTGTACCAGGCAGTTGTCCAACCTCAGGGTGGTGACCCTAGGTTGGAGAACCAGGTTCAGAGGTTAAACTCTGACCTGGTGGAGGGTCAGTGTGCCCTCCATGAAGTCCTGGCGTGCCAGGCGATTGTGCAACTTCGGGTGGTGACTCTGAGTTGGATGGCCAAGTTCAGAGGTTAAACTCTGACCTGGTGGAGGGTCAGTGTGCCCTCCAGGAAGTCCTGGCGTGCCAGGCAATTGTTCAACTTCAGGGTGGTGACTCTGAGTTGAATGGTCAGGTGCAGAGGTTAAACTCTGACCTGGTGGGGGGTAGGTGTGCCTCCCAGAAAGTCCTGGTTTGCCAGGCAGTGATCCAGTCTGAGGGTACAGACCCTGGGCTGGAAGACCAGGTTCAGGGTGTCCCCCCGGACCTGGAGGGAGGGGCTACTGATAACAGGGCCCCTACCATGTTGTCTTCTGAGGAGGCCACTCCTAGTTGGAGGGTGCTGGACCCCAGAAGGGAGGGCAGGGGGAGGGAAGCCTCACCCGGGCCCTAGTCCAACCTGAAGGTACAGACCCCAGGTTGGAGGGCCAGTTGCAGGTTAACAGCCCTGCACTGGTGGAGGAATGGTACAGGGCGACTTCTATAAGCACCCTGACCATGGTGAACTCTGGGGGTACCGCTCCAGGAGGGAGGGTACAGAGCCCCAGAGAGGAGGACCAGGTTCAGGCTGTCATCCCTGACCTGGTGAAAGGGAGAGTGGTTAAAGGGAGCCCAGCACCTGGGGCTACCGCCCCCCACTCTCCACAGCCACAGTGGTTGGAGAGCTTTGAGAGGCCTGGGGCCTGGCTCTCATCCCTGGCAGCTGTCAGTAATCACTGTGGCTTGCTGTCCGGGTGGACAGAGATATCCCTGGGGAGGGGACAAGTGTCACACCCCGGGGGTAGAGTGGGCAACACCACTGTGTTGGTCATGGTGGTACTATCCTGCTCCTGGGATACATCTGTGAGCAAAGAAAGGTTAGGTGCTGCACAGATGGGATCCGCAGGTAAGGAGAAAGGTTCCCCATGGGTTGGCTTAGTGCGCCCTGAGAGTATGGACAGAGGGATCCAATTGGAGTCAGGAAGGCGAAGAACTGGAGCATGCCCCTGCTGTTGTGGGCCTGGGTCCTTGTTCTGTCGCCTCAAACAGGGAAGTACATCAGGATAGTGATTGTTCTCCCCTGGCTTTAGGCTGGTAGGGGGTCATGTTGGACCTGGCTTTTTGACAGGGACATCCCCAAACTTTTTGCCTCCTTCCTCCAATTTTTTTTGACCTGTTGCTGTTGGCTTTTGACCTCTGGGTACTTTTACCACTGCTAACCAGTGCTAAAGTGCATGTGCTCTCTGTGTAAATTGTACTACTGATTGGTTTATCCATGATTGATTATTTAACTTACTTGTAAGTCCCTGGTAGAGTGCACTACATGTGCCTAGGGCAGGTAGATTAAATGCTACTAGTGGGCCTGCAGCACTGGTTGTGCCACCCACCTCAGTAGCCCCTTAACCTTGTCTCAGGCCTGCCATTGCAAGGCCTGTGTGTGCAGTTTCCCTGCCACTTCGACTTGGCAATTAAAGGTACTTGCCAAGCCTAGAACTCCCCTTTTTCTATACATAAGTCACCCCTAATGTGTGCCCTAGGTAACCCCTAGAGCAGGGTGCGGTGTGGGTAAAAGGCAGGACATGTACTTATGTGGTTAGATGTCCTGGTAGTGTAAAACTCCTAAATTCGTTCTTACACTACTGTGAGGCCTGCTCCCTTCATAGGCTAACATTGTTGAAGTGGCAGCTGCTGATCTGAAAGGAGCAGGAAGGTCATATTTAGTATGGCCAGAATGGTAATATAAAATCCTGCTGACTGGTGAAGTCGGATTTAATATTACTATTCTAGAAATGCCACTTTTAGAAAGTGAGTATTTCTTTGCACTAAAATCTTGTTGTGCCCTTCAATCCACATCTGGCTAGGTTTAGTTGACAGCTCCTTGTGCATTCACTCAGACACACCCCAAACACAGGGTACTCAGCCTCACCTGCATACATCTGCATTTTGAATGGGTCTTCCTGGGCTGGGAGGGTGGAGGGCCTGCCCTCACACAAAGGACTGCCACACCCCCTACTGGGACTCTGGCAGACAGGATTGAGCTGAAAGGGGGCTTGGTGCATTTCTTAGAGACTCTTTGAAGTCACCCCCACTTCAAAGGCACAACTTAGTTTAAAACAGGGCCTCTGCCCTACCTCGTCAGACACTTGCTGGAGAAGAAACCTGAACCAGAAACTACATCCTGCCAAGAAGAACTGCCTGGCTGCTCAAAGGACTCACCTGTCTGCTTTCTACAAAGGACTGCTGCCTTGCTGTTGCCCTGCTGCCTTGCTGAACTCTTGTCTGGCTGTGAAAGTGCTCTCCAAGGGCTTGGATAGAGCTTGCCTCCTGTTCCCTGAAGTCTCAGGACCAAAAAGACTTCTCTTTTTTACTTGGACGCTCCGTGCGCTGAAAATTTCAACGCACCGCTGGTTCCGCGGCGAGAAAAACGCCGCACACCGACGCTGATCAACGCGACGCTCTTGGGACGATCGAAAATCCGACGCACGGCCTCGCAAGGACAACGCCGACCGACCTCTAGAGGCGAAATCGACCCGACGCCTGCCGTGAGATCGTAATTTCAGCGCGCAGCCCCGCAGATCGACATCCAGAGGAGAAATCGACGCGACACCTGCCGTGAGATCGTAATTTCGACGCGCAGCCCCGCAGACCGACGCGCAGCCGGAGAACAAGCAAGAAAATCCACGCACAGACCCGGGACATCTGGTAATCCCCGCGATCCACAGAAAGAGACTGTCCGAGTGCCGGAAAACGACGCCGACTTCCCCGCGTGGAAAATAACGACGCAAGTCCGTGTGTGCTGGGGAGAAATCGACGCACACACCCTTTTTCCACGCACCTCTTCTCTTGTGGCCCTCTGAGGAGATTTTTCCACTCCCAACCAGGTACTTGTGCTTAAAAGAGACTTGGTTTACATTCTAAAGACTTAAGACACTTTATATCACTGTCCTGTGATATTTCTACAATTTTCCATTGCAACTTTATTCTTTTTGACCTACAATTATCCTGATAAATATTATATATTTTTCTAAACACTGTGTGGTGTATTTTTGTGGTGCTATATGGTGGTATTGTATGATTTATTGCACAAATACTTTACACATTGCCTTCTAAGTTAAGCCTGACTGCTCGTGCCAAGCTACCGGAGGGTGAGAACAGGCTGATTTTGGATTGTGTGTGACTTACCCTGACTAGAGTGAGGGTTCTTGCTTGGACAGAGGGCAACCTGATGCCAACCAAAAACCCCATTTCTAACATTGGTGATCAGCGGTGAGGATAGGACTTGTGTTTGTGCAGTGACATACAGTAGCTAAGTATTTCACTACCTACCCACAGTTGAAGGTCAACTTGATTTTTCATCTTTTTCGCTTTTGGTTTGGCTGATGTCCTCCTGGATATACTATTGATATTTTGGACTTAGGATTTGGGTTCTTGCTGGTAAAATCTTATCAGAATGGGATTGTGTACCTACTCATTCTTTGTTCGTACTGACCACCTCACTAAGGCTGACCTAAGGAAGCTTTGCAGAAAATGGGGCCTTCCTGTAGCAAGGAGATCTACTAAGGCGGAGATGCTACATGCCTACATAGTCTGGGGGGAAGAAAGATGGGCAGAGAGAGAGGCAGCAAGAAACCAAATGACTAAGTACCCCTCAGATGAGGAGGAGGACTACTCACACGAGGAGGAAGACTGCTCACATGAGGAGGAAGACTACTCAGATGAGGAAAGAGAACTAGTGGGAGATGAAGGGCTCCTAGCTCTACAACGGTGTATGGAAGAGCTAGATGAGTTTCTTGAAAGGGCTGAGGCAGCAAGTCTCTTAGCCCTGGAAGAAGAAAAGATTGCAGCTCAAGAGCTGAGCTGTAAAGAGCTGAAACTGGAGGCCGGATTGGCTGAATCCAGTTCAGATGGTGGCAGCAAAAATCTTGCATCCAGTACTGCTGAAGAAGGGCACAAGCCCAGAGATGTGGTGCCCAACTTTAAGAAGGGAGTTGACACACCCCAGGTGGTTCAAGAGTATGAGGTAGTTCCCGTTATGCACAGGGTCCCTGAGAAGGATTGGGGAACTGGCACAGGGAGTCATATTCCTACTGGGGGGAGGGACACTTTACTGACTCTAGCAGAGAGTGACAGAGAAAAGGGTTCCCCCCTGGTGGACGTCCGGGATATAGAGTGTAGAGACATCCCAGAAGAGTATGGGTTGAGTGTCAGGGACAGGCAGATACTGTCTCACCAGTCTCAAGAGGGTGATGTAGAGTGCTTTTCCAAGGCTGAGTTACTGGGTGGTTGGGTGAAGGGTACTGTGGTTAATACATGTGAAGGGCAGAGTGATGTAATTGCTGGAGAGCATATGTCTGGTCCTTATTTTCCAGAGCTATGCCAACACCAGGTGGAGTGTGAGTTCTCTGACCCCAGGGAACTTACAATGGAGGCAGACTTCTGGGTGAGTACCAGAGAGTCTGAAGAGGCATTTGGGGGTGCTCCTGAAGGGAGTGGTCTAGGTGGTTCCCGACCAAGTGAGGTGGGAGAGGATTGTAGTGTCCCAGGTAGGTCTCAGAGCCTAACCTGTACCGTAGGGCCACCTTTTGAGGGAAGCCCCGCAGTGTCAGAAGAACTTGGGGGGATGACTGTAGACAGCATCCCAACAGTTCTGGTGTCTGGCAGTACCACTCCTAGTGAGGGGGTGCAGTAGTCCAGACATAGGGTTGAGAGGGGGTGGCAGACCCCAGTGGAGGATCTTGAAAGTCAGGGGTCAGCTCTGAGAGCAGAGCCCCCCCGGGATTGACCCAGGTGAGACCGTTTCTGGTTTTGGGGAAATCCAGACTCTGCCGGATGGGCAGAGGTCGGGAAACCTGCGCCTACCAGACTCTTGTGTGGCCCTTGGGGACGGTGTGTCCCTTGTGGGGGGTGAGAGTGCCCCCCAGGAAGTCCTGGCATGCCAGGCAAAGATTCAACCTCAGGGTGGTGACTCTGGGTTGGATAACCGGGTTCAGAGGTTAAACTCTGACCTGGTGGGGGGTAGGTGTGCCCTCCAGAAAGTCCTGGCGTGCCAGGCAGTTGTCCAACCTCAGGGTGTCGACGCTGGGTTGGATGGCCAGGTTCAGAGGTTAAACTCTGACCTGGTGGGAGGTAGGTGTGCCTCCCAGAAAGTCCTGGGGTGCCAGGCAATTGCCCAACCTCAGGGTGGTGACTCTGGGTTGGCTAACCAGGTTCAGAGGTCAAACTCTGACCTGGTGGGGGGTAGGTGTGCCCCCCAGAAAGTCCTGGTATACCAGGCAATGGTTCAACCTCAGGGTGGTGACCCTGGGTTGGAGAACCAGGCTCAGAGGTTAAACCCTGACCTGGTGGGAGGTAGGTGTGCCTCCCTGAAAGTCCTGGCCTGCCAGGCAATGGTTCAACCTCAGGGTGGTGACCCTGGGTTGGAGAACCAGGCTCAGAGGTTAAACTCTGACCTGGTGGGAGGTAGGTGTGCCCCTCAGAAAGTCCTGGTGTACCAGGCAGTTGTCCAACCTCAGGGTGGTGACCCTAGGTTGGAGAACCAGGTTCAGAGGTTAAACTCTGACCTGGTGGAGGGTCAGTGTGCCCTCCAGGAAGTCCTGGCGTGCCAGGCGATTGTGCAACTTCGGGTGGTGACTCTGAGTTGGATGGCCAAGTTCAGAGGTTAAACTCTGACCTGGTGGAGGGTCAGTGTGCCCTCCAGGAAGTCCTGGCGTGCCAGGCAATTGTTCAACTTCAGGGTGGTGACTCTGAGTTGAATGGTCAGGTGCAGAGGTTAAACTCTGACCTGGTGGGGGGTAGGTGTGCCTCCCAGAAAGTCCTGGTTTGCCAGGCAGTGATCCAGTCTGAGGGTACAGACCCTGGGCTGGAAGACCAGGTTCAGGGTGTCCCCCCGGACCTGGAGGGAGGGGCTACTGATAACAGGGCCCCTACCATGTTGTCTTCTGAGGAGGCCACTCCTAGTTGGAGGGTGCTGGACCCCAGAAGGGAGGGCAGGGGGAGGGAAGCCTCACCCCGGGCCCTAGTCCAACCTGAAGGTACAGACCCCAGGTTGGAGGGCCAGTTGCAGGTTAACAGCCCTGCACTGGTGGAGGAATGGTACAGGGCGACTTCTATAAGCACCCTGACCATGGTGAACTCTGGGGGTACCGCTCCAGGAGGGAGGGTACAGAGCCCCAGAGAGGAGGACCAGGTTCAGGCTGTCATCCCTGACCTGGTGAAAGGGAGAGTGGTTAAAGGGAGCCCAGCACCTGGGGCTACCGCCCCCCACTCTCCACAGCCACAGTGGTTGGAGAGCTTTGAGAGGCCTGGGGCCTGGCTCTCATCCCTGGCAGCTGTCAGTAATCACTGTGGCTTGCTGTCCGGGTGGACAGAGATATCCCTGGGGAGGGGACAAGTGTCACACCCCGGGGGTAGAGTGGGCAACACCACTGTGTTGGTCATGGTGGTACTATCCTGCTCCTGGGATACATCTGTGAGCAAAGAAAGGTTAGGTGCTGCACAGATGGGATCCGCAGGTAAGGAGAAAGGTTCCCCATGGGTTGGCTTAGTGCGCCCTGAGAGTATGGACAGAGGGATCCAATTGGAGTCAGGAAGGCGAAGAACTGGAGCATGCCCCTGCTGTTGTGGGCCTGGGTCCTTGTTCTGTCGCCTCAAACAGGGAAGTACATCAGGATAGTGATTGTTCTCCCCTGGCTTTAGGCTGGTAGGGGGTCATGTTGGACCTGGCTTTTTGACAGGGACATCCCCAAACTTTTTGCCTCCTTCCTCCAATTTTTTTTGACCTGTTGCTGTTGGCTTTTGACCTCTGGGTACTTTTACCACTGCTAACCAGTGCTAAAGTGCATGTGCTCTCTGTGTAAATTGTACTACTGATTGGTTTATCCATGATTGATTATTTAACTTACTTGTAAGTCCCTGGTAGAGTGCACTACATGTGCCTAGGGCAGGTAGATTAAATGCTACTAGTGGGCCTGCAGCACTGGTTGTGCCACCCACCTCAGTAGCCCCTTAACCTTGTCTCAGGCCTGCCATTGCAAGGCCTGTGTGTGCAGTTTCCCTGCCACTTCGACTTGGCAATTAAAGGTACTTGCCAAGCCTAGAACTCCCCTTTTTCTATACATAAGTCACCCCTAATGTGTGCCCTAGGTAACCCCTAGAGCAGGGTGCGGTGTGGGTAAAAGGCAGGACATGTACTTATGTGGTTAGATGTCCTGGTAGTGTAAAACTCCTAAATTCGTTCTTACACTACTGTGAGGCCTGCTCCCTTCATAGGCTAACATTGGGGCTGCTCTCATACATTGTTGAAGTGGCAGCTGCTGATCTGAAAGGAGCAGGAAGGTCATATTTAGTATGGCCAGAATGGTAATATAAAATCCTGCTGACTGGTGAAGTCGGATTTAATATTACTATTCTAGAAATGCCACTTTTAGAAAGTGAGTATTTCTTTGCACTAAAATCTTGTTGTGCCCTTCAATCCACGTCTGGCTAGGTTTAGTTGACAGCTCCTTGTGCATTCACTCAGACACACCCCAAACACAGGGTACTCAGCCTCACTTGCATACATCTGCATTTTGAATGGGTCTTCCTGGGCTGGGAGGGTGGAGGGCCTGCCCTCACACAAAGGACTGCCACACCCCCTACTGGGACTCTGGCAGACAGGATTGAGCTGAAAGGGGGCTTGGTGCATTTCTTAGAGACTCTTTGAAGTCACCCCCACTTCAAAGGCACAACTTAGTATAAAACAGGGCCTCTGCCCTACCTCGTCAGACACTTGCTGGAGAAGAAACCTGAACCAGAAACTACATCCTGCCAAGAAGAACTGCCTGGCTGCTCAAAGGACTCACCTGTCTGCTTTCTACAAAGGACTGCTGCCTTGCTTTTGCCCTGCTGCCTTGCTGAACTCTTGTCTGGCTGTGAAAGTGCTCTCCAAGGGCTTGGATAGAGCTTGCCTCCTGTTCCCTGAAGTCTCAGGACCAAAAAGACTTCTCTCTTTTACTTGGACGCGCCGTGCGCTGAAAATTTCAACGCACCGCTGGTTCCGCAGCGAGAAAAACGCCGCACACCGACGCTGATCAACGCGACGCTCTTGGGACGATCGAAAATCCGACGCACGGCCTCGCAAGGACAACGCCGCCCGACCTCTAGAGGAGAAATCGACGCGACGCCTGCCGTGGGATCGTAATTTCAACGCGCAGCCCCGCAGATCGACATCCAGAGGAGAAATCGACGCGACGCCTGCCGTGAGATCGTAATTTCGACGCGCAGCCCCGCAGACCGACGCGCAGCCAGAGAACAAGCAGGAAAATCCACGCACAGACCCGGGACATCTGGTAATCCCCGCGATCCACAGAAAGAGACTGTCCGAGCGCCGGAAAACGACGCCGACTTCCCCGTGTGGAAAATAACGACGCAAGTCCGTGTGTGCTGGGGAGAAATCGACGCACACACCCTTTTTCCACGCACCTCTTCTCTTGTGGCCCTCTGAGGAGATTTTTCCACTCCCAACCAGGTACTTGTGCTTAAAAGAGACTTGGTTTACATTCTAAAGACTTAAGACACTTTATATCACTGTCCTGTGATATTTCTACAATTTTCCATTGCAACTTTATTCTTTTTGACCTACAATTATCCTGATAAATATTATATATTTTTCTAAACACTGTGTGGTGTATTTTTGTGGTGCTATATGGTGGTATTGTATGATTTATTGCACAAATACTTTACACATTGCCTTCTAAGTTAAGCCTGACTGCTCGTGCCAAGCTACCGGAGGGTGAGCACAGGCTGATTTTGGATTGTGTGTGACTTACCCTGACTAGAGTGAGGGTTCTTGCTTGGACAGAGGGCAACCTGATGCCAACCAAAAACCCAATTTCTAACAGAATGCCTCATGGCAGGAACACTTGAGGGCAAACCAAGGGGTAAGAAACTGTCAGTGCTGGGCAGATATGGCGCTTGCAGCCCAGGCATGGCCTCAGGGCCATGAACGCCAGACATTCGGTACCAAGAGAAGCCTTAAAGGGACAAACTGATGTACCAAGTAATTGACAGAAACAGTGCTGTTACGATAATTGGTAAAAGTGATTTATGACAACCGTTAAAAGAGACGTTATAACTGTAAGGATGATACGATATGATATGATTATGTAAGTTCCGATTATTATGCAATAAAGATGACTGGTTTACTGCATAACCATTTATTAACAAAATGCTTTACATTACAATGCAAGATAGGCAAAGCTGAGCACGTTAAGGACCAATTATATTGTGATAACCTATGAAGCAGCTTATGATGTAAATAAACTGCAGCTGTTCTATTACCACGTGTCCTGATGTTCATAGTTAATGGGTAAGAAAGAACGCTGGGAGGATCCTGGGGATGCTGGCACAACTGGAGGAGGGGGTGTTTTAGATATTTATCCAGGTTTCACAGTCATTGACATAGACACCAGTGGTGGACGCCGCACATCTCCAGGGGAGGGGGGAGAATTAAAAAACAAACAAAAAAACATACCTCTCACCACAATGTTGCTATCTCCTGCTGCTTTGCTCCTCTTCGTCTGATGTGGTGTCCCAGCATTCACAGGGACACCACCAGCAGAGGCTACCCAGAAATCCTGGTGCTGCTTTCATGCTAAACATAGATTGAAAGCAGTGTCACAAGTGGTCTGAGTGGCTTGGACTGCTGCTCAGACACAACCCTGGGGTCTGTGCAGTTTCTCCAGCTCAGCCGGGCTGGAGAAACCTAAGTGCTCATGTGCGTTTGGCCGGCCTGCGACAGCCAGCCAAACACATATGCACACTTAGGTGCACTTTCTCCTCCTCCCAACTCTTGTGACCCAGCCTCGCCCCTCCCTGCACTTCTGGCTGAGCCAGCAGATGGAAAATATAACAATAATAAGCTAATATTTTATTTTTCATTTGCTGACTCTTATCCAGGGGGGCAACACCTGATAGACACAAGGTAATATATGGGTACCACTCAGAGTAGTATTTGATGCTTTAATCCACAAATGTCAAAGATACCTAGAGTGAAAATTGTGCAGTGTCTTCTGCCAGCTATAGTGCCTCACTGAAAGCACCCAAAGTTGTCTTCTAGTTCACAAAATACAAATCTTCCACCTCTAGCTTGACTTACGCTTCCTGCGCCTGCTGCCAGAAGCATTTGATGGACCACTGATCCCTGGCCCGGGTTTATAAATGTGAAAGGTACACCAAGCACATCAATAATAACAATTCTCCCTCTTCTGCTATTTCTTCATTTTTTATTCTTTCTTTTTCCGCATAGCGTTTGCAATTGGCACGCTTTCCTCTCTTACGGGTTCGTGTCCCATGCTTAGCTGCTAAACTACTTCCGCGGGGTGAGGACCCGCTACGGAGGTATCTGTGTGAACTGGAAGACAATGTTGCGTTTTCACAATTTTTTATTCTTACTGTATCAACAGAATAACACGTAAAAACAACGCCTTTGATGAGGCTAAAAGGGACAGTTAAACTTCCCCTGTGCGCTTTGTGGAAGGTTATCACAGGTTGTTTCTGTAATTCTTTTTCTCCAATGTCTCGGAATATCCCTTCCATTAATATTTACTTTTTTTTATTATTATTATTTTCATCGTTCCCTTGCTCCTCGCTGGCATTGACCTTTCTATTCCCAGACTCTGTTTTGTCCTCCTCCCCAATCCCCCGCCCTCCCCCCGCCAGGCCACACCTGTCCGCGGTACTTACCGCGTGCGCTGCCCGGTCCGCGCGATGTGCCCTCCGTGCCGCGCAGTCTCCGCGCCTTGAGCCACCAGCCTCGTCTTTACGCACCTGGAAAGAAATGACACGCAGAGTGTCACGAGCGCAGGGAGCGCGTTGCTTAACACGGGCAGGCGGAAGAGATCTCAGGACAGGAAGCGGTTCACGCACAAGGGGGATGGAGAGAAGGGCCTTCTGTTTTCTGTGGCTGAACTTTATGAAAAAGTGCAGATCACTTCTTCCAGAAGCGCCGCCTTTAGTTAAATTGCTAGCAAATAGAGGAATATAGGTGATTTCCCAATTCCATTGCCTTAATAAATCTTTCACAACCTTTTCGATCTACATCAGATGATGAATTGTTTTCCGAGCTGCCCCTTGTTTTGTCTTTTGTTTAATAAACTTTTGCAGTAGGGGCAGTGCTTGGAATGGAAAAATAGAAGTGCAAGTACTCTCTACCAGAATACCTGCTTGTTTCTGAGAAGTTTTTCTTGAAAATTGCAGTTACTCTCCCTCTTAAAAGTAAATAGTGGCGGTGCTCAGTATCAGGCAGTACCCGCCCATTAAAAGCACTGAGTATGGGACATATTTATGGCCAAGTCACACAATGTAGCGCACCTTGCTGTGCTGCGTGACCAGAAGAGGGCAGGAGTGTGCCCCATGTGAAAGACCATGCGCATTCCTGCCTTTGTCCCTGCGCTGGCGCCGTTGTGGCAGCCTAGAGCCAATGCTGGCACCCTTTCACCATTGTGCAGGAGTGCCTGTGTCGCAAGGAGGATTGTTTTTGTGCAGAATGGACTCTTTCCTACACAAAAACAATCCCCTCGGACAGTTGCCTCTTTCTATGTGTGCTGTAGAATACAGTGATTTGCCAGTGCAAAATAAGTTTTGCGCTTTAAAGTAAATAGATACAAAAAAGATTTTGCATCCATTTGCTGCACTTTTGTGATGCAAACACGGCGCAAAATTGTAGTGAATATAGCTCGGTCTCTTGACATAATAAATGTACTCACCTAGATGTTAGCTCTCTGGACATGATGAGACCACAAAATGTGGATACAGAATGTGCACCAGCTCATCTGTAAAAGTGAAGGGTCACACATCGGCAGGTGCACCATTTACAACGGGCTACAGCTGGAGAACCCAGAAATGGTGAATTGCCCACTATTTGTTTGTGATTCCACCCATCACAGAAAGAGAAAAACTACATGTTGAGTAATTGGCTTACACACTATGCTCCAGGTTCTCATGACAATACAATTGGCACATAATAAGATTCCTCCTCCAAAGCCTTGAGCTACCTTGTCCGTAGGGAGGAACTTGGAGTGAGCAAGCATGATGCACATTGAACATGAGGCACAGGGGATCAGTCAAAAAAAGCTAAAGGTGTGACCATCACCTTTGCCCCCTGACCTAGTCTTCTTCTCTGGCTTGAGTTGGTAAAGCTGAACTGCTCTTTTCTCGATTGATGTGTGATGATGGTTTCCAGTTTAGTTGGAAGTACAAGAGACTGTTCCTGATTCTCTGTGCTTCCTTTGGCCTGTGGTGCTGGTCCTTCAACTAGGGCTTAGTCTGTCACAAATATATTAGATAGGAATCTCAAAAACCTGTGGCTCTTTGTAGGGTGAAGACAATCTAGTCTTTGGAGTTCATTAACAATGTTTTGTTTTGTTCTCTGGAAAAGATAGTATGGACTATTGTTAAATCACGGCAGGATACGTGCCAGTTTTCATACCTTTTTGCTGTTTTTAAAACCACTTTACCCAAATTGTCTGAAGCAGGTGAGAACAGACCCAATTTGTAATGAGACAAATAGGCTTGGAGCTGGCCCAAGTAGCTGCCCTATATCTCTCTTGGAGTTAAACCCCACCTGCCTCTGCCCAGGAAGTGGCCATTGCTCTAGTAGACCGAGCTACAACACCTTCCAATAACACAACTTTCATGGAAGACTAGGCCTGAGCAATCACCTGCCTGACTCACCTACTGATTTATACCTGAATCTTTTTTCTCTTTACATGCTGAAACATCTGACACAAAAAGGGACTGAGAAGAACAAAAAGACCTAGTTCGCCCCAAGTACACCAACAAAGCTCTGCTTACATCTAATGTAAAAGGAATGTCATTCAAAGACTGAAAATCCTAAAGGATGATTTCTTGTGAGCAATGAATAACTGATTGTACCTTGCGACGGGCATGGGACTGGACTGTCTGGAAAATAGTTCAAGTGAGGATAGGTGATCATCAACAAAGACAATTCCCCTATATTCCTAGCCAAGGTGAGGGCAAGTAGGAGCAACACTTTAGCTGAAAGCCAGGCCAAGCCTGCTTGTTCCAAAGGCTCAAAAGGTGGTTTTGCAGACCTTTCAACACACTAAAAAATCCAAGAAGGATACTGGACATGAAGCAACTGGCTTCCTCAACCAAACACTCTTCAGAAGTTTCATGGCTAAATGAATAATCACTGAAAAACTACACTTAGATTCCCTACATGAACGAATAGCAGCCCACTAGGAATCTAATGTGGAAGGAGCCAACCCTTGGAGAACCCATTTTGAAGAAAATTCAAAATGTGAAATGGATACCCCAACACTGGGGCACAAGAATTCTTGGCACACTGTACACAAAAATGTCACAAGTGTTTAGAATATGCTTTGAAAGTTGTATTCTTCTTAACTGACTGAATGTCACACACTAGCTCCCTTGAGCATCCTTACTGCAGTAACCCACCCATCTCAACTTCCAGGCCATCAATGTCAATTTAGAGACCTGCTGGGGAAAGAGATTCAGGAACCGGAATGGACTGAGCAATACGGGAAGGTGCAGATGAGGCTCTATCGCCAGGAGAATCAACAAAGGAAACCATTGCCCCCTATTCCAGAAAGGGTCCACCAGAATCACTCTGACCCCCTCCCCCTGAATTATCTGAAGCACCTTAGGGAGGTGAAGAATCAAAGAGGAAGACACACAGGAGTTCCCTGGGCCAAGGGACTGCCAAGGCATCTATCCCCCTCACTTCCGGACATGCCCTCTCTGTACAAAATAGAGATACCATCACAGATTATTTAGAAAAGGAACACCCAAGAGAGATGTCATTAGTTGAAAAGCCTGAATACTGAGATGAAAATCCACTGACAAAGGCATATTCCTGATAAGGCTGTCTACCTGCAGGGCGACCCCCCCCACCCCCCCGGGATATACATCACTTTGGTGGAGAACAAGTGAACCTTCACACAAGACAGAATTTCCATTGCCAATATTTCTAAGGAAGAAGATCTTGTGCCCCACTATCTTTTCAGACACAACTTTGCCACTTGATTGTCTGTCCTCACCGGAGCTGCCTACCCCTCAACCTCAGGAGCGGACCTGAATTAAGCCCTGCTGACTACTGCTACTTCTCTCCAATTGGATGAATTGTGGGCTTCCCACTCCAACCAGCTGTCCTGAACCTCTCACTCTCTCCTAAGGTTGCACCACAACACCATTTGCTCACATCCATGGCCATAATTACTGGTAATGGCTGTACAAATGGAATTCCTTTCAGGAGATTCTCAGGAGATAGCCACTATAGGAAACTCTGAACAACAATGTGTGACACTGGGATGTGGAAATTGTAATCGAGATAGACTGGAGCCCAATGAGCCAGAACATGCTGAGCCAGAGACTTCAAATGGAGATGAGCCCAGGACACCACGGCTCTACAAGCTGACATGAGGCCCTGAGCCCTCAACCAAAGATGCTCAGGAGCTTACTGTGACTGAAGAAGGACCTGAAGATGATAGTAGAGTGATACTATCCAATTATCGGACAGAAAAGCTCATGCCACCTCTGTATCAAAAAGATCTCCAATTAATATTTTCTGGTGGGGGTCACAGTTGTGACTTGACGTTGTTCATTAGAAAACCCAGGGACTAGAGAACATCACATCTTCCCATGCCTTGGAAAGAGAGTGGATGCCACAATTAACCAGTCATCCAGGTATGGAAAGCCTTGCACCTCAAGTAAATGTAAATGTGCCACCACAGGTGTTAGTACCGTGGTGAAAATCCTTGGAGATGAGGACAGTATGAAAGGCAGCAGCTTTAATTGAAAATTATCCACCCCCATGGCAAACCAGAGAAACTTCTGAGTGTTGGTGAATCGGCACATGGAAGTAGGCATCTTGAAAGTCCAGTCATAAGAAAGTCCCCCTGAGACAACAGAGGACTAATTATCATCCAAGTCACCATCTTGAACGTACACTTCATCACATATCGATTGAAAGACTTCAGATCCAGAACTGGATGAAAATTGCTGTCCACCTTTGGAACCAAAAAGAGACAGGAATAAAACCCATTTCCTGTTTACACCTCAGGCACTGGCCAAATTGCCCCTTTCAGAATAAATAACTGGACTCCCAAAGTTAAAGCCTGACTTTTCACAGGATCCTTGGGCAGTGACGTTTGTAGAAAGAATAGATCCCGTTGCCATTACAGAAACTCTATCTGGTACCCGTGCTCCACCACTGACAACACCTGTCTGTTGGACAGCACACTTTGCCAGTGCTAGAAAAATAAGCCTATCCTTCCTCTCAAGATAGACAAGTAATTGTCATTGCTTTGCCGGGGATTCTTAATGGCTCTGTGTTGGTAGTAGTTGGGATTTTCCAGCAGGCCTACCTCCCCAACCCTAAGCCCAGCCCTGAAAGGGCTACTTATTTTGAAGAACCTGAGTAAAATGCTTATTCACAAAGGAATGTTTAGTCTCAAATGGCCTGAATGGGTTGCAACAGCTTTTTCTCCCCCACTGCTTCTTCACTAGGTCATCGATCTGAGGAGAAAACATTTTGCCCCCTGAAAAAGTAAGCTTTAAAAGGAGTGTCTTTTGAACTTGCTCCAACCTCCACATCTTAAACCACAAAAGATACCAAGCTGCACGTTCAAGATAATTAAAGGAGACATCAGACATAAACTGTGTCAAAATTTCAATACTGGCCAATATCTCTGTGGGATCCCTCAGTTCTTGAAGACAATCAAAAATTAGCTGAAAGTCCTTTAAAAGAGTTTGAAAAGAATATGCCACAAAGGTCCATTAGGGCGAATTTCAATGCTGCATTGGCCCTTTTTAAGGAACCCTCCACCTTTGTAACTGCTGAATCTATCAGAGACATCTTCTCCAATGCCAGCAAAGTGGCAGATGTCATGTTGGTCAAGATAGTATTCACTTTAGGTACCTGAGGGTACCGCTCCTCATGTCCTTCTAGAGGATAACATTTAAAAAGAAACTGGGGAAAAACAGTTTTATTGATGTCCTTCCATTCCTTGGTGACCAAAGTCTCTACCACATCATGCATAGGAAGGTCATCAGAAAGAGATGCACTGTACTGGGCAAAGAATTCTTCCTGAAAAAAACTTTGGGCTGAAACCCCAATGTATCTCTGATGTGTTTTAACAACTGAGAAAATTGTGCCCCTTAAATATATATGCCCTGAGAGGCAGAATTTGCATCCTCCTCATCCTCCATTAGTTTCTGCTTTTTAGCAGCCAGCTGAGATATCACAAATGCCACTGCCTGATGAGTCATCTGCTGGAGATCTGACCTTGACACAGTCAAAACCTGCTTACCCTCCAACAGAGCTGCAGCCAATGTGTCAGGAACTTGCTCCATAGTTCAACTAAAGTTGAACTACTAGCTGCAACCTAATATATATATATATATATAGAGTGTCCAACTGAAAATAAAGACTGCCGATTAGTAGATAATTAAAAACCCCAGGAACCCCATTCACACAATCCTGACTCTTGAACGTGTGCGCTCACATGAGCGTCAGGGAAATCAGTGAGCAGTGCAAAGTCTCAAGCTCCTCGGCGGGCCCGCATCGCAATGGCCACTCCCCGTCCCAGCTAAAGCACCTGAGCAGGGAACACAAGGCAAGCCATAAGCACTAATTAGGGCCGCTACTGCAGACCCCTCCATAAGTACCGATGATGCTTGGGGTCTATTTTCCTTTTTCCCTTCTTCTGACAGACCTTTTTAGTAGTCTCAAGGGGTAAAGGGGAATTAAAATCAACACTTTAAATCAATTAACAGTGTAACCTGTTTGGTCACACATTAAGGGGTCATTCTGACTCCCGCCAGCCGTGGTAACCGCAGGGCCTGCGGGAGCGGGCAGAATACCGCTGCGCGGTCAGAAGACCACCGCGGGTATTCTGGGTTTCCCGCTGGGCGGTCGGGCGACCGCCAGAAGGCCGCCCACCCGCCCAACGGGAAACACCCTTCCATGAGGATGCCGGCTCCAAATGGAGCCGGCGGAGTGGAAGGGGTGAGACGGGTGCAGTTGCACCCGTCGCGATTTTCAGTGTCTGCATGGCAGACACTGAAAATCTTGGTGGGGCCCTGTTGTGGGGGCCCCTGCAGTGCCCATGCCATTGGCATGGGCACTGCAGGGGCCCCCAGGGGCCCCACGACACCCCTTACCGCCATCCTGTTCCTGGCGGCCAAAACCGCCAGGAACAGGATGGCGGTAAGGGGGTCGGAATCCCCATGGCGGCGCAGCAAGCTGCGCCGCCATGGAGGATTCCCCAGGGCAGCGGGAAACCGGCGGTACACCGCCGGTTTTCCGTTTCTGACCGCGGCTGTACCGCCGCGGTCAGAATGCCCATGGGAGCACCGCCAGCCAGTTGGCGGTGCTCCCGCGGTCGTTGGCCCTGGCGGTCCATGACCGCCAGGGTCAGAATGACCCCCTAAATCCCTGAGACAGAAAGTAAAGTTCAAAAGTTTATTACAAATTTAGGGCCAAACTTATGTAAAAGAATCTCAAAAACATGCTACATAAGTACATAATCACCAAAAGTGAAGTAAAACATTGAATGAAATTAAATTGTGCACGCAAAAGGTATACAAGAATTTCAGTTGCAGCAATGCAAAAGATGAGAAACAAGATGGCCTGTATATAAGTCATGATCCTCTTGCCTAACCATTGGAGAATCTAAGTTAATCTAAGTACCCTAAACTAAGCTATAGGGAAATCTTAATTATCTCTCAGGAAATAATGGAAATATAGGAAAGTGTCAAAATAGCAAAAACCTCAGTAGAAGTTCTGATTGAGAGGTGTTGCATAGTACAAAGCCACACAAAGTAATTAAGAGTGTAGAGAATCTGCCCTCATCAGAGGCTAAAGCGAATCGGCTCTCATCTAACTAGGTGAATACCAATTAAACCTACAGAGCCTTTGAAAAATCCACATCATCAACACCAATAGTTTTCTATCTTCCTGCACAGCTGAAATCAGCAACACCTATCAGGTTCTCATCCCACAAAGTGAACGTCAGTATGGCCTTGAGTGTCTCTTGGAGCCTGGTACACAAACAGTAGACTTTCCTCTTGTTAGCGCTACTTTGATCTTGTCAACTTATTCACTCATACCCTACTATCTTAGGTACACAATATGCCTTTCGGTAACTGTAGACTCAGACAGATGCATCTGCTATTAAAGAATATTGCAACGTGAGCAAAACTCCGTGTTGAAGGTTAAACATTCGACACAGACTCCCACTCCACCCTCTGCACCAGACTCCACGATGCCGGCATCCAGGGCAAAGTACTGGAATGGATCCGATCCTGCCTCACCGGAAGAACCCAGAGTGTCAGATTCCCACCGTGCACTTCGGCCCCCAAAGAAACATGCTGCGGAGTACCCCAAGGATCCTCACTAAGCCCGACCCTCTTCAACATCTACATGGCCCCCTTGCTAAGATCGTCAGACAGCATGGACTAAACATAGTTTTCTATGCCTACTACAACCAGCTGATCCTTTCCCTGACCACCGACCCATCAACAGCCAAGAGAAGTTTCCACAACGGCATGAGAGCAGTCGCCGACTGGATGGAAGCCAGTTGCCTCAAGCTCAACTCGGACAAGACAGAGGTCCTCGTACTTGGCTCCACCCTCCAGCCTGGGACGACTCCTGGTGGCCAGCTGCCCTGGATAACACCCCCATCCCCATGGACCACACATGCAACCTGGCCTGGGCATCTTCCTGGACTCAACGCTTTCCATGACTCGTCAAGTCAAGGCTGTATTTTAAGCCTGCTTCTTGCGGCTCCTTCGAAAGATCTACAAATTGATCCCAACTGAGACTAGAAGGATGGTCACCCACACCCTGGTCAGCAGCAAATTGGACTACGGCAATGCACTCTACGCCGGCATCACAAAGCAGCTACAAGCAAGACTACAGAGAATCCAGAATGCAGCAGCCAGACTCAGGCTGGACATCCCCCACCACAACCACATCTTTGCCCACCTCAGAGACCTCCACTGGCTGCCGGTCGACAAACGCATCACCTCCAAGCTGCTGACTCACACCTATAAGGCACTTCACAAGATTGGACCAGACTACCTCAACCACTGCCTGACCTCTTACACCCCAGCCAGGCAACTCCGATCCTCCCACCTCGCCCTACCCCGCCATTCCCAGAATCAAGAAAAGCACAGATGGAGGCAGATCCTTCTCCTACCTCGCAGCCCAGACATGGAACAGACTCCCTCTCAAACTCAGACAGGTCGCATCACTGAAGCAGTTCAGGAAGGCTCTCAATACCTGGCACTTTGAATGATCTGGATGCCCACCACAGCGCCTTAAGTCCTTCTGGGTGATTAGCTGTGCTCTATAAGTACTGATTGATTTATTGATTGATTGGGACATGAAACCAACATTTCAGGCCTTTGGTTATGCTGACTTAATAAAGCATTTCACTGCACATTCGAAATACATGATTACATATGCATATTCAATTATAATTGCAACATGATTATAAATGAAACACGATCAAATGCAAGTTCAGCATAATACCACAGTTAGAGTACTTGAATAGAAATGTGAAAAAGTATTACAATCCAACATGCTAAAATCAACATTAGAAAACACACACACACATATATAGATAGATAGATAGATAGATAGATAGAAAGATAGATAGATAGATAGATAGATAGATAGATAGATAGATAGATAGATAGATAGATAGATGGATAGATGGATAGATAGATAGATAGATAGATAGATAGATAGATAGATAGATAGATAGATAGATAGATAGATAGATAGATAGATAGATAGATAGATAGATAGATAGATAGATAGATAGATAGATAGATAGATAGATAGATAGATAGATAGATAGATAGATGGATCAATTACTAATCTTCTACTGTGAATGAGCCTTCAGGATTATGGTCTAGATACTCCACTTTACAATAATAATGTTGAGGCAGACAATATAATATATTGTTGATTACATTATTATAGGCCTGATTTAGATCTTGATGGAACTACTACCATCTCACCACAGCAGCGGTCCGAAGTACTTCATCAATTCAACGGAGTCCCGACCACCATATTTATATATATTGCGGCTGAGCCTTCAACTGCCAGTGTGGCGGATTCCTATGCCAGCAAACATCAGGAAGGAGGGTTACCACTGACCATATTTAGGTTTCACAGTTGTACTGGTTTTGTTCTGGTGGCGGTGTCTTGGTGGAGGGGGTCTGTTGCTGGGGGGGCATTGCCCCATGCCTATGGCTATGGGATGGATGCCAGGAACGAACACCTGAGGTACTGTGGCCACATGTGTCCACCTGCATACCACACTACACAATACACTCCATTTACACCATGTACCATTGCCATTCCACCACAACACATTTACCAGCAAGAAAAACACACAAAGCAAATATTCCAAAACACAACATACACACACTACTGACACTATGCCCACAAACATCACAACCACACCACCCAACAAAGTGACACAATCATTTACACCAACACTCTTACACTCACACAAAAGAACACCTACACACATGACAGCACAAACCAAAATAAAACAACCACACTCAGCTGAATATTACGCACCAGCTCCCTCAACCTGCCAATCCACCCTAGTCCACCTACCCAATTCTTATGCTACCCTACCTTGACCCCTACCATACATACTCCCACCCCTCCCAAGTAAAAACTTTCAGGTATCTGAGATGTGCCAATAGATGCCTCTTCCTGAGGAGGAGGTTACCCCTAGACAATAGGCCGGAGATAAGTGAAGGCCGACAAAGCCAGGATGGCAGGATGAAGCACTTTGTATATATTGCCTCTGGTCCCAATGCCAGAACATTTGATCTTCATACTTTCGCAGGTAATCTCATCAGCATTATTCCTCCCAGATTCACTGGTATTCCTGGTGCCACTGATACAAGGAGCCTAATAAAAGGGATTAGAGTGTTCAAGAAACCAAGTACAAATCTAATTACATAATTCTATAAAACAGGGAAGACATGTATGAGATACCCAAAGTAGTGATTGTAGGATGGTGGAAAAATATTAAAAAGAGACTGTCAGAGGGATGAGGGAAAGAGGATGAAAAGAGGGTGGAGAAAGGAGGATATTAAAGTGAGATAAAAATAGATAACAAGTGAGAGATAAGAGGAAAGTAACATGAAATAAAGGTGAGACACATAGAGTAAGGAAAGTGGAAAGAGTGAATGAAATGGAGTAATCAGTTGCTGTCTGCAGCTGTTGTTTCTCCTACCTGAAATGATAGATTGATTTGTTGTATGTATGTATGTAGTGCTTTTACACAACTGCTTCTAGGCTTTGGGCAATCAAATGAACACCAATCCTAAAAAAAGAGAAATCAATAGACAAGGAGATGGGTTTTAACATTGATCTTGACTTGGGTCTCATCAAATTGTAGCAACACAAAAGGATGATGGATGGCATGCTGAAACTTTCCAAACAGTCACTCCCTGTCACATATCTCGGTTAAATCCATCGTTTTTTGCTCACCATGCCTCCCCAGTTTGGACTCAGCCATATGCAAATTAGTCTTGACCTGCACCCCATGGTAACAGCCAGTCCGAACTGCCAGGCCAGGTCCTCCCTGGGCCAGAAACAGGCATCCTGGAACGGGTTTTGGGGTATCACCTCGCATCAGCTAGGCTAGCTTGAATCCAGTGGCACAGTGAGCAAGGGACCAACATATGGGCGTACCCTGGCCACCTAGGGCAACTTTAGCATCACAAATGGATGATGGACAGAGTCCTGAAACTTTTGAAACACTCACCCCCAGTCACAGATCACTCATCAAATGTGCCTGCATTCTGCAGCTTTGGTCCTAAAATGCAGAAACTGTTTTCTCTTATAACCATTTTCTGTAATGTATAAGCTACATCCTAGCTATGGCTTTAAGCTTGAAGCTAGCTGGTGTCTTTTTGACATTAAACTTTGGTGTACAGACATTTAAATTTCATCCAGTGAATCCAGATTACTCTAGTCTGATGACACTTATCTTTCTCAACTGATGCCAAGATCAACTTCTGCATTTTGTGTGTTGTTTATAATTTATTAAAGGTTTTTTTTTCAGCAGCAAAGGTATAGAATATACCTATTCCTATCATCAAGGATGGAATTTACTGTAGAGGCTCTAAATACACTAGTCTTTTTGATATCATGAGTGACCTTTCTAATTCTCATGGTTAAATGAAAAAGACCTCATCATTAGTGATTCATCCAGGTAGATTCCAACATGTTTTACTTATAGTGATATCATCCTACAGCTGAAGAGTATCATGAGTGACCTTTCTAATTCTCATGGTTAAATGAAAAATACCTCATCATTAGTGATTCATCCAGGTAGATTCCAACATGTTTTACTTATAGTGATATCATCCTACAGCTGAAGAAAATAATACATATTTTAATTAAGTTCCTCATTTTGCACCAGGCTCTGAGTCAAAGATAAATTACATTATTTTATTTGTATTTTATTTATTATTTTTGGATGTATTTAACTGTAAACATGCATAGCTCATCTAAGATTTTATATGAGACTCAGTTTGGGAGCTCCCTATCATCTCATCTCCTACCTGTGGTGAGGATAATTTGAATGACATCTCAGTAAAATTAATATTTCACAATGTCTTTGATCAACAACGTCAATGTTTTAAGGTAGTTAGTAATTAGGAATCCTGATAAAGCAGATCCCCACAAACAAATTGCCTTTGTGCAGACAGAAAATACATTTACATACATTGGGATAATTCTTGAAGGAAGGGTTTGAATCATTTAAGGATTAACATCTCAGTTTTATGCCAAACATTGTTAACTAGTTAATTAGTGATTGCCCATCTTCTGTATTGAATGTACTGGACAGAGCGTGGAGAATGAGAGTGGCTAGATGACCTTTTATTTAAATGTGTGTCTGATGTTGTGTTGTCCATCATATCTCAAAATAGTCATCTTATTCCTTTACAGGATTAAACTCCATTTGGCATGTATTCAGTTGCATATTAGGAGCAGGATTTGAATATATTATTAATTTTATTTTTGCATTAACGTTTACTTCCTATAGAAAGCACCAATATATTTTGAATAGTCCTGCATGTTTAGTATTTCGAATTGGTGAGTCTATTGTAGTAAAACACTTGATATCAACATTTATATTACTTATTTCTTCATTTATTTCATCTTTCAATCTGAATATCCATATCTCAAGGCAACCACATTTCTTCTTGCATCTTTTGATTCCAGGAAGTCTAGGATCAATCTTATTGCATGCCCAATATCTTCCTGTTGGAGCATACACAAGTCTTACTGGCAGAATAACTAGATTCAGAAATTAAATTAAAGATTTTCTCAGCTGTTGTCTTCCTGCTCTGATAGGAACAGTAACAAGACATGCATGCATCTATTCCACCCACCTCCCTAAATAACCTGGACATCCAGAGATGGTTGTATGGTAACAAGAACACCTCCAGGCCAGGAAACTACAGGAACGTTGGGCTGTCATGAGCACTCAAAAACACTATTATATTCAACCATTTCTTTGCACTGCACAGTGATATGACAGTGCATCTGTTTGGAGAGAAATGGGCAATTGACATAGGATCCAAGAGGGGTGTTTTACTGAGTTATGGTTATATTCGACTGCCTGCCATGTGTATATTCACTCCACCTCTTTTACTTTTGTTACTTCATCTTGACATTTTATAACTCTCATGGTGCTTTGTCCACACAGTGTTCCGGAAATCTTTTCACTAAGACAATAAAAGACTAAGGGCCTGATTTAAGGAAAGTGGTGGAGCACCCAGTGCAGCCCCCCTAACGCCACCATATGTGCGCTGTATCTAAGAAATGGCTCACCATGGCCGTAGTTGGGAAACTAGCATCAAAATGTCAGAAATTGTGATGCTAATCCTGCAAAGCCCATTGAGGCACATTGAAAACAATGATCTGCCTCCTTTTAACGCCTGTTCTGAGCTCTGAGCAGGCGTTAAAAGTGCTGAAAAAAATGACGTAAATAATCTCTTAGATTTCTTTTCACCAATGTTTTGGCCCCCCCTAACAGTGGAACGCCCACTTTCCATACATTATGCCTGGTGCAGGCATAATGTAGTGCAAAGGGTTACAAAGTGGTGCAATGCATGCATTTTTATGTACCGTAGGAAACTTCATTAGCTTCCTGTCCAGAAAAGATGTGAATTAAAGGCCCTGTCTCTCTGTCATAAAGCCTTTATCCAAACATATCCTTCTAATTATATCAAACAATGTACTCCTACTAGAACCCTACATTCAGGCTTTCTTAATCTCCATGTTGTGCCTAAATTTCAGAAGGTTAAATAGGAGGGTCGATCCATCTCCTTACTGCACAGGCCCGGAAATAACTGCCTATCATGCTACGGATGAAGCCAAATCATTTAATATTTTGGAAGACTTTACAAACACATCTGTTTATATAATTTAGACAGACGGCCGCTCAATAAATTAACAATAGTAGTAATAGCAATAATAATAATAATAATAATAATAATTTGTATAATATTCATTTTAAAATGCACAATTCAAAACTAGATAGATATGTGTTATTATTCTTTAAGTTGCAAGACTTTGATGACACACACATTAAAATTCAGTAATATTACATATTAAGTATATCATGTATACATTTCATTCATTTATCGTTTTCACATCTGTTAATTAATTGTACATTAAAACACTATTTCTAAAGAAATAAAATTTCTACTAAGAGCAAAAATATGTAATATATTTTACAAATGTTTAAATATAGAATTATTTATTTACAAAGCAATTAAATTAGAATTAATAAACAGCAAGATATTTCAAATTTGTTTAAACTTTTTTACATCCACATAAAAAATCATTTAAGCAGTCATTTTTATTAAAAATATATAATGATTAAATAATATTTACAATACTTATTTCTACTCACCCTAGTGTGCCAATAAAACACCTAATTTCCAGGGAAAATTGTTAACCAATTAATTAGAAATTAACACAATAACTAAAAAAATTATAATTAATTCATACCAAATTATTGAATCATCAAACATCTGTCAAAAGAATATCTATTTTTATAAAACCCTAAGATTTTAAAAAAAACTACCTACCCTTTTTTTCCATTAAAGCATAAAACCCGGAAAAATATAACAAATTAATTGGAAACTAATACAATTATTAATTAAATCAATAAATTATTAAGCATTAACATTCTCAAATAAAACATTAAAAAACAGACAAATAATGCCAATTTTACAAGCCAGTATATCCCTTTTTTTTAAGAAGCTAAAAAAATCAATTAAAAATATATTTTTGTAAAATATTTAATATTATTATTCACAATATAAATATAAGAAATACCATACATAAAACAATATTAACGTCTGTGATCTTTTAAGGCGCTGATTTTGGCCACTAGGGTAGAATGAACAGCTGCTCAAGCTCCACAGTCGGTTTGGTTTCACAACCATAATTCTGATGCTTAGTGCCAACTCACATGGCGGAAAAGGAGCTGACACCACACAGCAACCTGAGGGGTAAGGAATTGCTGCTGGAGCAATGGTTTTGCAGCTTTTCTCACTGAAAATTGACTGCTATGGGCCCCTGTCCAAAAAACTAGATGGTGGCTTCCTTTGTGCGGGGGGAGCAGCCATAGAACTCAGTGAGAGCCAGCCAATGCCTCCGCCCTATGCCGGGAGAGGCCAGTTTGATGGTGGCACTGCATCAGAGACTGGAGATCTTGAGCAATAACTTTTATTTGGTGATGTGCGTTTAGAACATGGAGGTAGTAGTGGAGCGCTCCCATCCAAAGTGTCAGCACTGGACCAGCTTGAGTGGATGCTCCTCTGTGAAGAAGGCCTGAGCAAGAGTCAAATAGCAAATGCTGGGCTCCCATTGTAAGGTGAGAGAGCGCATGCACCCTCAGCTGTACTAAGTGAAACCATAACTGCTCTCAGCCTACCTCCCCTGGAGGGCCCGGGTGATGCCTCTCTCCACAAATCATCAGGTGTGCACCAGTGTTTCCTCTGTAAGGGACACAGAATTAAGTGTGACCATGCATTGCCTGGAGGAGGATGACATTCCCCAGTGTGGTTTCATAAAATTACCCTGAATAGTGTGTGGCACCCAATCAGGGGGGCATAACATGGAGCGAGAACACAATGTTAATAGGGTACAATTTTAACATTTGATTTTGGAAGTGCATTGATCTGTTTTGGATGGGTTATTCCTATGTGTCAGAAGGGCCAGTCATGATTGAACACTGCTTAACTCTTTGATTTGCTTTTTGGACTGAGGTGGATTAGCTCGGGCCATGACATCCCACTACAGCTCATCTAAGCAGAGGCAGTCTTGAAGACAACTACAGGTTGATATTAGCCTGCCAGTGGGGATACATCTGTCACGGTGGAAAGAAGTCAGAAATATAGGGAAGAGACCTTGGACGATAAATCTGATAAAGCAAACAAAACATTTTGTAAGGAGTCAGTCCTGTAAAGTGATGAAATTTCTTACCCCAATAAAGTGGATGTCATTTTGGCAGCTATTGGCTTTATCAGAGACTTGCTTGAAAACAAACGTGATGAATTGGCTGTGGAATGGTGTTTTATGTGATGACTAAAGAAAAAATAAGAGAGCAAGTGCTTTAAGTATAATCTGCAATATCAGAACTTGCTCCAGCCACAGATGATACTGAGAAACAGTAAAGCAAGTGCTCAAAGTAGAATCTGCCATATCAGACCTGGCAGCAACCACAGATGATCTTAAGAAACAGCTTACTGACACGTCTGACCAGGTTCAAGTGCTAGAAACCACAGAGGAAGATCAGGAGTTTTTAGTTTATTTATGAAGTTAATAGTTAATTAAAACCATTATACAAACAAAAGCAAGGACGCTATTAAAAAGTTAAGAAAGAGAAAATGGGCAAATTAACTGTTACCAGTGACTTAGTATTTTCTCATTCATTTATGTTAAAAGACATTGGATTACAAATAAAGTGCAACATGTTATGGTTAAATCATTAATAATTACAGAATAATTTCTTACTCGTTTCTATTTGTAAACCTTGAAATAAAAGTGAATCGGTAAATTATTAATAATTACAGAATAATTTCATACTCATTTCTATTCGTAAACCTTGAAGGAAAGTACTGCCAACAGGCTGACAGTACTTTTCTCCATATTAAGACATTGCACCGACCGCCACGGTTGTAACAACCGCCAGGCTGGAGACTTCAGTCCCCAGCCTGGCAGCCGTCACTTGCCTGCCTGTGGGATTATGACCCCCCCCTGCAGCTGTGGTTTTCGTGGCAACCCTACCGCCATGAAAACCATGGCAGTAGGCACTATCAGTGACAGGGAATCCCTTCCCTGTCACTGATAGAGGTCTTCCCCGCCCCCAACCCCCTCCCCAGATTCCCCCACCACTCCTTCCTCTCCAGACCACCCCACTACATACATGCACCTTCATTCACACATGAACACACGCATACACACACTCATTCTCACATTCATCCATGCATGCATACATCCATTCACACACACACATCCACACACACTGACATACATACAAGCACACACGCATTCACACAACACAACATACACACTAATACATCCATACATGCACACACATACATACAACACACAACCACATACACACACGCACAGACATACACACTCACCCCCAAATACACACACAACATCCCCCAACCGCCTCCCTTGTCAGAGCACCCGACTTACCTGTTGTCAGGGGGTCCTCCAGCAGGAGACGGGACAGGGCGCTGCTGCCAGCAGCAGTGTCCACCAGCAGAACACCGCCAGGCCGTATCATGGGTCATGAAAAAGGCCACAGAGCCATTATCCCACAATCCTGGAAAGGGTCCATAATTTCACTCATCTTTAAAAAGGAGGATAGATCGCTCCCAAACAACCATCGCTTAATAGCCCTAATAGATAATGAAGCAAAGTACTTTGCAGGCCTGCTGTTGGAAAATCTGTCCTCCTGGATTGCTGAAAAGGGTATAATCCCCAAATTCCAAACAGGGTTCTCCAAATTAACTGGCACTATAACAAATATTATGGCCATCGGACTCCTTATCGACAAAGCAAAGATGATTTTAAGGCTGCATTTGACCACATGGAGAGGGCTCTCAAATTGGGGACTTCCACATCCACTTCTACACCTGATAATAGCCCTTCATACGGACACATGGGTTCAGATAAAGCTGGGAATGGACTTTCACCTCTCGAGGAGGATACAAAGTACCAAAGGTCTTAAACAGGGCTGCGTTCTGTCCCCAACACTTTATAATCTATTCTTAGCAGATCTTGCGGGTTTGCTTGTTCTTACAAACCTGCACGCCCTAAAAATTGGAGACCTTGAATTACCATGTCTAATGTACGCGGATCATCTTGTGTTAATTAACCACACAAAAATAGGGCTCCAGAGATTAATAAATGCCACACAACAATACTCGGCTGCCAACTCCCTGACTGCGAACTTTGAAAAAACACTCACACTGTCAATCAGAGCAAAGGCCCCCTCTAGTAAGTGGTCCTGGGGCCAGACATTGGGGTCATTATGACCCTGGCGGTCAGTGATAATGTGGCGGTAGTACCGCCAACAGGCTGGCAGTACATACTGCCACATTATGACATTGGCGGGTTGGCTGCAGCCAATCCGCCAATATAGCATTCCGACCGACATGGCGGTAGGAGCCGCCGGGCTAGAGACAACAATCTCCAGCCTGGCGGCTGCTATTGTACCACCTGGGGCATTTTGACCCTGCGTACCGCCATGATTTTCATTCCGTTGACTATGGTGGTAGGCCCTCCCAGTGACAGGGAATTCCTTCCCTGTCACTAGTAGGAGGCTCACCCACTCCCAAATACTCCCCAGACTTCCCCCATCCCCACTCCATCCACACTCCCCCCTTCCAATAGCCCCATTCACGCACACTCGCAGACACGCACCACGCATACACGCACTCACTCACATTGACATACAAGCATTCATGCACACATGCATCCATTCATTCTTGCACAGATCCGTACACACATTCACACTGTCACACAGACACGCATTCACATTTCCATTCATGCACGCATTCTCACACATGCATACATCCACACAAACAACACTACACACACAGTCGCATTCACACACACGCTCACACATTCATGCACACAACCCCACACTCACACACAACCCACCCAACCCCCTCCCCTGTCGGAAGCCCAACTTACTGGCATCTAGGGGGTCTTCTGGCAAGGAACAGGACGGGGCACTGCTACCGCCAGCAGAACACCTCCAGGCCGTATTATTTGTCATAATACGGCTGGCGGTGGTCTACTGGCATGGCGCTGCTGGTGGTAGCAGTGCCACCTTAACACCATCAGCCAGTATGACCGCTGACGGATTTCTGCCCTTCTTGTGGCGGAAATTCGCCTGTGTCATAATTTGGTGGACAGATGTTAGCCGCGGCAACAGTCTTTTGACGGCCGCCGCCACGGCGTTAGGTGGCATTTACCACCAATCTTGAAAAGAGGGCCATAGCTTTTGCAAACAGAAAAGTACAAATACCTTGGCATCACCATTGACAAATCAGGGAATTGTGGGCATTAAAGAGGGTGTATTATGGAAAAAGGCTTAGCCATAGCACTATCCTTAAAAAGACTAAAACCAGATTTGAATGGTCCCTCATTCACTCCCCTCTTACAGGTACTAAAAGCCAAACTATTGTCCACAATAACATATGGAAGTGAAGTACAAAGAGGCAGAGACTCAGAAACCCTAAATCATACAGTGAGTAAAGGCTATCGGATCATCTTTAACCTCCCTAAATTTACTTCCCCAGCTCAAACTCAGATTGGAGTTCAGCCTACTGGATCAGTCCCTGGCCAGATATAAACTTCTGGAGCAAAGACTGAGGTGCTACCTCAGACTCTTTTAACTACCACCTACGTCAGGAGCTCAAACGTAAAAACACCTCCCCATCCAGAGTTTACCTAGATGTCTCACTTAGGATGACTGAACTTACCAATCTCTGGAGTACCTCAGTCTTGCGCAGTGCTTTCAAAAAAGCTATCTACAAATCAATCAGACTTCAGTCCCTGCTGGAGGACAAAGCAGCCTTCTCACAGAGATCTCATGCTTGGATCACTCTGAATACCTACACAACTCTGGTCCCATAAGCATATCTTGGCTACGGCTTTTTGAGGCAAACTAAGGAACAATTTCTAAGGTATCAACTAGGACTGCTACCATGTGCTCTAAACGTGGCCCCTTGACTGAAAAACGCGACAAACACTACCTGTTGTTTATGCGAAAAGGCACAGAAGATCTTCCACATGTCCTTTGCTCATGAGAACTTCTTGCATCAGAAAGAAAAGCTTTATTAAAGAACAAGTTCAATGATAGTGGTGTATTTTGCACCTGGGGACCTGCAACTGAACTGTGCCCTGGTGAAATTTCTATCCCAGGTAACACAGATACAGCGCCTAACACAGCAAGCCATCAGCTTGAAGACCCCGGGGGAAAGTCCAATGGGGCTCGGAGCACTTTCCTTCCTACCCTTGGCTATCAGATCCTTTACCATGACAGATTCAGTAAATATTGAAAACTGATGTGGAAGAGGATTTATTACAGTTAGCAGCCTTGGTGCAGGAATGCTGGGTGGTGCCTGGATAGAGTACTGGCAGTTGAAGTGGACTCCGAGATGTTGCGCCCAGACAGCTTCGGCTGTGTGTGATGTAATACAGCCGTGTAAGGGGCATGTAAGATTGCATATTGTATCACAGAAGCATCTGCTGTTGTTACTCTTGGCGTCTGAGTATAGCTTGGCCCATATGTCTTTGCTGCTAGTCCTACTGATTGCCCACTTCAGCCTTAATACTGACTGTTTTTGATGTTTTATGGCTTCAAGCAGGTCTGGATTCCCCAGCCTGTCATGAAGGTGCATTATGGTGAAATTAATTTTCCTTTTTGCATCTCGCAGTACAACTTTGTGGACCTGCGCAAGCATATTGTTGCTGAAGGGGCTGTGGGTCGCCGGGTAATGACTGGCTCTGCAAATGTATTGCTTAGTTTTGTGGTTAGTAGTTCTCACTTCAGTACCTCGCTGCTGTTGTTCACTTGCAATTCAACTGCCAGGTCCATTGCTGCATTACATACAAGCTCTATGTTTGATTGTGCACTTTTAAACCGTTTATAGTTTGTAGTGTAGGAGATAATGAGCGGGATGCTTGCTTTATCCATTTTAGGAATCGTCATGTTAATGGCTAGTTCTTGTGGACAGTGGTCGCACTCGCTCCTACGTGGTGAGTGACTACTTGGTCAAACAGTGGCAAAGTGACAAAGGTGTAGTCGATTGTTGTGGAGGCTGTTGTTGAGAAGTATGTTGCTGCGGGTGGTGAGTCCTCCAGGAATCTACCATTCAGGTCTCTTAACTGTAGTTGTTCTAGGCCTTGGAGTACTGTCCTGCTTATCCTTGTGGGTCGCCCGTGGTTATTAGCCCCCTGTGTTGGGAGACCCCAGGCACTGGAAAGAGTGATTGCAGCTTCATCTGTAGAAGCTCCAAGTAGGTGCAAGTTGAAGTCACCTGAGATGATGATGGCAGCCATTTCAGCTATTTCTCCACTACTTATATAGTTCTTGAGTAGTTACACCATCCTAGTAACTTCATTAGATTTGAGCTTGGGGTGAAGATAAGTGTTTACTAATACTATCTCTACTGTAGGCATGACCATAGTGGTGGCAATTATCACAATGCTGGTAAATGAAATGGTGGAGACCAGAGGAATGGCTCTGACTGACAGCGCAAAAGAGACACAGGTAGCTAGGCCACTCAGCAGCTGACCGTACTTTGCTTTGATGACTGCTGGCGTAAAGAAACACATATAGCCCTGTAGGTAGAATGGTTCTTCCAGTCATGTTTCCTGCATATGTATAATGTCAAAGGTGCTGATATATTGAATAAAGTCATGATCCAAGGTTTCGGTGAGTAGGCCATTCACATTCCAAGAGCAAAGGCGTAGAACTTCCTTTGTTGGTGTGACACCCCTCCTTGTGTCTAACGTTTGTCACCAAAACCCATTACAGTTATTAATCATTCTTGAGGAGATCCACCTTAAATCATTGTTAGGTTGGAGATAGTCTGTTGGAGTGTGCAGCGTGTGGCTCTGGGACTCACCTAGAGTGGTGATGAAGGAACTTGAGGACGTTGATGAACAGCCCCGGGCGCTCTTAGGTATGGAGTGAGTTTCCTTGATCAGGGGGTCTGTTTTTGTTGCTGGACCTGTCGTTAATAGAGGGGTCGTGTAACCCACCTCATGGTGCGTGGTGATATTGATACCTCAGCGTTCAAAGGTTGCTCTTTCGGCGAAGCTTGATTGGGCACTTAGACTTGTCTTCCATGTAGCCTTGGTTGCTTTGAGGGCTGATTATGTGTTGGGGCAGACAAATTCTACTGTCAGGAGGTCCGTTGTACTCAGACGGCCTGTAGATGGAATGTGCGATAAGAGCCAAAGTATATTTCCCCTGTCAAGGATGTCGCCCGTGCCCCTCAATTTGTAGTGAGGATGAAAAATCTGTATGATAGTGTTTATAGGCTCTGGTCGAGATTCCAGTTTCTGCAAAGGTTGGTGTGATGTTCCTCTCCCTTTCAGACACCAGCAAATATTGGTCTTGTGCGTCTTGTGTGGGGCTTGTTGGTATGCAAGTCACACTCTGATGTTTCCAGTGGTCCTGTAGTGGAAGGTCCTTTGATGGTACGGTAGTATGGTTCAGTAAGGGTGATCGTCCTGGTTGGTTGTGGTTTTCGTGTGTTGAAATCACTTCAATTTGCACAGACTGCAGAGAGTCAGGTTCTGCATTGTTGTCCTCCCCTTTCTCTGACCTAGAGGCCAGTGGACGAGGTGCAAACGATTCAGTGGTTGTGCCGATGGTTAGTGGAACCTCACCCCCCCACCATGTTTCCAGTGGATAGTTGATCTATCTTAATTGATTATCACAAGACTCCTGATCTATGGTAGCAGGCGGGAGGGAGTGGTTGTGGTCGAACTCCCCCGATGGAAGACTGTATCTGAGAGTGCGTGCTCTAGGGCCACCTTCAACCCAGGGGACCAGGGAAATATAACTTCATTAACAGACCCGTTTGCGAGTGTACTCGGTTTGGGGGCAGTTGCCAGTTTAAATTCCAAGACGCTGGCCTTAACATTCCCTGCAGAGTTCTTCTTGCAACCTTTTCGCCTTTGGGCATGCCTTTGCTTAGCGTTGGGTTTCTTGATGAGGTTGCCATCCACAGTACTGCCAGATGGTTGCTTGTTTCCTGGTGTTTGGATAGTAGAGCTGTTAGGGCTGCGGTGGTTAGAGCTACTGTAGCGGGTGGCGTCTGGTTGGGTCCCTTTGTCAATGCCTGGCCCCTTATTCCTAGCCTATGGGCTGTGCTCTCTGCTGAACTAAGGTGGATGTTTTGCTCGCCGTAAGCTGGGGGGATGGCTCTGGAAAGGGGGGGGTGTTGGGTGGCTAAGAGGACCCGATTTGAGAGACGCACACGGATTGATAAGCATGGATGGTAGATAGTTTGTCTATCATCGCCTACATTGACAGTCGTTCAGAGCGCTTATAGGATTTGCTTGAGGCTTTGTAAGGAGGGATTTCAGGTCACCAAGTTTCCAGTCTATTCCTCCTACAAACACTGCCAGTGTGTTAAGTAGGGCTAGTTGAACATCCATTTTGTCTGACTGGTAATGAAGAGCTTCGACTAGGTGCTGCATGGTTTTGAGTAGAGAGGCCCATGCTCCATTTGTGTATAGATTGCAAGAGTTTGCGCTGGGATCCGGGTCAGTTTATGTTGCTGCACCCGTATCCATACTCGTGTTGGTCCTTTCGCTGCCGTTGTGTGACAGTTGACTGAAAGCAGGATCAGGGGTACTTCTTGGGTCTGGGGGAGAGTCTAGAGAATATGCAATCAGCATATCCTCCCATTCTTGCGTGTCTAGATAGGATAGAGTTTCTTCGTCCGCTGCTATCCTGACACCCTCTGTTTGCGAGCTCACCGGGGGTGGTTGGCAGGTGGCGAGCCTGATTCACAGCATTCGTTGAAGTTCCTTGAAGGGATAGGTTGAAGGCTGGAGTCGTGACCTGGCTGTCAGTAGACGGCTGGCCCTCCCCTTTGGGGAGCGTGAAGTGTGCCACTTCCGTTCCACAAAGCACTGAGTCATTTTGGCAAGTTGGGGAGGAGATAGGTGATAGATTGAGCGTGTGCCCCAAGGGTGGTGAGGTTGTGCTGATGTTAGCAAACCAGCTGGAGCTTGAACTTGGAGTGTTCCCTATTGTTGGGGGATCATCTTGAGATGGGCTGCTTTCCTTTGTTTTTCTGTAAGCCTTGTATGTTGCTGCTGCTTGAGAAGGAGGCGGATCCGCCATTTGTAAAAAAGGAGAACTTGGTGTAGATTTTTGGTTGACAGTCTGTAGTGCAGTGTTTCTTTGCTTGTTCAAATCTGTGTACGACTCTAGGTCTATCTGCTTTCTGATCCACCACCGACTCAACCTCAATCTCAATGAGAGGTGGCGCTGTCAGTGAAAGGTGGCTGTCCAGAGCTTGGAGTCTCCTCTTTCTCTTTGCCGTCACTGTTTTTTTGATAGAAGATTTTCTTGTTTTACCTGACTGCATGATCGCCTTTTTCCCTTCTTTTGAAACCCCAACAGCTAGTGGAATTGATGGCCAGCTATTATGTCTGCTCCGCTGGGCTCTGCTGATTCAGGTGCAGGTAGAGGAGAGTAAAGTGGATACCACTGCTGATGCTGCCTTGGCAAGGGAGGCTCGCCAGACCCCGCAAGCCGAAACCCCCTTAGCTGGGCCACTAATGCGGTAGGCTGGAGCACAACCTTTGCAATGACTGACTACAGTCACCGCACTCGTCTGCTTCTGCTGCCCTGAGGATGAGCTGTGCTGTGACTCTCCAATTCCTCCAATGGCAGTCTCCTGGCAACCCCTGTGGCTGCTGCTGCTGTGCCAAGAGGAGGTGGGGATGCCGCTGATGATGCCGCCTTGCAAGTGAGGTTCAACAGACCCGCAAACCACACCCACCCTAGCTGGGCCGCTTTTGCTGTTGACTGGAGCGCAGCCTTCGCAGTGACTGACTACAGTCACGCACTCACCTGCTGCTGCTGCACTGAGGACCGGCTGCGCTGCAGCTCTCCAGTCACTCCTATGGTGGCCCCCTGGGAGCTCCTGGTAACCCCTGGAGTTGCTGCTGCACCAAGAGGAGATGGGGTGGCGATGCGGAAAGCGTGACTCTTGGCCGGGTGAATACTGCCACTGGGTGTAGAGGAGGTGGTAGAGGGAGGGGGGAGCGGACCTCAGCGCTACGGCGAGGGCAGGGCGGGACAGGGCGGAGGGCAGAGGGGCAGAGCGAGGGGAGGGGCAGGCAGCTGAGCTGGGCTGGGGGAAACTACAAAGACACAGCGAACCAACGGTAGCTAGCGGCCCCACTGCATCCCCAAATCCACCCCCAGCAGCGTCTCCACACCTCTTCTCCCCCTCAGCCTCACCGGTTCGCCTCACGGCCACCGCGACCCCCCTTGCAGCACCTCTCCACACCTCATCATGCTATGGTACCCCTGGCTCCTCATTTGCTGCTGTCACGAGCTCCGCAGTCTCCGCGCTTTGTGATTTGTGTTTCTGCTTCCGCTTCTGGTTCCTCAGTGGAAGATCAGGAAGGACATGCTAGATTGGTGGTCCGGCTTGAGAAAATAGGGGGCACGTTCATGGTCTCCTTCCTCGAATGCTGCTGCATGAGATGATTGCATCTGAAGGGCTCTCTAAATGTGATGCACTTGAAAGGACTTATAAGGTGTCTAGGCTACCTGAGGCATGCAGCAGCACAGTAACCCATGGTAGCTTAACTACTACAGAACAGGGAGCAAGACTTCCTACTGTGGCAGGCCATTTTATAACTGAAAATGTGAATGTGTCAGTTTTCCCAACTTCACTGCAGCAGTCCAGAAGCAAATAATATCACAAACAGCCATGAAGAAAAGAATGAGTAACATTGGTGTTTGGTATGCATTAATGCACTAATGTACTCAGCAAAATTGAGGGTGCAAGTGTACATAAAATCTGTATTCTTTCTCAATTTACATGAGGCATGGGAATGGCTGAACCAGTATAACACTGAAGGAAGTAAACATATGGTGGAGAGATTAACCAAGCCTCAAGAAGGCAAAAGACGCTGGATGAGGAAGGCAACTGGGGCCCACCCAACATCTCACAGGTCAGTGCTGGAAGAGAACAGGCAGTTGTTCCAGTACCAAAACTCAGGGGTGGTTTGAGAGACCAGAGGGAGCGAAGGTCCTTGGGGAAAGACTATGGATGGGAAGAGGACAGTGCTGGAGTAAGGATCAACAGTGATGATACCCCCAAAGTAAATCCTGCCACAACTGCCAAAATAATGTGATTTAAAATTATTGGTTAGATTATTTATCTTGTGTAACTCCTGTACATGGCCAGGGCAGGCTAGTACCCTTTACAATCCTTGTTTTCTAGGACAGAAGCCAAGGTAGCCATTGCTGACTTGTATTTATCTTTTTCCTTCTCCTTCCCAATAGCCAAAGGTGTGGTAAAGCAATGGTCAACCAGAGTTTGGATAACACTGTACTGGGATAAGAGTTTATAAAAATGTTTATCAGGTCATACGTTCTTTCTGGAGTGGAGTTCACACTTGTGAAATAATATGGGATGTGGAGAATACAAGAGAGGAAGGTACTGCCTGACTTGTCACATTACTTAGGCCCCTATTACGAGTGTGGCGCTCTCGAGACCGCCACACTTGCGGTGGAGTTTGGACCACATTAAAACCCTGGTGGTCGGCCCGCCAGGGAACCTCTATCTCCACCAGGATCTCATATCCAGGCAGTCTGGAGGATGGTGGTGGTCCTAATCAGCCAGGCCAGTGCTGCAAGCAGTGCTGCCCTGGGGATTACTAACCCCTTCTCCACCAGCCGTTTCAAGGCAGTAACATGACCATGAAAAGTCTGGCAGAGAACAAGTCCAGGGGGGCCCTGCACTGCCCACTGCTAGTGCACCCTGCAGGCTACAACATTGCCGCCAACTCGATTACAAGCCAGAGACAATGCTGTAGCCTGTTTCCCACTAGGGCAGCTTGAGGAAACTCAGATTTCGGCCTGCCGACCTAGCAGAAAACTCTTAATAACTCCGGCGGAGAGGTCGTCGCATAGGCGGCGGGCACACTGACGGGAGTTTGACGAATAGGATTTCCCGTCGGCCAAACTCGTAATAGGGCACTTAGGGCCAGATGTATCAAAGGGTTTTACCCATTCTGTGCCTATGGGAAAATGTGTTCGTACATATGGCCCTTAATGTATGGGACAAAATTAATCATGAAGGCTGTCTTACATTGTCAACATGGAACATGAGGGGCCTGAACTTGGACAGTAAAAGATATAGGGCCTTGTTACAACATTGGCGGGTGGCGGTGCCCATTCTGACATCCCCGGTGGGCCGGAGGGCGGAAACAGACTTTCCGCCTGCCGGCCCAGCGGGGATGTGGGCGGCAACATGGGAGCTCGACTGTGCAGACAGTGAAAAGCAGTGTGGGGCTGTGCCAGGGGTCCCCGCGACTCCCCTACCCACCAGCCTTTCCATGGCGGTTCCTACCGCCATGGACAGGCTGGTGGGAAGGGGACTCGTAATCCCCTGGGCAGCGCTGACGGATTAAAACCGCCGGGACAACCATGGTGGTAAACTGCTGGTCCCGGCGGTGCGACCGCGGCACTTCCACCGCGGTCGTAATCCACGAGTTTGTACCGCCAGCCTGTTGGCGGTACAACCTTCAAAACAGCCCTGGCGTTCTTTGACCGCCAGGGTTGTAATGAGGCCCATAATGTATAGGTGTATATCAAAAGGTGCGGTAGGGGCACATGATGTGTTTCTCCAGGAAACGTGTAACAAAGGCAGAAGCATAACACAAATGGTGTCATGGGTTAGTATAGAAAACATCTTACTCACCTTTTGCACAATGTCCATTGATAAGGGTCATGCCTGGTATACCCTTCAAACCTATAGTGGATGTAGTTAGTACAGAATGAAGGCACATTACAGCGGCAAGCAGACTTAAACGGAAAGGCAATGCTTTAATAAACATCTATTCACCCAAAGTAGAACAACAGATTTCACCCAATAGCATTGAACCACAGTTAACCACCATATCTCAATACCTGTGTGTTCTTTGGGAGGGAATTAAATTGCATTGATGATGTTGGGTTAGACAGATTGCACACTCCCCTCTCTACGTTGGTGAAACACCAAAGCCCAAGGATTTCCATTATTAGTGGAAACAACGGTCGGTAGTGACTCTTGGAGAATACACAACCCTTTACAGCAATAGTGTTTATATCACTCTGGCATGCATGAACTCTCTGTCAGATTTTATGCATTTCTGCTCTGTCGGCAATTGCATGCCAGGGTTGTTAGTTCAGAATACCTTGAAAAAATTTACTCGGACAACAACCCCCTCATTCTTTCACTCAACTGGTGCGCTCCCTGAACAACTATTCTGACTTGAACAAAATTCAAAATAGATTTGTTAAAAGACCCAGTATCCAAGACAGCTTTAGGGGAAGCAATACATATTTACTTAACTGAAAACGAGGCCAGGGCATCATCACATGGAAAGCATTCAAGATGTGGGGAAAGAGCATAATTAAGTAAAGAGATAGACAAACAAAAAGTTACTAAACGACCTGGAGGGGAGTCTCTGGAAGAACCAGAGAGTTTAGGGCAGCTGAGGAATGAGACATTGCTGACATTGGTGGAGTGCTTCAAGAGGTAATACTATGGGCGCTAAATCTCTTAAATGCATGATGAAAGGAATAAAACAGGGAGATGGTTGGCATGGCTAGATAACCCGAATAAAAAGTACTCCACAATTTTACATATTCATAGCGAAACAGGTGTACTGATACACTCCTAATAAGAAATCAATAAGATGTTCAAAACATATTACATCAAGCTGTGTCCATCGTGGGATGACACCGATAGACAAGAGCTGCAGGAATATACATTGAATGCTATATTGGTAATACTCTCATGAGAGCATGTCATGCCCTTGGGCTCAGACATTTTGGTACTTTAGGTTCAAACGGTTATAAAAGAGTTAGGGTTGAAGTGCCCCGGCTTGGAAGGCCTGTCCATATAATTTGATACAGCCCTTATATTCCCAAGCTCACTGTGATCTACAATGAAACCAAGACATTGGAATGCTTACCCCTAGTGATGAGGCAAGCAGTCATTGTATTCCTCTCTAAGAAAGACAAAGATAGAACATATGTCTCTTCTAATAGACTGCTTTCAAAGCTCAATGTTGACAACAAGATATTAAGCAAAATATTGGCAAACAGAATCCTCCCCAAAATTGGCAGCCTTATCCACCCTAGCCAATCTGGTTTCATCCCTAACCACAGCACGATGCCTAATATTAGGAACTCAGTGTGCAAATAAGAATACCCCCTGCATGACTACTCCAAAGCACTGGTACTCACCATAGATATTAAAAAGGCCTTTGACTTCCTTCAGTCAGAGTTTTTATATGATGTTATGGCCAATGTGGGCTTGGGCTGTGGTTTCCTAAGATGGACTAAACTGTTATACGCCAGCTCTTTTGTCAGAATTGCAAAAGGTGGTTTGATACACTGGCTGGGGTATTAAGAAGGGTAGCCCTCATTTCCTGGTTTTGTTCACCATGGCAGTGGAGGCCTTGGCTTGAGTCATTTGTGACTCTGTTTTCAGGATATCCATATCACTGGTAAAACGAAGGCATTGAGACCTTTGGCAGGCTGCTGGGGCAGTGGGTGAACTGGGGCAAGTTTTGGGGGTGTCCTGTGCGTGAACATGATGGTGACAAAAATCTACAGGCGATGGGGATGATATACGTTGGGAATCAATCACTCTATGTCACGCGTGCCAGCTTGCACTGCCGATGATTATGCAGCACATTATTTGAAGACTGCGTCTGACATGCGTGCATTCAACGCATCTTAGAGGAATCTTGACACATCATTTAAAGGTCATCTGATGTGTCTGCATTCAACGCACCTTAGAGGAACTCTTCACACACACCACACACTTCATATTACTTCCATCACATGGTGCAGAACGTCACCACGCTCACATGGCAGCTATTTTGAATGTACTATGTAGTACAAACCTTATCTATGCAACTGTTTGATCTACATTTCAAGAATATTTTCCTCATCGGACAGGACCATTTGGAGTAATTGGTCAGCACGATCTCCTTTACATTTCCTTACAATTAATTTTGTAAGATCAGTAAAACTACGTATCAGACCCTAGAGACAGTTCTTCTACTTTCAATCTTTCTCATAAGTAAAATCTTATCCAGACTTATAGTTCATTTCAGTATGCAGTTTGGCCCGCCAGCTAAGTTCTTACAAAACAAAGGAGAGCCTCCTATTCCTTGGATTAGGTGGAAGATGGAGTTTATCACTCATATGAAAGCTATTGAAGGCAAACATATGGGGCAGAGCAGAAAAAAAAACATATTCCCACATTTTCTTAGAACTGAAGGACAAGTTGTTTTCAGGACCTTCCCCCAGTAACTCCTACTGATGGCCAAGGAGACATTGGTGTATATAAGGAGCCATTATTGAGAATGAGATGAATTGAGAGCCTTATCTATGAACTGGAACTTTGGTACCATGACAGATGAAATGATCAGAGATCAAACCATAGTACATTTGAAAAGGAAGAAAATCTAAGAGCAATTATGGTGCATGGTGACCCCAAGTTACAAGATACTACATCTACCGCTGAAGTGTTCGAACAGTCTGAAAAATGGGTGACAACAGTGAAGGAGACAAGTGTATGTGTGGGTGGAGTAGAAGATGTATGCTTTGTCAAACGTTCTGATGATCTGTCACGCACAAATAGTTTCAGTAATAGTAAAAAGTCAGACAAAGTTGAGAAAGGAGGCTCTTGTTATATATGTGGCAGCAACACATATGTTGCTTCATACTCTTGGTGCCTCACAATCAACAAAGAGTGCGAAAAGTGTGGTTGTGTGGGTCACTTTGCACATGTTTGCAGAGATATAAAAAAAATGTTGGGTTAGCGCGTGGTAAGGTTTTGTACACTTCCGAAATGACTGAGTTTAAATCAGTGTGGGGAAAATTGTGAGATCAATAAAGGTACAATGTTATCCATACAAGGAAGTAGGGATATACCAACAGATAGTGCTGCAAAGAATCCACCAAGTGTGGTGTTCGTGTTTCAGGATGTCGCGTAGGCTCTCATTATTCTAATGAGACTACTGGATTTTGAGCAGCAAGATCGTCCACGGTGATAGGGATGATTGGGCAACCGAGCGCATGACATATTAGGCTTCTCAGGGAAGTCGTGGTCACTCAGGTCGCATCCGGTTCTCTCACTCACAATTCGGTCGCATATATAAATGACAATAAGAAGCAGGATAAGTTTTAATGACTGGTTTAATAAAACAACTGTATTTTAGATAGCAAAGCGTGAGCTGCAATAACCAGGACGACACAACATGACAATATTAAAATGGTGACGAGGAGAGTGAAGCATAAGAATAATGCTATCATATTGTCACTAGGATTTATGGACTATTTCCTATCTAAGTCATAATCTGAGCACAGCATGTTAAGCTCTAATTCTGCCTTTCAGATTCCCCGGGAGGACATCAACCTTCATACCTGAGCAAAAACCTGTAGTCTGCATTAGCATCTGCAGCGAAGCATTCAGCAATCAGCACACAGTGGTGGTCCCTGTCTGGAATCTCCCTCTTAAAGTGTAATGGGACTAGGAAGTGTCTTTATAATTTCACAGATGATGTTCTAAGAAAATGTCCCTACGTAAGAATGTGTATTTTCTACAAATGTTGGAGACTAAACTTCTACCACGTTCACCGGCAATGTACCAGACTGTAGTCTTGACTGAAGCACAACGTGATCAAGAATGTCTTGTTTGAGAACACAGTGCTGGGCTAAGCAAAAACAGTTAGGTAGATGAAAATAAAACAAGACCATAAAACTGGTTATTGTAAAAAATAACAATGCAAAGCCAAATAAAATATATCTAGGTCAAAGTGCACAGCGGCCTAGTGTGTTGAACTAACCTGCATGGAGCTATAACTAAAATGGCTACACAACACCCTCCCCTTGTCGGTTGAAAGTGGTTCAAAGCCAAAACTAAAATGTCATTGCTAAAAGCTCAACCTAAGATATATATAAAAACCAGTTCAATTTTGACAAGTTAAAAGGACACACAAGTATCAATTTAAAACATGAGCATGTGACTTATAACCAAATTCAAAAGACATGTCAGTTTAGAAAACTAAGTAGGAGCCATGGAGAACAGGAGATCTTCCACTTCAGCAGGTGCCAGAACCGGAAAATCCACGCCAAAAATGATCAAGGAGCAAGTGTGTTCCATAGCCCCAGTGATAACCAAGGCGGCATCCCGTGGAGTGCCCATTGATGAGTTATCAGCAACTTCCTCCAGGAAGGGTAACTCATAATTAGCTTCACGTAGCAAACGCAACCTCAGTGCGCATGTCTGGTAATGAACCCTCAGCGAGAACATCAACGGATCAGCATCTTTTGCTGGGGGGCGCTGCTGTGAAAGACAAACTTCCAGTGCATGTTCGAAAGAGCACCAGAGGCACTGAAACACGGGCTGCACACAATACAGAACCGGTCTGAATGACAGAGACCGGTCACACTCCAATTGCTCCAGGAGTGTTGCTCCAAAATGCTGCATCATACGCTCACAACACAGCTGTGCTGATGGAAGTGTCGTCATTTCTCCTGGTTGCGGCGGGACAGCCATTGCGCATAAAGAACAGCAAAAGCAGGATGCCAGCTAATAAAGCCAAAGTTATCGGAAATCCCTCAAAAATACTATCGAAAATTGAGTGGATAGCTGAAGGTATCAAACTGAATATGGAGGAGAAGTTGTGAACGAAACCAGAACCAACAGCTTTGAAAAAATGTGCAATTCCAGTCGTACTGGGCGCATTAAATATTCGTCCCACGAGTTCATCAAAGTGTCTCAGAAAGTTCGCATTTAACATGGACTGTATTTCTGCTGATGACCTTGCCACTTGAAGTGCGTAGGTCTTGCACGCAGATGTAAGGGCCACATGCTTTTAAAACAATAAAGCCTTGAGTCTACTCAACAGTACGTTCCCGCAGCATGTAACAACCTTAGAGACCGAAACAACATTAACTATTCCGGCCCGCATGCCACAACAGCCTTCACTATTGAGAATGACGTAGCTGCCATTTGAAAGCACCTGGAACGTGGGTCTAATCAAAGGGACTGGGACTCCCTTAAGACAACAAGCCAAGTTTGCAGCCGAGGCGTTACACGCCACATGCAAAGACAGCTGTATACAAATCATCGAATGGCTGACTGAATTTTGCATTCACTACCGCTAAGAAAGACCTCTTCCATGCCATTGAAGTATTTGTACGAGAAGGGAAGCTCCCACACCTCATAGATGTAACTCTCTCCCAGCTTTTCATACCTGCCTACCAGAATGTGTTTTGAACAGGAGGTGAACTGTAGTGTAGAAATAGGCAGATTAATAACCCCATGTATTAACCACTCAGCCGATGGTATTTCGGCCACGGTAAAAGGCAACTTTTCTAATTTCTCAGTGTTAAGCATGACATAAGTCGCTTCCTTCTTAGCCATTAGTTGTTGTTGTCACATTAGATAAAAAGAAGAAAATATCTCCCTTGCACTGATGTGCTGCCATGGAACGCGACCCGACTTCAATGTTTCAAGTGTCGAACCCAACTGCATAATGGACCTGATCTGACTCTGTCCATGGTGTAAGGAAGACATATCAGATTGTATAATGTCTATAGTAGAAGAGACAATGGCCCTCATTACAACCCTGGCGGTCTTTGGCTGTTTCGTCGGATTTCACCACCAACAGGCTGGCGGTGAAATCCAGGGTATTATGACCGCGGTGGAAGCGCTGCGGTCGCACTGGCCGGGACTGGCGGTTTTCTGCCACTTTTGCCCCGGCCGTAGCAATCCTCCAGGGCATCGCTGCCCAGGGGATTACGAGTCCCCCTCCTGCCATGAAAAGGCTGGCAGAAAGGGGAGTCACGGGGCCCCTGGGGGCCCCGTGCAGCTTTTCACTGTCTGCTGTGCAGACAGTGAAAAGCACGAAGGGTGCAACTGCACCCGTCGCACAGCCGCAACACCGCCGGCTCCATTTGAAGCCGGCTCCTGTGTTGCGGCCGTGATCTTCGCTGGGCCGGCGGGCGGAAACCAGGTTTCCACCCGCTGGCCCAGCGAGGATCTCCTAATGGCTGCGGCGGGAGTGCATCTGCATTGGCGGCCGCCCGGCGGTCCAACCTTGGCAGGTGGCTGAGGTTGTAATGACCCCCAATATTATTAATGGTATATATCCGGTCGGACAAAGTGTTAATCCCATTATCCACAACAGCTAATGCCTTTTTAAAATTTTCCTGATCTATTTGCCTTAACCTGGCAGCAGCATTTTGTTGGGAAAGATTCCAAATATCATTGTATACTGCATATAAAAAACTCTTCTTACGTGGTGTTCTAGGGCCTGACAAAAAATATTGTAAGTCAGTGGAGTTAGACAGAAGATTGAGGTGTTCTCTAACCGCATTGAGTGAGGATGATTTTAGTCACTGTTGGCATAATTTTCCCACACTATGGTGGTCATTACAACCCTGGCGGTCGGTGTTAAAGCGGCGGTAAAACTGGCAACAGGCCGGTGGTACAAAATTGCAATTACGACCGTGGCGGAAATCCCCAACAAAAACAGCCACTTTAACACTCCGCCCGCCACGGCGGTACAAACAAACAGCTTGGCGGTCACCGCCAACAGACAGGCGGAGAACAATGTACCGCCCACAGTATCACAACCTACCAATCCGCCAGCTTTTCTGGGGTGGATTCACCGCGGACAAAAACACGTCGGAAACAGGACTCCGAAGGGAAAACACTCACCTCTACACACCCCACGAGGAATCTGGACGCCATGGAACCAGAGCTCCAGATCCTGCCAGCACTTATCTTCTTGCTCCTCTACCAGGAGCACGAACGCCGGCAGTGAAGACAACGGTGAGTACTGCACCTACGACAAAGGGGAGGGAAAAAACAGGGGGACACACTCGCAACACCCTCACCCACTACAACAAACACACTAATACAGCATGATACATTACAGTTAAACCCCCCAAACTCCCCGGAAGAATGCAAAGACAAAAGCAAATGAGTGTAACCAATGTAATCTATTAAAATCCCGGACGCAAAAATATATATACACTATAAACAAATATATACACCAAGAATAGTAGTCCAGGTAGTACTCCATTGAAGTCCGTGGAACACTGGGCCCACACGGCATGGGCGAGGCCCACACTCAATCCCTGAACATGACGGAGAGAACGCTGCAGGGGCATCAGATAGCAATAAAACAGGCACCTCAGGGGGAAGGGAAAGGGGGGGCACCTCAGCCGGTTGAGTGCACGATGCCAAATCCACGAGGGGGCCATATGCCCACTGTTCAATCCTGGGAAGTGCAAAGCCACAGTCTCTCAAGTCTCTACAGTGGGTGGGTTGCCCACTGTACCATCCTGGGGAGTGCAAAGCCACAGTCTCACAAGTCTTTGCAGTGGGTGAGGTGCCCACTGGACCATCCTGGGGAGTTCAAAGCCACAGTCTCTCAAGTCTCTACAGTGGGTGGGTTGCCCACTGTTCCATCCTGGGGAGTGCAAAGCCACAATCTCTCAAGTCTCTACAGTGGGTGGGTTGCCCACTGCTTAATCCTAGGGAGTGCAAAGCCACAGTCTCTCAAGTCTCTACAGTGGGTGGGTTGCCCACTGTTCCATCCTGGGGAGTGCAAAGCCACAGTCTCTCAAGTCTCTACAGTGGGTGGGTTGCCCACTGCTTAATCATGGGGAGTGCAAAGCCACAGTCTCTCAAGTCTCTACAGTGGGTGGGTTGCCCACTGTATTATCCTGGGGAGTGCAAAGCCACTGTCTCTCAGGTGGATGCCTTTCTCCACTGGTTCTGGAGGGGGCCTTGTGCCCAGAGTGCTTCATCCTGCCAAGGACTGGGGTAGTGGATGTATCTCTCCACTGGTTCTAGAGGGGGCCTTGTGCCCAGAGTGTGTCATCCTGCCAAGGACTGAGGTAGTGGATGTGATTCTCCACTGGTTCTGGAGGGGGCCTTGTGCCCAGAGTGCATCGTCCTGCCAAGGACTGAGGTAGTGGATGTATCTGAGGTAGTGGATGTATCTCACCACTGGTTCTGGAGGGGGCCTTGTGCCCAGAGTGCTTCATCCTGCCAAGGACTGAGGTAGTGGATGTATCTCTCCACTGGTTCTGGAGGGGGCCTTGTGCCCAGAGTGCTTCATCCTGCCAAGGACTGAGGTAGTGGATGTATCTCTCCACTGGTTCTGGAGGGGGCCTTGTGCCCAGAGTGCTTCTTCCTGCCAAGGACAGAGGTAGTGGATGTATCTCTCCGCTGGTTCTGTTGGGGGCCTTGTGCCAAGAGTGCTTCACCCTGCCAAGGACTGAGGTAGTGGATGTGATTCTCCACTGGTTCTGGAGGGGGCCTTGTGCCCAGAGTTCTTCCTCCTGCCAAGGACTGAGGTAGTGGATGTGATTCTCCACTGGTTCTGGAGCATGCCTTGTGCCCAGAGTGCTTCATCCTACCACGGACAGAGGTAGTGGATGTGATTCTCCACTAGTTCTGGAGGGGGCCTTGTGCCCAGAGTGTTTCATCCTGCTGGTGACGGACTCAGTAGCGTCAGTACCCTTGGCGCTCATGGGCCAGCGGTGCTTGTTACGGCGGTATCCTTGGCAGTGGAGCTTGTTGCGGCGGTGTCCTTGGCAGCGGTGCATGTGGTGGCGGTGTCCTGTTCAGCGGTGCTTGTGGCAGAGGTGTCCTGTTCAGCGGTGCTTGTGGCGGAGGTGTCCTGTTCAGCAGTGCTTGTGGTGCCGGTGTCCTTGGTAACGGTGCTTGTTGCGGTGGTGTCCTTGGCAGTGGTGCATGTGGCGGCGGTGTCCTGTTCAGCGGTGCTTGTGGCGGAGGTGTCCTTTTCAGTGGTGCTTGTGCCGGAGGTGTCCTGTTCAGCGATGCTTGTGGTGGCGGTGTCCTTGGTAGCGGTGCTTGTGGCGGCGGGGTCCTTGGCAGTGACTCAGCTGCTGGCGGTCCTTCATGGCCCAGCGGGGCTGGTGCTGGCGGTCCTGTCTGGTCCTGGAGATGTTGTGCCTGAGGTGCTAGGTTGGGACCTGGAGAGTCGGGCCCTAGGAGACTGATGGGGTGGGGGAGGTGAGGGAAAGAAGTCAAGGTTGGACAGGAAAAGTTTCTTGGGAACACTGGGACGGGTAGCTGGAGGGGGTTTGGGAGTGGAGGAAGAGGTTGTGGTTGTAGGAGGTGTTCGTTGGGTAACTTTGGGTGAAGGTGCATGCGCTCGAGGCTGTCGTGAGGTGGATAGCTGTTGGGTGGGTGTGTGCCTGCGTTTGTTTATCTTGGGAGGTGGCGTCAGAGACACACTGGGAGAGGACACAGGGGACGTGTGTATGGCAGTGGGGGTGGTGACTGCACGTGAGCGGGGTGTGGTGGTGTGTGTGCTGGTGATGGAAGTAGTGGCAGTAGATGTAGTGCATGCAGGAGTGAGTGTAGATAAGACTGGGAGGGAGGAGGGAGACGAGGAGGATGGGGACACAGTGGAGGCAGTGGATATTGGTGTGTCTGCATGTGTGTGATGCTTGCGTGAGTGCCTGTGGGATGTGTGGTGCTTATGTTTGCCAGAGCTTCCCTTGTGTGTTGATGTGTGTGCATGCTGGTCTGAAGGTGTACTTGTGTTAGGCTGAGGTAGAGGGGATTGGGTCTGGGTGGAGGAAGTTGGAGGGGGGAGGCTAGAGACAGGGACAATGGCTGCCATCAGTGCTGAGGCCAGAGTCTAAAAATCTCGCTGAAGGGCCGCCTGACCAGAATGAATGCCCTCCAGGAATGCATTTGTTTGTTGCAACTGCCTCTCTACACCCTGGATGGCATTCAAAATGGTAGACTGCCCAACAGTGAGGGACCTGAGGAGGTCAATGGCCTCCTCACTGAGGGCAGCAGGGGTGACTGGGGCAGGGGCTGATGTGCCTGGGGCGAAGGTGATACTCACACTCCTGGGTGAGCGGGCACGGGGCAAAGGCTGAGGGGCTGCTGGGAGGGCGGTGCTGGTAGGGGGGTGACGGCTGTACCTGTAGATGCGGGGGGCACAGATGTTGGTGCTACCACAAGGGAGCTCCCATCAGAGGACGTGTCCGTATCACTGGTGTCAGCTCCTGTCGCTGCCGTGGAGCTCCCCTCGCCCTCCGTCCCACGGGTGAACTCCGAGTCCGTTGTCTCGCCCTCCAGGGCCATGTGGGATGCAGCTCCCTCCTGCTCCGGTGCCACTGCTCCTCCGTCTGATGATGCTAATGCACACAAGAACAGGGAGACCACAAAAAGGGGGGGTGACAGAAGAAAGACATGTAGAGTGCATGCATTACCGCTACCATTGGCGGACACGACAGACAGAGAAGCCCCCTGCACTACGCCGCGCACTCGGAGTCCACTGTTCAATCCCTGGGACATGGCCTACAAGGCTATGGCCGACATCTGCACACATGGATGACTCAGGAGACTGACTAGGTGTACTTGGCACTGTACACAGGTGGGGTGGGGTGCCACAGGGTCTGCCAGAAGAAGGGGACCTAACTAGCACACTCGCCCTGGCCTAGGGAACCCACAGCCCATCTCCCCCACCCAGACACCTCCACTGCACTCAAAATCAGCAGAATGAGAGTGTACTCACCCACTTGTGGCTGCTGTGATGCCCTCAAGTGCCCATCCAACTCTGGGTACGCCACCGCCAGGATCCTGAACATCAGGGGGGTCATGGTGCGACGGGCACCCCTCCCACGTTGGGAGGCCATCCCCAGCTGGGCCGCCGCCGTCTTCTTGCTCCAGCGGCGAGCGTCCTCCCATCTCTTACGGCAGTGGGTGCTCCATCTGTGGTAGACCCCCAGGGTCCAGACTTCCTTGGCGATGGCACGCCAAATATCCTTTTTCTGGTAGGCGCTGACCTACACGAATTGTACAGGGGGAAAAGAAAAGTTATTACCAACTGCACCGTCACAGTCATTGGCCCCCATCCCTACCCTTGCCATGTGGCACATGCACTCACCGTCGTTTCATGCATGCCTCAATCTTCCCCTCCCCCATCTTTCATCCACCACGCTCCACACAGGCACAGCCCATACAGCATGCTCCCAGTGTACTTACCTGTTTGTCTGGAGGACCGTAGAGTAGCGTGTACTGGGGGAGAACCCCATCCACGAGCTTCTACAACTCCTCAGATGTGAAGGCAGGGGCCCTTTCCCCAGACCACGAGCCATTGTCTCTTCCAGACCGAGGTCACAGCAGCACTTGCAGTGTAGGTCCTCTCCTGTCGAAGCTCAGCTATCGAGTGATTGAACAGATATAAAATGGCGGTCACGTCTGCGGCGGTGCGTACCATCACCGCTGGCGTACATCATCATTGGCTCCTGGGACCCATAGGGTCCAATATTAACCAATGCAGAATTGCGCTGCGGTCTTCGACCGCCTACCGCGACGGTGTACAATGCCAGCCCAGTTACCTCACATCCCATTGTCTCACTTTACAGGTCAGGCAGCCGCCATTTCAGGGCCCCACATGGCTTCATTTTTAACTGCGTCACACATACCTAGGCCGTGCCTCAACACTCATACAGGCCAAATTTCGGATTATAAATTGTGTTCTGTGTAAGCTGTGGTACGTACCTCTGAGCTGGTTGACTCTGTGCTAGCTGTTGTCCTTCATAGGCACCGTCCGCTGGGACATGTGAGGAGATGGCGGCATCCTCTGGTGTACAGACCTCTGGTGGACCTGTCGACAATGGAGGAAAGACATGTGATCATCACCTACAGGCTTGATCGTGCCACAGTCCTGGAACTGTGTGCCCAGCTGGAGCCAGACATGATGTCAGCTATCTGCCATCCCACAGGAATCCCCCCTCAAGTGCAGGTGCTGTCGGTACTTCATTTACTTGCAAGTGGGTCATTTCAAACAACAGTGGCCATAGCATCAGGGATGTCCCAGCCTATGTTTTCCAACGTGTTGTCCAGAGTGTTGTCTGCTCTGCTGAAACACATGCGGAGCTACATTGTTTTCCCTCAGGTGGAAGAAATAGCATGCACAGAGTCCAAGGGTTCCCCTTGAGGTAAGATAGTGGTAAAAAGAGATAATTCTAATGCTCTATTTTGTGGTAGTGTGGTCGAGCAGTGGGCTTATCAGAGCGTAGTTTTAAGCATTTGTTGTACACACACAGGCAATAAATGAGGAACACACACTCAAAGACAATTCCAGGCCAATATATTTTCTTAGTTTATTTTAAGAACCACAGGTTAAAGATTTACAAGTAGTACTTCAAATGAAAGGTATTTCACTCAGGTATCCTAGGAACTTTGAATCAACACAATATTATGTACAGTTTTAGCAAAAATGGCAATAAGCTATTTTAAAACTAGACAGTGCAAATTTCAACAGTTCCTCGGGGAGGTAAGTATTTATTAGTTTTGCAGGTAAGTAAACTACCTACAGGGTTCAAAGTTGGATCCAAGGTAGCCCACCGTTGGAGGTTCAAGGCAACCCCAAAGTTACCACACCAGCAGCTCAGGGCCGGTCAGGTGCAGAGGTCAAAGTGGTGCCCAAAACGCATAGGCTTCAATGGAGAAGGGGGTGCCCCAGTTCCAGTCTGCCAGCAGGTAGGTACCCGCGACTTCGGAGGGAAGACCAGGGGGGTTTTGTAGGGCACCGGGGGGGACACAAGTCAGCACAAAAAGTACACCCTCAGCGGCAAGGGGCGGCCGGGTGCAGAGTGCAAACAGGCGTCGGGTTTGCGATGGATTTCAATGAGAGACCCAGGGGTCTCTTCAGCGAAGCAGGCAGGCAAGGGGGGGGCTCCTCAGGGTAGCCACCACCTGGGCAAGGGAGAGGGCCCCCTGGGGGTCGCTCCTGCACTAGAGGTTGGATCCTTCAGGTCCTGGGGGCTGCGGGTACAGTGTCTTTACCAGGCATCGGGTTCTTGGAAGCAGGCAGTCGCGGTCAGGGGAGCCTCTGGATTCCCTTTGCAGGCATCGCTGGGGGGGCTCAGGGGGCTATACTCTGGCTACTCACATGGTCACAGTCGCTAGGGAGTCCTCCCTGTAGTGTTGTTTCTCCACAGGTCGAGCCGGGGTCGTCGGGTGCACAGTGGAAAGTCTCACGCTTCCGGTGAGAAACGTGGAGTCGTTTTTAAAGTTGTTTCTTTGTTGCAAGTTTTGGTTTCTTTGGAACAGGGCCGCTGTCCTCGGGACCTCTTGGTCCTTTTAGATGCAGGGTAGTCCTCTGAGGCTTCAGAGGTCACTGGACCCTGGGGAGCGCGTCGCTGATGCAGTTTCTCTTGAAGTGGGGATACAGGCCGGTAGGGCTGGGGCCAAAGCAGTTGGTGTCTCCGTCTTCTCTGCAGGGCTTCAGGTCAGCAGTACTTCTTTGTCTTCAGGTTGCAGGAATCTATCTTCCTAGGTTCTGGGGGGCCCTAAATACTCAATTTAGGGGTGTGTTTAGGTCTGGGGGGTTAGTAGCCAATGGCTACTAGCCCTGAGGGTAGCTACACCCTCTTTGTGCCTCCTCCCTGAGTGAGGGGGGCACATCCCTAATCCTATTGTGGGAATCCTCCATCTGCAAGATGGAGGATTTCTAAAAGTCAGAGTCACCTCAGACTGGCCAGTGACTCCTCCTTGTTTTTCTCATTATCTCTTCCGGCTTTGCCACCAAAAGTGGGGCCGTGGCTGGAGGGGGCGGGCATCTCCACTAGCTGGAATGCCCTGTGGCGCTGTAACAAAGGGGGTGAGCCTTTGAGGCTCACCGCCAGGTGTTACAGCTCCTGCAAGAGGGGGTGAGAAGCACCTCCACCCAGTACAGGCTTTGTTACTAGCCACAGAGTGACAAAGGCACTCTCCCCATGTGGCCAGCAACATGTCTGGTGTGTGGCAGGCTGGCAAAACTAGTCATCCTACACTGGAAGTCGGGTATGTTTTCAGGGGGCATCTCTGAGATGCCCTCTAGGGTGTACTTCACAATAAAATGTACACTCGCATCAGTGTGCATTTATTGTGCTGAGAAGTTTGATACCACACTTCCCAGTTTTCAGTGTAGCCATTATGGTGCTGTGGAGTTCATGTCTGACAGACTCCCAGACCATATACTCTTATGGCTACCCTGCACTTACAATGTCTAAGGTTTTGCTTAGACACTGTAGGGGCATAGTGCTCATGCACTTATGCCCTCATGTATGGTATAGTGCACCCTGCCTTAGGGCTGTAAGGCCTGCTAGAGGGGTGACTTATCTATGCCATGGGCAGTGTGAGGTTGGCATGGCACCCTGAGCGGAGTGCCTTGTCGACTTAGTCATTTCTCCCCACCAGCACACACAAGCTGGCAAGCAGTGTGTCTGTGCTGAGTAAGGGGTCCCCAGGGTGGCATAAGACATGCTGCAGCCCTTAGAGACCTTCCCTGGCATCAGGGCCCTTGGTACCAGGGGTACCAGTTATAAGGGACTTACCTGGATGCCAGGGTGTGCCAATTGTGGAGACAAAGGTACAGGTTAGGGAAAGAACACTGGTGCTGGGGCCTGGTTAGCAGGCCTCAGCACACTTTCAAATCATAACTTGGCATCAGCAAAGGCAAAAAGTCAGGAGGTAACCATGCCAAGGAGGCATTTCCTTACAATGGGTCAACTCCAGAGGCACCGTGTGTGGCTATTAGGTGAGCACCTGGAAGCAAGTCAGTGGGAATGTTTGTCTGTGTCTGGGGATATCCCTATAGGTTAGTGTGTCTAACAGTTGACCCTCGCCATTTGCAGGTGACTCTGGTTACCCCAATCTGTCATGGCTACTGACCCCAGTGAGGAATCCCAGGACAAGGGCAGAGGAACGCTACAATGAGGCCCATGGGCAAACTCAGTTGATTATAGAGCGGACCTTTGGCCTCCTGAAAGAAGGTGTGCCAGATCATCGTGGCCTGCTGTATGCTTCACAACTTAGCTTTGCGATGACAGGTGCCATTTCTACAGGAGGTTGGTCCAGATCGCAGTGTTGTTGCAGCTGTGGAGCCTGTGGAAGGGAAGACGAGGAAGCAGAAGAAGAGTACATCGACAACAGGAACTCGGTGATCCTGCAATATTTCCAGTGAGACATAGGTAGGAATACAAACCTGCTTACTACATGTACTTTAACACTACTACCTCTCAACTGTCTGTCGTTTTCACCCAGTTTATAGTCACTGAGTTGTCACTTTCCCTTACGATTTCACAGATGTGGGTCCCACTGTGTGACATCTGCGTTGTTTCCTCATGGACTAGAGCTGTGTGACATAGGTATGTTGACATTACATTTGAAACAGCATTTTGACACTGCAATTGCTAACAAACTATTTCGAAATCACAGACAGACTCCAGATTGTTTTGTGCTTCAACGGTGTTTATTTAAGTGCTCAATAGTGGAGGGGGTTGTAAAATGGTGAGGGGTGATGGTGGAGGAATGTCCATGGCAGAGTCCAGTCTATTAGTCTCACAGGTGCATTGCCCAAATGGGCATAGGAAGTGGAGCTGGGGCAGTTTGAGGATGGACAGGGTGACAAAGTGGGACAGAAGGATGACATTCAGTGTGGTCTCATTTCTTGGCGGGGGTCTTGGCATCGTTCTCTGTCTTTGTCCTGGCTCTCAGGGACCGTTTGCGGGGTGGTTCACCCTCTGCAGGGGGTGGGGTGCTGGTGTGGTGGTCCTGTGGCGGTGCCTCCTGTCCACTAGCGCCGGCGGAGGTGGTGGGCAGTTCATCGTCCAGGCTAGTATCAGGGGCCCCTTGTTGTGCCACAGTGTCCCTCCAGGTGTTGAGGACTTTCTTCAGCACCCCTACGATGGTGCCCAGGGTGGAATTGATTGTTCTGAGCTCCTCCCTGAAGCCCAAATACTGTTCCTCCTTCAGGCGTTGGGTCTCCTGAAACTTGGCCAGTACCGTTGCCATCGTCTCCTGGAAGTGGTGGTAGGCTCCCATGATGTTGGAGAGGGCCTCGTGGAGAATGGATTCCATTGGCCTGTCCTCCCCCTATCGCACAGCAGCCCTCCCAGTTCCCCTGTGTTCCTGTGCCTCAGTCCACTGGACTGTGTGCCCACTGGCACTGCCCCCAGGTCCCTGTTGTTGTTGGTGTGGTGGGTTAGCCTGGGTTCCCTGTAGTGGTGGACACACTGCTGATTGACGTGTCCTGGGGACAGAGGTATGGGACCACTGGGTGGGCGCTGTGCTGGTGTTTCCAGAGGGAGGAAACTCTGTGGCCTGTGACTGTGTCAGGGGAACCGACTGTCCAGAGGTCCCCGATGGGCCAGGCTGGTCATCTAGATCCAGGTGGACAGAGCTGCTGTCATCGCTGTGGGCCTCTTCTGTCGGGGGTCCTGTCCGGGGACGTTGGGTAGGGGTCCTTCAGGGGTATTAAAGGATGGTTATTACATCTGTGTGTGGCATGGTGTGCAATGGGTGGGTGACCGTGTACCCCAGTGCTTGCATTCTTGTGTAGGACCTTGTGTGATAATTGTTTAGGGGTGTGTGTGGGTATGTGCAGTGGCCATGCATTGGTGATGGGTGTCCATGCGTGTAGTTGCATGCAGGGCTTGGTGTTGGGATGGGTGGGTTGTGTTAGTGGGACTTTTGTGAGGAGTTGGAGTGATGGGGGTGGGGTGCGGGTGGGGGTATGTGATAGCATGCAAGTAGGGTGGGGGATGTAATAGTTAAGATTTGACTTACCAGAGTCCATTCCTCCATCTACTCCTGCGAGGCCCTCAGGAAGCAGAATCGCCAAGACCTGCTCGTCCCATGTTATTAGTTGTGGGGGAGGAGGTGGGGGTCCGCCACCAGTCCGCTAAACTGCAAGGTGGTGTCTTGAGACCACGGAACGCACCTTCCCCCGTAGGTCGTTCCACCTCTTCCTGATGTTCTCCTGATTTCTTGGGTGCTGTCCCACTGCGTTGACCCTGTCCACTATTCTTCGCCATAGCTCCATCTTCCTTGCAATGGGGGTGTCTCACTGGAAATATTGCTGGATCACTGAGTCTCTGTTGTTCATGTCTTCTTCCTCTGCTTCCTCGTCTTCACTGTCCACAGGCTCCACAGCTGCAACAACACCGCCATCTGGACCATCCTCCTGCAGAAAAGGCACCTGTCATCGCAATCCCAAGTTATGAAGCATACAGCAGGCCACGATGATCTGGCACACCTTCTTTGGTGAGTAGAATAGGGATCCACCTGTCATATGGAGGCACCGGAACCTGGCCTTCAGGAGGCCGAAGGTCCGCTCGATCACCCTCCTAGTTCGCCCATGGGCCTCATTGTAGCGTTCATCTGCCCTTGTCCTGGGATTCCTCACTGAGGTCAGTAGCCATGACAGGTTGGGGTAACCAGAGTCACCTACAAATGGTGAGGGACAACAGTTAGACACATACTAACCTGGAGGGATATCCTCAGACCCAGACAACCATTCCCACTGACTTGCCTCCAGGTGCTCACCTAATAGGCACACACGGTGCCTCTGGAGTTGACCCATCACATAAGGGATGCTGCTATTCCGCAGGATGTAGGTGTCATGCACTGAGCCATGGAACATGGCATTCACATGGGAGATGTACTGGTCGGCCAAACATACCATTTGTACATTCATCGAATGATAACTCTTCCGGTTTCTGTACACCTGTTCACTCCTGTGGGGGGGGGACCAAAGCCACATGTGTCCCATCAATGGCACCAATGATGTTGGGGATATGTCCCAGGGCATAGAAATCACCTTTCACTGTAGGCAAATCCTTCACCTGAGGGAAAACGATGTAGCTCTGCATGTGTTTCAGTAGGGCAGACAACACTCTGGACAACACGTTGGAAAACATAGGCTGGGACATCCCTGATGCTATGGCCACTGTTTTTTTAAAAGACCCACTTGCAAGGAAATGGAGCACTGACAGCACCTGCACTTGAGGGGAGATTCCTTTGGGATGGCGGATAGCTGACATCAGGTCTGGCTCCAACTGGGTACACAGTTCCTGGATTGTGGCATGGTCAAGCCTGTATGTGATAATCAGATGTCGCTCCTCCATTGTCGACAGGTCCACCAACGGTCAGTACACCGGAGGATGCTGCCATCTCCTCACATGTCCCAGCGGACGGTGCCTATGAAGGACAACAGCACTACAGTTTACCCAGAACACCAATCATACACAAAAGGTGGCCTGTATGTGTGTTGAGTCTAGGCCTAGGTATGTGTGACGCAGTTGGAAATGAAGCCATGTGGGTCCCTGAAATGGCGGCTGCCTGACCTGTAAAGTGGGACAATGGGATGTGAGGTAACTGCGCTGGTGTTGTACACTGTTGCAGTAGGCGGTCAAAGACCGCAGCGCAATGCTGCATTGGTTAACATTGAACCCTATGGGTCCCAGGAGCCAATGACGATGTACACCGGCGGTGACAGTACGCACTGCCGTGGACGTGACCGCCATTTTCTCTCTGTTCAATCACTCGATACCTGATCTTCGACAGGAGAGGACCTACACTGCAAGTGCTGCTGTGACCTCGGTCTGGAAGAGACAATGGCTCGAGTGTCTGGGGAAAGGGCCCCTGCCTTCACATCTGAGGAGTTGGAGAAGCTCGTGGATGGGGTCCTCCCCCAGTACACGCTACTCTACGGTCCTCCAGACAAACAGGTATGTACACAGGGAGCATGCCGTATGGGCTATGCCTGTTTGGAGAGGGCTGGATGTAAGAAGGAAGGAGGGAGAGTGTTGCGTGCATGAAAGACGGTGAATGCATGTGCCACATGGCAAGGGTAGGGATGGGGGCCAATCACTTGGACGGTGCAGTTGGTAGTAACTTCTTTTTTACCTCTGTGCATGTCATGTAGGTCAGCGCCCACCAGAAAAAAGATATTTGGCGTGCCATCGCCAAGGACGTCCGGACCCTGGGGGTCTACCACAGACGGAGCACCCACTGCCGGAAAAGATGGGAGGGCATTCGCCGCTGGAGCAAGAAGACGGCGGAGGCTCAGCTGGGGATGGCCTCCCAACGTGGGAGGGGTGCCCGTCGCACTATGACCTCCCTGATGTTCAGGATCCTGGCGGTGGCCTACCTGGAGTTGGATGGGTGCTTGAGGGCATCACAGCAGCCACAAGGGGGTGAGTACACTCTCATTCTGCTAACTTTGCGCGCAGTGGAGGGGTCTGGGTGGGGGAGGTGGGCTGTGGGTTTCCTTAGGCCAGGGCGAGTTCCATAGGCAAGGCCCCTCCATAAGGCAGGCCATGTGGCACCCCAGCCCACCTCTGTAGAGTGCCATGTACACCTAGTCATGCCCCTGTGTCATCTATGTGTGCAGATGTCGACCATAGCCTTGTAGGCCATTTCCCAGGAATTGAACAGTGGAGCCCAAGAGCGTGGCGTAGTGCAGGGGGCTTCTGTGTCTGTTGTGTCCACCTACGGTAGCGGTAATGCATGCAATCAACATGTCTCTCTTCTGTCTTCCCCCCCTTTTGTGGTCTCCCTGTTCTTGTGTGCATTAGCGTCATCAGGCGGAGGAGCAGTGGTACCGGAGCACGAGGGAGCTGCATCCCACATGGCCCTGGAGGGTGAGACTACGGAGTCTGAATACACCAGTGGGACGGAGGGCGAGGGGAGCTCTATGGCGGGGACAGGAGCTGAGACCAGCGACACAGACTCGTCCTCTGATGGGAGCTCCCTTCTGGTGGCGGCAACATCTGTGCCCCCGGCATCTACAGGTACAGCTGCTGCCCCCCCTACCAGCACCGCCCTCCCAGCAGCCCCTCAGCCTTTGCCCCGTGCCCACTCACCCAGGAGGGTGGGCATCACCTTCGCCCCAGGCACCTCAGGCCCTGCCCCAGTCACCCCTGCTACCCTCAGTGAGGAGGCCATTGACCTCCTCAGGTCCCTCACTGTTGGGCAGTCTACCATTTTGAATGTCATCCAGGGTGTAGAGAGGCAGTTGCAACAAACAAATGCATTCCTGGAGGGCATTCATTCTGGTCAGGCGGCCCTTCAGCGAGCTTTTCAGACTCCGGCCTCAGCACTGATGGCAGCCATTATCCCCGTCTCTAGCCTCCCCCTCCAACTTCCTCCACCCAGACTCAATCCCCTGTGCCTCAGCCTATCCCAAGCACACCTACAGACCAGCATGCACACACGTCCCAAGGGTAGCTCAGGCAAACATAAGCACCACACATCCCACAGGCATTCACGCAAGCATCACACACATGCAGACACACCAACATCCACTGCCTCCACTGTGTCCCCTTCCTCATCATCTCCCTCCTCCCTCCCAGTCTTGTCTACACTCACACCTGCATGCACTACCTCTACAGCCACTACGTCCCTCTCCAGCACACCCACCACCACACCCCGTTCACGTGCAGTCACCACCCCCACTACCATTCACACGTCCCCTGTGTCCTCTCCGAGTGTGTCTGTGACGCCCCCTCCCAAGATACAGAAACGCAGGCACACACCCACCCACCCAACAACCATCCACCTCACAACAGCCTCCAACGCATGCACCTTCACCCAAAGTCACCAAACGTACACCTCCTACAACCACGACCTCTTCCTCCACTCCCAAACCCCCTCCAGCTACCCGTCCCAGTGTGTCCAAGAAACTTTATCTGGCCAACCTTGACCTCTTTCCCACACCTCCCCCACCCCGTCCATCTCCTAGGTCCCGAACTAGCACCTCAGCCACAACATCTTCGGGACAGTGGCTGTGGTGCCTTTAGTCACCGGAACCTGGAGTGCACTGACCGCCAGCACCAGCCCAGCTGCCCAGGAGGCCATCGCCAGCACCAGCCCAGCTGCCCAGGAGGCCACCGCCAGCACCAGCCCAGCTGCCCAGGAGGCCTCCGCCAGCACCAGCCCAGCTGCCCAGGAGGCCATCGTCAGCACCAGCCCAGCTGCCCAGGAGGCCATCGCCAGCACCAGCCAGCTGCCCAGGAGGCCTCCGCCAGCACCAGCCCAGCTGCCCAGGAGGCCATCGCCAGCACCAGCCCAGCTGCCCAGGAGGCCACCGCCAGCACCAGCCCAGCTGCCCAGGAGGCCATCACCAGCACTAGCCCCGCTGGGCCATGAAGGACCGCCAGCAAAAGCCCCGCTGGGCCATGAAGCTGCAAGAGCACTGACTCAAATGAGTCCGTCACGGGGTGAATGATGCACTCTGGGCACCATGCCCCTTCCAGAACCAGTGGAGACTGTTATCTACTTGAGAGACTGTGGCTTTGCACTCCCCAGGATTGAACAGTGGGCAACCCCCCCACTGTAGAGACTTGAGAGACTGTGGCTTTGCACTCCCCAGGATTGAACAGTGGGCAACCCACCCACCGTAGAGACTTGAGAGACTGTGGCTTTGCACTCCCCAGGATGTAACAGTGGGCATGTGGCCCCCTTGTGGATTTGGCGTTGTGCACTCAAGCGGCTGAGGTGCCCCCCCTTTCCCTTCCCCTGAGGTGCCTGTTTAGTTGCTGTCTGATGCCCCTGCATTGTTCTCTCCGTCATGGTCGGGGATCTTGTGTGGGCCTCGCCCATACCGTGTGGTCCCAGTGTTCCACAGACTTTCTTAGAGCACTACCTGGACTACTATGCTTGGTATATATTATGGACATGGTGTATATATATATTTCTGCCTACTTGCTTTTAATATATTACAATGGTTACACTCATTTTCTATTGTCTTTGCATTCTTCTGGGGGGTTTAGGGGGTGTAACTGTGATGTATTGATATGCATTAGTGTGTGTGTTGTAGTGGGCGAGGGTGGGGGTGTTGCATGTGTGTGTCCCTGTTTTTTGCCTCCCCTGTGTCGTAAGTGCAGTACTCACTGTGGTCTTCGCCCCCGGCGTTCGTGCTCCTGGTAGAGGAGCAGGAAGACTACTGCAGGGAGATAATGACCACCTAAATTTCTACCACGTTCACCGGCAATGTACCAGACTGTAGCCTTGACTGTGACAACGTGATCAAGGATGTCTTGTTTGAGAACACAATGCTGGGCTAAGCAAAAACAGTTAGATAGATGAAAATAAAACAAGACTGTAAAACTAGTTATTGTAAAAAATAACAATGTGAAGCCGAATAAAATATATCTAGGTCAAAGTGCACAGCGGCCTAGTGTGTTAAACTAATGTGCATGGAACTATAAGTAAAATGGCTACACAACAAGGAATAGAGTTGGAACTCATGGCGGACTCAGAGTCTCCGTGGACCATAATTACAAGAAAGTATTTTGAGGAAAAATTCCATGGTATTTCCTATGCTGGAAATTTACAGCTATCAGACAAAACTGCTAAGAGTTTTGATGGACCTGTAATAGGATGGATGGGTATGTAGAAGTAAGAATGGAGTTTAAAGGGAGGTGCGTACAGATCAAACTGTATGTGGGAGTAGGAAGAGTGATTGTTTTGGGTTGGAGAGATCAATGGAGATTGGGTATAATATTAAATACCCCCAGTAGAGAACCTGTTTTGTTGTGAGTGGAATGAGGAATAAGTATCATCCATTGAGGACAATGATGGAAAGAAACTAGTAAAAGAACGTTTTCCTAAAATGCTTAATGAAGAGTTGGGAAAATTGAAACCTTTTGTGCATAAGATCAGAATAAAGAGCACTTCTGTTCCTGTGAAGCAAAAGTTACGGGGTGTCTCTATCAAAGTAAGACAAGAATTGAAGGAAATGTTAGATGATTTAGTAAAAGAATGAATAATGGAGGAGAATGAATCAGCATAGTGGGTTTCTCCTATTGTGTTAGGCCACAAAACTGATAAACAATTGAGACAGTGTGTGGATTTGAGATCATTAAACTCAGATATTTTAATTGACTGTCATCCTTAACCCAGTATTAATGAAGTAGTGTTAATGTTAGATGGTGCAAGTATTGTCTCCATGTTAGAGTTAAGGTCCACGTATCACCAAATTGAGCTGTCTGAAGATTCTAGACATCTGATGACCGTCATCATGCCACAAGGTCTATATCACTTCAATAGAATGCCCTTTGGTTTATCCTCAGTAGCAGAGCTATGTTTCACATTTTCAGAAATATTGACAAATATGTTAAATGTTTTCAGGATGACCTAATGATTTTTTCCAGGCATGAGTAGGACGATTACAACAAATAATGAAAGTATGTGCCAGATGGTGGAAGAATGGGCTAACTCCCAAAGGACATAAGTGAAAAATGTTTAAGAAATCTATTGAGTATCTTGGTCATACTTCTGGTATGTCTGCCATGAAAAGATTAGTATGTAACTATTTGTGGTGGCCAAGGCCTAGAGAGCATGGTAGATAGGACAGACAGAGAGTGTGAAGTTTTTGCAGTAAATGAGAGGATGTTGAAGATTAATACAGCACCATCGAGAAGCGTTGAGTGGCCAAAGTTTCCTTGGCAAAAAGTAGTTTTTAATATTTCTGGCCCATTTAATTTCCTCCCCATGGATTCTTGATTTGCTTTTGTTTAATACATTTTCATTCCAAGTGGCCGGAGGTGAAATTCGTTTTGCAAGCTACCACCAACGCATTGATTGAAATTTTTAAAGAGGTGTTTGCAGGGAGGGCTGTCCATCTGTTCTAGTGATGGAAAATGGTGTTCAATTAACATATAGAAAAACTGAAGTATTTCTTAAGAATTGTAACATTAGACATGTAACAACTGCATTATATGAGTCATATGAGAATGGTCAGGTTGCGAGGTTCAGCTGTGTGGCTGAAGACTAGATTATGGAAGGAAACAATCAGGGAGAACAGTGGAAAAATTATTTGAGGCAAAGATTATGGACTTATCACATAACTTCAAGACAATTACAGAAGTCAGTCCCTTTAAGTGACTCAAATGCAGAGATCTCGTTTCCAGTTTGTGTCCATGGTGGTTCTAGGAGAAGTGCAGAAATGATGATGTGAAGTGTGATGTAGGAAAAATAGCGGAGAAGGTGAAGGAGAAACAAAGCAAATCTAAAGCCTGGCGTGATACTAAGTGGAAAGCTAGAGCACATGATATAAAAGTTGGAGATTTGGTAAGAATTCTAAAATCCGGATTTGGTTAGAAAGGTTTTTTCAAATTCAGGAATGCTATGAAAGTTCACAAAGTATTCAATAATTGTGTAGTGATGCAGGAAGATAAAATATGGATTATGAAAAGAGAAGCCAAGTGTACCAAGGCAAGTTAGAGGTACAACAAAATTAAAGAGGATGGAGATTCTGAAGAAGGCAATCAATTATGCTTGCTGAAACTGGATGTCAATGTTTATTTTGAACATTTGCAGAATGAAGATAATGTGCATTCGATTTTGTCTAGCAATGAGGAAATCTCCAAAATTGTGCCAATAAAGAATCTATTGCATCAAGAGTCAAAGGGGCTAGCAGAAGCAGACAACCACATAATAAATTTGCTGAGTTTGTCAAATAGTATTTTTATTTATCACATGTACATTGTTTTTTTGTTGTCTTAATTAATGTTGTCTTGGCTGAATTTTCATGTAAGTTTTTATATGTTAATTATTAGAGCATTTATTCTTTCATTGTTTATTAATTGATTGGGGGTAGATGTGTTGCACTCATTATTTAAACAAGCATTGGCACAGACAACTGTATGGATTTGACTGAGGTCTCCATTTCATGAAAATGCTCTGTCATGTAATGCAGGGTCAGATGTACGAAAATGCAATTTTGCATTTCTTAAATAGTGACTTCATAGAAATCTCTATTTAAGAAATGCAAAATGCTATTTAGAAAGATATAGATTTCCCTAATAGTGATTCCTACAAAGTACAAAGTAGAAATCGCTATTAGGAAATTGGTATTAAGAAATCCCATTGTATTTTAGTCAGTGGGCTGGTTTTGCATTGCCTAAATAGCGATTTCTTATTGAGAGATCACTATTTAGGAAATGCAAAACCAGGGATGGCAATGGGAAAAAGGCCCTCTTTGGTGCACCCCAAAAATAGGGGTGCACCTGTAGAGCACACATATGCCTAAGGGACATGTGTGTGCTTTATTGCAATTAAATAAAATCACCTTGGGTGTTTTATTTTAAATTGCACCTGGTTACTTACGACTTCAAGTCAGTGGTAATGGCAACTCCAAAAAGCCCAAATCACATTTTGGATATGCTTGGTACATCAGAATAGGAAATGCAAATAGGAAATCCCTATTTGCATTTCCTATTCTGGGAATCACAAATTGCAATTTCTACAAGGTAGAAATCGCAATTTGCAATTCCTTAAGGGCCTTTGTAAATCAGAAAAGGCTGTTTTGCATTTCTTAACAGCCCGAAATGCCGATTCAGACCATTAAGAAATGCAAAAGGACTTTGTACATCTGGCCCGCAGAGGGTACTACAATTTGTCTTGGATTGGACAACCTGTGGACCTGGCACTTGTAATAAACATCTTTTTACTTTACCTATTGTGGATCTTTTCAACACTTGCCCTCACTGATGTTGTTACCGCATCAAGGAAATTGGTATAGGCCTTGAGATTGGGATGGGAGAGGTCTTAGTGCCTTGAGCAACTTCTATGCAGAGCAAAATATCATTGAGTTCCAGGACCTTCATAGGGATTTTGAAATTCCAAGGAGGTATTTTTCCCTGCGTGGGGCAGTAGTGGCAATTATATGCAGTGGTGAAAAAGAGGTTCCTCAGAGCCTCAGGCACACCCTTGCCTGGGAGATATATACATCTTTGATGGTAGGCATAAGGCGACAATCCTCCTATATAAATTGGTAATTTTGCAATCAAAGAGCGAACTGTCTGCACTATAAGACAAATGGGCTGAGGACTTAGATCTGTCCTGAGAGAAGTTGATTGGTCTAGTGTACTGCAACACACCTCTAAAATATCTAGAAACTCTAGGTTAAAATGAATCCAAAATTAACTATATGTTCCCCAAGTGTCCTAGACATGATGAAGTAGGGGTTGACTTTTTTCATTTCGTGTGAAGCTGTTCCTCACTTGACCTCAACTGGGATACTGTGTTACACTTCATCAAAGATGCTATAGTCAGAGAGGAATCAAGTATTACAGTATTGTGCTTGTTGGGTATTGTAAGAAATCTAATTATTTGTGGAAGTGGATGAGAACCCACTTCAAAGAATAATCACAATCCTTGCCAGGACCACAACCATAAAATCACTAAATCAACCTTTGCTTAACCGTCTGGCAGTTTGGGACAACAGCAATCAGGATTAATTTAGAGGCAATGTGTAAAGTATTTATGATGTACTCAAAACAGAAAATAAAGTGAAAACACAATACAAGAGATTTCCAAAACCAATTTAGCAAAATAGAGACTCTTTTAATAAATATAATGATGCCAAAATATTGAGAACCAGAGATATGATTTTTCAAAGTGTAAATTAAAAATAGTTCCAAACAGCACAAAGAGCCAACCAAGTTCTTTGGTCACGCTAGTCAAAGTCAAAAGTTAAGGTCAACTGCAATGGAGTGTTGGTCAGATACAGGGACCAGGTTCATACCAATGGAAGGTTTGCCTTGACACTTAGAATTTTTTTGGGAAGAAAGTGGTTTTTGATGACTCATTGCTGAGACGAGCTGCAAGACGAATCCGATGCAGAGCTTGACAAAGGCTGGTTGCTGAAGAGGTGGTCCCACCTCGGTCATCGATGAAGATGGGAACGCTCCGGACACGCATATTCTAAAGTCTGTACACAGGAAGATCTCTACATCACCTGGTTGCTGGTCAACCATAGTCCTGCTGTAGTCCTCTATGTTTGGACTTGGAAACTTTTCTGGAAGCCAGAGCTCATTCATCAGGGCAAACCAGCAAGTTGAATCCGACCGGCGATTCGGTGTTGAAGGCTTCAACTCAATGGTCTTGGTCTCCCACCAAGTCTTTGGAGGAGAAGTTGGCAAAAACAGCTTTTGCAGTTGGGCAGGAAAAGTACACTTTAACGCCAGCCAATTGTCTAGGACATTGAGGGTTAGGACTCACTTCAACAGATGCAAACATCAGGGTTCGGGCAGCTGAGCAGTTGCAGGAAAAAGCCTCTTGAAGCTTATTGTGTCCTTTTAGGTTAAACTGAACCTTTTAGTCACTTCTGGGGTCCTGGAGTTAAGACAAGCAAGTCCAATATTCCTACAGGATTCAGACAGCAGAGCAGTCCTTTTTTTTTAGTCTTCACAAGTCGAGGACTGTTCTGAGAGGAGATCTGTGGAGTTCACTTTTATATCTAGTGGCAGCCTGTGGGTGGAGGGCAAGTCTTTATCAACCCCCTAAACCAGTTCTGGTCAGTTTCACAGCCACCACTGGGGTTGGTGACAGCCTGGCTAGAGAGATAAAGGAAAGACAGGCCCAAGTGAAGGCTTCATCTGCTAGTGACACAGTAGGCCTCTTTTAAAGTCAGGAAGAGGAAGGGAACAACCCAAGGCTATTCTTTGAAGCTCAAATATGGGCTGGGCACAGCCCGACAGGCCATTCTGCTCAGAAGAGGAACACCCTCCCCACACCATAGACCCTTTGTCCATTGTGTGGGAGCAATATACATAATACGCCAGGGGAGCTATCAGAGGCCAGGTGACACTGGACAAAGGCAGAAAGGAACATTTGGTTTTGGCAGAAAAATTACAACTTTAGAAAAAGCTTTGCCCAGGCCGCGCTCCACTTGGAGCATGGAATTTATTCTCAAGTGTGGATCGCCAATGTTAAGTTGGTGAGCACGAGCAAGACTTTGCATCCCCAAGCACGATTTTCAGGTGCTAGAATGCCTCCCAGCAATATTTCTTAATGCAGGCAGTCACTGCAGGTTGCGACTGTTTGCGTTGAGAAAACTGCCTCTGGCGTAGAAAATCTACTTGAATGACTGAAAAAACCACCACCCTCTGTCACACCGCATGATGGCGGTTGTGCAAAAGAAGACCCCCAGTACTAGAAATCAGCGCGAACAGCACTATGTGCCTGATTCCGCCTGCTTGTGGAACTCTGGGGAATCTCATAGAGTTTTTCGGTAACTCCACAGAATTTAGCTGAGTAAAACTGTGCAAGTTCCGCCCAGGCCTATATAAAATTTTACTCTACAATTAAGTTGGATTTTATATTACTAATAAAATGACTCATTGAATCAATTTTCTAGCAATGTCCAGACTGAAGTTAAGCATTATAAGGTGTTATGATATAAACCAGTACTTTTCTATGGGGAAGCCAACTTAGCACAGTGAGAAACAACGTTGGCGATTTTTCATTGCCAGGACTTGCAAAACATCTTTTTAAATATTATGCACTCTGTCATGGGGGCATTTAGAGCTGCCTTTAGGGATGACTTCTGGGCAATATAATGGAAGGTTTATGCTGGGCAAAAGGTTTATTTTGCAAGGTTGAAACGGAAGTTTAAAGCTGCACAGAAATGATGCAAGGGCAGGCTCAGAGATATGTTTACAGTTGTACTTTAGTGGAAGGCATAATGAGTGCTGGAGCCCACTTGTAGCCTTAACTTTACAGGCCCTCTGTGCATGTAGTACTATATTCCAGGGACTGATAAGTAAATTAAATGTGCCAATTAGGTATAGGTCAATTTTATTAGGTTGAAAAGGTAGAGAACAAGCACTTTACTCCTGGCTAGCTGAAGTACATTTTGCAGAGTCCTAGCAATGAAAATGGCTTCAGCTAAACAAGGCAAAAATCTAGGGGAATACCCTGCAAAAGATGGTAATTTCCAACATTCCGCTTCCCGAGATCTAATGCTATTAGTATGAAGAGCAGATTTATAGCACTTATACTGGCTAAATGTCAGATACCTATGAGCTGAAAAAGCTCTGTAGGGCCCTATATTTAGAAGTGGGATAAACAAGTTAATAAATTGACTTAATGCAAGGCAAAGAAACAGCACTGTAAAGGAAACCAGGCAGGATCAGAGGCATAATCCTGTTGTACAGGATTGGGACACAATTGTGACAGCAATACGATCTACTGATAATTTTTTTTTTTTTAAATTTTTTTTTATTGTTATTAACTACTTGCTGTTTTTACAAGTGTAATTCTTCTTACAGTAACGTATTGTCGTGATTATACATTTCTGCTAATTATACCATTTCCAGGCTTTGCGGTCCATGCAATACGTTACGCATTTGGTTAGTCTTTACCATGCATTTACTTAACTTATCAACAGTTATTTCTTCGCCCAATTGAAACTTTATAATGGCATTCACATTTTCATTATCCTACGTTACTGTTGTATTCTGTGACCTGTTAACAGACTTAACTCAACTTCAAACTGTATATGAACTTTTAGGCCTATGTGGGAGGAACTGTTTAATTGCTGAATTACTAAAAAGGGAGATAGCTTGCCCGGCTATTGCTTGTCGTGTTGTATTGCCCTGTGTTCCATCATTACCCTCCCTTATCCTTTTTATTATACAATCCCGCTCTCCCCCTCACACTCATACCGCATACGGATCAAACTGATTCTTAGTAGTCATTCAGTCTTAGTTACAGTGAACTTCCCCTATGCTGGGATCTTCTGACCGTGTCCATTAGCTCATCCCACTCCCTCAGGCTCCATCGGACTCTTTGTTAAGTCTTCCCAGTTAGACACTAGGTTTTCCCACTCCGCCGCGATTGGGGTCTGAAGGACCCCCCTCGCCTCCTCAGCCCTAAGGACCTGAAGCTCTGCCCTGGACCACCTTGAGACATCGTTCCTCCATTCTGTTAGTGATGGGTGGGTTGGGGACTTCCATCCCTTCGTGATCAGTCTTTTAAATAGAGCCAGAGACAGGTCAAGGAAACGATTCCCAACCTTGCCCCACCTAATCCCGGTTCGAAGACCCAGTAGGCACAAATCAGGGGTTGGCCGGAGCTCCAAGCCGAATAACTTCGTGAGGGTAGCCATCATCTCGAACCAACCCACCTGGATTCTCGGGCATACCCACATCATGTGGTCAAAGTCAGCTTCCCCGCCCTCACATCTGGGGCATACCTTGGGAGCCCCCCCATATATGCGGTGCAACCGATGTGGGGTGAGGTAAGTTCTGTGTAAGTAATTGTATTGAATATATCTGAGCCTCGTGTTGCGTGAGATCGTTCTAGGATAAGCTAGAGCCCTGGCCCATTCCGACTCGGACAGGTCTCGCCCGGCTGTCTTCTCCCATTTTTCTCTTAGGGAGTGCAGGGGGTCCACAGCTGACTCTATTTGGGCACGGTATATTTTTGTGATCATGTGAGGTTCCTCTCCTGCCGTCAACAAGAGGTGCAGCACCCCATGGATTGTGGGTTCTGCATTAATTGTACCCTAGTGCTCTTTTAGGGTGTGCATCAGCTTCCTGAAGAATAGGAATTGACCTTGCGGTACCCCTCCTACTACTAAGTCATCAAAGCTCTTCAGCAACCCCTCCTTGAATAGTTCCCCCACTGCCCCCAGCCCCGCTCCCACCCATGGCCCCAATCATAGCCCCCCTCGCTCACGCCCCCGTAGTTCTAGGGCGACTACCTCCAGTGGTAAAGCGGGAGAGTATGGCGGCCCGACCCCGGTCCTTTTCACGCAACGCTTCCAGCATTTCAACGCCACGTTACACATTATGCTGTCACCTATGAGGGCGACCTTCCTACCCGCCATATTTGCCGCTATACGAGCTGTGTCTGTTATTCCTTGCGCTGTTGCCAGGTCTAGCTGTCCCCTGCCCGCCATCCAGCCTGCCACCCATTGGAGCTGAGATGCCAAATAATACGCCTCGAAGTCAGGGGCACCCAGTCCCCCCAGACGCGCCGGTCTACAGACGGTTGTTAGCGCCGTTCGCCTGCGACCCACATCCCATATCAACTCTCTAAGCAGTGCATTTAACTCTCGGAACCATGTAGGAGGTTCGCAAAGTAATAGAGTAGGCGTGGCAGCATGACCATTTTGGAGAGCGCCACTCTGGCCATTATTGATAGTTTCAATGACCTCCAGAACTCCACCGAGGTGCGCAGGGATCTAAGTGTCCTGCCGAGATTGCCGTCCCTAAGATCGCTCAGTTCGTGAAATATTTGTATGCCCAAATATTTAAAAGTCTGCGGGGCCCAGTTTACGTCCGCAGGGCACGATTCCGGACGAGCGCAACCTGCCAGAACAGGGAATACAAATGTTTTTCTCCTGTTAAGTCTGAGTCCAGATAGACTCCCGAATTCCTCCAGAATCCCCAGCGCCCACCCGACACCTCCCGCCCCGTCCCTCAGGTAAAGGAGTATATCGTTGGCATATAGAGAAACGATATGCTCAGCCGGACCCCAGATAATTCCCTTGCTCACTCCTTCTCGCCGCAACTGTGCCGCCAGGGGCTCAATTGCCAGGGCAAACAACATCGGTGATAGGGGGCAGCCCTGCCTAGTTCCGCGGTATATTGGGTATGCACTGGAGATCGACTTTCCGGTCTTATCTCTAACCAGGGGGGAAGCGTACAGTAGGTCCACCCACTTCACCCATTCCTCCCCTAGTCCCATTTTGAGCATCACCTTCCTTAAGTAATCCCACCTGATTGAGTCGAAGGCCTTCTCGAAGTCCACCGCCAACAAAACCCCAGCTGGCGGTCTCAAAGCCCTGGGCATATGCAGCACCGAGAAAACCCGTCTTAAATTCAAAGAGGTGCTTCGGGCAGGAATAAAGCCATTCTGATCAGTATGCACTAGCTTGGTCATATGGGGCAGCAATCGAGCAGCCATGATCTTGCTAAGAATTTTGAAATCACTGTTTAGCATTGATAAAGGCCTAAACTCCGTCACCCGTGCTTCCCTGTCTTTAGTTTTGGGGAGAGGGACCACCACAGCCTCCCGCAACGTTTGTGGCAGTTCACCCTGTCGCCGTACCTCCGCGCACATCTCAGTCAGTTGGGGAGCCAGCAGTGACCTATATTTTTTGTAAAAGTCCATAGGGAGCCCGTCTGTTCCCGGAGTCTTCCCTGGCGCTAGCTGTGCTATGGCTTCGTTTACTTCCTCCACTGACACTGGGCCCCCCAGGGCCTCTTTATCCTCTGCGCTCAGAGTTGGTAGCGGGATTTGCTGTAGGTACTCGTCGAAGGACTCTGTCCGCAGATCACTGGGTTTCCCGTACAACTGCATATAATATTCCCTGAATGCATTGTTTATTTGGGCCGGGCTGAGCTTGCGTGAACCCTCCCCATCTAGTACACATGTGATAGGCTCACCCTGCCCCCCGGAGCGGACCAACCACGCCAACATTCTCCCCGATCTACCCTCCTCCGCCTGCAGGGATGCTGTGTACTTTTGTCTATCATGGCATCTAAGCTGCTCTTCAATGCGGGAGTGTTCCCTGCGGGCTCGACTGTAATCCTCCTTCTCCTGCGCAGTTCTCCCCTGTCCCAACTCCCCTTCGTGTATGTCTTTCTCCAGAGCATTTAGCTCCCTTTCAAGTGTACGTCTAACCCCCGACGACTGCCCCAAGCAAAAGCCCCTCGTCACCACCTTAAGTGCCTCCCATTCCAGGGCCCTAGTGGGGGTGGACCCGTTGTTTGTCTCGATGTATTCTGTCAAATGACAGCGTAAGGCTTCTCTGTACGACTGGTCCTCAAGTGTTGAGGGGGACATCCTCCAAGACGGTATGGGGGGTCTGTCCTCCGGCACCCTCATCGTTATTAACAAGGGATTGTGGTCAGACAAGGTGCGGGCCAAGTATTCCGAGCGTGTCATGTTAATTAACAGGCCTGCAGTGCATACTACTCTATCGATTCTTGTATGTACCTGGTGAAGACCCGAGTAATAAGAATAATCTCTGTCAGTTGGGTGATGCACTCGCCAGACATCCGATAGCCCCCACCCGTCCAACCACTCCCCTACCCTTTTGACTGTTTTTATTGCCGCAGCCCCCTGTATAGGAGGGGTAGACCTGTCCAGTTCAGTGTCTAGCACCGCATTAAAATCCCCACCTACTAATAGCTCTCCGGTGCATTGGCGTGTAAGGTAACTCGATAACCCTGACATGAAGGGTACCTGCTCTTGGTTAGGGGCATAGATGCAACTCAAGACTATCGGTACACCATGCAGCCTCCCCTCCAGTATCACGAATCTACCCTCCTTGTCAATATTGGAAGAGATCGTCGTGAAGGGGACCCCGCCCTGATCCATACCAATACACCTCTAGCGTAGGCAGAGTATTCCGTTGCGAATACCTGCCCCCTCCACCTACGTCTCAACTTCTCTCCCTCTCCAGGCGCCAGGTGAGTTTCCTGCAATAGAGCCACCTGTACACCCCTTCTCTTTAGATAGGAGAGTATCTTGTGCCTTTTAGCCGGAGTGCCCATTCCTCTAACATTCCAGGTCATGAGATTGTAATCTGCCATTGCCCATTTTCGGTTTGGTGGCTCTGTCCCGGCCCTCCCAAGCCTCGGAGCCTCCTCTCCCTTTATCTATAACTTTGTCACATTCCAATTCCAATTCCCACATTGCCTTATTAACTTTTAACTGTATGACCCAACTCCCAGTCCCCAGGGCACCTCCGAACTTGTAGGTCGCCCAGCAAATTGTGCAACAGTGCAACTTGTTCAGTCTCTGATTAGCAGTACCCGCCATTATTGTCAAACGGCAGAGTACTGGTGTGGGGGGTGGCCTTGCCCGAAGGGGCCGGTCGGTCCCAATACGCGCCCTGTCTCCAGGGCCATCCGTGCGTCCAGGCTAGCCAAGTTCGTCAGCTGTTTGCGGGGTTACTTTCGGGGCTCGGGTTGAATGATCCACTTCACCTGCAGATGAAACCATTGTGTCGTCAGACTCGTTCCCGGATTCTTCCTGGGGTGACGCCTCTCCGCTCAAGCGTGCCGCTGCCTCCAATGCCTCCTTCCTTCCTTTCTCTTTCTGTGTTTGGGTAGGTACCAGACGTCTGCGGTTTCTGGGCTTCCTTCCCTTCAGCGCTCGGCGCGCCCCGTTCCCAAGCGCGACCCTTCCTGTGGACCCTCCTGCCCGGGAGCTGTGTGACTCTAGCCATTCCCAGGCTTCCTCAGGTGACTGAAGGAACGATGTCTTCCCTTCCAGCATCACTCTCAATCTGGCTGGGTAGAGTAGCGAATATTGGATTCCCTCCTCCCTTAGGGCTCTCTTGACTGCCAGAAACGAAGCTCGCTTGTTTTGTACCTCCAGAGTGTAATCCGGGAATAATGTCACCTCCCCGTTTCCGACTTTAAAAGGGCCCGATTCCCTGGCCCTCTGCAGGAGGGTGTCCCTGTCACTATAATGTAACAGTTTAGCTATCACGGCCCGGGGGGGCCTGCCCGGGGCCAGCGGCCTCGCCGGTACCCGATGCGCCTGCTCCAACGTGAAGAAGGGGGTCAGGCGCCCCGGAGCCACCGTCTCACCGAACCACTTCTCCAAAAATTCAACCATGTTCGTACCCTCGGTCCCCTCCGGGAGACCCACCACACGTACGTTATTCCTTCTGTTCCTCCCCTCTGCGTCTTCAACTCTCCTTTCGAGGCGCGTCACTCTGTCAACCAGGGAGGACACTTCAGCTGCCAGGTTTTCCTGCTTCGGTGCTATGTCCGCCAGGGCAGTTTCTGTTTCTTTGACTCTATCTACCAATTTGTGGTGTTCCGCTCTCAGCAAGCTCACCTCAACCGCAACCTGGCTGATCTCTCGCTGCAGCGTTGTTTTGGTGTCCTCTATCGCTCCAAGAATTTTATCTAGCGTGACCTGGACCTTGACCTGTGTGTGGTCCTGCGCGCCCGACTCTTCGCACTCGGCCTGAGCCTTGGACTCCATATTTCTGGCCTTGGGGCGAGCCTTGGAGGGCATCAGCGCGGCCGCAGGCCCCGCCTCAGGGACCCCTAACAGCAGCCTCGGCGGTGTCTGTCTATCTTCTCCAAGACGTCACTCCCTCCCCTCCATGAGCCGCTGCCTTGCCCCAGGCTTTTCCTCAGCCGGGTCCCCGTACCCTTCAGGGTCCACTGTTTCTGAGTCTCTCCGTTGGGTGCTCCGCGCCTTTGCTCCCCTATTGCAGTCCAGACAAATGGGTCCCCCCGTCCCAGGGATCAGATCAGCCCCCCAGGGGCCCCACGTTGGTGCGGGTCCAGATCGTTCTTTTTCAACTTTTGCCCCAAACAGCCTACCAGTCCCGTGCAGGCTCGTCAATGTCCACAGCAGTCCTCAAGGGACCGATTTTACTGCACGTTACGCCGCCATAGGGAATGTCAGGGCCCCGGGTTCCGTCTCCGTTCCAGTGACCTCTCCATGTGTTCCCTTATCACTCCGGCCTTTCGCTGCACTTGGCCCCTCTTACAGCCTCCCGATAACTCTTTGCCGCTGGGCGCTCTTCGGCTGCACCGTCGCGATGGAGGAGAACTCCTCCGTTGTCCCCTGGGGTCCAATGACCAGACGCTCGATCACAGCCCCGGCCTGCAGCCCTACCCGGGTCTCAATCACCGCCTCGAGCAGGTCTCCGAGTCCACCCGGGGCCGCTCGCCTCCCGGGGCGTTGCCCCGCCGCACCCGTTCCGGTGCGGGAGCTCATGGGCTCTCAGGCCCCTCCAGCACCTGTGCCGCTATGAGGAGGGGACTCCATACTATCCCCCCTCGCGCCTCGCATTGCCCGCTCCTACCGCGGGATGGTGCCGCCGTCTTCCGCTGGGGCCGCCCGCTTCTGGGCACGCCGGCCGGTCAGCTCCGCCTCCCGACACCCTCAAGGGCCGCTGTAGGGGCCGCAGTCTCTCGCCCGGGTCGGCGCCCGTCTGCTCCCGGGGCCACCCGCGTTCAGCCACTCCGTCCTGCAACGCCCCGACTGGGCCCGACTTCTCCCGCGGGCACGGCCGCCCCCTGCTCTCTCACCGTCTGATAAGGCCACGCCCAGGGCCCCGCACCTTCACGTCCCGTCGCCTCCTTCCCTCTCCGGCGGGCCCGGCCACAGCCCAGCGCGAGGCCGCGGATGCAGTCGTGCGCCCAGGCCTCTCGTCCCCCGAGCCGTCCAGGAGGCCGATTTCGGCACCGGGCTCACTTCGCCGTCACCAGAGGGGCACTCTCTCGCCTAGCCCCCTCCTGTGAGTCTACCCCTCAGTCCGGACCTCGGTCGGCCCGGCAGAGGCGCTTTTTCGCACAATTATTCGCCGGCCCCTCCGGAGCTCGGAATTTAGGCGTGCGCCATCTCCGAGACCTTGGCCACGCCCCACCATCTACTGATAATAAGGAAAGAGTAGTCCCTCCTAATAAAGATAATCCAAGATACAGGCGATAGATACAAAACTAATGAAATCCCCCTCTTCCCTACAACAAATAATTATATAATGAGCTTTCCCATTCTCTGTGGATCCATGTGGAATACTGTGTAAACCTTAGTTTTCTTTATTTGTATTCCAGTAGTTTTGTTGTCACTCTTATGGTAACACATAATTTTGGTTGTGCCATTATTCAGCATAAGAGCGACACCTATATTGTGGAATTTTACATTACTAAAGTAAAGTGAAGCACCTAAATTATATTATTATTATTATTGAAGGTGCATTCATATTAGAAAATTATAAGTTCATATTTAAGTATGTTCTGTGTGATTTTAACATGCTGATATGCAGTACCCATACTCTTTTATACTTATGTATTCTGATTGTGGTATTATGGTGAAAATGTATACAATCACGTTTCAGTTTTGATTCTTGTTTCATTTATAATTGCAAGATGCACTTATAATCATGTATTTGAAATGCCCATTCTTTGCTATATTATGTTAGCACAACCAAAGGCCTGAAATTTTGATTCTTTGTCGTTAAACTTCAACATGAAGTTTTGCTTGCATTGCATTAGTCTTTATTTGCAGGTGCATCTGTCTGAGTCTACAGTTAATGAAAGGCATATTGTATAGTGGAGTACTGGAGGATACTTTGGTAAGGACAAAGGAGCACTAACGAACTGAGAAGAAAAGACTCCTGTTTGTGTATTCATCACAAGAGACATTCAAGGCCATCCTGATGTCCAAATCGTAGGATGCGAGGTTTGATGGGAGTTGTCAATTTTAACTTCGCATGGAAGAGGAAAAAATACTGGTTGATAATTAGGATTTCCTATAGCTCAGTTTAAGGTACTTAGTTTAATTTAGTTTCTCCAATGATTAGACAAGAGGCCACAATTTATATACTGACCATCTGATCTTGTCCCTCATCTTTTGTATTGCTGTAACTGAAATTCTTGAATGCCTTAATCTCATACATTTTAAATTCATTCAATGCTTTAGTTCACCTTTGGTGATTCTGTACTTATGTAGCATGTTTTTGAGATTCATTTATATAGGTTTTGCCCTTAATGTGTAATAGACCTTTGAACTGTACCCTCCGTCTCTGGGATTTAATGTATGAAAATGTAGGTTACTCTGTTATTTGATTTGAAGTGTTGATTTTAACTCCCTTTTACCCCTTGAGACCCCTAAAACAGTCTTCTGAAAGAAGAGAAGAAAGAATGTGGACCCCATCATCACTTCTTATTAGGTACGTGTTTAGAACTGCTACAGATGTACCTCCATTATGGTTGGGTAAAAATTCATTCTGGTCTTTGCAACCAAATTACTGTCGATATTTCCTTTCTCGATATTTTTAGTCACAATAATTTGTGCCTCTGTGTTATGTTCTAACAATATTCTTCGGTAGATATTTCGGAACCATACCTGAGTTGTTACAGTGTTTTGCTTATGTCTATCACAACCCCAAAGATCTATCACAACACTAACGGAATAAGCCAGAAGAGGATCGGTGTGAAAAAAGGATGAGAAAAACCTAGAAGGTGGGAAATGATGGTAAGAGGCTGGGAAAAGAATGGAAAATGATGAGGTACCATTTTTATCAGGAGACTTGGGGGAACTCTGGGTGGGTGGAGATTTGTGGCTCCTCTCAGATTCCAGAACTTTCTGTCACCAAAATGTGTTCTTGGCCACATTTTGAGGTTTGCAAAGGATTCTGGGTAACAGAAACTTGTCAGAGCCCCACAAGTCATCTTGTATTCCCCTAGGTGTCTAGTTTTAAAAAATGCACAGGTTTGCTAGGTTCCCTAGGTGCCGGCTGAGCTAGAGGCCAAAATCCACAGCTAGGCACTTTGCAAAATACAGCTCTGTTTTCTCTGGGAAAATGTGATGTGATGTGTCCACGTAGTGTTTTGGGGCATTTCCTGTCGCGGGCACTAGGCCTACCCACACAACTGAGGGACCATTTTTATCAGAAAACTTGGGGGAATGCTGGGTGGAAGGAAATTTGTGGCTCCTCTCAGATTCCAGAACTGTCACCTAAATTTGAGTAAAAATCGTTTTTTTGGCCATATTTTGAGGTTTGCAAAGGGTTCTGGGTAACAGAACCTGGCGAGTGCCTCACAATTCACCCCATCCTAAATTTATCTAGGTGTCTAGTTTTCAAAAATGCACAGGTTTGGTAGGTTTTCCTAGGTGCCGGCTGAGCTAGAAATCAAAATCAACAGCTAGGCACTTTCCAAAAAACATGTCAGTTTTCAAAGTAAAAATGTGATGCGCCCATGTTGCTTTTCCTGTCGCGGGCATTAGGCCTACCCACGCAACTGATGGACCATTTTTATCGGGAGCCTTGGGGGAACACAGACTAGCAAAAAGAGTGTTATTGCCCCTTGTCTTTCTCTACATTTTTTCCTTCCAAATGTAAGACTGTGTGTAAAAAAGACATCTATTTGAGAAATGCCCTGTAATTCACATGCTAGTATGAGCACCCCGAAATTCAGAGATGTGCAAATAACCACTGTTTCTCAATACCTTATCTTGTGCCCATTTTGGAATTACAAAGGTTTCCTTGATACCTATTTTTCACTCTTTATATTTAAGCAAATGAATTGCTGTAAAGCCGGTATACAATGAAAACCCATTGCAAGGTGCAGCTCATTTATTGGCTCTGGGTACCTAGGGTTCTTGATGAAACTACAAGCCCTATATATCCCCACAACCAGAAGAGTCCAGGAGACGTAACTGTATAATGGCTGTTTTTTTTACCTCATTTTCAATATTTTTTTATTTCAGCTGGTATTTTCTGCAGGAAAACCTTGTAGGATCTACACAAATGACCCCCTGCTGAATTCAGAATGTTGTATACTTTTCAGAAATGTTTAGCTGTCTGGGATCCAGCATTGGTTTCACACCCATTTCTGTCACTAACTGGAAGGAGGCTGAAAGCACAAAAAATAGTAAAAATGAGATTTGACCCAGTAAAATGCCAAAATTGTGTTGAAAAATGTGGTTTCCTGATTCAAGTCTGCCTGTTCCTGAAAGCTGGGAATATGGTTATTGTAGCACTGCAAACGCTTTGTTGATGCCATTTTCAGGGGGAAAAACCACAAGCCTTCTTCTGCAGGCCTTTTTCCCTTTTTGTTTAAAAAAACTAACTTTCTACTGTATTTTGGCTAATTTCCTGGTCTCCTTCAGGGGATGCCACAAACTCTGGGTACCTCTAGAATCCCTAGGATGTTGGAAAAAAAGGACGCAAATTTGGCTTGGGTAGCTTACGTGGACAAAAAAGTTATGAGGGCCTAAGTGCGAACTGCCCCAAATAGCCAAAAAAAGGCTCGGCACAGGAGGGGGAAAAGGCCTGGCAGCGAAGTGGTTAAAGGTCTTAAAAAATGGTTATTTTATAAAATATTGATTTGTGAGTACTGCTCAGAATGCACAATCCTCTCCCTTCTATTGCTCTTTAATCCCCCCTCCTGCCCTCCTTCCCATAAAATGTATTTTAAGCAGCATAGCTGTTGGGAAATCTAAAGCTCACATCCCCTCAATCTTACTGACCAATCTGCACCCTTGGGGAAGGGTAGCAGGTGGGCCCTCCTCACCAGAAAGTTGTGAGTACAGGGGGGAAAGGAGGAATGAAATGAATGGGAATCCACTGAATTCAAACTTAGAGAGAGTTAGAGGCGGAGAACCAGAGGAGGCAGAGAGAGAATTGAGAAACAGAGAAACAGAGGGAGCACCAGTGAGAGAAATATGGGAGAGCATTAATTCATTGCATTTAAGAAAAGACAATTTATATAAATTACAAATGTGTCTGCCTATTTTACATGTGAAACATTACAACATTATTCAAATCACAAACTTCTTTTTATGGTGCATTACCAAAAATATATCAATACATTTAAAATTCATTAATTGAGTAATTTTATTTCTTAGCATAGCACAACATATATAAATAATCTTGGCTTAAAACCACAGTATATAGTATCTCTTGTAACTTCATCTGGAGATCAGGCAGCCCATGATCTAACACATGCTAAATAGAAATGTCCATCCACTAATTTACATGAAAAAGACCAGCGTATAATCCCAATTTCCAAGAGTGCTGCATCACAAAGAATGAAAATTGGGGTAGACAACACACACGCCCTCTTAAGATCCATGTAAGTGAGTATAGTTACTGATTAAATGCCCTGATATTTTTTGGAACAGACGTGCTGTGTTCCTGCTGATGCTAGCTCTCAGCAGCTCTACCCCTTCTAGGTTTGAATCATAACAATGACCCTGATGTCTGGTTATGAAGGCAGCACTGGGCGGCGGAAGCTCCCTCCAGGTCTTTTATGCCACTAGATGAAGAGTGAGACGGCTATGCACAGCCCCACCTGAGCCTAAATGATGCCTGAAATATCACCTAATATGAACTGCTGCGTGACCCAGAAAACAGGAACAGATACCAAGAGGAAGAAAGCGGGACAGTCGGAGAGCCGGAGCAAGAGGGGTGGGAGAAGGACAGAGCCGCCCCACTCTGAGTGATGCTGACTGTCCGGTTAAAGGCCTTTTCAGTCAGACTTTAAGACACCACTGTTCGGCAAAAAAGGGAAGAAAGCTGTAGTAATCAGGCCTTATAAAAATGTAACTTCTCCTCTGATGCTGTGTCAGCACTAATCTCTGTGGTAAATGGGCTGCCACAATCAGATCCTGATGCAGAGTTTACAGACTCCCAACAGGGGTGGGGGTGAAGTCAGAGAGATCATTAACAGTGGTTCCCATTTTTAGAATTGTGCAACAGACATGTTTTGTAATTTCGTAACTAGAACAGCTGCACATGCACGAAATATTAAAATGCCATCACGCCACACTTTGCAAAATCACGATCTAGAACTCTAGCAGGACTTTCAGACTTGAAAGAGGGATCTCAGGCATGCCTTTCTTCTGGTGACACACTCAAGTTTAGCACAACAGTAACCTTGTAAGGGGCAGTGGTGGAAATGTCCCGGCACAGTCAATATCTGGGACAATATGGTGTGAGTTGTCATGTGTAGAAAGACAACACAAGTATAATCCCAAAGACGCTCCTGACACAGCCAGACACACGGGCCAGAATGAACCAATGTGGCTCATCCCGAAGGATCCTCCTGTGCTCATCTGAGAACTTACTAGAAGTCACTGCAAGGGGCCCAGCTTGGTCAGTGACACCGGCAGTGTGAACTTCAGATTTCCCATCAATTAAGCAGGGAATGATGGGGGCTTAGAGGTAGGGGCGGCTCCTCTGCTATGGTGGAGGAGCATAGCCCCACCTCCAGCAGCAGCAGGAGCTTCAAACCTTTAGAAATGAAACGATAGTAAACGGTGTATATTATTGTTTTATTTTTAAAGGGGCAGGGCCATGGGGGTGAGAGCAGTGATGGAAGTGCACAGAGCACTAACCTCAGTGTGCGTGTATGTTTGGCCGGCTGTCTCCAGCCAGCCAAACACACATGCGCACAAGGGCTCTTTCCAAACCTGCACTGTGTTGCCAAGTTGGAAAGAGCCGTCCCAGGCTCCCAGTCTGCGTTGGAGTGCCCAGCCTGCCTTGCGCCCTGGGAGCCTGTGCCTGGAGTGTGGCGGTGGTGCGGTGTCGATCAGGTACGTTTAATTTGTTTACTACATATATATATATATATTTTTTTTATTTTGTTCTCCTCCCAGACACTTTCCCCAGTTGCCAGGTGCGACTGCTTAAAGGGCAGTGCGTAAAGTTAGAAACAATATTTTTCAAATTAATAAACATTTTTAAGACCTTCAAAACAGACAAGAGAGTGAGTGTGTGTGTGTTGGGGGGGCATGGGATGAGGGTGTTGGGTGAGAGTGTGTGTGTTTGTGTTTGTCTACATGTATGTTCTAAACCCAGTTGAAATCCAACAGCACCTCAGAATACCCGACTGAAAGCACTTGTACGCAACTATTTACAATAGAATACATTTTTAGCACACCAAACCCCCCCCCCCTTAAGCTACGTCTCTTGGGAGAAGCTGTTCTGCCTAGTGGGGTTCATTGTTCTCTATGCAAGTCATTTTCTAGGAGGTATGACTGCCTCATGGAGCTCCATATTATACTTTGCTTTCTAGTAGTTGTAATTTTGTTTTTTTACAAAGCTGTCAGTATACAAATGTCAGGAAAAACTAGATGACTTGATGCCTGCTATAGTGAGTAGGGATACATCTTTACTGAGAAGGGATGGTAATCAAAGGAGTAAGGGATGCTGGGCATGGGAGCCTCAGTACAGTGGAAGGGCAGCCTCTAAAGCCGGTGGTGATGCTGAGTGTGGGAGCCCCTGTGGTGAAGCTGAGCAGCAATAAGGATGTGAGGGATGCTGTACGTGGTTGTCTCTCTGGTGAAGATAAGCAGAGGGATGTTGGACATGAGAGATCCTGTAGTGAAGGTGAGCAGCAGTGAATGAGTGGGGGTTGCTGGATGTTGGAGTCCCTGTAGTGGTTTAAAAACATGTCAAGTGTACTCAAAACAATGATAGCAGTTTCACATGAGACAAACATCTGGCTGTGGGTACAATAATGAGAAGACATAGGCCCTCATTACAACCGTGGCGGTAAAATGCCACCTACCGCCGTGCTGACAGCTGCCAACATACCGTGCCTGCGGCGGTATTCTGCCACAGGTATTATGACCCACAATGAGAATTCCACCACTATACAGACACCCACACAAGTCCGCTACACCAAAGGTCCGTGATAAACTGGCAATAGCAAAACCCACACCGTTACGCCAACAGGAATACGCCCACAGTATCACGAAATCACTGCAGTGGTCTTTCAAACGTGGTAAACCATTGGCGGTACACACCGCCGTGCTCAAAATACACTGACACTTACAAAACTACACCACACTGGATAATTCAAACTCGACACACCTGACACACATACACACACCACACCCACACACCCAATCCAATATAAAACACACACCCACATAACCCACAACCCCTTACAGCAAAAAATAGATATCAAGCAGAGAGAGAGAAACCAGGAGCACCCACTCAATCAGATGCACAGAACACCATCAGCCACACACCATTCACGCACATTACAGCATACACCCCAACACATCACCCCACAAATCACCCCACACATCCTCACACATATCACTCGCACCACATCCATGGCACCCCAAAGACACCCCAGGTTTTCTGAGGAGCAGCTAAGGGCCATGGTGGAGGAAATCATCCGGGTAGAGCCACAGCTCTTCGGATCACAGGTGCAGCAGACGTCCATTGCAAGGAAGATGGAGCTATGGCGGAGAATCGTAGACAGGGTCAACACCGTGGGGCAGCACCCAAGAACCAGGGATGGCATCAGGAAGAGGTGGAACGACCTACGGGGGAAGGTGCGTTCCGTGGTAGCAAGACACCAGGTAGCAGTACAGAGGACTGGCGGTGGACCCCCACACCCTCCCCCACAACTAACAACATGGGAGGAGCAAGTCATGCATCCTGAGGGTCTTGCAGGAGTAGCAGGAGGACTGGATTCTGGTAAGTCAAATCTTAACTACTTTATCCCCCCCACCCTTCCTGCATGCCATCACAAACTCCTACCCCTACCCTTACCCCCATCACTCCTCCACCTCATATATACCCCACTAACACAAACGACCCATCCCAAAACCAACCCCTGCATGCAACACCAATGCATGGACACCCATTACAGACCTGCATGGACACCCATCACCACAGCATGCCCAGTAGAGAGACTCACCCAGCCCACAAAATCGCCACTCACACAAGGCCAAGCTGACAGGGAAATCACAATCATACTGGGAAACACACCCATGCACAAGATGGCACACGCAGAAACATTAACAAGGCATTTGCATCCCCACAGGACCCATACTCCACATCACCAGAGAGGAGGTGCCAGGCACATCCAGTCCCCCACCTGAAGAGGCCCACAGTGACGACAGTAGCTCTGCACGCCTGGATCATGATGACCAACCTGGCCCATTCGGAACCTCTGGACAGTCGGTTCCCCTGCCACAGTCTCAACCCACCACAGAGCCTCCCCCCTCAGGAAACTCCAGCACATCACCCACCCAGCGGGCCCATGCCACTGACCCAGGACACGTCAATCAGCAGTGTGTCCACTACTACAGGGACCCCAGGCAACCCCACAAACACAGGACGATCAGGGACCTGGGGTCAGTGGTAGTGGGCACACGGTTCAGGGGACAGAGGCACAGGACAACAGGGAAGCTGGAAGGACTGCTGTGCGACAGGGGGACGACAGGCTCAGGGAACCCACTCTCCACGAGGCACTCTCCAACATCCTGGAGCATACCACCATTCCCAGAAGACGATGGGCCAGATACTGGCCAAGTTGCAGGAGACCCAGCGGCTGCAGGAGGGACAGTACCTGGGGATCAGGGATGGCCTAACAAAAATATACATCATCCTGGTCACCATTGCAGGGGTGCTGGCTGACAGGGGCAAGACCATGAGGGAGGCAGTGGCACAACAACGGGTGCCTGACACTAGCCAAACCGAGGAACAGCCTTCCACCTCTGCCGGCACTAGTGGACAGAAGGCCCCGCCACAGGACCAACAGGCCACCAGCACTCCACCCCCTGCAGAAGGAGAACCACCCCGCAAACGGTCCTTGCGATCTAGGCAGAAGCCAGAAAACATTGCCAAGACCCCGCTAGGAAATAAGACTCTCCTGATTGTCACCCCTCTGTCCCACTATGTCACCCTGTCCACCTTGAACTGCCATTACTCCCCTCCCTATGTCCCATTGGACAATGCACCTGTGATACCAAGAGACTGGACTCTACCCTGGACTTTACTCCACCATCAGCCCAGCCCAGTGCACATCCCCCTCTACTTATGAGCACTTAAATAAACACCATTGGAACAAATACTAATCTGGAGTCTATCAAATGATTCACAAATGTATTAGTACATTATCAAAGCACTGCAACTCAAATGTACAGTGAAATATACTTTAGGATGACCTTTGGTGGGCAGCAGTACACATAGCAGGGGCCAGAGTGGGGCACAGAGATCTTAAAACAGAGATTCCAAAGGGAACAGTCAGTGGCCATAGACATAGGGAAAGAGGCTGCCTTGTACAATGTCCAACAGATAACTGAAATGTAAAGTGAACTTACAGTGTCTTACCTGTGTGCCACTGGAAGTACTGCATAATTATATTGGTTCTGTTGTCAACATTTTCTTCCTCTCCCGCCTCTTCCTCACTATCCACAGACTCCCCCGCTGCCACAAGACCATCTCCAGCCACATCCTCCTGCAGAAAAGGCACCTGGCGCCTCAAGGCCAGGTTGTTCAACATGCAACGATGATCTGGCACACCTTCTTGGGTGAGTAGGACAGGGATCCACCTGTCAGATGGAGGCACTGGAACCTGGCCTTCAGGAGGCCGAAGGTCCTTTCTATAATCTTCCTTGTACGCCCATGTGCCTCATTGTAACGTTCCTCTGCCCTTGTCCTGGCATTCCTCACTGCGGTCAGTAACCATGAGAGGTTGGGGTAACCAGAGTCACCTGCAAATATCGAGGGATACCTGTTAGGCACACACTCACCCTTAGGGACAACCCCATACCCATACACCAATTTATACTGGGTGGGGACCTTTGGCTCACCTATTAGCCACACCCGGTGCCTCTGGTGTTGGCCCATCACATATTGGATGCTGCTATTCCGCAAGATAAAGGCGTCATGCACAGAGCCAGGATATTTGGCATTCAAATGGGAGATGTACTGGTCCGCCAAACACACCATCTGCACATTCACAGAGTGATAGCTTTTTCTATTCCTGTAAACCTGTTCATTTCTCCGGGGGGGGGGACAAATGGCACATGCGTACCATCAGTGGCACCAATGATGTTGGGGATATGTCCCAGGGCATAAAAGTCAGCCTTCACTGTGGCCAAATACTCCACCTGGGGTAACAAGATGTAGCTGTGCATGTGTTTCAGCAGGTCAGACAACACTCTGGTCAAAACGTTAGAGAACATTGGCTGAGACATCCCAGATGAAATGGCCACTGTTGTTTGGAAGGAACCACTAGCCAGGAAATGGAGCACTGACAGGACCTGCACTAGAGGGGGGATTCCTGTGGGCTGGCAGATAGCTGACATCAGGTCTGGCTCCAATTGGGCACACAGTTCTTGGATTGTGGCACGATCAAGTCTGTTGGTAATGATAATGTGTCTGTCCTCCATTGTCGCAAGGTCCACCAGGGGTCTGTACACCGGAGGATGCCGCCATCTCAGATTCTGCCTCAGCGGTTGAAGCCTATGGAAGAGAACGGTGAGCAGAGGGTCATATTCACACATCTATTGCACTAATGATGATTTGTTTACTTTACAGAAACAGTATGTGAACTCAAGAGTCCGTTGATGTGCCAATGTCTGCAGTGATGCAGTTAGGTGCCATGCCCTGTGCCCCCCTGAAATGGTGGCTGCCTGACCTGTGAGGAGGGAGAAGTGGAAATGAGGTAATTGCACTCGCATTGTGCACCGTCGTGGTAGGCGGTCGATGGCCACCGCGCAAAATCACATTGGTTATCATTGGGTCCTATGGGTTCCAGGAGCCAATGGCGATGTACGCCGGCGGTGATGGTACGCACCGCCGCGCACGTCACCACCATTTTCTATCTAATCACTCACTTGCTACCTGACCTTCAACAGGAGAGGACCTACACTACACTGCAAGTGCTGCTGTGACCTGTGTCTGGAACCGACCATGGCTCATGTGTCTGGGGAAAGGGCCCCTGCCTTCACTGCGTAGGAGTTGGAGGAACTGGTGGATGGGGTCCTACCCCAGTACACGTTACTCTACTGTCCTCCAGACAAACAGGTGAGTACACTGTGAGCATGATGCGTGGGCCATTAATGTAGGGATTGCTGTGTGTGTAAGCCACATGTGGGGGGGGGAGGGTAGAGGCGTCCTGGCCAGAGTGCAGCATGTAAGGTGGTCAATGTTTGTGCGTCAGGGAATGGGTGGGATCTGGTGGGCAATGAGTCTGACAGTCCAGACGGGTGACTAATTCCCTTTTCTGCTGTCTTTTCCCTCCAGGTCAGCGCCCACCAGAAAAAGGTTATTTGGCATGCCATCACCAAGGAGGTGCGGACCCCTTGGGGTCTTTGACAGGCGGAGCACCCACTGCCGCAAGAGATGGGAGGGCCTGCGCCGCTGGGCAAAGAAGACGGCAGAGGCCCAGCTGGGGCTGGCCTCCCAACGAGGAAGGGGTGCCTGTCGCACCATGACCCTCCTGATGTTCTGCTTCCTGGCGGTGGCCTATCTGGAGTTGGATGGAAGCTTGAAGGCATCACCGCAGCCATGAGGGGGTGAGTACAGAAACTGAAACCTGACTTTGCGCGTGTTAGGAGGTACCTGGGAGGGGAATTTGGGCTGTGGATGCCCCTAGGCCAGGGCCAACATGGCATGGTAGGTCCCTTGTTGGGCAGGCTCTGGAGCACTCCTACCCCAATAGTGTAAGTGGGCAGGGTCCTGTGGGTTTCTGGTGTGCAGTTGATTGCGTTAGGCATTGTACCCCATGGGCTAGTGACTGTCTTAGTAAATGGTTGGGCATGGCCTAGTTCATAGGGCTGCTCCCTGTGTGTTGTGTACGCCAACTGTAGTGGTGTTGCTGGCATTGACCAAGTGTTTCCTCTGTCTCTTCCCCGCCCTTTTTGTTTTGTCACCTTGTCCTTATGTGCATTAGCATCATCTGGCGGAGGAGCAGAGGCACCGGCGACGGAGGGAGCTGCATCCCACATGGGCCTGGAGGCCGAATCGACCGAGGGTGAGGGCACCAGTGGGACGGAGGGTGAGGGGGAGCACCACGACGGGGACAGGAGGGGACACCACAGACAGCAACTCCTCCTCCGATGGAAGCTCCCTGGCAGTGGCGGACATCTCTGTGCCCACCCCAACAACAGGTACAGCCGCCACCTCCCTACCAGCACTGCCCTCCCAGCAGCCACTCAGCGTGCTTCCCATGCCCGCTCAGCCAGGAGGGTGGGCATCTCCTTCGCCCTAGACACCTCAGGCCCTGCCCCAGTCAACAATACTGAATGCCATCCAGGGTGTCGAGAGGCATTTGCAACAAACAAATGCATACCTGGAGGGCATTCACTCTGGCATGGCGGACCAACAGAGAGCATTTCAGGCTCTGGCCTCAGCACTGATGGCAGCCCTTGTCCCTGTGCCTAGCCTCCCCCTCCAACTTTCTCTACCAAGACCTAATCCCCTCAAAACCAGCCTATCCCAAGCACACCTTCAGACCAGCATTCACCCAAATCACCACACAAAAGTGGCTCAGGCAAACATAAGCACCACACTTCATCTCACAGGCACTCACTAAAGCACCATACCCATGCAAACACACCAACATCCACTGCCTCCACTGTGTCCCCCTCCTCCTCTTCGTCCACCTCCCTCCCAGTAGAGTCTACACTCACACCTGCATGCACTACATCTTCATCCACTACCTCCATCACCAGCACGCCCATCACAACACACCCCTCACGAGCAGTCACCACCCCCACAACCATGCACACGTCCCCTGTGTCCTCTCCCAGTGTGTCTGTGACCCCCTCCTCTACACAAACGTAAGCACCCACCCATCCAACAGGCAATCACCTCACAACAGCATCCAGCCCATGCACCTTCACCCAAACTCAGCAGACAGACACCTCCTACAACCACTCCCTCTAGCTCCACTCCCAAACCCTGTCCATCTTCCCGTCCCAGTGTGTCTAAAAAACTTTTCCTGGCAAACATTGACCTGTTCCCTACTCCCCCGAGCCCCCCACCCCACCTCACCTTCCCCTCGGGCCAGAGTGTCCAGAACCCAGGCCAGCACCTCAGCCACCAAGTCGGTGTCCACTGTGGTACCTGCAACTCCCAGAGGATCAAAGGGGGCACCCTTCAGGCCAGCCAGTGTGCCACCAACCCCTGCAAAGGACAAAAGCATTCCACCACCTGCCAAGGTGAAGAAGGGGCCAGCATGCAGAAAGGGCAAGGAGCATGAGCCACATAGCAAGGTCTCCTCAAACAGACCAGCTGCCAGAGCCAAGGTCACACCACCATCTGCCAAGGTGAGGAAGGGGCAGAAAACACCAGGCAAGGCACTTCAGCCGTCGGAGGCCGCTGGTGAAGGCCTGGTGGCTACCAGCCCCGCCACCTGCACCACGGCCAGCACTGCCAGCAGCCCTGCCGCAAGCACCGCCAGCAGCCCTGCCGCAAGCACCGCCACCTGCCCCGCCGCTAGCACCACGACTGTCAGCAGCAGCAGCCCCAGTGGGCAGCTGTCTGAGGCTGCAGGAGAAGGGCTGGAGCCTCCCTCCACCACTGGCAGCACCGGCACCTGCACCATGGCCAGTGCCGCCATATGCACCACCGTCAGCACCGCCACAGGCCCCTCCACAAGCACCGCCACCTGCCCCGCTGACAGTAGGGCCACTACCAGCAGCAGAAGCCCCAGTGGGCAGCCATCCGAGGCTGCCGGAGAAGGGCTGGAGCCTCCCACCACCACTGGCAGCATCCCCACCAGCACTGGCACTACCACAAGCCTGCCTCCAAGGACTCTCCTGCCACCTGTTCCGTGCAAATCTTTTGCCTCAGACGCCCAGGTGAGGGAATGTGAACAGCCGCACCCCAAGTGTTTCTTCACTGGGCACAATGCCCCCTCCAGAACCAGTGGAGATATGCATTCACTCACCCTATCCTTGACAGGATGAAGCAGACTAGGCACAAGGCCCCCTCCAGAACCAGTGGAGAAAGGCATCCACTCACCCCCTCCTTGGCAGGATGAAGAAGACTGGGCACAAATCCCCCTCCAGAACCAGTGGAGAAAGGCATCTACTCACTCCCTCCTTGGCAGGATGAAGCACACTGGGGTCAAGTCCCCCTCCAGAACCAGTGGAGTAGACATCCACTCAGAGACTGTGGCTTTGCACTCCCCAGGACCAAGCAGTGGGCAAACCAGCCACTTGAGAGACTGTGGCCTTGCACTCCCCAGGTCCAAGCAGTGGGCAAACCATCCACTTGAGAGACTGTGGCTTTGCACTCCCCAGGACCAAGCAGTGGGCAAACCAGCCACTTGAGAGACAGTGGCCTGGCACTCCCCAGGACCAAGCAGTGGGCAAACCATCCACTTGAGAGACTGTGGCCTTGCACTCCCCAGGGTCCAGCAGTGGGCACACCACCCACTTGAGAGACTTGAGAGATTGTGGCTTTGCACTCCCCAGGACATCGCTGTCTGCATGGAGCCCCCTCAAGGAGCAGTGGCGTTCTTCCATCTTCCGGCTGAGGTGCCCCCACCTTCCCCGTCCCCCTGAGGTACCTGTGTGTTTACGACCTGATGTCCCTGCAGTGTTCTCTCCTTATTGAGGCAGGAGTCAAGTGTGGGCTAGTGTGCCACCGACCCCTGCAAAGGACAAAAGCATTCCGCCACCTGCCAAGGTGAAAAAGGAGACAGCATGGAGCAAGGGCAAGGAGCACAACCCACCCAGCAAGGCCTCCTCCAAAACTCCAGCTGCCAGGGCCAAGGTACCAGCAGCATCTGCCAAGGTGAAGAAGGGGCAGAAAAGCCAAGGCAAGGCACATCAGGCATTGGAGGCTCCAGGTGCGGGCCTGGTGGCCACAATCAGAACAGACAGCCCCACCACCTGTACCGCAGCCAGCACCGCCAGTATCCCCGCCGCAAGCACCGCCACCTGCACCGCCGCTGCCACCACTACTGTCAGTAGCAGCATCCCCAGTGGCCAGCCATCGGAGGCTGCAGGAGATGGGCTGGTGCTTCCCTCCACCACTGTCAGCACCGGCATCTGCACCATGGGCAGCACCGCCAGCATCCCCGCCGCAAGCACCGCCGCAAGCACCGCCACCTACACCGCTGACAGTAGGACCACTACCAGCAGCAGCAGCCCCAGTATGCCTTCATCCGTGGCTGCAGCAGACGGGCTGGAGCCTCCCACCACCACTGGCAGCACCTCCACCAGCACTGGCACTACCACCAGTTTGCAGCCTTAGTCGCCACAGGATGGAGTCTGGCCCTGCCTCAATGGAGTATCATGCTACCTGGTCGCTGCAAATCTCGCGCCTCAGACACCCAGGTGAGGGAATGTGAGCTGCCACACCCCAAGTACTGCATCGCTGGGCACAAGGCCCCCTCCAGAACCAGTGGAAGAAGCCATCCACTCACCCTTTCCTTGGCAGGATGAAGCACACTGGGCACAAAGCCCCCTCCAGAACCAGTGGAGATATGCATCCACTCACCCTATCCTTGGCAGGATGAAGCCCACTGGGCACAAAGCCCCCTCCAGAACCAGTGGAGAAGCCACCCACTTGAGAGACTGTGGCTTTGCACTCCCCAGGACCAAGCAGTGGGCAAACCACCCACTTGAGCGACTTGAGAGACTGTGGCTTTGCACGCCCCAGGACATCGCTGTGGGCATGGAGCCCCCTCAAGGAGTACATCTTCCGGCTGAGGTGCCCCCCCTTTCCCATCCCCTTGAGGTGCCTGTGTGTTTACAACCTGATGCCCCTGCAGTGTTCTCTCCGTATTGAGGCAGGAGTCAAGTGTGGGCTTGGCCCATGATTTTTGGCCCAGTGGCCCACGGACATTTCCAAAGGACAATGTACAGCCTTCTGTACATATTGTAAATATTTGTAAATACTGTTTTTATATTTGTTATGTATATCCGCCTATTTCTAATATATCACTGATTGGACTCTATTCCTTTTGTCCTTGCGTTCTTCCAGGTGGTTACTGGGTGTAAATGTACTGTTGTTGCATGTGTTTGTGTGTATGGTGTTGTGGGTGAGGGTGGGGGTGGAGCTGTTGCATGTTGCGTGTGTGTGTCACTCTCTTTTTCCTCCCCCCTCCCTTGTGTGCTAGGTGCAGTACTCACCGTGGTCGTCGCCGCCGCCTTTGATATTACTGGTGTATGAGGAGGTAGACCATCGTGGGCAGGACCTGTAACTCGGGCTCCATGGCGTCCTGGTTCTTCATTGAGTGTCGAGAGGTGAGTGGTTTCCCTTCCAAACACTGTTTCTGCCGTGCTTTTGATGGCGTTGGTACCGCCCTGGAAAAGCTAGCGGATTGGTGAGTTGTAATGTGGTGGGCAGTACATTGTCTTCCACCTGTCTGTTGACCGCCACTGTGTTTGATGCTACCGCCGTGGCGGTCGGTGTGTTAAAGTGGCTGTCTTGTTGGCGGTTTCTGCCTTGGTCGTGATCCCATTCTTTTTTTACAGCCAGCCTGTTGGCGGTGTTACCGCCACTTCATCACCTACTGCCAGGGTTGTAATGAGGGCCATAGTATCCAAGCTACAGACCTACAACTACAGTCATCAGGGGAAGCAACTATAAGTCTTGGAGCAATAATCAACATACAGAAATGATAATCAACTAATGCATTGTAATCGAAGGATGTGGGGGGGTGTACGCTGTGGTACAGATCAAAACGAAGTAGTATAATACACAGTCGGATACCACAGGGGTGTGCTTCATCCACCATAGAGACACAAAAACATGTGGTGTTTACCTCAGGGGTGCAATTCCTATGCAATTACCCAGAGGTTTCAGGAGATTAGAGATAAAAGAGAGCCAACACGAAGAGAACTTAGATCTTGGCAATGTTGGGGGAGACATGTGTGGGACTCTCTAACATACATTATATCTAACACCCATAAGGTAAGAGGTTTAATTTAAAGCACTACCCATACCCCCCAGAGTAGAGGGCAGGTTATTAGCCATACCATGAGCTAACTTTGTGCACACAAAAAAGGGGGAAATGGGACACTGTTTTGCATTGACTAAGGAGTCAGTCTGGAAGATCTGTATTACCAGTGTATCACCATGCAAATGAACATCTAAAGCCTTGTCAAAAAAGGGGATTTAATAAAGTGCCGTAAATACAATTCAGAAGTTCCAAAGCAGCTAAATTTATTTATGATACATTCACGACCCACTATAACAATTATTTATGTCAACCAGTTGGAAGAGCCAGCGGGTCTTCCTGAGTCTGTCTATGGAGGCATTACTTTTAGCATGTCCATTGGAGATGCAAGTGGGAGGTGGCACCCACAAGAGGATCCCAGAGATGCCTCTATTGGAGACCAGTAGGGTGTAAAATTGTGGCCAGACCACAGGATGTGGTGAATGGCGCATCAGGTTTGTCAGCCTCTTCAAAAGCCAATAGATGGACTCAAAAGGGCTAAGTGTAATCCAGAAGGTTGAATGGGGTGTGAGTGCTGGTCAAGACGTAACCAGAATCCTTGTCAGAGAGAGGCACAAGCCAACTCTAAATTACCCTGTGCTCAGAGTCCTAAATGCCAACAAAAACGAGTTCAGAAAAGAAAGGGGTGGATGCAAAAAAAGTTTGGGGATGACCCTGCAGAAAGTGCCAAGTCCAACCAGTTCCACTTGTAAATTCTTTAAAATGGCTGAACTTAAGCCTGTTCTCTGTAAGCCCTTCGCAATGAAGCATTTTTTTGTCTGACCAATCCTAGTCTGTTTAATCTGCCACTTGGCCCTTAGTTCATTAGATATTGGTGCAGAAAAGAGGATGTGAATTGTAATACAATGAAGGCCAGATATCACTCCCCTGAATCTGCCTCAGATTCTGATACAGGTTTGCATGGACAGGAGGGAGTACGGTGCGGTGCCTAGCCTGGGACGTCCAAACAGCGGGTGAGTAACCTACATTTCTGATTGTGAGGTCATCTATAACATGAACATCTATTCACCAACATGCCAGGGGCAGCGAAAGAGACATCACATGCTATTTGACCTCTACTTTCACTCACACACACATGCTTACACATACACCCACACATACACACTTTCTCACACTTAAACAGATACTCTCTCACAAGCAAGCACACAAGAGACATTTAAAGGTACTTTTTACTTATGTAAGCTGCCAGTGAGGGCCCTATTCCAGCTAATTGAACAAAATTATTTATTAGTCAATCACTTATTATTCACTAATAGTGTATTAAAATATTGACAGAAAACAATGAGAGTAAAGCTCTAGCCGACCTCCTTAAGGATGCCCCTGTTTTCCTGGTACTGATTTTCCAACCTCTGATGCCAGGGGTCGCAGAGCCAGGGGTCGCAAGGACCCCTAAATGTCGTCCATGGTTTATAAGAGTCATGGATCTTCCTCGTCCCTACAGAAAATCTCTCTACTGTCGGTTTGAGGGCTGCTTTATCTTAAACCCAGCTGAAAGCTGATAACGTCCTTAGCATAAATTACTCAAGAGACAAAAAACGACACAAAATTCTGTGTTATTACATAAAATGCTGGCCTGGCACCTCGTGTCCGGATTTTCTAACTAAAAGATAACATGAAATCACAAAACGTACAACACCCGCTCTTGTTTGAAATACTCTTGTGCTCTCACCGTTGGAGTTTTACCTAAACGAAATCTTGTTTATTTAGCACAATCGGAGGACATTACATTCAAAAAGTGAAATGCAAAATATCAGAAATTATTTAAGACTACGCGGGCATCAAGGACAGTTCTCTCGTGCCTAGCTTCTCCACAGAGGATCTCCCAGAAGCAGTCAGCTCTCCACCTGATGGCGCTTGCGAATAGTTCACCAAGCCCTAGTTGTGCAAAATAGGGTTAGTCCTTTCTCAGGTGCAATGTTGCAATTCAGCATCACCCGTTGATGCTAATAAGTTTCTTCCTAATCAAACACGGAGAGATTTGTTAGGATAAGAGGTCTATAGATGGAATACATGTGCAAGTTGATTCGCAAGGTAAAATGACTCCTTGTGAGGGACCTCTGGCAACTGTGGCATAGAGTTTGCTGACCCTCAATGTGGATTTCACTGCGCCCCAAATAAAGTTTTAGTCATAGAGTCAATCTCCGTAACCAGAGGGCAGGTAATACCCAGGAATAGCATTGTGAAAACATAATTAGTTTAGTGAAGCTGCCATTTTCATTACTTGTACTTTAATTTATTATGAGATTTGCGAATTTGCCCATTGTCAGAAACCCTTTATATGGACCATGTCCTTAAAGCCTCTACAGAGTAGAGGGTTGGTGGATTGGCAGAGCTAGTGATAGGTTCTAGGGCCCCTGTTGAATAGCAAGAGAAACAATGGACAGCCCTGTCTCATGCCCTGCTTTACCCCAGGAGTATCAGAGAAGAAACCTTGGCATGTGACCTGGGCTATAGGGTCTGTGGAAAGCCATCAAATCTTACTCAGGAAATACTCACCTAGACCAGCTCTTTCAAATATTCTGAAAAGGTAGTCCCACTCCATGCGGTCAAAAGAGAGGGATACTCTTTCATCTGTCTTGTATTCTTATATGTAGAATGTAATACCACTCTAGAACCATGCTGTCTCCCAGCAACTAAGCTGCAACTTCTGGAATGTATTTCAGGGAGATTATTATTAAGACCTTTTTATTTGTCTAAGCTTATCTGTTGTGTTTTGTCTTCTTTTGCCCGCTTTTAGTGCTGTGTTGTGTTTACCTTCTCAAAGCGCCGGGACGCACCTTTGCTGGGGCAGCTGTGCGCGGTACAAATAAAAATAACATAACATAACATAACATAACAGATGAGGCGAGCGGTTGATGAGGAGGACAGCTGAGCCAGGGGTCGTGACTAATCTTGAATAAAAGCCAACAAAAATGAACCACGTTTACAATAGCCTAAAGAACCGCCGTTACGGTCTTAACAATTGTGGGTGTCCCTACCCTGCCACAGATCAAGCTGCATTCTTAAGTTATTTCAGAGGACCTATTTGGGATAAACCCTACTTGGGTTGTATGGTTGAGGGCCAGGATGAGTCCACCACCTTTCCAGAAAGTTAGAAACCCGCCGAAGTCAATGCCTTGCTCAAAAAACCCAAAGCCGACCTGAAGACCTCACAAACTACCGACCTATCTCTCTACTCCCTTTCACCCCGAAGGTCATAGAGAAGATAGTCAACAACCAACTCTCCCACTTCCTGGAAGACAACAGCATACTCGACGTCTCCCAGTCTGGATTCTGCAAAAACCACAGCACCGAGACCGCCCTCATCGCCTGCACCGACCACATCAGGACCAGGCTTGACAAAGGTGAAACCCTTGTCCTCATCCTTCTCGACCTTTCCGCAGCCTTCAACACCGTATGCCACCAAACCCTTCGCACACGCCTCTTCGATGCCGGAATTCGCTACAAAGCCCTAGACTGGCTCACCTCCTTCCTCTCCGAAAGAACCCAAAGAGTCCGCCTCCCCCCGTTCCGGTCAAAGGCCACCAAGACCATATGCGGAATCCCCCAGGGATCCTCACTCAGCCCCACCCTCTTCAATATCTACATGGCTCCGCCCGGCAGCATCGTTCGACCCCATGGCCTCAACATCCTTTCCTATGCTGATGACACCCAGCCCATCCTCTCCCTCACGTGGAACCCTGCAACCGCCAAGAACAACCTCCACACGGGACTTCTCGCCATCGCTAACTGGATGACAACAAGCCACCTCAAGCTGAACTCAGAAAAAAACGAGATCATCATCTTCGGACCCAACAAGTCAGTATGAACGACTCTAGGTGGCCGGCCACCAACCCTGGGACCACCCCCTACACCCACAAACACAATCTAGGCTTCATACTAGACTCTTCTCTCTCCATGACCCAGCAAGTCAACACCATCTCGTCCTCATGCTTCAACACCCTTCGTATGCTCCGCAAGACCTTCAGGTGGATTCCTGTAGAAACCAGAAGAACGGTCACCCACGCCCTCGTCAGCAGCAGACTAGACTATGGCAACGCCCTCTATGCAGGAACAATGGACACGCTCCAGAGAAAACTCCAGCGCATCCAGAACGCCTCAGCACGCCTCATACTCAACCTCCCTCACCACGAGCACATCTCCGCCTACATCAGAACCCTACACTGGCTACCTGTCAACAAAAGGATCATCTTCAAAATCCTAATCCACGCTCACAAAGCCCTCCACGACACCGGACTGTCGTACCTCAACGATCGACTAAACTTCCACATCCCGACATGCCAGCTCCTCTCCGCCGACCTCGCCCTCGCAACAGTCCCTCGCATTCACTGCACCTCTTCCGGTGGCAGGTCCTTCTCCCACCTCGCCACCAAAACCTGGAACTCCCTCCCCACTAACCTACGCAAGACCCAGGATCTCCTGTCCTTCAGAAAGCGTCTCAAGACCTGGCTCTTCGAGCAGTAGCACCCACCCCCACTCCCCACCCCCACCCCAGCGCCTTGAGTCCCTACCGGGTGAGTAGCGCGCTCAACATAATTATTGATTGATGAGTGGACTATGTGTATTGGGCAGGATCTTAACAAGTATTTTAACATTTAACGAGGAGTGATATGGGTGATATGGATCTTTATCCATCACAGTCCAGAAGGTCATTGCTAGATTTAGGTATCAGTGATATCGAACCCTAAATTCAATGCTCAAAGAGCCGAGCCACTCAGCTTCCTTGAATGCTTTGCCCAGCAATTCTGAAAGCTCGAGTTTGTTGATCTTATAAAACTCTACTGGAAATCTATGTTCTCCTGAGAGTTTACCTGTGCTCATGTCTTTAAGAGCTTTCGTAATGTTCTCTTCAGGAATCACCTCGATGTCTGTACAAAAGTCTGCTATGTGTGTTTGTGGTAATCTCTTTTATTGTGACTGTGTGTATTTACTGAAAGGTGTGCATACACCAGCGCCCCAGGGAGAGTATCATTAGAACTAGGCTTAGCTGTAGTGGCACAGGAGCACAATATGATTATCCACCTTTGAGAATAGGTCACAGTAGAACATTGGGTAACATGGAAGTCAAAGTCAAGGAAAAGTTGATGCCAATTTAGTGATAAAAAACTTAGGGGGTGATTCCGACCCCGGCGGTCAAGGACCGCCGGGGCCGGGGATGCGGGAGCACCGCCAACAGGCTGGCGGTGCCCCGCAGGGCATTCTGACCGCGGCAGTTTGGCCGCGGTCAGATAAGGAAAACCGGCGGTCTCCCGCCGGTTTTCCGCTGCCCTGGGAATCCACCATGGCGGCGCAGCTTGCTGCGCCGCCATGGGGGATTCTGACACCCCATACCGCCATCCTGTTCCTGGCGGTTCGCCCACCAGGAACAGGATGGCGGTATGGGGTGTTGTGGGGCCCCTGGGGGCCCCTGCAGTGCCCATGCCAATGGCATGGGCACTGCAGGGGCCCCCGTAAGAGGGCCCCACTTTGTATTTCAGTGTCTGCAATGCAGACACTGAAATACGCGATGGGTGCCACTGCACCCGTCGCACATACCCACTCCGGAGCCGGTTTCCTCGTGGGGAGGGGTTTCCCGCTGGGCTGGCGGGCGGCCTTCTGGCGGTCGCCCGCCAGCCCAGCGGGAAAGCCAGAATGGCCTCCGCGGTCTTTCGACCGCGGAGCGGCCATATGGCGGCTCCCTCCACGCGGGCGGCGACTGCCGCCCGCGGGGGTCAGAATGACCCCCTTAATCTCTTGCATGGGTTCAAGAGTCACCATAGGTCAATAAGCATGTAGTCACTCAGAAGGTCAACTGGGAGTCAATGGTCCACAATGTTACCTGTCCCCAGCCTACCTGACCTGTCAAGAGTCATATTCCGGTCTCCCCCTATTATTAGCTACTCTTGAAAAGAAAGCGTGCATGTATCCATTCGCAGCACAAATCCAGCTTCCCACCAGGATGTTCCCTGTACTGACAGTTCACGAAGACATAGCAGCCATGTACTCAACACCAAGGCAAACATTGGCTTTCCAAGGAGCATGTCCACCCCACATCACTGGTAAGCAGAAGATCCCTGTCCTCCCTTTGTGTTATTGTGTGTAGGGATTATCATTTCCATCCAATATCTCCTCCACTTCTGGGTTTTAAGTCTCCTGTAGGTGTTAGTGGCCAGGTAAGACATGGGTTCCTTCCTTTTGGTGCAGTTGGTAAGGCTACTAGTAATGAGCAATACTATTTTGAGTGGTTTATGGAGGGACTGGGGTTGCATTGTTATGAGCACTCTCCATAGTCCCTAACCAGTGATGTATGTGAAAGAGTGAAAAACATGTCCGGAGAGTAAGGTACAAGATGTTCCCAGAGAGGACAAGCCACTGACAAATCTTAGACGTGGAAGATGGGCATCAGTAACCAATGGTAAGTTTGGGCAAGATAAGGCAATGCAAGAGAAAGATGAATGCGATGTAGAGAAAAAGGTTTAGATTTGTGCTTATTTAGAAGTCAAGTTCCCTCATATAATCCGGCCACTGAGGTTGGTGTGGGGGCAGGAGGAAGCAGTAGCAATGAAAGACTGGTACTGGGGACTAGTACATGCAGTCATCAAAAAAGCCCTCTGTAGAGGAAACCTTTACAAAGGAAGTGTGACAGGCTGAACGGTATAAACCAGACAGAGATTGAGTAGTATGGTAAGTAAGGTTTTTTAAATTATATTCTTTCTTTGCTCAGGTGTTTCAAAAGAGTTCAGTTTGTTATGGCGTAACCCGATTAATTTCTCTTCTTCTAACTCTGTCGTTCTTCTTTCTCTTGTCTCCTAGGTCAGTGGATTCTGAGAACTCGTGGTGGCTCCAGGGAGGTACCGGCAAGAGAAACAGAAGAACGCTGCGGTAAGTATAATGATATTTCTGGGGTTTTCTCTTTAGATAGGAAGCAGGGAAAAGGGTAAGTAGGGAGATAGAAAGAGAGTGCATTCACCCGTGCGCTGTATCCAAACAAAATTTCCTGTGATACAGTTAGGTGCCCACGGTGCTCCCAGGTAGGTCAGGATAGACAGTCTCTCTTCTCTCTAAAGAGCCTGTGCCCTTCCTTTACCCCTTTTACCCTCTCACCCCTCCAGTTCCCTTCCCCGGTGGGTTTTTAACGTTTCTTTCCCTTGTCCCTAGGAGGGACCGTACCTTTGTGAGCCACGACCCTCCGGGGTCGTGGTTGGGCTCTTTGGTCCTTGCCTCCGGCGCTCCTTCTTCTCTGGCCTCGTTCTCCACGTCTCCGCTGCTGTCTGCCCCTGGCTCCGTCGTCTCCTGCTGCCCTGCTCCGTCTCCTCGGTCCGTCTTCCTCTCGCCGTTCACTCTTCCTCCCTCGACGCGTCCTGAGTCTTTTTGACCTCCCGCAGTCCGGAAGGTTTCGAGCGTTTCCCTGGAAACAGGGAAACGCGGTAGTGACGCCGCGAGCGTTCCCATGGTAACATGGGAACGCGGATCTGACGTGTCGGGTAAACCCGACACGGAGTCGACTGCCGCTGCCAGTGAAGTGATCGGGGTTGCCCGATCACATACCCCATCCCAAGAACGGTCCTGCTCGAGGACCGGAGTAGAGCAAGGAAACCTGGACAGGTAATCCACGGGACCCTGTTGCGATCCAGGGACATGGCAGACCTGGAAGGAAAAAGGCTGTAGTTCAAGAAACCAGCGCAAAATCCTAGAGTTGGAATCCTTATGTGAGGCAAGCCAGGTAAGAGGAGCATGATCTGTATACAGTAGAAAAGGTCTACCCAGGAGATAATACTGCAAGTTCTCCACTGCCCATTTAATGGCCAAACACTCTTTCTCAATGGTGGGGTAATGACATTCCCGGGGAAGAAGTTTCCTGCTGATAAACACAATTGGGTGGTCCCTACCGTCCGGGTCAGGTTGCGCGAGCACCGCCCCAAGGCCCACATTAGAAGCATCCGTGTACAGATGGAAAGGTTTAGAAAAATCAGGACATTGCAAAACCGGCTCCGAGGTAAGAGAGGATCTTAAACGTTCAAAACTAGTCCTTTGACTTTCTGAAAAAGGGACCAACTTGTTGGGATGATGTTTGGATAACAGATCAGCAAGGGGGGCCGCAATAGTGGAATAACCCGGTATAAATCTACGGTAGTAACCCACTAACCCAAGGAAAGAACGCAAATCTTTTTTCGTTTTTGGGAGTGGTGCGTTTTGAATTGCTTCAATCTTAGTCATTTGAGGTTGTAGTGTACCATTGCCTATCTTATAGCCGAGATATGATATGTCAGTCTTCCCTAATACGCACTTCTTAGGATTAGCCGTCAACCCTGCTCCTGTCAGAGTGGTCAAAATTTGATTGAGATGGTGTAGATGGTCTAGCCAAGTGTTGCTAAAAATGACGACATCTGCAGAGAATGCAGAGAATGAGTGGAAGGGTTTTAATAACCTATCAATTAACCTCTGAAAGGTTGCGGGGGCTCCGTGGAGACCAAAGGGTAGCACTGTGAATTGATAAAGACCGGATTGAGTAGAGAAGGCTGTTTTCTCTTTATCTTCGGGGAAAAGGGGAATCTGCCAATACCCTTTAGTGAGGTCCAATGTAGACATATATTTAGCTCTTCCTGGCTTCTCTAGGACATCATCCACACGGGGAATAGGATAAGAGTCAAACATAGAGATTGCATTGAGTTGGCGGAAGTCAATACAAAAGCGAACTGTTCCGTCAGGTTTTGGGACCAGAACTACTGGGGAGCACCAGGGACTGACAGAGGGCTCAATTACTCCTAAGTGTATCATCTTTTCTATTTCTTCTTCTATGATATGTTTCCTAGCCTCTGGAATACGATAAGGCCGTAGTCGAATAGTTTGCCCTGGTGGTGTTGTTATTCTGTGATAGATCAGGGAAGTTCTGCCAGGTATATCTGAAAAAACCCGTGGGTATTGGGTTAACAGGGAGTACAACTGATCCTTCTTTGACTTTGTCAGAGAAGTGTTGATACAGGGCATATTTTCCTTTTGTTGATCCCCAAAGGGAAACATTTCTATCTCTACCTCCTTAATGGGAGATACAAGACGGCCCATTGCTACCGTCTCGCTAACCTCATCCTCTGCTTCCCATTTCTTGAGGAGATACACATGGTAAATTTGGTTTTTATTGGGGTTGACACTTAGTTCTATGAGATAGGTGACAGGGGAGATTGCTCTAATAACCCTATATGGTCCTTGCCATCTGGCTAACAATTTTTGTTCAGATGTGGGTCGCATGATCAAGACTTGATCATTAGGAAGAAATGTACGCAATTTACTTCCCCTATCATAATATTGTTTTTGAGTCTCTTGGGCCTTTTCCAGATGTTGTCGTACATTCTCCCATAATTCTTGTAAATGTGATTTAAGCTTTTGGACGTATTCTAGCAAGGGTCGTCCTTCCTCTTCCTCTTCTTCCTCCCAGGTCTCGACGGCCATATCTAAAAGGGAACGGGGTTGCCTTCCGAACACCAGTTCGAACGGGCTATGTCCTGTTGAGGACTGCTCGTGGGTTCGAATGGCATAGAGAACTAAGGGCAGTTTCTGGTCCCAATCCCTCCCCGTTTCGTCGACTATTTTCTTTAATAGTGTTTTAATAGTCCGGTTGTATCGTTCAACGAGCCCGTCTGTCTGTGGATGATACACTGAAGTTTTGATTTGAGTAATTCCGAGTACCCTGCATATCTGTTTCATGAGGTTGGACATGAAGGGCGTACCCTGGTCCGTGAGTATCTCTCGGGGAAACCCTGTCCGAGTGAACACTGTTATCATTGCCTGTGCTACCGTTTTTATGCTGGCAAGGGGAATGGCTTCGGGGTACCTGGTTGCATTGTCTACGATAACCAGTATATAAGTGTGTCCCTTCGATGAGGGAAGTAAGGGTCCAATTAGATCCATTCCCACCCTACTAAACGGGATATCGATGATGGGAAGAGGTAGGAGGGGTGCTTTCCGGGGTCGGCCTGGTTCGGTGAGTTGACATCTAGGGCATTGCGAGCAATATTTCCTAATGTGGGCAAAAAACCCTGGCCAGTAGAACCTCCGGAGGAGATATTCCTCGGTTTTTTCTCTGCCGAAATGGCCCCCTCCCGGTTGATTGTGGGCTAGGAGGAGTACTATGGTCTCTATAGGTTTCTGGGACTACTAATTGGTGTTTGCGTTCCCCTGCCCGGGTAGTGGTTACCCTATATAGAAGGTTTCGTTGTACTAAAAAATAGGGACCCACCTCGTCTGTTTCTTCAGTTTTTGCTGTTCTCCAAGCATGAGTGAGGGTAGGGTCCTCTCTCTGATGTTGGCGGAAACTGATGGGTGCTCTATAATTCTCTGTTATCACTCTTATGGGTTGGCTGGTCTCTTTAAACTCTCGAAACTTCGCCTTTCCGTCTCTTTTTTCCCGACGGGAAAGTTTCCTACGAAATGGGGGACACTCAATGGGGCTACAAGAAAAAGGAGCCTCGGTCCACCATTCGAGGTTCTCCTTCTGAGTTTAGGTACCATTTAAGAGTTGTTGAAAATGCACGTAGTCTGTGCCAACAATACATTCTTCAATCAGTTGATCCATAACTCCCATGGGAAGCAAGTCTCTATATTCTCCCCACTCTAACTCTACTGTGGTAAGGGGGTATTGCTCCTTATCGCCATGTATACAGCAAATGATAACTCTTTGGCTGGTGTTCTCATCCACCGGGTCTATTAGATCTTGTCGGATGACCGATTGACTACATCCAGAGTCTATGAGGGCAGAGAGGAGGTGACCATTTATTTTTAAAGTCTGTTTAAATTTGGCGTCCCCTTTTCCAGTACATAGGACCCTGCGTCGTGTTACTCCTATCTCCATTGGTTCCACCCCCTCTGTTTTCCTAGGGCACATACGAGCTATATGTCCCCATTCTCCACAGTTAAAACATTGGGGTCCTGGTACTGGATGACCCTCCCCTGGTTTACGTGGAAATGGGTCTTCTACAGGATATCTCGGTGCGGGCTTTGCTGGAGGTGTGAGGGGTTTGAGGTTGGTCCGGGGTTGTAGTGATCTCACGTCAGTGGACCTGTGGTACGCACAGGCCAAGTCTATAGCCATGTCTGTATCTATATTTGGATGTTGTCTTATCCAATTTTTTGTACCGGTTGGTAAGGAATCCAAGTATTGTTCGAGGATGATTGTCTTGATAACATCCTCTCGGTTAGTTCCTATAGGTCCCAACCATTTTAGCGCCAAGTCCTTAACCCTAAAGTAGAAGGTTCGGGGGTCCTCATTCTGTCCCCACTTGACTTTACGGAACCTTACTCTATAGTACTCGGTATCGTGGCCCACCCGTTCCAAAATGCTCTTCTTTATGTCCTTGTAGGACGTGGTCCCGTCTGGATTGGCCGCTTGATAAGCTGCCTGTATAAGACCTGTGAGTAAAGGAGCAATGTATTGTCCCCATCTTTCTTCGGGCCATTGAGCTGAAGAAGCGACCCGTTCAAAGTTAGTAAAGAAAGAGTCCGGATCTTCCCCTTCCTGATACCGAACTAGGGACATTAGGGTGAACTTTACTGGCAGCTATGGTCTCAGTTAATTTTTTCATTGCCGTTTCATGGACTGGTTGTTCGCCAAGATGGTGGCTTGACTTTTTAGGGCGGACTGTAAGGCTTCCCTATCTTCTTTGGCCTCTTGCTGGTGAGCTTCCCAGACCAGCTGTAAATGGCGCTGGCCTTCTGCCAGCTGTTTAATCATGTCCTCTAGGCTAGGACTTTCACTCATTGTTTATACCGTTCCTCAGCCGTCGCGGTTAAATCCCACTTCTGACACCACTGTGACAGGCTGAACGGTATAAACCAGACGGAGATTGAGTAGTATGGTAAGTAAGGGTTTTTGTATTATATTCTTTCTTTGCTCAGGTGTTTCAAAAGAGTTCAGTTTGTTATGGCGTAACCCGATTAATTTCTCTTCTTCTAACTCTGTCGTTCTTCTTTCTCTTGTCTCCTAGGTCAGTGGATTCTGAGAACTCGTGGTGGCTCCAGGGAGGTACCGGCAAGAGAAACAGAAGAACGCCGCGGTAAGTATACTGATATTTCTGGGGTTTTCTCTTTAGATAGGAAGCAGGGAAAAGGGTAAGTAGGGAGATAGAAAGAGAGTGCATTCACCCGTGCGCTGTATCCAAACAAAATTTCCTGTGATACAGTTAGGTGCCCACGGTGCTCCCAGGTAGGTCAGGATAACCAGTCTCTCTTCTCTCTAAAGAGCTTGTGCCCTTCCTTTACCCCTTTTACCCTCTCACCCCTCCAGTTCCCTTCCCCGGTGGGTTTTTAACGTTTCTTTCCCTTGTCCCTAGGAGGGACCGTACCTTTGTGAGCCACGACCCTCCGGGGTCGTGGCTGGGCTCTTTGGTCCTTGCCTCCGGTGCTCCTTCTTCTCTGGCCTCGTTCTCCACGTCTCCGCTGCTGTCTGCCCCTGGCTCCGTCGTCTCCTGCTGCCCTGCTCCGTCTCCTCGGTCCGTCTTCCTTTCGCCGTTCACTCTTCCTCCCTCGACACTTCCTGAGTCTTTTTGACCTCCCGCGGTCCGGAAGGTTTCGAGCGTTTCCCTGGAAACAGGGAAACGCGGTAGTGACGCCGTGAGCGTTCCCATGGTAACATGGGAACGCGGATCTGACGTGTCGGGTAAACCCGACACGGAGTCGACTGCCGCTGCCAGTGAAGTGATCGGGGTTGCCCGATCACAGGAAGTATGTTATCTGAATGTGAATTTTGGACAGGCAGCTATACCCCTATGTCCCTCCATCTGGCATCCCATCCATAGAATCAGAAGGGACACCTGAGGGGTTGAAACACGGGTAAATATTAAATAGATGTGCCAACTCAGTAGAGCAATATAGGACCTGGTCCTCTCTGCAAGTTCACCCCAAGATATTTTGCCTTCTCTCCTCCTGTTTTTATACATGTGCCTTTTTTGGCATTGTGACTGTAAATCCTTAGTAAAATGGCTCTATATGTACCTGGGGCCTGTAAGGAAAATGCTAGAATAGACTTTTAAATCATGCCTCAGGCCTGGCACTATAGCCTGTAATGCATTTTTAAACTGCCATTTCGACCTGGCAAAATAATCCTTTTGCCAGGCCTAACCCTTTCTTTTTAATACTTATAAGTCACCACTGAGGTAGGCCCTAAAAGCTTATGGGGCAGAGCATTTAAAAAGTAGGGGATGTGGGTTTATATTTTGCCTGTCTCAATAGTGAAAAACTCCTAAAGTTGTTTTCACTACTTTAAGACCTCTCTCTCCCATTGGCTAACACTGGGTTACTTTTAATAAGTTATAACTTTGGATTGACAGCAGTTAGAGTTATGCTGTTTAGATATAATTGTAATTTAAAATCCTCTTTAATGGTACCATCGGATTTTAAGACACAGGGGGTCATTCTGACCCTGGCGGCCGCTCCCACGAGCATTCTGACCGCGGCGGTTCAGCCGCGGACAGAAGCGGAAAGTCGGCGGTCTCCCGCCGACTTTCCGCTGCTCGGGGGAATCCTCCATGGCGGCAGGAGCGCGCTCCACCGCCATGGGGATTCTGACACCCCCTACCGCCATCCTGCTCATGGCGGGAAACCCGCCATGAACAGGATGGCGGTAGGGGGTGCCGAGGGGCCCCCGTAAGAGACACTAAGCAGACACTGAAATACGTGACGGGTGCAACTGCACCCGTCGCACCCCTGCAACTACGCCGGCTCAATTCTGAGCCGGCGTCCTCGTTGCAGGGGCATTTCCTCTGGGCCGGCGGGCGCTCTTTTGGAGAGCGCCCGCCGGCCCAGAGGAAATGTTAGAATGGCCGCTGCGGTCTTTTGACCGCGGTGCAGTCATTTGTCGGCGGGACTATGGCGGACGGCCTCCGCCGTCCGCCATAGTCAGAATGAGGGCCACAGTTCTGAAAATGGCACTTTTAGAAAAATGCATTTTCTTGTCCTAATGATGTGTGCCTTCTGCCAGTGCCCTTGATCACATGACTGTGAATGGCTCTGCTGTTGGGATTTGTTTTGTGTATTTTTTCCAGTCAGTAACACAAAGGGGGCTTAAATGTGGATAGGATGGGCCATCCTAACAGAATGGCAGGGGACGGAGTTGTGCTCTGTTCCACTTGAATTTTAAAGGGCTTGCCTGCAACACCCTCAAAGAAACCTGACACCATCCTTTTGTCATTCAAGAGATTTTGGAGCCTTGACAGGATAAGGGAAGAACGTTCGGAACCAGATGTAGGGAATCCCCTAACATCAAAGGCTGGCACCAGGTATAAATATGTACACTCCTTGTCCAGTGGATAGAACAGAAGAAGGACTGCCTAGCCCTCCAGGGGACTGCCTTGTGCTACTAGAGGACTGCCCAGCGGCTTGAGGCCTGTCTTGCTGTTAGAAATAGGGTATTTGGTTGGCAGTCAGGTTAACCCCTGTCCAGGCAAGGACACTCACTCTAGTCAGGGTAAAAGAGAATTACCCTCAGTTAACCCCGCTCATCCCCTTGGAAGCTTGGCACTGGCAGGCAGGCTTAACTTCAGAGACACGGTGTAAGATATTTATACCAACACACACAGTAACTCACTGAAAACACTACAAAATGACACAACACAGGTATAGAAAAATAGATCATATTTATCTAAACAAGACAAGACCAAAACGACAACATTCTGACATACACAAGTCAAGTTATGAATTTTTAAAGATTAAACTCAAAAATAGCGCTTAGAAAAACAAAATGCTTAGATGGGGTGATAACACGGGGTCGTGATGGAGTCATTCCCAACAATCCGACACCAATGGTGCCGGGCACAGAGTCACGCAGACCCCCAGGTACAGTACAGTACATTAGTAAAGTGTGAAAACAAGCCGGTGCGCGAAGTCGGGGATTGTAGCGTCGCTGGATCCGAGGCGGCGTCGGTTCCGGTGCTGCGGGGTGAAGGAGCTGAGGTGTCGCGAAGAGCCGTCGAGTTCTTGCTGTGGAGCAGTGGAGGTGAGGTGACATCGATGCAAAGCATTGAACCTGAGCACTTCGGGCAGAGTCGATATCCGGCGGTCACGACGTGGTGCGGCGACTTCCACTGAGTCACGGACTGGCAGGGCTGCAGCGGTATTGGGCCTGCGAGGGTCATCGCCCTCCAGGAAGGACCACGGAGTCGGTTGCAGGTGGCATCATGGGATTCGGCAGCAGCATTGGTCCGGAGTCGTCCAAAGTTGGTTTTCTTGGATTTTCACTAACTTCTCCTTTCAAGGGCCCATGGACTGGATAGGGCTCCACTTGTCAGGGTAGGAGTTTCAGCAGAGAGTCCGTGTGCTGGTAGGGGACGTCTTTGATGGCCCTGAGACTTCAGAACAGGGGGCAAGCTCAGTCCAAGCCCTTGGAGATTCTTCTCAAGCAGGAATATACCACAAAGTCCAGTCTTTGTCCTCTTTCACAGGCAGAAGGAGCGACTGCAGGATAGCCCAACAAAGCACAGTCACAGGCAGGGGTTTTGGGTGCTCTTCTTATACCCCTTTCTGCCTTTGAAGTAGGCCTACTTCAAAGGAAAGTCTCTCTTGTTTGTTAGATCCTATCTTGCCCAGGTAAGACCCCAGACACACACCAGGGGGTTGGAGACTGCATTGTGTGAGGGCAGGCACAGACTTTTCAGGTGTGAGTGACCACTTCCCCCCTCCCTCCTAGCACAGGTGGGTCATCAGGATATGCAGGCTACACCCCAGCTCCCTCTGTGTCACTGTCTAGAGTGAGGCGCAAATAGGCCAACTGTCAAACTAACCCAGACAGGGAATCCACAAACAGGCAGAGTCACAGAATGGTTTAAGCGAGAAAATGCCTACTTTCTAAAAGTGGCATTTTCAAACACTCAGTCTAAAAACCAACTTCACTAAAAGATGTATTTTTAAATTGTGAGTTCAGAGACCCCAAACTCCACATGTCTATCTGCTCCCAAAGGGAATCTCCTCTTTTAATAATATTTAAAGGCAGGCCCCATGTTAACCTAGGCCTTGCATGTCTATCTGCTCCCAAAGGGAATCTCCTCTTTTAATAATATTTAAAGGCAGGCCCCATGTTAACATAGGCCTTGCAATAGTGAAAAACGAATTTGGCAATATTTCACTGTCAGGACATGTAAAACACATAAGTACATGTCCCCACTTTAACATACACTGCACCCTGCCCATGGGGCTACCTAGGGCCTATCTTAGGTGTGTCTTACATATATAAAAATATAAAAAGGGAAGGTTTAGGCCTGGCAAGTGGGTACATTTGCCAAGTCGAATTGGCAGTTTAAAACTACACACACAGATACTGTAGTGGCAGGTCTGAGCCATGTTTACAGGGCTACTAATGTGGGTGGCACAACCAGTGCTGCAGGCCCACTAGTAGTAGCATTTGATTAACATGCCCTGGGCACCTCTAGTGCACTGTACTAGGGACTTACTAGTAAATCAAGTATGCCAATCATGGAAAGTCAATTACACATACATTTTACATTAGAGCACTTGCACTTTAGCACTGGATACCAGTGGTAAAGTTCTCAGAATAACAAAAACAGCAAAAACAGAGTCCAGCACACACCAACAACCTGGGAAACAGAGGCAAAAAGCTAGGGGAGACTACACCAAGGATGCCGAGTCTAACACTGGCATTCAGAGAAGGAAGACTGGACCTGACCCACTTTATCCCAGGCTAACCTAAGTGACTTCAAGAGTCAGTTTGCTGACCTCTTCTCTGAGATGCAGGGACACTACCAGCTCCAGAGGCATCTCTGAATCTTCCCAACTGACCTGCTGCAGTGGGCTTGCCTGGATCTGCGACTTGGTCTCTTTAAGCCCTGCTAGCCTCTGATGGAGTGCCCAATGGGGGTTCTCCCAGGATGTTGACCCTCGGCTGGCATCAGTGGAGCCCCTTCTGAGAAGAAAAAAGAAAATCCCAAAGGTTTAGGCTATTCATGACTACAAACTAGCCTGTTTGCACCAAGACTCGCCGTCACATCATCTGTAAACGTGAAGCTCCAGTGAACCTGACTCTGTGCAGTACAGCACCCACCAGCGATGACCGGCAACTAGAGATCTGCACTTCATGCTACAGCAACAAGATCCCGTGGTGACCACTAATGTGAACCTCAAGCAATGACCGCACATTCCACCTAGTGCTTTGTGGTTTTAGGTGCTATATCTATTTAAAACTTTGAAACTGCATATCTCCGGTTCTACTGATTGGATTTTTGTTATTCTGGTTTCATTTTATGTATTAAAATGTACTCTAGTATTCTAAATTGAATTGGGATTTTTCTTTTGTTTATTTTCACTTCCTTACTGTTTGCATGCTGCATAAATACTTTACACATTGCCTCTAAGTTAAGCCTGACTGCTTTTGTGTCAAAACTACCAAAGGGTGAAGCACAAGTTAATTTAGTGTATTTTGTGTTCCTCCCTGGCAAGCATTGTGGTTGTCACCTAAATGGGGCTTCCACCCCTATCAACTAATAACTAGATCTGGGCGGAATTTTAATTGCTCGAGCTGAATTAGAGAATTTTGGTGGCTCTGCATTACTCTTGTAATGTGAAGTTCCCACCAAATTCTGCCAACTTCAGCATGGCTAATTTTGTTTCCCTTTCGAACAGTGTGATGACAACAGGAACTATGTAAGTCTTCAGAATGTGAGACGACGAGTAAGATTTGGTATCCCCTAGCTCAATTTTGTGCAGTACGAGGACTTCTGGTGAGATTTTTTTAACTCATGCTGTAGATTTGCTACTCGAGCAGCAGCAAAACCAACTAAAAAATAGCTAGGTGCTGTTCACTCTGATTTTTCAGTGCAGAATGTGCCACTGGTGCTAAAATCAGAGCGCGAGCAGAGCGATGTGCATTTTCGGCCCATTGTTAGAGATCTGCAAAATCTTGAAGAATTTTTATCTAACTCAGTATGATTCCACAGTGTGAAATTCTTTGCCCTTTCAAGAACAATGTACTGGCAACATTCAGAGCTAAGGTTGGTATAGTATTTCGGAAGAAATAGGCTCATCTCCATCAAGCATGCATAAACAGTGTTCTCTTTCTACAGCCCTATACATTTCTCATCTATTCAATATACTGTCTGTTAGACCTCACACCCTCGGGTAATAGTCCCCCAAACATTTTCCCTCTACCCTTCCTGTTTGCAGAATTCGTTTTTGTTGGCATTAGGACTTGGTCACTGTGCACTTTACCACTGCTAACCAGTGCTGAAATGCTTGTGCTCAGTCCTCTAAACATAGTAAAATTGGATTACATCCAAATGGTCCATTCAATGTGCTTATAAGTGCCTAATGAAGTGGTAATACATGTACCCGAGACATGTAATTTAAATGCTACTAGTGGGTGTGCAGCACTCATTCTGCCACCCACTTAAGTAGCCTTTTTGAACATTCGCAGGTCTGCTAGTGCATCCTGTGTGCACGTTTTAACTGCCATTTCAACCTGGCAAACGAACTCATTTGCCAGAGCTCTACGTCCATTTAATACATATGTCACCCCTAAGGTGGGCCCTAAACAGCTCTTAGTGCAGGGTGCAGTGTAGGTTAGGAAAAATCTGTCAGGGAGACCGGATCCTCGGGGTTTGCGTCTGTTCCCAATATGTCCACCTCTTGGCAGCTCCAAACTCTACTAGCTATTATAGCACAGAGTTAAAGAATGGCCAAGCGGGGGATGGGGTTCTAGGTTGGGAACAGCGGGGAAGGAGACCTGTGGAGGCAAGAGTTAACAACACAATAGCAAGATTATGCACAATGACTTTCATAAACTTTGTTCCAGATATTTATATACTGATAACATGAATTATCAAGAGCTTTTCCATAACATGACCTTATTAGCTCTGAGTACCTGGAAAATAAAGAAGGATTATGCAAGCTTTCATATGAGCGTTTTTAGAATAACATCTTGTGCTCTGAACACTGAATAACACTCTGTTGGATTTGGGTTTTCAAGAATACTATGAACATTGAATAACACTCTGTTGAATCAAGGATTCAAGAATACTATAAAAATTGAATAACACTCTGTTGAGTCTGAGTTTCAAGAATACTATGAACATTGGATAACACTCTGTTGAATCTGAGATTCAAGAATACTACGAACATTGAATAACACTCTATTGAATCTGGGTTTCAAGAATACTATGAACATTGAATAACACTCTGTTGAATCTGGGTTTCAAGAATACTCTGAACATTGAATAACACTCTGTTGAATCTATGTTTCAAGATTACTCCGAATATGGAATAACACTCTGTTCGATCTGTACATCAAGGTTCAAATGCCATGAAATGATCGCGCACTCTGCCGATCTGTACTGCAATAGTTAAATGCTAAGAATGAATCGTGCACACTGTTGCCGATTCGTACATCAAGGTTCAAATGCAATGAAATTATTGCGCACTCTGCCGATCTGTACTGCAAGGGTTAATTGCCAAGAATGAATTGCGCACACTGCCGCCGACTTAACCATCAAGGTTTAAATGGCAAGTTACGATCGCACACTCTGCCGATCTGAGCTGCAAGGGTTAATTGCCAAGAATGAATCGCGCACTCTGTTGCCGATTCAACCATCAAGGTTTGAATGCTAAGATACGATTGCGTACTCTGCCGATCTGAACTGCAAGAGTTAATGCCAAGAAAACAATTGCACACGCGATTAACCAAAAAGGCCCAAAACTCGAATATTCCTGAAAACGGAATCTGGGGCCTAACCCGACCTCTGCCTTACCACCCTGCTTGAAGATCACCAAGAATAATGAGGACAGGGCTTGGAAAAGCCTAAGTAGGCCTCCGGAAAAGGAGCTCAGGAAAATGCTGCTGCGTTGCACCGGAACCTCTGAAAAGTGAGCACGTGGAGTTGGGCAGGGTCCCTTAGATAGACCCAGGCCCCGCCCACATGCCACACCCAGCCAGACTGCAGGAAAGGATTCTAGAAAGGCTCAGAATAGGGACCACACCCTAACCACACCCTGTAATCCTGCAGCAGTCTTGAAAAAGAGCAATACATTGCAAACAGCATTAATGACGTTTCAAGATAAATCTCTGCAATGCAAAAGGTTAACATAATGAATCAACACACAATGCATGAATTATTACATTGCATAAGGATTGGCCTTTTGCATTACGTCGCCCGTAGATCGCGCACTGTCCTGATGTTGACAAAATCTGCTAAATTATGTTTTCACTACTACAAGGCCTCCTCCTTCCATAGGATAAGATTGGGTTACCTTAACCAATTTAATAAGCGATAACCTTTGATTGGGAGCAGGTAGAAATGTCAAGTTCGGTCTCAATTAATTGTAATTTAAACCCTCTTTACAGTAAAGTTTGATTTTAAGTCACAGTTTCGAAAATTACACTTTTAGAAAGTTGGCATTTTCTTGTCCTAACCATTTGGTGCCTGCAGGTTGTATCCTGTATCATATGTCTAGGTATAGTTGGCAGTTGGCCTTCATGTATTCCTCTCAGACAGTGATACAGTGGGGGATTAGAAGTTGTCAGATGGGCCCTCTTGTCAGGTTGGGAGGGGTGGAGCAATCGCCTACCAAAATTCCACTTCAAAATGGCTCCCTCAGCACACTTACAAAGAACTTCACACTAGTCTGTTGTTACCTCAGACCCCTCGAAGTGAGGGCAGGGGAACAAAGGAAATTCCAGAACCAGATGTGGAGAGAAGTCTAGAAGTTTCTCCAACTTCAAGCTGCCACCAGGTATAAATATTGGTCCCTGAGACCGACTATTGAGATCACTTTTGGAACTGTGGAAGACTCGGAAGATGGACTGCTCTGCTTCACTACTGCTGGAAGGACTGATCTGCCTGGAGCATTAGGAAGGACAGTATTTTGGCTCCTTTTTATTCACATTATATACTAATCATCTTGAGGGCCATTTAACATGGGAGGGTCTTCATCGGCCTCGAATGAGTAAGAGACTAATCTGATTCCAGTGCTCCTGTATGCGATGGCGCTGTCCTCTTAGCAAGGACAGCTTTGGATCTCTCACAACTTTTAGATTAGGTTGTAAAATTTATGAACTCTCTTCACTTCTCTACTAGTTTGGGAAACTAAACTGCCATGTTTATGGATCTCAGATCTACGAGAAGCAGAAGGCAAACTACAAACGGAGTGGAAATTACAAGGATCCGCTTGTTTACTTTTCTTGGGGTTTTGATTGATCAGAAGGGAACCCGTCAGCCTTTGATGTTGGCCAAACAGTCACTCTTTAAGAGGACAGTGGGTGCAATCCTTGATTTTACTGCCAGGCTTGGCAACAAACCTTTTCAAACACTTTTGAAGATCTCTAATACAAAATGTAGGTCTGCAGCAATATATGGTAGCAAACTCTGGGTATATGTTGATTGATCTCAGCTTCAAGTGGTGGAGAATTATTTTTGGCATGTTTGCTGGCCTTGCCAAATGGCACATCGTCTTTCATTGTCCATGAGGAGGTAGGGATGGGATCTATAGTAGATCTAATAGCCCCTTGACCTCTGTCAAAATGGCTGATGATATGGATCAAGCCAGAACATGAGTTGAACCAGCTATTTCTGAGGGACTGCCTCTCTCTGGATTATGGGAAGAAAATTGCATGGCTGAAATATGAGGTTTACCAGGCTCTTGTGCTGTCTGAGCTAGTTACCGCTTCAAACACTACCAGAAAAGTACATATAGAATGAACTAATGAGAATGTCTTTGTACGTAGAAAATCTGACAGGAAGGCCTTGGAATTGCATAAACATTTGGTGTTGGCACTTGTTATGCTTAAATCAACCTTGCTTACTGAGCCTTATTTGATTTTTGTTGACAATTGTTATCACTGTTACCTCCTAAAAATATTTTTGCCTTGGTTGCTATACCAAATGCTCATGTTTCCCAAACAGTAGTCATTGGTGGAGAATCTCTCCCCTTGACATTGTGACAACCTTCCAAGACAAAATACCATTAATCATCTTTTTTCTGTGACTTTTATTGTGATCTTCATCACAAATGTATTATTCTCCTTCTTAAAGGTATGAATTTCATGCAGGTCAGACCTGATTATTGTTTCAACAGATGTTAACTACAAAAAACATTTGTTTGTCTGTCACTGGATTTGTAAGGGGTGCTGTAAACAAATGACTGTGCCTTATTAAATTATTGTTTTAATTGTTTTTATATGATCAAGTGTGAGCAATGTTTATTTGGGTTTTAAAAGTTTTAACCTTTTGATGTTTTTATTATTGCATGCATATTATTGTTGGCTGCATACTTTATGGAAATTATTTTCTGAAATAAACATTTAAGACTGACTGACTGAATGGCATGCTGGCCTTCTGCCCTGTTGCCTGAGAAAGGGAGAAATGGCCTACTCTTTTAATACAGACCCATGAGAGTGACTGCCAGGGCCAGCTGACTAGCCTCCTGTTCTGAACCACATGGATATAACAAACTCCATTAACCTGCTCTGCATCTACCCAGCTGCCCAGGCTCAACCTGGCCAGCCTGTGCCCTGCTGCTAGCCTCTGCTAGAGTGAGTCTTAGTCCCCAAGATGTGACCCCTCTCCCGGTCCTAGAGCCTTGGTTAACATCAGAGCGTACTCCTCCTATCCCAACTGTGGGTTCTCTCAGAACTGAAACAGTGTGCCACAACTTGGTGCCGCATGACTTAGGACCTTGCATTGCCGTCCTTTGTAGCTCCTGATTGGGAGCCTCATCAGAACTGACGCAACGCAATGCATCTCGATGCAGCACCACATGTTGCAGCACCTCACAGCTTTTGATTGGCAGCCTCATCAGAACCATCGCAGCACGATACATCTCAATGCAGGACCTTTCACCACAGCACCTCTCAGGTGCTGATTGGCGGCCTCATCAGAATGAACACAGAATGACATATCTTGACGGAGGACCTTGCAGCCCAGCATCTCACAACTCCAGATTAGCCACATCATCAGAATCGACGCAGCGCAATGGATCTCAACTCTTGACCTCACATTAGAGCATCTCAAGACTCCTGATCGGTGCCTCATTGGAACCTACGCAGTTTGATGCAACCCAACACAACACCTCACAGCTGCTTATAGGCAGCCCCATTAGAACAGACACAAGTCGACACAGTGTATAATCTCGCATCTCAGTTAAAGTACACTCAGGTGCCTGGCCCAGTGGGCCAATCTCTGTCCTGTACGCAGCCCATACTTCATTGCAGTTGCTCAAACTTGTGACTTTGTCTTGGTTCTTTTGCGACCATATAACTACAGTGGGTGCTTTGTGATGTTTGGTGCTAGTTTTACCTAAGACTTCGAAGCTGCATGTCTCCATCTCTACTTATTGGATTCTTGTTGCTCTGGTACCATGTGATGTAATACATTTTACTATTTTCCTAGATTACTGTAGGCTTTTTCTTGTGTTGTGATTTCACTTTATTTGTGTTTGAGTATTGCGTAAATACTTTACACATTGCCTCTTAATTATGACTGTGTGCCTCTGAGCCAAGCTACTCAGAGGGTTAAGCACAGGTTGATTAGTGACTTTTGGTGGCTCACTCTGACAGGGATTGTGGCTGTTGCGTGAGCAGGGTTTACATCCCACTCAATTTAACAACCCAATTTCTTACACTGTCATTCTGTCATTCTGTGGATAGTAACTAAGAGGTATCTGTGCTCTCAAATACAGCTGCGGCCCATAATTTTAGGCTTAGTGGCCACAAGAAGAATGTCTGTCAGGCTGAGTAAAGGTCAGCCTGACAGACACTCTTCATTTTCAGGTCCGGCAGGCAGGAGCTAGAGATTCCCTATTTGCGCAGACTCCTGGATGCCTGAGCTGAACTTTGCTGTGCTGAAGAGGTCATCAAATTCTTTGATTGATTGACAGTGCTTGGAGGCGTGACCTCCTCAGGTCAGCAAAGGTCCTCGTGGCCCTCCCCCTCGGTTACGAGGGTTGGTGTCACTCATTGCTTCTAACCTGGACGCTTCAGTTTTAAGCCCTGAAGCGCACAGGACCGAGTGTCAATCAGTGACACATCGTCACAGTGGCCACTGACCCCATCCCACTCTCTGATGAGTTTGGGAATGCTGCCTTCCCTCATTGGCAGACCTAAGGTCAGCCAAGGAGGGAAGGCAGCAGTCCCAACCCTCCTGGAACCTCCGAGGCTGACCTGCAGGTAAGTGTATTTTTAAAAACAAAATTATGAATATTTGGTGCATGCGTGTATGTTTGAATATTTGGTAATGAGTGTTGTGAATGGATGCGCGTGTGTGTGAATGAATGAGTGTAAGTGAGCGTGTATGTGTGCGTGAGTGTCCCATCCACCCCCTCCTAAAATTACCAGCCGCGACTGCTCAAACGATTAAACAATGCTCTGGCATCCAACCACTGGCTGTTCTCCCACAGAAGTCAGTTCGGGTAATGACCTACTCCAAAAAATATATTAAATATCCTCATACAGGTAGGAAGTAAAGTCATTGTCTCCTCCAGCCAGTTTACTAATCAAAGGTTCGTTGGTCACTTCAGTTGCACATAGTAGGAGGCACTGAGCGCAGGACTGGAGTGTTGAGAAATGCAACGGGAACAACAGGAAACTGATGTAAGCGGTGAATGGAAACCGCGAACGGAAAGCAGAAATACGTAACATTAGTCACATTTTATAATAAAATCCTAAAGCACGCGCAGATTGACATCCGGCTGGATTAGTCAATGCACGGGCAATATCCCGTAATGGTACCCGAGCTGGCAGGGGCAGAGAGCGACGGGTGGCACATCTGATGCAGAATTACATGTGTGGCAGAGAAACCGGGCTCCCTTGGTGCAGGGCTATCAGAGCTTCCAATGGAAATAAAGAAGCGCAGGGGATCACTATTTCGAGTACCTGCTTGCCCCGGTACTCTCCGATTAAATGCGCCACAGCCGACACGTGCTGGTACTCTCTTATTAAATGCACTACGCCCCTTTGGATACCAGCATTAAATGCATCGCACCACTGTCAACACGTGCTGGTACTCTCCTATCAAATGAATTGAACTCCTTCCATTAAGTGCTGGTACTCTCCTATGAAATGCACTGCACCTCTTCTGATACACGCTGGTACTCTCCTACTAAATGCACTGCACCCCTTCTGATACCGGCTGGTACCCTCCTATTAAATGCACTGCACCCCTTCTGATATGTGCTGGTACTCTCCTATTAAATGCACTGCACCCCTTCTGATACACGCTGGTACTCTCTTATTAAATGCACTGCACCCCTTCTGATACACGCTGGTACTCTCTTATTAAATGCACTGCACCCCTTCTGATACCCGCTGGTACTCTCCTTTTAAATGCACTGCACCCCTTCTGATACCCGCTGGTACTCTCCTTTTAAATGCACTGAGCCCCTTCTGATACGTACCGGTACTCTCCTATTAAATGCACTGCGCCCCTTCTGATACGTGTTGGTACTCTCTTATTAAATGCATCACACCACTGTCAACACATGCTGGTAGTCTCCTATGAAATGCATTGAACCCCTTCTTTTACGTGCTGGTACTCGCCTATTAAAAACATTGCTCCCCTTCTGATATGTTCTGGTATTCTCTTATTAAATGCATCACACCACTGTCAACACACGCTGGTACTCTGCTATGAAATGCATTGCACCCCTTCTATTACGTGCTGGTACTCGCCTATTAAAAATACATTGTACCCCTTCTGATACGTGCTGATACTCTCTTATTAAATGCATTGTGCCCCTTCTGATACACGCTGGTACTCTCCTATTAAATGCATTACACCAATGCTGATATGTGCTGGTACTCTCCCATGAAATGCATCGCACCTTTTCTGATATGTGGCAGTACTCTCCTATTAAATGCATCGTTCCGCTGTCAACACATGCTGGTACGCTCCTATTAAATGCAATTCACCAATGCTGGTATGTGCGGGTAATCTCTCGTGAAATGCATTGCACCCTTTCTGATAAATGCAGTGTACCACTATCAACATACGCTGGTACTCTCTTATGAATTGCATTGCACTCCTTCTATTACGTGCTGGTTCTCGCCTATTAAATAGATTGTACCCCTTTTGATACGTGCTGGTACTCTCCTAATAAATGCGTCGCATCACTATAAACACACGCTGGTACTCTACTATGAAATGCATTGCACTCCTTCTATTATGTGCTGGTTCTCGCCTAATAAATACATTGTACCCCTTCTGATACGTGTTGGTACTCTCCTATTGAATGCATCACACCATTGTCAACATGTGCTGGTACTCTCCTATGAAATGCATTGAACCCCCTCTATTATGTGCTGGTACTGTCCTATTAAATACATGCTCCCTTTCTGATATGTGCTGGTACTCTCTTATTAAATGCGTTGCACCCCTTCTGATACACACTGGTACTCTCCTATTAAATGCATTACACCAATGCTGATTTGTGCTTGTACTCTCTTGTGGAATGCATTGCACCCTTGCTGATAAATGCATCGCACCACTGTCAACACATGCTGGTACTCTCCTATGAAATGCATTGCACCCCTGCTATTACGTGCTGATACTCTCCTATGAAATGCATTGCACCCCTTCTATTACATGCTGGTACTCTCCTATGAAATGCATTGCACCCCTGCTATTACGTGCTGATACTCTCCTATGAAATGCATTGCACCCCTGCTATTACGTGCTGATACTCTCCTATGAAATGCATTGCACCCCTTCTATTACATGCTGGTACTCTCCTATGAAATGCATTGTGCCACTTCTGATACGTGCTGGTACTCTCCCAATAAATGCATTGCACCATTGTCAACCCGTGCCGGTACTCTCTATTTCTAGTTAAAGTTGTGCAGATAGTCAGGACCCGGCAGCACCTTCCCATTTATAGCACTAGTCTCCTTGCCTTTTCTCCGCATCATATTAAAAGTGGGCGCTTTGGCCAGTACCGGAGGGGGTTTCTTTCGATTGCACTGATTCTAAAGCTCACACTTGCCCAAAGGAGTGAATACACTAAAGATCTGAACACAGTAAATCCATCAACTGCCTCAGCCTTCATCTCATAAAAATTATGATGCAGAAAACAACCATGTTTTTAACTTTTTCCTACATTCCATGGAGTGGTGCTCCACAGTGTGGCCTCAGACACAGAAAAGGGGGTGTTTGGACAATGTATTGAGTTTTAATATCGAAATACGGAAATATTGGAATAAAATATCAAGATACAGAAATTTCGTGATGCAGAAATATCATTGTTGAGAATATTGTTTCTTAGGTAAGTAATATCAGTAACAATAATATTACTGTTGTTCATATTGTTTTCAATTATATAGCTGTAAAGGATATTGTTTTCTAATTATTGTAATGTGTTTTACCTTAGATATTATTTTATGTGTCATTGTTTGTATAATTGTTATTATTTTTAAACATAGTTTGCAATTTAAGTGATTTCAACATTTTAATTAAACTGTTAATGTTTATTTATATTATCATAGCATGTTGTTAAGGTTGTAGAGGAATGCGGTAGGAAGTTAATTAAGTAATTTCAATTAATTCATATTTTTTAAGTCAGCATGTGATTGATATTAATTATGTATATAAAGTAGTAATGATTTAATTAATTATATTTAGGTGTGGGTTGCTATGTTTGTAGGGGGTATAGGTTAGGAAGTTAATTAGATAATAATTAATACATAATTATTAACTGAATATTAAATTGATTTCTAATTATGTAAATTATGTAAAAATTATTTGTTTTAGTTAAATTGTATGTGTGGTTTACTGGGTGCTTAGGGTGGAAAGTTAATTAGCTAACAATTAGTTAATTATGTATTGTATTATTCATCATTTAATTTATTGTTAATTATGTAAATTGTGTAATATTTCATTTTTCAGTCATACTTAAGGTGCAGGCTGCTAGGTTTTAGGGGTATAGGGTTTGAAGTTAATTAACAAATATGAATCAACAATCAATTATTAATTGATGATTATGTATATCATATAATACTGATTTATTTTAGTTATATTTCAATTGAGGGTTGCGAAGTTTGTAGGGGTATTGGGTGAGACATTAAAAAGGTAAAATTAAATAACTAAACAATTATTAATTAATAATGAATTAGTTATTTGATTATGAGTTGTGTAAATTGTGTTACACTGTGGGGTGCTAGGTTTGTAGGGCACATTGTGGGATGTTAATTAAGTAATGCATACATAGAATTTATTTAACTTTCGAATTAATTATTAACTTGTTTAATAATCATGTAAATCCTTCAATTTTAAAACAAAATTATATAGATATTTTTAATACATCATGTTCAGATTAAGAGTTTTGTGTTTGTTCTACATTATTAGAGTTATTCAAATATGTAATGAGTTTGAAGTGCAGTCCTTTACCTACTGTTGTTTAGACTGGAGTAGGAATAGTAAATTTAGCCCCTTCGAAGTCCAACGCTTTCCGTACTGTTGCACGGACTGGAGAGGGAATAGCAAATTTAACTCCTCAGAAGACTAAAGCCTTCCTTACTGTTGCACAGATCAGAGTGGGAATAGTACATTTGACTCCTCCAAGGTCCAATGCTTTCCCTACTGTCTGCCAGATTGGAGTAGGAATAGTAAATATTACTCCTTCAAAGTCCAACACTTTCCCTAATGTTGCACAAAGTGGAGTACAAATGGTATACAATTCCCAGACTCATACTTTTCCTAATCTTGTGCTAATATAGACACTTTTATTATTTGTTTATGTTTTCAATTTTTAAATTTTAAATTATGTGTGTATATATATATATATATATGTATATATATATATATATATATCACCTGTGACCAAGGTGTCAATGATGCCAAAATGTGTTAAGCGTCTTTTTGCCTTTGATGCACGGTTTTGTTCAGCTTGAATCTGTGACATAATAAATTAGAAACTTCCAAGTGTGCATCTCTCTTGTGGATTTCGAGGGATGTGTTTTGTTTGCATATATATATCTGGGCTTGTGGATATCCGCTGTTCCAACTGGCCCCGTGCTGAAATCTGATCGGCTGCTGGCACTTCAACAAGGAAATGTTGGCAGCCATCTTTGAACTTGGCTGCAGCCAAGTTCAAGAGACAAAGTGAAAAAAAAGAAAGGGGTCGGGGGAGGGGTAGCCTGAGCCCCCAGCTTTGGTCTAGGGGACCCTCAGGGATCCCGCCAAAGCTAAAAATCAACAGATTTTCCCGACATTTAAAAAAAAAAAGGGTGATCTCCCACCCTTTCCTTTTAATTAGCCCCTGGGTGGGTCAGGTCCTGGGGACACTGGGGGCTTTAGAAAGGAGGGGTCGCACAGGGCTCCGCACCTAGGGCTTCTATAAGCCCTGGGGACTACCACCTCCCCAGGGCAAAGATACAATTTGATGTGGGAGGTCATGCATCCCCCCACAGCTCCGGGGACCACCACCACCCCAGGGCAGAATACAATATAGGGCTCATTACAAGTTCGGCGGAAGGTTTACACCATCCGCCAAACTTCAGATGGGGAGGTTGCCACCATTCAGGCTACGGCGCCGCTGGCCTCATTAAGCGCTTTCCGCTAGGTCAGAGGGTGGAAACCTGAGTTTCTGCTTGCTGGCCTAGTGGGAAACAACCTACAGCATTGTCTCCGGCTTGAAATCAAGCCTGCGGCAATAATGTAGAGCGTAGGGTTCACCAGCACCCTTGCAATGTTCACTGTCTGTGGTGCAGAGAGTGAACATTACAATGGTACTGGCCATGGTGGCCCCTGCACTTCCCATGCCAAGTGATTGGGCAGTGCATGAGCCCCATGGGGCCCCCTGCACCTGTTCTCCACCAGCATTTTCGTGGCTGTGGTACTGCCATGAAACCACTGGCATAGACGGGGTTCGTAATCCCCAGGTCTGCCCTGGCTGATTAGGACCGCCGCCACCTCCAGACCACAAGAATCTCCTATCCTGGCGGAGCTGGCGGTTCCCTAGCAGCCCGACTGCCAGGGTTATAATGTGGCAGTCTAGTGACCGCCAGACTCCTAATGAGGCCTTATGTATGTGGAGGGCCGCATCCCCGTGCTATAGGTAGAGGGGCTACGTGACTCCCTCCCCCCCCCCAAAAAAAATACATTTTGAAGGCTGAGCCCTGGGGTATGGGATTTCTGGGGACAAAATTGGCCAAGGGAGGGCCATGTGAACCTGTGGCCAACTTCCACTGCGCATGTCCAAAGGCCCAGCACATAGTTGAAGGCAGTGCGTGGCAATTCACTGAAAAAAACAAAGGTTCCATGGACGTTATAGTTAGGTTCTGAATTTACTCCTACAAAACTGTAGAAATTCAGCAGGTATAGTTACCTGAACTAACTATAACGTCCGCTTCCTTAATGCACTGCTTATGACCTCACATATTACATCACTCATGACATGGTCAGTGACATCACTGATGACACCACTGTTTTTTTCAGTAAATTTCTACATTTTTTTAAATTCTATTTCCTAACTATAACGTCCCTGTAGCCTTTGTTTTTTTCAGTGAATTTCTAAGTTTTTTTTAATTGTATTTCCTAACTATAACATCCCTGTGACCTTTTGTTTTTTCAGTGAATTCCTATGTTTTTTTTAACGTATAGTAATTTTAAGCACCCACACTTGCACCATGCACTGACTTCTCCCGTGCGTAGCAAGGGTTGCCCACAAGGACTGGCCTGCAGCCAGTGCCTGCGGCCAAACCTCCTAACTACCCAACCCTATGTTGTGCACGGCCCTTTAACATGCACAGCGGAAGTTAGCAGCGGCCTCTGTGGGTGTGAAAATAGGTGTGAGAGGCTGTATCTGGGGGTATTAGTGGCTGTCAGATTGTCTGTCACTGTGTGAGAGTGCATACATCAGTGTTTTAGTGGGTGCGTCAGTATGTGCGCGGGTCTGTGAGTGGGTGCATCAGGGTGTCAGTGGGTGTGTGATGGTCTGAGTGGGTGTGTTAGTGAGTGCGCAACTGTCTGAGTGGGTCTGACTGGGTGCATGATGGTTTGACTGGGCCTATGAGTGAGTGCATGAGGGTCTGAGTAGGTCTGTGAGTGGCTATGTGAGTGTGCAAGTGGGTCTGTGAGTGCGTGCGTGTCTGAGTGGGCCTGTATGTGGGTGCGTAAGTGTCTGAGTGGGTGTGTGAGTGGGAGAATTGATTGAAAGAGTGAGAGAGAAAAAAAAGTGAGAGGGAGAGAGATAGAGTTTTTAAGGCTTTAAAGTCTGATATACTTAGAATGAGTTATTTCTCTCCAATTTAAAATAAAAAACTGTATTTGTTTTCTTTTTTAAATAGAATAATTTTTTTATTAAAAAGTCAATTCACGCCCTTAGGTAACTATAACTCACGCCTTTGCCATGCACAGTTTACTTATCAATAATGTTATTACAAACGTTGCAGTGATATCAAATATGTCATACAAGATCTCATCAATGACGTAAAATGTGGAGTAATTAGCTGTGCATGGCGAAGGCGCAAGTTATAGTTATTGTGGGGCCCGAGTTATAGCTACTTGAAAGAACTCTAACTAAAACAGATGAATTTCTATGGTTTTGTTTGAGTAAATTCAGAACCTAACTATACCATCCTTGTAACCTTTGTTTTTTTCAGTGAATTTCTATGGTTTTCTTTAACATAAAGTAGTTTTAATTACTATGGCCCTCATTACGAGTTTGGCAGAGGGGATTACTCATCACAAATGTGATGGATATCCCGTCCACCGTTTTACAAGTTCCATAGAATATAATGGAACTTGTAATACGACGGCAGGGATATCTGTCACATTGTGATGGAGTAATCCCCTCCACCAAACTTGTAATGAGGCCCTTCATGTTTTCCCAACCCGCGCCGTGCACTGCCTTGCAGCCAAGCCCTTATTACCACCCAACCCTGCGCCATGCAAGGCCTTTAGCTGTTCACAGCTCAAGTTGGCCACAGGCCCGGTCTCTTTCAGTAGATGTGTGAGTGGGTGCGTGAGTGGGTCTGAAAGTGGGTGTGTGAGTCTATGAGTGAGTCTGAGTGGGTGCATTAGTGTTTGAGTGGGTGTGTGAGTGGGCACCTGAGCCTCTGAGTGCATGTAAGAGTGAATGAATTAATGTATGAATGAGTATTTCGTTTTTCTTTCAAAAATTTTCATAATCGTAAATATTTTCAAATAATTCACAGAAATTCATGAAAATTCACAGATTTTTATGATTTTCACGCACCATGGTGCAAAATGATATTCAATTTATAATTTGCCCCTAAACACACCTATATCACACCCCTTGGGTCAGGGTACCTTCACCTGGCCCCTTATGCCACTTTCAATTTGATTTTTCACCCCCGGGGACTCTTCCTCTCTCTCTCTCTCTCTCTCTATATATATATATATATATATATATATATATATATATATATATATAAATATATACAAAAGTCGAAGCGCTTAAGGGCTGTCCCAAGGCCCCTACTTTTAAAAAAAAGTTTATACATTATTTTTTCATTTTTATAATAAAGCCCTTCACGGGCTATGTGGGACCACGAGGGATCCCTCAAGGGCTCCCCCGCGGTCCACTCTTTTTTTTTGTGGGTTTTTTGTTTTTTGAACAATGCCCTTACGAGCTACCGGGCACTGCGGGGGAAGCCTTAAGGCTTCCTTCACACTGCCAATGCTTCAGCAAGCATGGAGATGCTTTGACAGAAGCTCTGTGCTTGCTGAAGTGTTTGAAAACTTTGGATTTTGACAGCGGTACCTGCTTTAAAGGTCCCGCTGTCAAAACCTGAAGTGCTTGCTGTGGTTTGGCTGCAGCGCTGCAGCCAAGCCACAGCAAACAGCTATATCCTGGGAGTGGGCACCCTGGGACATAGCAAAAGCTGGCCCTGGGAGGTGGCGCTCCCCAGGGCCATCAGAGGCTCCTAGAGGGGGCCAAGCGGCCCCCTCCAACTACAGTCTTGCCCCAGGGGGTGGTGATCCCTAGGGCAGTGGGGGGGCACAGGTTCCCCCGCTTTATTTACAAGAATGCCTCGGGAAGGGGTGGTCCCCAGGGCATGAACAGTGCATGTCTAAGATGTAGATTTGTTCTTGACATTGTGGTTGCTTCTAGCTTGAACGTCAGATCCAAGGAGGATACAGGTTTGTAATCCCCAAAACAGTACACTAGGTAATGAAAGATCACAAGAAAATAAGAGACAGCCAGGGCAAAAATATGGATCCCAAAGGATACAATGAGTCACAAGAAAATGTAATATCCAAGAAAGAAGTGACTCAAACAGGTGGTCTCACCAAAGAACAAAAATATATTTCCACTGCAATGTTTCAGCTTCCGCCTTCCTCAGGTAGTAGAAGATGGTTTGCTCAGTGGATGCACAGCTAACACTGCTGGATTTTCAAAACGCATCATGAGTGAAGATTCCAATTGGATTGTGGAATTAATGCAGTCCTGAGAACTCCTTAGATATGCAGAAATCAAGTGGTATTGTCGAACAAGTTGCTTATGCATTTTCTGGTAGAGACTCTATCTAGCTGCAGATTCCTTACCTTTGAATTCCCTGGTATCAGCTTTGAATCCGGAGTTGTTTGCTGAGCAATACCCTGTGTGGACCATTGGGTGGTGTCGTTCGGATCCGCGTGCATCGTTCGGCTCCGTGTGGCATCGTTGGAGCCATCTGTGATGTCACGATCACCTATGAAGGCACCACCCCAGCACACGTACGTTAGTTCTTTTACCCACAAACGTCCATGCTAGAAGCGCAGAAGCATGGATAGAACCAACAGTTTGTCTGTGCAAAACTAGGGCCCTGAAAGAGATAAACCCTAGCCCTACTAGACATATCAGCAGTTCGGTGAGGCATGGGTGGTGGAAGGAATTTGCAGCTAGATTGAGTTTCTACCAGATAATGCATTACCGAAGGTAATTAACTTGTTCATCTGATAGAGACTTCTAGCTGCAGATTCCTTACCTTTGAATAGATACCCAAGCCATAACCTCATTGCGGTGGGCTGCGGATACCTCTACTTACACTAAAATTCCTGTAGGACTGAATGGGCAAAGTGTCCGTCTCTCCGTACCTGATTGTCCAGGCACTAATGTTATTGCAAACGTGTGCAAAGATGCCCACGTTGCCGCCTGACAAATGTCCAGGACTGTAACACCCTGAGCTAGCCCAGTGGTAGCAGCTTTGCCCGTGGTAGAATGAGCCCTCAGGGGGCTTCTTCCTGGTCAATGCGTAGCAGATCTTGATGCAGAGAATAACCCAGCGTAAAATGGTTCACTTCTGCACTGCCCGACCCTTCTTTGCTCCAATAGTACCCTACAAAGAGTTGGGCATCTGCCTGGAACTCTAATGTGCGATAAAGGTAGAACGGCAACTCTCTTTTTGGGTCCAGTCGGTGGAGTCTCTCCTCTTTCTTAGAGGGATGTGGTGGAGCAAACAAGATGGGCAAGGTGATGTTATGACCCAGATGAAATGGGGTCACCACATTGGGGAGGACAGAGGCACGAGTTCTGAGTATCACCTTCTCTGGATAGATAGTGAGATACGGTGGCTTTGATGACAGAGCTTGCATCTCACTCACCCTCCTGGCAGATTTTATTGCCACTAAGAAGGCTGTCTTGAGGGTGAGCAGCCGGAGGGAACAGTTGTGTAAAGGCTCAAAGGGAGCACAATCAGAAAAGTGAGGACCAGATTTAAGTCTGAATGGGGCATAACAAAGGGCATAGGGGGAACATATGTACAAGCCCTCTGAGGAATCTATCTGCAATGGGGGATTTGAAAAGTGAAGGCTGATCAGGCAGCCAAACGAATGCCAATAAGGCTGAAAGATAACCCATGAGAGTACCTAAGGCAGAACCCTGCTGGGCAAGGGAAAGTATAAAGAGAAGGATATCAGAAAGAGAAGCAGAAAGAGGACCAATAGACCTTTCTGTACAATAATATACAAAGCATTTCCAGTGGCAGGCGTATACCATTTTAGTGGAGGGACACCTGGCTGCCAAAATAACTTTACAGACTTCGGCAGGAAGGTCAAAAGCCATCAACTGCTGCTGCTCAATCTCCACGCATGAAGGTGCAGGTTGAGCTCCCCTGCTGCTGAGACAGAAGATCCTCCCGAAGGGGCAGCTAATCGGAGGACTGATGCTCGTTTTGAGAAGCTCGTGATACCAGACACTCCGTGCCCAATCTGGAGCCACAAGGATGACTTGGGCCCAGTCATTCTTGATCTTCTTGACAACTCTGGGCAGAAGTGGTATAAGTGGAAAAGCGTACAGGAGGCCTGAACTCCACTCACGATAAAAGCGTTGTAGAGCAATTGCCACCTTGGAAACTCCAACGCCCAATACTGCTGACATTGCGTGTTCTCTGCGGAGGTGAACAAATCTAACCAAGGCTCTTTCCACTGCTGAAAGAGTCCTTGTGCCACCTCCGGATGGAGATACCATTTGCGATCCGCTAAGCATCGACGGCTGAGTTCGTACGCCCGGGTGTTCAGAAAACCTGCAGGTTTTGAACTACCAGGGTTATGCCCAGCCATGTCCAGAGACCGAGAGCTTCTTGACAAAGGGTCCACAACCCCACACCGCCCTGCTTGTTGCAGTACCACATTGCGGAGGTGTTATCAGTGAACACCTGCACTATCTTCCCTTTCACAACAGGAAGAAATGCTTTCAATGCCATTTGGATCGTCCCGTGAGCTCCTCCTCGTCCTGGACTGTGACCTCCTAGGATTCACACCTATCGAGGTCGACTTCTGGGCTGCCATGAGCTTTAGAGACCGCTCTCGAAAGCTTTCAGGGCCATGGCCTGGCAGTCAGAGCACGACTGTCGAGGCAGAGACACACCGGGTGGGGGTCCGTCACCGACATGGCACGATGGCAGGCGCCACAAGGGTTGAACCCTCGATGACATCTCGCACAGAAAACAAATCTTCGACAAACGGGTCGTGAAAAGGCCTGCCAAAAAAGGCAGAGGATAGCTGGATCCCAGACCTCCGCTTAACTCGCACGGAAGGAAAAGAACTGACGTACGCGCACCGGGTGGTGCCTTTATAGGTGACTGCGATGTCACAGACGGCTCCAATGATGCTGATGACGCCACGCGGAGCCGAACAACACACGCAGATCTGAACGACACTACCCGATGGCGTGCGCATGGTATTGCTCAGCAAAAAAATCCAGATTCGAAGCTGACACAAGGGAATTCAAAGTTAAGAAATCTGCAGCTGAATGCAGTGATTTTAAATGGTACAACTAGAAGTTTTCTCTGATGTCCAGTAGTTCTTCCTTTAAGACATGTTCCATAGGGAAAACCTTTAAATCTGATAGCAAATGGTCCACAAGGTTAAAATGATTGGCTACAGACTGGTCAATTTTTTTCTTAATTACTGCTGACTAGTGGTTCCTGAATCGTCGACGGAGGTCATTCACTGTTTGGCCTACATATTGTTTTTTACAGCTTTGGCGTTGGCACTGAATCACATAAATAATGTATGTAGAGTGACATGTAAGATGCTGTCTTATTCCATAAGTCCCTCCTGTAACAGAGCTAGGTATTGATGATGTTTGTAAAAGGTATTCACATGTGGTGCACCTTTTAGAACCACAGCAATAAACTCCTGCATTTATTCCAGCTTGATTAAGTTCAGCTCTCACAATAAGCAATCGTAAATTGGGAGCTCTGCTGTAAGCAATGACTGGTGTTTTTGGAGAAGGCTTTTGCAATTTTTCACAAGTGGAAAGTAAGGGAAAATGTGTATGTATTATATTTCTGTAGTTGGGAGCTGATGGATGACAGTAAATCACAAATGGGATTCTGTCACTTTTGTTTCTTCTGTTGGTATTCCAAATAAGTGCTTCCCTGGGTAATTGCAAAGTCTTGTTGCAGAATGATATGCAGAGGATAGCCTTGCTTTTTAAATAAGGTAACAAGCTCCTGTAGATGGTCTTTACAGGTGTCTTCATTGCTGCAGACAAGCCTGGGTGCTTGGCTGTAGATGATACTGACTTTAGTGTGGCGTGGGTGACATGAAGTCCAGTTTAGATACAAATGAGCATCTGTAGGCTTGTGGTACAGATCAGTTATAATTTTGTGTTCATGAATGGTGAGTAACACATCCAGAGAAGGGAGATGACTCTTCTTTTAAGTATTGTTGCTGGTGAATTTAATGGTAGGATGGATACTGTTGATAAAAGCTGTAAATTTCTCCAATGCTCTGCTTCCTGCACTCTATATTATAAATATTTCATCAAGGTATCGTAGCTATACCAGTGGTTTGATGCTAGAATTTGCAAGTATATAGTCCTCCAGTTTGCCTATGAAGATATTTGCATAGGAAGGAGCCATTTGAGTGCCCATGGAAGTTCCTTGTATCTGCAGATAGTGTTTACCATTCAAGGTAAAATTGTTGGATTTAAGGATAATTCTTGCAAAGTTGATAAGCACATTTGTTAATGTTTTTTTCACATATCTTTTATTAAGAGCTTCAGTTAATGTCATAAGCCCGTCAACATGTGGTATATTGGTGTATAATTATGTAACATCAAATGTAGCTATATATATATCTATGTATCTATGTATATGTATATATGCATATATATATATATATATATATATATATATATATATATATATATATATATATGCATATATACATATACATAGATATATATACAAAAGGTTTAGTTAGGTCACATTTTAGACATACATAACCATCACTCATGACATCGTCATGAGTGATGGAATATGTGAAGTCATAAGCAATGCATTGTGGGGGCCTAAGTTATAGTTATAGTTAGCTCAGGTAACTATAACTGCTGAATTTCACTGATTGCATGTCTGAAATGTGACCTTACTATAATGTTATAACCAGGTAGGTGACATGCACTCTTTGTCCAGATGGAGTGAGTGGAATTACTGTTGTTGAACATCGAGCATGTTCAAACATCTTATCACAATGCACTCAACTTGACTTGTAAGAGCACAAATACAGAGGCTGGAGAAGGAAGGTGATTCCGGTGCATTTTCTGACCAGCCAGAACCATCATCTGGTGCATGCCATAATTATGGAGTTTCTCCAACAATCCCAGAATTTGCAGAAGTCGGGATTGTTTTTCGCAAATGTGACAACGTTTTGAGTGTTGCTGAACAAGCTTCTCCAAATCTGGTGCAAACAATCAAGGTGCACAATGCAAAAATTACATTGTTTTAGTTTTTCTGCTTTTGTGGAATACGCAAATTGTTTTGCTTGCATTGCAAGTAATGTTCTTATTTCAGAAAATACCACTAAAACACAAAAGAAAATTCAAAATAGTTCAAAAGCGCAAAAAACACACAAAACTCCCAAAAGCAAATAAATAAAGGTTGGTTCTTTTTAGAAATTGCATGACTGATTTTAAGGGTGAATGGGTGTACGAGAGCTTGTGTAGTTGAGTGATAGTATGTATCAACTAGTGAATGAATGAGTGACTTACTGCATGAGTAGCTGTATGTATGTTGACTGGGAGAGTGAATGAGTGTATGGCTCAGTGAATGGGTGCGTGAATGGCTGTATGGGTGAGTGACTGGTTTCATGAGTAAGTGTATGGGTAACTGAGAGGGTATGTGAGTGGGTGCACAGGTGAGTGTGAGGAAGGGCCTCTTTTGACATGGCTAGCCCCCACTTTTTACCTGATATTTGATGTGGTTTCAAAGTTGATAGCACCCAGGGCCGCTGCTAACCAGGTTCCCTCGACCAGATCTCTTTCCATAAACGGTTGTGGTGCATTGGCACAATTGGAAACACTTTTAGGTGCCACTATAAGTCCATAGTAAATGGTACTAAGGTACCCAAGGCATGAGGTACTAAGGGTAGCAGTTTGTGCCACCCTCAGGGACCATGCATCCAAGTGCAGCCAGCACTGCCATTGCAGGCTGAGTGTCCTGGGGCAATCCCAAATTGCAAAACTGGCATGGCCCACAGTGTGTGTGTTCTATCCACTACATACTGCATGCAATATAATTAAGTCACCCCTCTGGCAGGCCTTCCAGCCCTAGGCAGGGTGCGCTATGCTGCTTGTGTGGGCCTAGATTGAGGAGCAATATGCCCCTACTGTGTCCCTGCCAAACCTGAGGCATAGTAATTGAACAGAGCAGCCATTTTACATGTGTGTGCTGGACACTAGTCAGTATGAGTTTCACAGCTACATGATGACCACTTTGAATCCTAGGGTGTTTGGTATCAAACAACTCAGAATGATAAATCCAAACTGGTACAAGTATTGGATGTAGTGCAAAATGTACCCAGGGGCCACCTTAGAGGTGCCCCTGCAAAAGCTAACTACCCTGGAATGGTTGCTGGCCAGTCACAACCACCCTGTCACCACCAGACAAGATTCTGAAACCCTGGGGTGAGAGCCTGTGCTCTCTGGGTCCAGAGAACAAAGGACTTCCTTGGTGGAGGTGTCACATCTTCCTCCTCAGGAATTGCGCTGTCCTGCTAGCGAGCTTCAAAAGGATTACAGCCTTTGAAACTCAACCCCCAGGCATGCTGCTAGCAGCAGATGGATGCACCATTGCAAACCCCCACTTTTGGTGGGAGCAACGGCGGGAAAACACACAAAGGACAGGAGAAGTTGTCTGCCCCAGTTTGCATCACCCCTAAGGTGTGGCACGCGAGGTGGCCCCTCCATTTCATTTTTCTCCATCTTGCATGGAAGGAAAATAGCCAATCAGGTGTAGGGAAGTGATCTCTGCCCACAGGAAGTGGTCACTTAGTGGTTGTAGCCACCCTAAGGAAGATGACCCATTGGTCACTACTAAGTACTCCCCTAAACGCCCACTAAATACAGTATTTAGTGAGCACCCCTAGTCCAGAGTTTCAGATTCCAAGAATACAAGAAGATAAGCAACAAAGAAGACCCAAGGCTTGAGAACTGAAGTCCTGCTGCACTCAAAAAAAGACACCAAACTCTGCCTGCTGCAAGCAGGACTCAACAATCACCGCTGAGGGGTTGCTCAGACATTGGACAGGCTGTGCAAACCCCCAGAGGACCTCCATTCTTCTAAACATTGCTGAAGATCTCCCTTCAGAGTGAAGGCATCACTCTCCAGCAACCCGGACCAAATGACCAATGAAGTTCAGATCACTGACTGGCTGCTGTCCAAGGTACTGAATGCCACAGCCAGACCACAATTAAACTGAAGAGCCATGAGGACAGAACCTGCAACTGTGCCAAGGTTGGTGGCACTTTGACCTCCAGTGGCTGAATCGTGCAATAGCCCCAGGTACTGGTCACTCAACATTGAACACCCAGAAGGACAGTCCACCCCGGACTACCAAAGGGACAGGATGAATCCCCATTCAAGGAACTTAAAAAAACCCTAGGACTTCCCACCAGAGTACTCCTGCTGACTTGCAAGCGACCCTCAAAGTGACCTACTTCCTGCTTCCAAGGGCACCTTTGCTCACACAGCTCCTGGCTCATTGATTCGCTCTGCATCCAGCTGCCCTGCGCTTTGCACCGAAGATCCAGCTATGTTCTAAGGGCCCCCCACCCCTTGTGACCTCAACACTCCAAGTGGACCTACTGGACTCACCTTGAAGTCCAACTGTTCAGTGCTTTTTCAAGTGGTCCCCTGCAGTGGCCTTGCACCACCTCCAAAGACTTTCTGCAGCTGCTCCCATTGAAACCGGGAGTAGCCCAAACTTCTCCAGCTGGTCCACAGGGCCCACTGATGACCTCAACGTACAACCGAGAGGAGACACGGGTAAATGCATTGCCTGATTTTCTATGCATTTTTAAAGCATTTGTCCATTGCTTCCTATAGTGCATAATTACTCACCGAACTGAGACATTTTCTAAATTTTGAAAATTCATAACTTAAAAAGTACTGAGCCAATATTGATGATCTTGGTTTCAAAAGTTTTCTAAAAATCTGAATAATTTTGTAAATGGGTCTCGAGTTATTCTTTTGAGTGTGTACTTTCATTTATTGATACTGTGAGTACAACAAAAGCTTTGCACTTCTCCAAGATTAGCCTAACTGCTCGACCAAGATAACTTAAAAACTAGAGCATTAGGTGGTCTAGTTTTTACCTCTGTACACCAATGTGTGGTTGCCTGGACCCTCTGCAGAGTGTATGTTTTGCACACTACATAGAGTGCCAGCCTCCCACACTCAAACCATAACACACCCATTTGAGGCCCTAAGTTCACCCTCATCCACCCATTCACTTATTTACTCACACCCTCATACACCCAGTCACAGACCTAGTCACACCCTCAAGCACCCAGTCACAGAACCAGTCACACCCTCAAGCACCCACTTGCAGATCCAATCAAACTCTCACACACCCAATCACAGTCCCAGTTATATGCTCACGTACTCATTTTCAGACCCAGTCATACTATCATACATCCATTTACAGGTCCACTCACACCCTGACAAACCCATGCAGAGACGCAGTTACAACCTCATGCACCCATTTGCAGGCTCGCTCACAGTGTCACACACCCATTCACAGATCCACTCGCACCCTGACGCACCTATTTGAAGAACCAGTCACACCCTCATGCACCCACTGACAGGCCCACTCACACTCTCATACACTCATTTGCAGGCCCAGTCACACCATCACACACCCATCTGCAGAACCAGTTACACTCTCACGCATCCATTTGCAGATCAACTTACACTCTGATCTCCCATTCGCAGACCCAGTTACACCCTCATGCACCCATTTGCAGATCCACTCACACCCTGACACACTCATTTGCAGACCCAGTCAGAGCCTTATGCACTCATATGCAGACACAGTCACACCCTCGCGCACCCACTGACAGACCCACTCACGCCTTCATGCAAATATTCACCGACCCACTCAGTCCCTCACACACCCGTTCACAGATCCACTAACATGTTTACTCACCCATTCAGAGACCCAGTGACACCCTTATGCACCCATTGATAGATCCACTTACACCCTGACGCACCCATTTGCAGACCTAGTTACATCCTAATGCACGCATTCACAGACTCACTCACACCTATTGACACTGTCATGCATCTGCTCACCCAGTCCCTCTCTGATTCACCCATTCAGAGACCCACTCACACCCTCATGCACCCATTTGCAGACCCAGTCACGCCCTCATGTACCCATTCATTGATCCACTTACACCCTGATACACCCACTTGCAGACCTAGTCACACTCTCATGCACCCATTCACAGACTCACTCACACCCACAGGCACCCATTCGTAAACCCAGTCACACCCTCAAGCACCAACTTGTGGACCCAGTCACATCATTCTGCACCCATTCACAGATTCACTCACACCCTTACACACCCATTCGCAGACCCAGTCAGATCCTTATGCACTCATATGGAGACCCAATCACACCCTTGTGCCCCTTCTGACAGACTCACTCACACCTTCAGGCTAACATTCACAGACTCTCACACACCCATTCAGATCCACTAAAATGTTTACTCACCCATTCAGAGACCGAGCAACACCATCATGCATCCATTCCCCGATCCAGTCCCACTCTTATGCACCCATTCATTGATCCACTTACACCCTGATGCACCCATTTGCAGACTTAGGCACATCCTCATGCATGCATTCACAGATCCACTCACACCCTAATGCACCCGCTTGCAGACCAAGTCACACTCTCATGCAACCATTCAGAGATTCACTCAAACCCTCAAGCACCCATTGGCAGATGCAGTCACACCCTCATGCACCCATTTGAAGACCCAGCCACACCCTCATGCATCCATTCAAAGATCCACTCACACTCTGAAGCACCCATTTGCAAACCCAGTCACACCCTTACGCACCCATTCACAGACTCACTCACACTGTCACGCACCCATTCACAAATTCACTCACATCATGATGCACTCTTTTGCAGACCTGCATCTGCATTCACAGATCCCCTAACAACCTGATCTACCCATTTGCACACCCAGTAACACGCTCTCTCTCCCATTCACAGACTCACTCACACATTTGCAGTCCAAGTCACACCCTCACCCACCCATTTGCAGACCAAGTCACACCCTCATGCACCCATTTGCAGACCCAGTCCTACCCTTACGCACCCATTCACAGACCCATTGAGACCCTCACGCGCCCGTTCGCAGACCTAGTCACACCCTCATGCACCAAATTGCAGACTCAGTCACACCCTCATGCACCCATTTGCAGATCCACTCACACCCTGACACACTCATTCACAGACTCAGTCACACCCATATGCACCCATTTGCACACCCAGTCACACCCTCCTGTGTCCATTGACAGTCACACCCTCATGTACCCATTTGCAGATCCACTCTCACCTTGACACATCCACTTGCAGACCCACTGACATCCTGATGCACCCATTTGCAGACCCAGTCACACCCTTATGCACCTATTCACAGACCCACTCACACCCTCATGCACCCAGTTGCTGATCCAGTCACACACTAACGCACCCATTTTCAGACCCAGTCACATCCTCATGTAACCCCTTTGGAGATCCACTCACACCTTGACATATCCACTTGCAGACCCACTCACACCCTGACGCACCCATTTGCAGTCCCAGTCAGATCCTCATGCCCCCATTCACAGACTCGCTCACACTGTCAAGCACCCATTCATATAGTCACTCAAACCCTGATACACACATTTGCAGACCCATGCACACCCTCATACATCCATTCACAGACATACTCACACCCTGGTGCACCCATTCGCGGACACACTCACACCCTCATGCATCCATTCACAGATCCACTCCCACCCTGATGCACCCATTTGCAGACCCAGTCACACCCTCACGCACCCATTCACAGACCCACTCACACCCTTATGCACCCATTTGCAGATCCAGTCACACACTAACACACCCATTTGCAGACCCAGTCACATCCTCATGTACCCCATTTGCAGATCCACTCACACCTTGACACATGCACTCGCAGACCCACTCACACCCTGATTCACACATTTGCAGAGTGAGTCACACCCTCATGCACCCATTCACAGACTCACTCACACTGTCAAGCCCCCCATTCACAATCACTCAAACCCTGATGCACACATTTGCAGACCCATGCACACCCTCATGCATCTATTCACAGACCCACTAACACCATGATGCACCCATTTGCAGATCCAGTCACACCCTCACACACCCATTTGCAGACCCAGGCACTCCCTCATGCACCCATTTGCAGACCAAGTCACACCCTCATGTACCCAGTCACAGGTAAACTCACACCCTGACACACCCATTTGCAGACTTAATTACAGTCTCATGCAACCATTCACAGACTCACTCACACCCTCATGTACCCATTTGCAGACTGAGTCATACCTCCATGCACCCATTTGCAGACCCAGTCACACCCTCATGCACCCATTCACAGATTTACTCACAATTTTATGCACCCATTTGCAGACCCAGTTATACCCTAATAAACCCAATTATAGATCCACTCACATCCGTATGCACCCATTCACAGACCCACTGACACCATCATGCATCTGTTCACCCAGTCCCACTCTGAGTACCCATTCGGAGACCCAGTCACACCTTCATACACCCATTTGCAGACCCAGTCACACCCTCACGCACACTGTCATACACCCAATCACAGATTCACTCACAACCTGTTGCACCCATTTGCAGACCCAGTCACAGACTCACTCATCCCCTCATGCACCCATTTGCAGACCCAGTCACACCCTCACACACCCATTTGCAGACCCAGTCAAACCCTTATACACCCATTTGCAGACCCAGTCATACCCTCATGCACCCATTTACAGATCCACTCACTCCCTGATGCACCCATTCACAGACCCAGTCATGCCCTCGTGCATCCATTCACAGATCCACTCAAACCCTGATTGTTAGAAATGGGGTCTTTGGCTGGCAGTCAGGTTACCCCCTGTCCAAGCAAGGACCCTCACTCTTGTCAGGGTAAGTCACACACAACCCAAATTATCCTGGGCCCAACCTCTGGTATCTTGGCACTGAGCAGTCAGGCTTAACTTAGAAGGCAATGTATAAAGTATTTGTGCAATAAATCATGCAATAACACAATATAGCACCACAAAAATACACCACACAGTGTTTAGAAAAATATATAATATTTATCTGGATATTTGCAGGTCAACACGTTCAAAGATGCAATAAGTAAATGTAGAGATATCACTGAAAAGTGATATAAAGTGTCTTAAGTCTTTTTTTAAAGCAAACAAAGTCTCTTTTTAGCACAAAGTACCTGGTTTGCGTGAAAAATCTCCACAATGGGCCGCAGGGGAGGAGAAGCGTGGAAACAAAGGGGGTGTGCGTCGATTTCTCAGGCCGCACATGGTGATGCGTCGTTTTGTTTCCATGCAAGGACGGCTGTGTGTTGATTTCTTGCGCTCGGTCGTGGATCTTCTTCGGGTTGTGGGGTTTTCAGACACCCCGGGGTCTGTGCATGGAATCCTGGGCTTGGAGCAGAGTCACAAGCGCTGCGTTGTTCCTGTGGGCGTTGCGTGGAAATTTCTTCCGCATGGCAGGTGCTGCGTCGATTTCCCCTCCGGAAGTTGGGCCGCATCGTCCCAGGTCAGCTGTGCGTCGATCCGGTGGGCCGTGCGTCAAAGTTCTGGTCGCAACCCAGGCGCCACATCGATCTTCTCCTTGCGAAGTCGGGCTGCGTCGATCCGGTTCGGCGTGCGGTGAATTTCTCACTGCAGGGCGGGCTGTGCGTCGTTTTTAGCAAGCTGTGCATCGAATTTTCACCGCACAAGGAGTCCAGTTGCAAGACAGAAGTCTTTTTGGTCCTGAGACTTCAGGGAAGAGGAGGCAAGCTCTATCCAAGCCCTTGGAGAGCACTTCTTCACCACAGCTAGGGAGCAGCAAGGCAGCAGGGCAACAGCAAGGCAGCAGTTCTTCACAGAAAGCAGTCAGGTGAGACCTTTGGGCAGCCAGGCAGTTCTTCTTGGCAGGATGCAGGTTCTGGTTACAAGTTTCTTCTCCAGGAAGTGTCTGAGTTGGAAGGGGCAGAGGCCCTGTTTATATACCAAAATGTGCCTTTGAAGTGGGGGGGACTTCATGGAGTGGCTTAGCAGTGCATCAGGTCCTATTTCAGTCCAATCCTGTCTGCCAGGGTCCAAGTAGGGGGTGTGGCAGTCCTTTGTGTGAGAGCAGGCCCTCCACCCTCCCACTTCCAGCCCAGGAAGACCCATTCAAAATGCAGATGTATGCAAGTGAGGCTGAGTACCCTGTGTTTGGGGTGTGTCTGAGTGAATGCACAAGGAGTTGTCAACTAGACCCAGCCAGACGTGGATTGTAAGGCACAGAAAGATGTAAGTGCAGGAAAAAGCTCACTTTCTAAAAGTGACATTTCTAAAATAGCAATAGTAAATCCAACTTCACCAGTCAGCAGGATTTTATATCACCATTCTGGCCATACTAAATATGACCATATGAGGACGGCCCCAATGTTAGCCTATGAAGGGAGCAGACCTCACAGCAGTGTAAAAACGAATTTGGGAGTTTTACACTACCAGGACTTGTAAACTACATAGGAACATTTCCTGCCTTTTGCCTACACAGCACCCTGCCCTATGGGTTACCTAGGGCATACCTTAGGGGTGTCTTATATGTAGAAAAAAGGGAGTTTTAGGCTTGGCAAGTACTTTTAAATGCCAAGTCGAATTCGAATTGGCAGTGAAACTGCACACACAGGCCTTGCAATGACAGGCCTGAGACAAGGTTAAGGGGCTACTTAAGTGGGTGGCACAACCAGTGCTGCAGGCCCACTAGTAGCATTTAATCTACAGGCCCTGGGCACATATAGTGCACAGTGCTAGGGACTTATTAGTAAATTAAATAGCCCAATTGGGTATTATCCAATGTTACCATGTTTAAAGGGAGAGAGCATATGCACTTTAGCACTGGCTAGCAGTGGTAAAGTGCGCAGAGCATAAAACCAGCAAAAACAGTGTCCAAAAAGTAAAGGGAGGCAGGCAAAAATGTTAGGGGTGACCACCCTAAGGCTGTCCGGTCTAACACTGATGCACCCATTTTAAGACCCAGTCACACCCTCGTGCACCCATTCACAGACCCACTGATAACCTCACACACCCATTCGCAGACCCAGTCACACCCTCATGTACCAATTTGCAGACCCAGTCACACCCTCTTACACCAATTTCTAGATACACTCACAGCCTAACGTACCCATTTGCAGACCCAGTCCTACCCTCATGCATCCATTCACAGACCCAGTCACACCCTCATGCACACATTCACAAATCCACTCACACCCTCACACTCCCATTCACAGACCCAGTTACATCCTCATGCACCCATTTGCAGATCCACTCACACCCTGATGCACCCATTCACAGACCCAGTCATACGCTCATGCACCCATTCACAGACCCAGTCACACCCTCATGCACCCATTCACAGATCCACTCAGACCCTCACACACCCAGTCACACCCTCACACGCCCATTGCCAATCTCACTCACACTCTCACGCACACATTCACAGATCCACTGACTCCCTAATGCGTCTATTCACCTAGTACCACTATTCAGAGACCCAGTCACACTGTCATGCACCAATGTACAGACTGAGTCACACTCTACTGCACCCCTTCACAGATCCACTGAGATTCTGAAGCACTCACTCATAGACCAACTGAGAATCTTATGAATCCACTGAAAGAGTTTGTGAGATAGTGTTGTACCAGTGAAAGACTGATTGAAAATCGTATACATGGAGTCACAGACATACTCATACATACGTTTCTAGACTTTTTTCCAAAAGTAATCTTTGGTGTTTGATATTGAAAATTGCTTATATATCACAAATATCTTGAAAAAGAAAAAGGAAATGTAAACAGAAAATAAACAAGAATTTCAGGCAATAGGGTTGCTCTAACTAGAGCCTTTGTGTTCATTGTTAGTATGTGATAGTACAGAGAAGACCGGATGCAGAGTTTCAGATTTGGAAGAAAAACTCTGTTGCCTTCGTCTGTGAAGTGCACACTAGCACTTCTTTATATATAATTCATATTAAAGCACAGGTTGTTGTTGTGTATACAACCCAAGTTATAGTCTCTGAGGAATGCAGAAACAGTTTTATTAACAGGTTTTCTGGCTTTGTGAATCTGTGAACAAAATTGAGTAGCCTACTTTCATTTCTGCCTTTGACGTATATTGGAGTACACCAAGACAATGTGAGGGAAAAGTTTCATCAATTGTGCAAAGGTATGCTTCATCAGGATTTCCAGTCTGACCCCAGTCAGTGTACCCAGATCATTACCACCACAGTGCACAATCATGAGTTCAGGGACTTGGGAAACCACAATGCTTTTAATCGAAAGGAGCAATTAATTCCACTTTAACATTCTCTGGCCAATCCAGTTAATTTCCACATTAGCCAAACCCAAGTCTCTATCAGTACCACTCTTTCTAGCAGCCTCTCTAGCCCAAAACACATAGCTGTGCCCATCAATCCACACTCTAACCATTTTGAAGTGAGGCAGTGGTAGCAGTCAGGAGAAGGATCTAATTGAGGCAGAGTTGGGAAATGTGATGCAGTTACATGGAGATGTGTACCTGGTTTACAAAAAACATACTCTTAATGGGTACTATGAATATGCAGGTAAGTGAAATTAGGTGGTATCTTGGAAGGATAAGTAAGTAGTTCTTTGATTGGCTGTAGTAGAAATATAATTTGAACTGCTGACTTAGGTATGGTGTTTAACATGTACAGTAAACGATACCTGCTGCAGCTGATTTTGCAACTAGTGTGATGCCCCTTCCAGAATGAGCTGCAAACTTGCGACATACTGGTGCTTGTGGGTTGCTGTGGACACTGTGCCAGGAGTGTATTGGGAAGGGTCTTAAAGAGAGAATTCTATCTTTGTAAAAATTAAAAGGGTTTGTACTCATTATTGGATGATAAGGGTTTACTTTTCTCAGAGGCATTGCTAATGATGTGTAGTATACTCTTGAAGTAATACAACTACCAAGCTAAACATGTTTTGGATCCCCATTTTTTTTTTTTTTACAAATTCATTGCGATGATCACAATTATTCCTCCATTAAAGATAAAGGCCTACCATACTAGGCTTCTTCAGAAAAGTGCATGAAAGGGTTAACACATAATATCCATTCCGAATTGGGCTTACAAAAGCAAAAAATGAACGGTATATTTTTATTTGTTTACATCTTCAGTATCACACACTGCAAAGCTGAAAAGGTTGCCATTATTGTTTGCTATGTTCAACAGTGCTGCCCCATTCTTATGCTTAGTTTGGTATTCCCTGAGAGTATTGAATCTATCTGAAAGGGCAAAAAGATTATTTCACTAATGTACTCAATTTTCAGGTATGTGAATTATGTTTAATTGTAAAAAATGTAAAATATATATTTGTATGTCAGTTTAAAACAGAGTATGAAATATAAAGTATTAGATTGAAAGTAGCTGAGCTGATCTATCTGTCGTACTGTGAATAGTTTTATATATTTATAGGTAAGTAACACACACTTTGGCCTTCAATATGACCCTGGCGGTCTTGTGACCACCAGGGCCATGGTGGCATCCCCACTCATACCGCCAGGGCGGTTGGACCTGCCGGGCCGGAGATGAGCATCTCCGACCCGGCGGTCCACAGAAGAACGCCAGCAGTATTTTGAGTTGGCTTTCCAACAGGGTTTCCACGAAAACCCTGGCAGAAAGACTACCAGTGACAGGGAATTTCTTCCCTGTCATTTGCAGATGACTCCCCCCCCCCACCTCCCAGCAACCACAATAACCCCCCTCCATGCCAGGACCCCACACCCCCACCCCCTTCTGGTATAGCGTATCTATGCACTTGCAGACCCCAAAGCTACAATCAATCAATCAGTATTTGTAAAGCGTGGCTACTCACCCATGTGGGTCTCAAGGTGCTGGGTGGCGGGGGAGGGGCCTCATCCGAAGAGCCACGTCTTGAGGTTCTCCCTGAAGATGGTGAGCGACAGGCTTTGTCTGAGGTGCAGGGGGAGGTTGTTCCAGCTCTTTGCTGCAGTGTAGGTGAAGGATCGTCCTCTGGCAGTTGTTTTGCAGATGCAAGGGATGGTGGCCAGGGCGATCTGGGCGGAGCGGAGCGGAGGGATCTGGCAGGAGTGTGGAAGGAAATGCAGTGGTTCAGGTAGGCTGGTCCTGCATTGTGTATGGCCTTGTATGTGTGGGTGAGAAGCTTGAAGGTGATTCGCTTCTCTACCGGTAGCCAGTGGAGGGTTCTCAGGTGTTGGGAGATGTGTTCTCGGCGAGGGAGGTCCAGAATGAGTCTGGCAGCGACATTCTGGATGAGTTGTAGTTTTTTGATGTTCCTAGTTTAGGTGCTGGCTTAGAGGGCGTTGCCATTGTCGAGCTTGCTAGTGGCTAAGGTGTGGGTGACTGTCCTGCAACAGTCTGCTGGGATCCATCTGAAGATCTTCCGAAGTATGCGGAGTGTGTGCCAGCAGGAGGAGGCGACAGAGTTTACCTGGAGGGTCATGGATAGGGAGGAGTCAAGGATGATTCCTAAGTTGCGAGTGTGCTCCATCGGTGCGGGGGGGTGCAGATGGATGTGGGCCACCAGGAGTCGTCCCAAGCTGAGGTGGCGTTTCCAAAGATAATGAGCTCAGTCTTGTCAGAGTTGAGCTTGAGGCAGCCTTCTCTCATCCAGGCTGCGATGGCTTCCATTCCTGAGTGGAAGATCCTTTTGGCTGTGTCCAGGTCTTTGGTGAAGGAAATGATGAGTTGTGTGTCATCAGCATATGACACGATGTTCATACCGTGGCTTCTGACGATGGCAGCAAGAGGGGCCATGTATACGCTGAACAGTGTGGGACTCAGGGAGGATCCTTGGGAGACTCCGCACTTGACCCCTGTGGGTCTGGAAGTGTAGAGTGGGAGTCTGACCCTCTGCGTCCTCCCGGAGATGAAGGAGTGGATCCATTCGAGGACTCATCCGCAGATTCCTATGTTGTGAGTCTGCGCAGAGTGCTGTGGGAGACCGTGTCAAATGCTTCTGGGAGGTTGAGAAGTATGAGTGTTGCTGTGTGGTCGCGGTCTAGGAGTAATCTGAGGTCATTGGTGGCTGCCAGGAGGGCTGTCCCCGTGTTGTCATTGCTGCGGAAGCCGGACTGGGAGCTGTCAAGAGAGTTGTTGGCCTTGATGAAATGCCGTAGCATTTCCTTAGTATACCACTCGCAAAGGAACTGACATTTATGTTTACAATGCATGGATCCTTGTGTCTCACTCAGTCACAGAGCAACAGAGAGAGTGCTATATTCATTCACATACTTAGAAAGTACTATATAAATGCAGCGTTATCAAAGGCAATTACAGACACATTCACATGTCCCTGCATTCCCTAATACAGGTACTGAGGTATTTATTCAACCGCTTACGTATACATTTACTGAGTCATACTTAGATGTACTAAAATATCTCATGGTCCTACTATAGGTGCACACCAACCTTCACTCAGATATGTAGGCAAGTATTGTCACAATCTTTTCATATATCCACACAAACACTGATTTAGGTCTGTCTGTGCTGTGTCACTAGCCACTGAAACTGACCTGTAAAACCCCTTTGTCAAGTCTCAAGCTCACGTTTTAGTGCGCATATCTCACCTTTGTGATATGCTGACGGTATGTGATCAAGCATGATGCAATGTTCTTAAGTGATTAGAACCATACTTTTCAATTTTAGCAACTTCCTATTGCACTTTCAGACCTCTAAGCCAATTATTACATTGAGTACACCACTCACCAAGGAACTGACATTCCTGTTTCTAAAGGATGGATGGAGTTTCTTGGACAGTGACAGAGAACCAAGATACTTCTACATTCACTGACATACTCAGAAAACACTTATATGTGGAACACTATCTAAAGTAATTCTGGCCCCTCTCCATACCTCTGTATTCACTAACACAGGCACTGCCATTTATAAGTTAGTAGGGACAGAAATTTGTCATTCATGCTGACAAATAGTGCTTTAATAATGAGTGAAGTGCAAAGTCTATTTGTCCTGTCAGTGGCCACTCAAATTGGCATGTAAAACCTATTTCTTAACTCTTAAATACATGTTTTATTTCAACTAACTTACCTTGATGAAATACTGTAGGTGTGCTATCATTAATGGTGGATTGTGCTTAAGTGAGTAAAAAATATACTTTTTAATTTTAGAGTCTTACTCATGCAGACCTGTAAGCCAATCACTACAAAGAGTACACAACCCATAAAGGAACTGACCTTGATGTGTCCAATGGGTGAATTATGTGTCTCAAGCAGAGAAATAGCAACATAGAGACTTCTACATTCACTTACATACTTGTTATATATGCAGCAGTATCAAAGGGAATTTCAGACACACTCACATACTTCTATATTCCTTATGATAGGCACTACGGTATTTGTTCACCCACTTACATACACATTTACACAGTAATACAGTTATTTAAAAAAGGAATTCACATACCAGTACATGTACTAAAACATCTCATTGCACTACTACAAGTAGACTCCTACATTCACTCAGATATATAGCTATGTAGTCAAGATCTTGTCATGTATACAGAGAAATACTGCTTTAATCATGGGTGAGGCCTAGTAATCCAGAGCCTAATTGTTAACTGTTACTGTCTACTCAAGCTGGCCTCTAAAAGCTATTTGTTGCGACCTATGTTTTCGTAGAAATATCTCATCTCTGAGTTATGCTGTAGGTATGCCGTTAAGCATGGTGGTTTGTGCTTAAGTGATTGAGAAATGTTCTTTTCAGTTTTAGAAACATACTCACGCACTTGCAGACCCCCTAAGTCAAGCACTACATATAGTATAACACCGAGCAAGGAGCTGACATACATCTTTTAAAAGCATTGATCCTCTGTCTCAGCCAGTTATAGAGTGACACGGAAAGTTCTATATTCAGTCAGATAGTATTTATATATGTACCAATATTAACACTAATTATACATATGCTTGTATAGTCTTGTATTAGCTAACAGATGGAGGGCCAGATGTATCAATATATGGAGCAGCGACTGCCTAATTGCGGTTTTCTGTGAATCACAAATAGGTAATCGCTATTTGAATGTCTGAAGCTCCAGGATTTTTATGTAGCATTTCCCAATGGCTAGCAAATTGACCTACCTCATTAATATTCATGTGGTAGGTCACAATTTGAGACCCATTAGGAAATGCTAAAATCACAGGGATGGTGGCTTGCTGGGCTCAGCAGACCACCATGTCTGTGATTGCTTTTAAATAAAGCAATCTTGTTTTTTTTTTGTTTTTTTTTAAGTGCAGACTGTTTTCCTTAAAGGAAAATGGTATGCGTTTAAAAAAAAAGTGGAAAGTTTTCTTTCCATTTTTTAAGAGTAGGCAGCGGCCTGTGTGACCACTGCCTGCTCTTAAAGAATGTTTTCGCATGCATTCACAAAAGGGAAGGGGTCCCCGTTTGTGAAAGGGTTACCACCTACTTGAAGTAGGTGATAAAATGCAAATGTTTTGCAACTGCATTTCGGTCACTAAACATTTATACATACTGCTGTGATTCCGTATTAGGAAGGGATGCCCTTGACACGCCCCTTCATAATACTGACTAGGTATGTAGTCGCAATTCCAAATTGCGATTCGGTAACATGGAATTGGAATTCATACATAACAACATGCATTTGTACAGTCGCAAACAGCCCGATCGCACCATTTGCAACAGCAAAAATGCATGATTTTTCTGACCCGTATTTGTTTGCTCACTGAGATACGCTTATACAGCACCGTAGAGATAGTACAAGAGACAGCTGGCACAGAAATTAACTCTGAGCTATTTCTCTACTTAACATTACCAGAATGTAAAATTATACCTTTTGACAAACTGTACAGAAACGGTAATCAAAATATGACATGTCCAAACTGCAGATCTGACTTTCTCTCCACACTGTCTCTGCAAAGAATAGGAAAATACCTTATAGTAATGCTACAATGTTGCAGATCAGATGATTGCAAATTGGAAATTCAAATTACAAACTTTAAAGCTGGACAAATATCACTTTCAGGAAGAACTTTTATTACTTTGACCATCATCTTTCATGAAAGCGTTACTACAACTTCTAGACACTACACTGTGTATTTAAAAAGTAAAAGTGGATTGGCAGAATGCACCATCAACCTAAAATACAAACAAAAGCTTCCATTCAAACTACCAAACTCATATCTTCTCTTTCTTCAACCAAATGTCTAAGGTAAAATTATGTTTTAAAAAGTGGCTCACCGTGTTTCCTCTTCATGGTTCATCTGTTTTTTAGACATTATTCGACCTATTAAGGGCAATGTCTTATAAAAAGATCTTCAAAGAGTCCTTTTAATATTCTACAATGGAGGTTGTTGGATCTGGCCCGTTTTGCGGGTTCATCTCCAGACTTTTTGCCTCCTTCCTCCTATTTTTTCTGCCCTCTTGCTGTTGGCTCTAGGACTCTGAGCACTTTATCTTTGTTGATCAGTACTAATGTGCAGGTGCTCTCCCTTCTAAAGTTGGTGTGATTGGCTCACACCTAATTGGCAGATTTAATGTACCTGTAAGTCCCTTGAACAGTGGTATCCCTATACCCAGGGCCTGTACATTAAATGCTACTAATGGGCCTGTAGCGCTGCTTGCGACACCCACAGAAGTAGCCTTTCAAACCTGTCTCAGGCCTGCTTGCACAGTTTACTGCCACAGGGACCTGGCATCTAAATTTACTTGCCAGGCCCAGAACTCCCTTTTTACTACATGTAAATCACCCCTAGCTAGCCCTATGGCAGGGTGCTATGGATGAAGAAAGCAGGACATGTGCTTGGTTGCGTGGCCTGTCCTGGTAGTGACAAACTGCTTATTTGGTTTCTCACTGCTGTGAGGGCTGCCTTCTCATAAGATTGCATTGGAAATGCTCTGCCTTATATCTAGGGGATATGGTCTGATTTATGTGGGGTGGCGTAAGCATGTTTGGTATGCTTGTAATGGTAGTGAGAAATGCTGCTTACTGGTGTAGGTGGATTTTTTATCACTAATATTGAAATGCCACTTCTAGAAAGTGAGTATTTTTCTGTGCTTAATACTCTGATTTTTTGCAGGTTGATTCCAATCCACGTCTGGGCAGAGTGACAGTTGGGGCTTTGTGCATACTTTTCAGACAGCCTGTGCACAGGGAGGGTGGAGGTGTCACATAGGTGCATCTGCATATTGAATGGTCTTCCTGCGCTGAGAGAAGGGGGAGGCAGGGCACACCTACATTTGTAAAGGCTGTGCCCTGGCCTCACACAAAGGGCTTGTTTACCCCCAACTGATGGTTGGAGCCTGTGCTGGAGGAGAGAGGGGGCACTCCCAGAACCAGTTGTAACTGGTTGGAACCTCCTCTCCCCCTCTTTGTTAAACCTTTGTAAAACTGAGAATAAGTAGAGGGGATTTTTCCCCACAATTTAGAGACACTCTGGACGTCAAACACACTTGGAACTGGACACAGAATGCTGCTGGAGGGACTCACCAGGAACCGCCTTGGACTGCTGCTGCTGTGCTGACCCGTGACCCGCTGAATCACTAGAAGGAACTGCCTGACTGAACCTCCCTTGTGCTGGCCTGCTGCTGGGCCCTACTGCCTTGTGCGGCATTTGTGTCCCCCAGGGGCTGGGTGCTGTGGCCCCTATCCCCCTGTAATCCTTGGCTCCCCAGCGTGACGACAGCGCTGGCTGGTGAAGCCCCTGCAGTGGAGCCTAAGCACTTTTCCTTTAGCCTCTAAAGTGCATGAGGAGCTTTGTCCTTTACCCACTGGAGCGCGTGGAGTAGCGCTCTATTTACTGCCTGGGTCACGCTCCGAGAGCGCTGTCTCTGTGTCTCCCCAAAGAAACCAGCACCGCTGCGACCTGAGCTGGCGGTGACGTTGGAGCATGGCCAAGGCGTGCTCAGTGAGGTGCCCCTGGGGCACAGCTGAGGGAAGGCTGGAACGAGCACGCTCTGGAGTTAGTAACCCCAGGGCACAGGAGCGCTTACAGCAGAGCCCCCGGGGTGCCATCAGGACCTGCTTCTAGGCTGAAGTCACCATGCGGCCGGCACCGCCCTCTGAGCACCTCGCCAGGAGGCGAAGGAACTGCGAGCGCTTGCTGGTGAATGGCCAAAGAGGATCGTGGTCCTCCGGCTCGCCTGGGAGTGAGGTGCCGGAATCTGGAGGCCGGACGGACAGGGCTTTGGGTTGCGCGTCATTGAGCCTTGGAGGGCTCCAGACAAAGTATAAAGAAGCGGATGCAGCCCACGGAGGCACCGCCAGAGTAAGCAGCCATCCTGCATGTATGCAAAAAGCTGCCCTGTGATCTCCCTACATGCGTGGGACCCCTCCGGACTGCCATGAGTTTTTTCTGCCTTGTGTCTGGCAGTGATTGGGACAATACCCTATGAAAGATAAAAGGAACCCCAGAGCTCCGGCATTTCACATGTAAGGCTGTGGCTTACTGCCCTATCTGTGATATAAGCTCAGGTGCCTGTCCGCAGCACCTTTAGAAATAGGCTGATGACAAGATGGGCGGTTTTGGGGGATAATGGTGATCTGCCATATGGGAATGCTCCAAGCCATGCATTGTTTCAGTGATGATGGCCGGGCATTTGGGATCTGTGCTTTCCTATGGCCCATGGATTGATGATAATATGCTTCTATGACTTGCCATGTGTTTTCTAATGTTCCTGGTATGGGCATTTATGATGATGTTATGACAAGTGCATTCTTATAGTAATGTGTTTCCTGACTACTGCTTGTGACTACTGCTAGTTTTTGCAGAGTAACCTTACTGCGTAATGTTCTGACAACTGCTTGGGTAGCAACTTGTGTTTGTATTGTGTTTCCTTTGTGGTGGGGATAGTACGTCACGTGTGTTGTGTGTGTTGTGCAAATGCTTTACACATTGCCTCTGGGATAGGCCTGACTGCTCGTGCCAAGCTACCAAGGGGGTGAGCAGGAGTTATCCTGGACGTGTAACTCCATTGCCCTGACTAGAGTGGGTGGGTTCTGCCTGGCTTAGGTGCATACCCTAGCAAACCAGAAACACCATTTCAGACAGAGGTAGTATATCAAATCTATACAACTTCTCTAATTAAAGTGTAAACATGGAAGTACATACTCCAATTACAGCAGCTCAAACTTGGAACAATAAAATGTCTTAAAAACTAAAAAAGTCCCCTTTTGTTTATCCAACAAAACTTCTACATCATAATGGAGTAAAACAATTATTGGTTGAGATTTTGTATACATGGGTTATACGCACCATGGACATCATTTGGCCTACCAGGGATGATGTTTTCTGGAAAGACTTGTAAAATAGATAACCACTTCACTTTTATTTCTGATATTGTACAAGATATAATTATTCAAGAAAAATATTAAAATTCGCTTGTTTAGATTACTGTAGTAACTAGACAGAAAGCCACTAATTAAATAAAGAGTGCAATGCATAGTGTCACTTGTTTGTAGTAATCTACTTTGCAGATTTTTTTTTTTTTTTTACAATCCATTTATTGTTTATTCCCCAATGTTCGAAGATGATGCTTTATACAAACCATTGTTATAGCGTGAAGTATAAAAGCTGAGAACAGTGAAAAAATGAAATTAATAGTTTAACTACATTTTAATAATGCTTTGCAAACATGTATTCAGTATTATTATATTTGTGTAATTTTGGAGATTAAATACTAACATATGTTTATCTTATGTTCTATTCCCCAATAGATGCTGCAGTTGAACATGACGTTTGAAAAATTTTTTGAAGCACAAACATATTGCTGACAGATACCATGGAGACTGCTTTAAGCAAAACATGATCTTTTTTTATCTTTCTGTAATTTTCCTGCCTATTTGTACTGCCATTTGTTACATTTTGTTTTGACCAATGACTTTGTGTTTCACCACTGCGCATATTAGTTGCTCAATGTTCACCAGTAGCACATGGTATGTTTTGTTCAGTTTAGCCGCCTATGGGCTTTGACATTGCATTAGTCATTACATTCTGTATTCTGCCTATTGGCTTTGACATGCTGTATCCAGTCTAGCCGCCTATTGGCTTTGACATTGCATGCCTATTGACTTTGACATGATGTATTCAGTTTAGCTGCCTATTGACTTTGACATGCTATTAGATATTCTGCCTATTGGCTTTGACATGATATCATATATTACATTTTGTATTCAGCTCTGCTGCCTATTGGCTTTGACATGATATCATATATTACATTTTGTATTCAGCTCCGCTGCCTATTGGCTTTGACATGATATCATATATTACATTTTATATTCAGCTTAACTGCCTATTGGCTTTGACATGATATTATACATTGCATTTTGTATTCAGCTCAGCTGCCTATTGGCTTTGACATGATATTATACATTGCATTTTATATTCAGCTCAGCTGCCTATGGGCTTTGACATGATATTAGACATTGCATTTTATATTCAGCTCAGCTGCCTATGGGCTTTGACATGATATTAGACATTGCATTTTGTATTCAGCTTAGATGCTTATTGGCTTTGACATGACACTAGACATTGCATTTGATATTTAGGTTAGCTGCCTATTGCCTTTAACATGACATTGCATTTGATATTTAGGTTAGCTGCCTATTGCCTTTAACGTGGAGTTAGACATTGCAGTTGAGAATCCAAACTGTATTTTTCCAAGCTGTGTTTTTGCACCAGAGAACCAAGATGTTTTTCTCACAGTAGACTAGACATGATAAGAGGGGGTACATGGTGTTGTTCTCTCTGCTTGAGCTTGGGAACAGGAGTAGTCTTGGAGACCTGGCCAGTCTCCAAAAGGCTTGCTCAGTTTCCCAGGTCTGAGAGGAGGGGGCACACCTTTGTAACGAATGTAACAGGCGGCAGAGAGTCAGATTCGAATCTGCCGGACCTCGTGCTGGAGCTTGGCGCCAGCTGCCAGCAATCCCGTGTGGGTAGATGAATCTCTTTCTCGCGGCTGACAGGGGTCATCAGCTTGCAGACCTTAGAAAGATGAAGCTGTAGATAGTTTCCCACACGGTGAAGTATTTGTTTTGCTTTGCATTCAATATCTTATAAATATAACCTGCTGTGTATATTGCAAACTGATATATTTTGTTTGATTAACGCGGACTTTCAAAGCTACTAATTCGTCATACATAAATATTGTGGTTGGGGAAGAATTAACAACAATAAAAGTCTTCTTTGACCTCAGAAGTGCATTTCTGTTGTGTTATGTTAGTGCTTAGAAACTAGATAAGAGGAAAGCACTACACTATTTCATACTAAAAATTACAGTTTAATTCCAGCATCTTTCAGCTAAATACACAACTCTTTAATGAATGATTCAACTAGTAGCTTATACAAACAGTCACACAACTATTAACTCATCCGTACACCACCCATATACCACCTTACTCACCCATACACTGCTCATGCACTCAATCATGTATACACGTCATAGAACCAATCAGTAACCCAAAAACGCAGTCATGCACTCAGTCAATCATCCATACACCACTCACACACTCACTAACTGATACATGCATTCATAAAGTCAGTCAATCTCCCAGACATGTACTTATGCACTCAGTCACCCATACACACACATAGCACTCACTCACTTATCCATACATTCTTTCATGCAAACAGTCAGCCACCCATGGTCAATTTGTGCACTCATTCATCTCCTCCATACATCTACTCATGCACTCACTCAGTCATGTGCACTCACGTACTCAGACAATTAGCCGCACAACACTAATTCACTCACTCACTTGCCCATACATGCAGTCATGTACTCACTTACTCACACATATACCAGTCACACACTCACTTACTCATACCCGCATTCTTGCACTAACTCATTCACCCATACACTCACTTACCCACTCACACATGCACTCAGACAATTAGCCACATATCACTCATTCATTTGTTCACTTGTACATGCACTCAGTCATTAACCCATATAAAACTTACACACTCACTCACTCATACACACTCTTCACTCACTCTCTCATTCATGCATGCGCTCAAATACTCACTCAATCACAGATATACCACTCATACAATCACTCACTCATACACACACTCTGGCACTCACTCACTCATACATGCACTCATGCATTCACTCACTCACTCACCCATATACCTCTCATACGTTTTGTCACTCATACACACACTGTTGCACTCACTCATACATGCACTCCTGCACTCAATCCCCCATATACTACTCACTCACTCATACACACATTCTTGCACTCACTCACTCGCTCACTCATATACTCACTCACCTATACAAGCAGTTGTGCATTCAGTGAATCACCCATACACTACTCATGCACTCATCCAGACATGCACTCATACACACACACTCATTCATGCACCATTCTTGCACTGACTCACTCATTCATACATCACTCATACATTCATTCACTCACTCATATATCACTCATACATTCATTTACTCACAAACACACCGGTCATGCACTCACTCACTTAACTATACATGCAATCATGCAGTACTCAGCTATCCATACACCAGTAATACACTCATCCACTCACCTATAGATTCACTCATGCACTCAATCAATCATACAGTACTTATCCATTCATTCAGTCACGCATACAGCACTCATGAACTCACTCACCCATACACCACTCTCACACTCACCCATAGATGCACTCAATCAATGCCTCCTGCACCACTTATGCACTCACTCACTCATCCATACATACACTCATACACAGTCACCCATGCACCATTCGTACACTCACTTAGTCACCTATACATACACTGATACACTCACACAATCACTCATATACCACTCATACATTCAGTCACCCACACAGTACTCATGCACTCACTCACCTACATACTACTCTCACTCACTCACTCATGGACACAGTCATGCAGTCATTCACTCATCCATAAACACACCCATGCACTCAGTCAATGTCTCACTCACTCAGCCATACATGCACTCATACACACAATAAATCACCCAGATAATAGTCATGCACTCACTCACCTAACACCACTCATACATTCATTGTCACCCATACGCAAGTCATAAATGCATTTACATCCATATATACACTCATTCAGTACACCATACAGCACCCATAAACTCACTCCCTCACCCATACATGTACTGATGCCTGCATCACCCAACCATACATACATGTATGCTCTCATTAAATCATCCATACAGCACTCATTCACCTACTCACTTGTTCATACATTCACTAATGCACTCAGTCACCCATACATAAACCACACACACACACACAGCACTGCCTTTCTCTTTTTTTAACTGTTCAAGGCGGTTCTGAAAAAAATCATTTTTTCCTTCTTTTCTTGAACTATTTTTTTGTTATTTTCTAAAATGTTGTGTTTTTTTTTTGGTATTTCTAGTTAAAAAATGGCTACAAGGTAAAAAGACATTGCAACCAGCAATGTGAAAACAGGCTTGAAATTATTAAACATGAATCAAAATTAACATTTGTGCTGGTTTTCCAATAATGCTGCTGTAAGGTTGGTATTACAGTCCAGGCAGTACGTGCCAACACGCCTGAACTGAAGAACTGATTCTATGTCAGGACCGGAGGCTTCAGTTTATGATTTTCTCTCTCTTTACTGCAAACAAACAGCAGCCAATTAAAACACTTTAAAACAAAAAACTACATTTCCCATAACCTCTGTAGTCCATAATGTCCACCAATTACAGGTCTGCTCCCTGTATATCTAACTCTGAAAACACAGTGCTTCCTCTTTCTTTGCTGATCGCAGCCTAAAGATAAGTGTTCCTCCTTTGTTCTCTATTTTAATGCAATTGTTTTATACTTTATACTCTTATGCACGTTTGCAGCGTGAACGCCGGAAACGGGGCTTAGAACGCGTTGTAGTCCTTCATTTCTTTTATCAGTGCTATGAGCACAATCGTTTTTTTTTTCTCCCTGGTTACTATCGCGGTGTAACGCTCAACATAAAGTTCTGCTTTATAAAACTTAAGCGGACGCTGTGCAATGCACGTTATTACCAGGGGCTTTGCCCTACTATTTTTGAAGCTTCGGAGTCCCTTGGACTAGTCCTCTTTCTATTTCTATTATCGTGCATGCGCTCTTCCAATCTCCTCGGTAGTGTGTGGAGAGATCGGAGGAGACGCGCCGTGATTATGAATACTTTTGTTTTTCAATACCCAAAAGGTTTATTTTTAGCCCCTGAATGCCCGACGGGGCGAATAAACGATATTGAGGCCATGCCTTAGGGATATGAGCAGGAGCTCCCTCCACATTTTAGCCTGCACTTCAATAAAAGATATTTTATATATATATTTTGATTGACTCTAATGAGTCTATTCCTGCTGGGTCATTTGTCCCCCCTATTGAACTCCTTCACTCATCCTCAAGAGAATCATGGCGTACTGTGCCGCAGAGGATGAATATGACCAGTAGCTTCCTAAGATAGCTGAGGAACAGCATATGGAGGAGATTTTGGTGGAAGCCTTGGGCTATCACGCCCAGGACTCCGTAAATCAGGCTCTTATAACGGCTTTAAAGCCCTTTACTAAACCACTGACAAGATTTGGTCACCGATAACTGAGAGGGCGTTCACTACCTGAGACTGGTTCCCAGCAGGGCCAGAGTATGGACGTGGGTTTCACCCGATGAGCCTCAAAAGGACCAGCCTCATCCGATGAGAGATCCTAGCACATATGGCTGCATCTGTGATAAAGGACCACAAATATGGTTCCTTTCAGGCCCTGGATGTTCCTGAAACCGGGATGGAATCCTCTATTCATACAGAGGGCAATCCCTTTTCAAATTCCCTATCCTCAGGCTCTGATCATGACCAAGCTGAACCCAAGCCTTCTGGTAAGGGCAAATGTAAGTCACGTAATACACAAGACAGTGACCAGACTCCCCGTATTTTATCATTTGATCCGTAAAATATAATCCATCTGCGATCCACCGAGTGGATACCATGTGCAGAGGTAGCACATTATGTACAAGACTGAATCTGGAAGGGTGTTGATCAAGACGTACGCAACACTTTGTGCTCTGAATGACCACAGCCTTCGTTGCTTGGCAAGATGGCGGAGACGCCTGAGCTTGATCCCAATATGGCTAAGTTCATAAAGAGGTTTGTTGGTCCCCTAACAAAGATCTTTGAGTTAGCTGTCCAAGCTAAGGAGTCTAACACTCCGATGGATCCGCAAAATTATGTTAGAATGGGCACAAAGAGCCATTTGTTTGTTAGGCAATGCTAATTATGCCATGTCTACAGAGCGCAGATGCTCGTTTTTGATGAGAATCGACCACAAGCTAGCAGAATTAGCCACTAACGAAGCAGGTTCTTTGGCGAATGGCTTGCTCTTTGGGGACAAATTGGTCAAGGACTTGGGGAAATATGTGGTTACCTTTTCTGTGCTGGATAAAGCCCAATCTTCTATGAAGATGTTCAACAGGGGCCTTTTTGCCAGGGCCGGACACTATCGAGGTCGAGCGCCAGGCCGTGTATTCTACCAGACCTCTGGAGGATACAATCAGCAGAGCCAAAATGCTTACTCCAGATCGGGGTTCTACCCTTCTAGAGCCCAGAGAGGCCGAAGTTGTGGTTTCCGGGGCAACCAATATGGTTTCAACTCCCCCGACTGAACATCTACAGGTGAGGATCATTCCGTCCTCAGAAGTTTTTCTGGGGCGGGGGAGATTGAAGGAACATGTCAGAGCTTGGGAACATATTTCACAAGACTCTTGGGTTCTGCAAATGGTAATGGGGTTTCAACTGGAGTTTTATGCCTGACCCCGGCAGACATCCTTTCCTCAACCCATTCTTTTTTCCCAGGGAAAAAAGGGAGGAGGTTCATGTCTTGTACTCAATCTAAGGGATTTCAATTCCTGGGTGGTTTATCTTCATTTCAAAATGGAGGGTATCCGTCTATTAAGAGATCTTCTTCAAGAAGGAACATCTCTCTTGGACGATCCATCTCTTACAAGATCTAAGTTTCCTAATCAACTCAGACAAATCAATAATGATTCCAGCCAAAGTTATAGAGTTCTTAGGTTTTCAGGTAGACTCTGTGAAAGATCAACTGTTATTGCCTCCTGCAAAGAGGAGTTCCATCAAGAAAGAGTTGAGGAGAGCCCTTGCCTCTCCGACTATATCATTGAAGACCCTGGCACAACTGATGGGTCTGTTGGCTTCAACCATTCATTACAGAGCATTGCAACGGCTGAAGATTTTGCATCTTTGCAGGGGACTAGCCTATGCGGAGCAGATGGGCCTGTCGGAGGAAGCCAGAGCAGAAATAGCTTGGTGGCTAGCTCACATGAATGCATGGAACGGCAGAGCCATCTTTTCGTCAGTCCCGGAGATGATAATAGAGTTCGACGCGAGCAGATGGGGCTGGGGGGTAGTTGTGGTTCAGTTCAGACGGGTGGCCGATGGTCGTCAGAAGAACTCAAACTTCATATCAACTGTCTGGAACTTTTAGTGAGAGCTTTTGCAATCCGATCCCTTTCATCTAGACAAGTGAAATGTTGCATTCTTCTACGTATGGACAACATTTCTGCGGTTCAATATATCAATCGTCTGGGGGGAACCAGATCTCATGTTCTGGTGCAAATTGCAAAAGAATTCTGGCAGTTTTGCCTTCCGCATTACATTTCGGTGAGGGCGGAAATATTTACAGGGTCGTGTAAATCTGATAGGGGATTGGAACTCTCGGTTCCTCAGAGATGGCAGCGATTGGAAGCTCAATCCTCTAGTATTCCAACAACTGAATCTTCAGTGGGGTCCTTGTTCAATGGACCTGTTTGCCTCACGACTCAATACCCAACTGAATCACTTTTTCAGTTGGAGGACGGATCCACTAGCGTTGGGAATTTACACATTTCTGCAATCATGAGAGAAGGTGATTCTTTCTGCATTTCCTCCTTTTTCCATGATTCAGAGAGCACTATCTCAGGCAAAAAGACAGAAGTCAGAATTGATTCTGATGACCCCAATTTGGAAAGCTCAACCTTGGTTTCCAGTTGTGATGTCAATGTCCTGTGCACAACCTATTGCGCTCCCCAGGGATCCGAACCTATTGCTGGACCCAGTGGGATCTCAGCATCCCCGGATGATTCTGGGGCAGTTGTCGCTCATGGCGTGGAGAGTTTCCGGACAAGCTTTGTTCTTTTTATCCCAATCTTAGGCCCCTTCCACCTACAAGAGGTATGAATCTTCATGGAAAAGATGGGTTAGTTAGTGTAGTGAACAATGTGTTGATCCCCTGGGGACAAATATTAGTATAATTGTTAATTTTCTTTCTGACTTAGCCTCTCAAGGTCTAGCTTACAGTACCATTAACCATTTCAGATCCGCTATTTCTGTGGGTCATCCTCACTTAGAAGGGAAACCTGTAGGTGAACATCCGTTAATATGTAAGTTGATGCATGGAATTAAAATGGTAAAACCTCCCCAACCCGAAAACTCAGTTTTATGGGATGTAGATGTGGTCTTACGATTTTTGAGAAATTGGCCATGTAATGAGGATCTTTCACGCAAACAGTTATCAGCTAAGCTAACTGTGTTACGTTGTCTTTTATCTTGTCGACGAGTATCAGATATTCAAGCTTTGGATTTAGATGGTAGAATAGTTACTCCTTCTGGAGTTTCATTTACTATTTCTAACCATACGAAAACAGCCTCTAGATGTGTAACTTATCCAGCATTTCCCCATCATCAGAAATGATATATTGTCAATTGTTTGAAAGTTTATGAAGAATGTACTCGTATACGTTGCAGAGATATACAGGGGCAATTGGTCATTTCTTTACAAAACCCCTTTGGTCCAGTATCTGTGGCTACTTTGGCCAGATGGGTTTGATGGATTATAGGGGAGGCTGCAATAAATGTTTCTATGTTTGGGGCACAATCAGTTTGTGGTGCTATGGCTTCTAAGGCCTTTTTGGTAGGTTCTTGTTTGGAGGACATAATGAGAGCCGCTGACTGGTCTTCAGATTCCACATTTAAAGTTTTTAATCACAAACCAATTGTTGATGTTTTCGCAGTAGTGGATCAGCTTTGAACTAGCATAATCTGAAGCCTCCGGTCCTGACATAGAATTAAACATTTTCTAGCTAACGTATCAAGAATTTTCAATTGTATTAAGGACAGAGAGGCGAGAATTATGCCACCCTGCAGATAATGGTAATCTTTATCTTGTTATATTGATTGACAATACTATGCATGTTATGTGAATTTATGTGCCCACCCATTATATTGGATTATTTTGTTGAGAGATTAGATTTTATTGCATGTCTCCCTTATTTTCTTCAGGTGCGGAAAACAAAAAAACCTGATTGATATTTTGGGATGGAAGAGAAAGAAGTTGTTTTTCTTCCGGCGAAAGGACAGTCGACGATTTCATCAACGGAGTTTCAGTGTTGCAGAGATTCCAGTTCCTAGGAGTCAGGTATTTGTTTGGATATTGATTGGAAAGAAAGAGGAAGGACTGTGTTTGCAGAGTTAGATATGCAGGGAGCAGACCTGTGATTAGTGGACATTATGGACTACAGAGGTTATGGGAAATGTAGTTTTTTGTTATAAAGGTTTTTAATTGGCTGCTGTTTGTTTGCAGTAAAGAGAGAGAAAAGCAGACTCCTTGCCTCCGTGTCCTTAATAGAATTGAAAACTCTTGACTCGTAAACTAGAAAAAAAATGTATTTCAGGACGACGCTTCTGCACCTCAGGTGGTAGTTTTTTCTTCAGGGACAGATGGTGTGCCACAAGAAGTTGAAGGTCTGTCTCCTTCTCTGTCCCTGCTTGACCTCCTCAAGCTGCTTCCATGATATGTTTTTAGATGATATAGCATTGAGGTGGTTCCACATGAGTATTTCTTTATTAGTCCCTCTCGAGAGGGTATTTTGACACATGTTGCACTTAACAAGTCTGGCAACTGTTTTAGATTCTCCAAATGGAATGGAAAAAACTCCCATGCAATGCTTTGTTTTTTCTGCACAGGCTCCTCATCAACTCAAGCTTCTTCACCCACCCTGCGCCTGATCTTTGTTGTTATCTCCTCACGCCTTCTGATGTTCTGGATTTGCTGCCATTATTTTATACAAAAAAAAAGCCACAAAAGTAAAAGATGCAGCACAGCTCTAAAAGCACAGCTGTTCTGTCTCCAAACCACAATGAAATGGGAGATTCCAGAACTGAAAAACGGGTGGAGACTTCCTATAGGCTTAACTGAAAACTGTTGTCCAATCACATTACTCTTTACATGGTCACATGTTGTTCACGGATAACAACGTTGTCTCGACGACAAACATCACTGCACAAACATAAAATACAATATAAAAGTGTTACTTAACGAAAACAATAACAGAAGCAAAAGTTTAAGTACTTTGTTAGTAATCTCCTACGGTCAAACGTTTTACAGAAAATCACTATATATGTGTTATAAACTTTTTTTTGTAACTCGCTGTATGTAGGATCATCGCGATATCTGCAAAAACTGAAAAACTTAGGCATGCAGACGAGTTCACAAACACTGGTGGTCTGCTATTCAACATTCTACTCCAATAAAAAGAGGAACGCAATTTAAACTTTAAGCATTAGTTAATAAATAGTGGTGCTATTTTTTATTTATTGAACAAGTTGCAATCTTTTTATAGTTTGTTGCAAACATGCTGTATTCGCAAATACCGCGAAAGCAGAACAACACGTTATGTTTCGCAACAAATCTGCGAACACAGAGTTTATGGAAAAAAATCAACTACAACATAACCCAGTAAAACTTGTCAAAAATAGATACACGGTAAAATGCTACATTGCATCTTACCACTTATCCCCATTGAAAATGACCTATAGCAGAAATATATGTGAATCATTTTCACATATTAGAAAATACACATGAAATATCGAATTAGTGGCTGTAGTAGGTATAGGACATTAGGCAGGAAAGATGGAAGGGTGTGGTCTACTTTACAAACTCTGAGTACAGCCTTGTAACTGGACACCATTTTGCGACCACTGCTATGAAGTTACCCACTAGTAAGAAAAATAAAAATCCTCCATTACCCCACCTTACTTTCTCATACATGTACTCATACACTAACTCACTTCCCAAGACACCTCTCATGCACTTAGTCACTTTCGCATACATACGCTCATGAACTCAATCTCTCACCGTACAACACTTATGCACTCTCACCGTATGCATGCTAGTCCACTCAAAAAATCACACATACATTCACTTGTGCCCTCACTCACCCATATACGCAGTTATACACTCTTTCAGTCACTGATACACCACTCATGCAGTCACTCAACCATGCATGCACTCTTAGCCACTGAGTAACCCATATACACACTTATGCAGTCATTCAACCACCCATGCACTACTCACACATAAGTCACTGATGTATAAATGCACTCACGCACTCTTTAAATTACCTACAGACCTCTCATACACTCATTCAATCACTCATAAATGACTAATAAATACAGTCAATCCACCATACACCACTCATGCAGTCACTCACCAACCCATACATAAAGTTATACATTCAGGAAATCACTCAAACACCATCCATGCACTCACCCAGTAACCCATATATGCTCTGATAACCATACAAACAATTACACACACACCACGCTTTCATAAACCCCCTTGAAACTCAAGACATTGTGACACATGCTTTTGTCCTACCCCGTAGAAGCAACCAACTACATGGTAAAGGTCAGGTGTGCATGGATTTGGAGCCATACACAGCAGTGCTTGTATTAACATGTACTAATTACAATTACTTTACGTTAACAAACCTTAGAAAATTACTGAAAAAAAAACAAAAGTTACAGTAACTTTACAGTTAGGAAAGATAATTTTAAAAAGAGTAGAAATTTACTGAAAAACCAAAGGTTACAGGGATGTTATAGTTAGGAAATTGAATGTTTTTAAAACGGAGAAATTCACTGAAAAAATGTTACAAGGACTTTATAGTTAAATTCTGAATTTACTTGTACACAACCATAGAAATTGAGCAGTTGTAGTTACCTGACCCAACTATATCTTGCACCCTCGTAATGCACTGCTTATGACCTCACATATAACATCACTGATGACATGGACAGTGACATCACTGATGACATCACTGATTATATCTCAAATGACAGTTCCCCGCATCCCATAAACTTGAAGCCCCGGGGAGGTGGTGGCCCCCCGGGGCTGTGGGGAAGGCTGACGCAAATTACAAATAAACAATGTTCCAGGGACTTGGCCCACCTGGGGGCTTCAAAAAGATGATGCGTGGGAGCCGTGTTTTTTTGGGGGGGCGGGGGGTGAGTTTTACTGGATCCGCCGCAAATCATGGAGAAAATTTCAAACAAAATGCTTGTTAGCCTTGGTGGTTCCCTTTGGGACCCCACCACAAGAGCAAAGGGGTCAGGGTGACCCTACCCTGGCTCCTTATTTTTATTTTTTACCTTTTCTCTGGGATTCAGCTTCAGCTGCATCTCAAGATGGCTGCCAAAACTTCCTTATTGGAGTGTTGGCAGCCAATCAGATCTCAGCACCAGATTGAGGGTGGAGCGAATCATTTGCGTTCCTATACATTCAAATTTAGATTTCCTATAATTTCTCAAAAGCTACTCAACAAATTAAAACCAAATACCAAAAGGGCTCATTCGGGACCAAGAGCTGCCTTTCTGCCACATTTGGTGTAATTCGGTCCAGTGGTTTTGGCGCTATCGCTGTTCAGAATCCCTATGGAAAAATTAACGGGGAAAACGTGTTTTGGGCCCCCACCCCCCCTTTTTCTCAGCGTCCAATTGACGGATCATCCTGAAACATTCCAGACAACAGCTGAAGTGAGCATCGTATTTTCTCTGAAAATGTCATGAAGATTCATCAAACAGCTCTAAAGTTATTAGCATATAGAAATATATATATATATATATATATATATATATATATATATATATATATATATATATATATATATATATATATATACACATATATATATATATATATATATATATATATATATATATATATATATATATATATATATATATACACATATATATATATATGTATATATATATATATATACATATATATATATATATATATATATACTGTATATATATTTATAATATAGTTAAAATCTCTGACTTACACTACTTGACCAATTTCAGTGGTTCAGTGGTAGGTCAACACCTCAATGGTATCATTACATAGATGATGAAAGCAAAGCAGCCTTGGAGATCTGCTGATTGTGCTCTTTAGTTACAGGTCTTCATAAAGTAGATGCTAAATGCAGATATGTACGAATAAACATTAATTTGCAAGTTCTGCTCTTACTTCAAAGAGGATATCCAAGTTTAAATACCCATTCTGAAGTACTTTGTTTAAGACTTTCTGTGTTTTGAAAATTGCATTAGGGAGACATTGGGACAGTGGCTAAGGCACTTTGGTTATCTCTTTTTTGAGCCTCTTCCCATGGACACAGACTCAGGGGGACCTTTGCAATCAGCACTATAAAGCGTGGACTCCACACCTGCAGCACGGAACTAGTGTGGGACACATCCATGCGCATGCCCAGGCCAAGAGCGTTCCGTATGCACCTGTCTGCAGCCGTCCGAGTCTATGCTGGGCCACCCCCCTGAAACGTAGGGCCTTTGTTTAACTCCACAATTGCTCATTCTCCATAGGTGAGTAGCCCCACAAACCGATCAAACCATCATAGGGAAGCGTAAAGGGACCAGTGGCTCGACACTCCTTCATCGGCTCACAAACAATGATACTATGCTCAAGAGAGCTACAGGGGTTGTTACTAATGAAATAGTGCTAACTGAATACAGGCAATTTTGGAGTATCGGGGAGGTCCAGGCGAGTCGTGTGGTAGGAGTTAGACATTTGTAGGTGACAGCTGAGCGATGGAAAGGGCAGCTAGTGAAGATGGGAGACAGTCTACACCACAAGGAGCATCCATGCAGCACAGCTGAGTAGTCCCTTTGACAGGTTCTATTAGCACCACCTTATCACCCGGACCAGCTGCCAAATGAAAAAAGATAAGTAAGGGCACTGCTCAAGTGGTGACATCTACAAATCAAACATCTACCAGCCATGGTTTGGGCCAAAAGTTGGTGGTAGGGCTTACAAGTATTGAGGAAATAATTAACAGAATTTCCTTGATCTTAGAGGAGCAACTACAGCCAATTAAAGATCAGCTATCTGCCATGGAAGCTCACCTTGCTAAGTTAGTTGTGCCCGGTATCGAGGTTGAGCACCACTTAAACGCCATAAAGTGTCCTGTTGGGGATGCTGGTGGATGGGCGCGGCAGGGAACCTCAGTCCAATCTCTACCGCACCTAGGGCATGGGCATCCCACTTCCTGTTTCAGGGAACAACTCTACTCACGATGTGGCCAGTAGTTCCCTTATAAATCATTGTTCAGGAATGATGGGGTCATGTGGTACTGGGCCATCTAATGATCCCTCTTCGCTACCGTCCGGTAACCATATCCATTCCTCTGTGCAATAATAGTGATGCCGATCACTACCCCTGCGAGATAACCCTAAATCTCGCTCCGGTGGTCTTCCCATATGTGTTGACATTGGCCGGAGTACCACCCCAAAAGTGTGGTCAAATGGAATCTTGGACTCAGGCTTGTAACAAGGCTACCCTTTGTCTGGCCACACATAGAAACTTTAATGTTACATTTAATGGTGCAGGGAGTTGGATGGGTCAGCCTCTCACCAAAGACACTGCTGGAGACTGCACGTGATCAGCTTCAGACACCCACTTCGTGTCAGGAAACACTGAGCCCTACCTCGGGGAAGACCTCACCTGGTACCAGCATGTGTGGCGCCACCTTTGGGGTATCATTACAAGCCGCCCAGACAGGCACAGGGCTATCATTCCATTCGCGTCAGCCCCGCCTATTGCTGAGGTTTGCCGGCCTCCAATGGAATGCCGCTCTTTCTGACCTTGCCGAGGATGACTGATGCTCAGTGCCCCGGCTGATGGGGGAGCAGGTTTTCGGATGTTAGGGGCGTCGCCTGTACCCCATCTGTCTCCACACTCAGGCTATGTGGCGTCCTCTGACTCTACAGCTCTGGGTGGACCAGAAAACCAGTTGTGGACTCTCCACCCCTACGCCTGGGCCATAGTTTGCCAAATGACCTTACAACTGCACATCTACGACTGCCCTACTGCTTTCTTCACAAGCTAAACACCCCATCAAGAGAATGTTAAGCTGGAATGTTGCACGTCTCCTCTACAAGATCTCTCTCCCATACTAGCAATCCTTTATAAAATATTAGGACACTGTGTCAATGCAGGAAACCTGGGATGTTAATCCTTCTGTATACAAAGGTTTCATGTGTTTTAGCGTGCCCGATATGCCATCTCACTCTGTCCGAGCATCAGGGGGCTTAGCAGTGTGGATTAACTTGCTACTTGGTGGCCATGCGAGGCTTTTACATGCCCCAGGAGCTGAATTCCAAGCAGTGCTTTTTAAAGGGGCTTTGTTTTTATACCTCATAAATGGTGGTAACGATGGTTTTGTGAATGTGCTGAGCACCATATTGCCTGGTACTTTTGAATATATTGATGCTATTGTGGAAAGTAATTGAAGACAACAAACACACGCCTTGCTGGTGACTTCAATGCTGGGCTCCCCAGCTTGAGTGGTTGGAAAGAGTCTGCCTCTGCAGGGGTTCTGCCCAGATCGGCTACGAACTAGAGGTCTTACTAGCTAGTCTGACCTAATAAATGTACTAAAGATAGCTGGTACTGGGGATGTGAGGTTGCCTACATTCAGGAGGAGATACAGCTAATCAGTTATAGATTATTTTTTTGCCTCCCACAACCTAATCAATCTCCTGTCTTACGGCATCACCATCAGCACTGACTTCGGTGGTCCTAACCTGATGAGTGCAAAAACAACAAGTGATGGACGGAATGCTGAACATTGTCAAACACTCACCCGCAGTCACAGATCTGGGTTTAATCCATCGTTATTTTGCTCACCATGCCACCCCAGTTTGGACCCAGCCATATGCAAATCAGTCTTGACCCTGTTCCTCATGGGAACAGCCCAGCCCGAACTGCCAAACCAGGTCCTCACTGGACCGGAAACAAGCATCCTGGGACCGGTTTCGGGGTTTCACCCCTCATCAGCCAGGCTAGCTTGAATCCAGTGGCATGGGAAGCACGGGACCCACGTCTGGGCATACCCTTCCCATTTAGGGCGACAAAGCAAAAACAACAAGTGATGGACGGAATGCTGAACATTGTCAAACACTCACCCCCAGTCACAGATCTGGGTTTAATCCATCGTTCTTTTGCTCACCATGCCACCCCAGTTTGGACCCAGCCATATGCAAATCAGTCTTGACCCTGTTCCTCTGGGGGAGAGTGTTTGCATTGTCAGCACTCCATCCATCATTCTTTTGTGTTGTTAATGTCGCCCTAAGTGGGAAGGGTATGCCCAGACGTGGGTCCCGTGCTTCCCATGCCACTGGATTCAAGCTAGCCTGGCTGATGAGGGGTGAAACCCCGAAACCGGTCCCAGGATGCTTGTTTCCAGTCCAGGGAAGACCTGGCCTGGCAGTTCGGGCTGGACTGTTCCCATGGGGAACAGGGTCAAGACTGATTTGCATATGGCTGGGTCCAAACTGGAAGGCATGGGCAGCAAAAAAACGATGGATTAAACCCAGATCTGTGACTGGGGGAGAGTGTTTGCATTGTCAGCACTCCGTCCATCATTCTTTTCTTTTGTGTTGTTATTGCTGCTTTGAATGTGCCACTCAGAGGCGTAGTGGCTGGTCTTAGACCCCAAGCAGCCTCCAGGGGCAATCTCAGGTTATGCTGGAAACTCCCAGAGCACCTGGAAGTCCCTGGGGAAAATGGTTCCTGAGAACCTGGAGGTGATATTGGGTTGTTTAGTAGATGAAGCTGATCATGGAAAGATCGGGAGCACTTTATTGGCTCTTTGCTTTAGGATCAATCACTTTCTTTTTAAACCCCTAAGACGTCCCCACTTGGCTCCGAGGTGGTTGAGGAGACATACGGAAGTCACAGCCAGCAGTCGGACACTCTATCATACAGAACTCAAACCAAAGACAGCAAATCTTTCTGGAGAACGGTGTCTAACATGCACTCTGGTAACCAGCAAGTTACCCCTATGCACTGCCATATAACTAGTGGGGCCTGGGTTACACACTTCTCTCAAATATATTCAGCTGCTGACGCCCACTCTGGAGAATGTGGCATCTTTACCTGGTATAGAGGTCACCCTACAGGATGTTACTGCTGCTCTATCAGAGTGCGGGGGTAACTAAATGTAACTCTAATCTCTGGGCTCCGTTGCTGATTAATGTCTATAATAGTCTATGGCATTCCACCACATGATTCTACTATACCTAGGGCCAGATGTATCAAACATGTTACTGAATCGCAAATTGGATTTGCGGCTACATACCGATCTGGTATTAGGAAGGGGCGTGTCAAGGGCGTCCCTTCCTAATACCAAATCGCAGAGGTACGTATGATTGTTTTGTGACCGTGAATGCGGTCACAAAACAATCACAGTTGCCACTAATTTTGAATCAGTGGTAACCCATTCGCAAAGAGGTTCCCAAGGGACCCCTTCCCATGGGAAAACGTTTTTTAGAAGCAGGAAGTGGTCACACGGTCCTCTGCCTTCTCTTAAAAAATGAAAAGAAAACCTTATATTGTACTTTTTTAAACGCATCCTGTTTTCCTTTAAGGAAAACAGGCTCAATTAAAAAAAAATAGATTGCTTTATTGAAAAGCAATCACAGACATGGTGGTCTGCTGAGCCCTGCAGGCCACCATCCCTGTGATTGTAGCCACTCGCAAGGGCTCGCAAATTGCGACCTACCTTATGAATATTAATCAGGTAGGTCCATTTGCGAGCCCTTGCGAATCGCAGTATGAAACTCCAGGAGTTTCATACATTCCGATAGCGATTACATAATTGCGATTCGCAAAACATCGCAATTAGGTAGCCCCGATCTTTAAAAAGTGTGATCTTTCGAAGCCCAACTGCTACTGCTCTGTCTACTTGATCAATATTCCTGCTAAATTCTAGGTAGGATGCAGTACAACAGAATCCTGGAGTGGGGTGAGGTTAATAAGATCTTAAATCCTTGCCAAGATGGTTTTTGGAGCAGAGTCGTCACCAAAGAGCAACGCTTGAACTTGAACATGATTTTAGGGAAATTTCCAGTTGCCAAAAGGTCACCTCTCTACCTCGCTTTCATGGACCTGTCCATGGGTTTTTACTGTGTAAACCGATCCAAGCTGTGGCACCTTCTATTTGAGATGGGGTTGGACGTGTGACTTGTCCATCTACTAGAGTCCTTGCGCTCAAACGCAAAAGGGTTAGATTCGGCCACAGTAGTGAATCATCTAGTGAAATCAGCATTGACAAGGGGTTCTTCAAGGGTGCGTGCTTGCCCCTCTGCTATTTATTTGTACATAAACAAGCTGAGCTCCCAGCTTATTACTTGTACTCCTGATGCCCCCATGAGAAAGGGTATACATATGCCAGTACTGCCTTAAGTGGGCAACACCGATTTCATAGATCACACACCCTGGGCTTTATGCCAGTTAGTTCACTGTTTTGTGCACTTTATGACCAATCTTGAATTATTTACTAATTTCAAAAAGTTACTTGTTATGGGGTGTGGCCCTCAGTGTATCCGACTCCCAAGTGTTGCAGTGGGTCGCAACTACTTACTAAGCACCAGCACTTTCTCTTATTTGGGGGTCACTTTTAGCGTAACTGGTTCCTGGGCCCCCAATACAGCTCCATGCAGGGTCAAGCTCTCACAAGCACCTGGCTCACTCCTAAACCTTCCAGGTCTCTTGGGTGGCAGGCCGCTTGCCCCCCTTCTCCAGGTTTGTACCCCGCAATGCATTCCAGTAGCAACATTTGGGGTCAAGATTTGGGGTATGGCAGACTGCTCAGTCTTGCAGTGGGAAGAGTTGTTTTTGCCAGACAGTTCTGCCTGCCCTCTATTTCTGCCTCATTACCTTCGCCAAAAGGAGCTAAGCTCAAGCTCCCTGAGCGATATGTTTCAAATCCATCCCCTTTACTCTGGCTATGTATATGGTGCACTGAAGAGGCGCCACTTAGGCCTGCGATGGAGGCCTTTGAGTCCCCTGGCTGGCTTATGTTAAAAACACATTGGCAGAGATTGATTTAAAACAGTTTTTCACCAATGTAGCAGACCAACTCCCTCAGGGTAGAAAAGAAGTCCAAGTTTTACTATCAGCCCAAACGCAAGCAAAGAGATTAAGGGCCACATGTAGCAAAGTTCCAATTTGCGACTCGCAATTTGCGAGTCGCAAATCCGAATGTAGGGTATTGTCCCTGACACTAATTGCGACTCGCAAGGGAGTCGCAAATGCCCACCTCAAGAATATTCATGAGCTAGGTCGCAATTTGCGACCCCCTTGGGAATGGCGGCACTCACAGGGATGGTGGCCTGCTGGAGACAGCAGACCACCATGTCTGTGACTGCTTTTCAATAAAGCAGGTTTTTTTTTTGTAAAGCAGCCTGTGTTCCTTAAAGGAAAATGAGATGCATTAGAAAAACAAAAAATGAAACGTGTTTGATCAGAGCAGGCAGTGATCCACAGGACCACCGCCTGCTCTGAAAAAATGTTTTCAGTGACATTCACAAAGGTGAAGGGCTCCCAGGGGGACCCCTTCCCGTTTGCGAATGTGTTACCACCAGTGTGACACTGGTGGTAACTGCGATTGGTTTGCGCCCGCGTTCGCGGTCACAAAACAATCCTACATGGCACTGCGAGGCGCAATTAGGAAGGGAACACCCCTTCCTAATTGTGAGACGCAAACCCGTTTTGCGACTCGGTAACAATGTTACCGAATCACAAAACTGGGTTTGTGCATTGGGAAGTGCTTTTTGCAAGTCGCAAACAGCCAGATGCGCTAGTGCAAAAAGCATCGTACATGTGGCCCTAAATGCAGAAACTCAAAAGCCAACTTGCAGCCAACTTGCAGCTATGCCCGTAGAAGTCCCCCTCCAGCTAGTTGTGGGAACCAGGGGGAGCTGGGATCACTCGCCACGGGTCTGTTTCAGGGCTGACACAGTTAAATACCAGCTTTGTTTCCCAGCTGCCTTTCAGCGTAATTATGAGTCCTGATTGTGCCTCTGTGATGATGCCTCTCATCCATGTTGCACTTTACCTTTTTCTGTGGCTTTTTATAAAAAATGTACGAAAATGTTTTAGTTACCTTAATGAAATTCTAGAAATTGTATGCACCGTACCCAGTGCTATCAATTCCTTCAACAGCTCTCTGATGATGCGACATGTTTTAAGAGTGCTTTTTTACGCGCAGCAGTACGTTCCAGAGGCACAATTTTTTCTTAAGCTAATGATGTTTCTTTAGTTTATTCATTGTGTTTATTTAATAAAGATGTGTTTTATTGTGCTACCACATGCAATCATGTTGCAAGGTCTAGGGCAAGCCAGAAGGAGTGCTGAATACGCTTGTCTGTTTTGGACATTTTGTAATGTTTTAATGTTTTTTTTAATTGTTTCTGTACACTTTTATGGCTGTTTTACCAGCTGAATAAAGCTTTAAATTGATGGATTGATTGACACAGACTGAAACAGGGTCATAAATTTGTCTCAAAACAGACTCCTGCTTTGCTTGGCTTGCCCACCTCTACTATTATACTGCTGAAGGGAGAGCTATTTCTGATATCCGCTTCATGACATGGACATCACTGCTCAGTTTGACTCATAAAAGAGTCACTCAAAGTGTCAAATGTAAAGCATTGAAATATCACACATTTTCAGGATGAAAAACCTGAAATGCCACATGTAAGGAAGACACAACTTTGACAGCTATGCTTCATGCGCGTGCCATCTGGGCTACTACAAGGCCTGCTCTCTGCCTATCCTAAGCCAGATCTGGTGATCTCAGTTATGGGCCTATGCCAGTGTTCCGTGGTGGGCCTTTCTGCCTTACACTGCTCTGAGGAAGAGCTGCATTAGAGTGGACAGCATACTGCGGACTATATCACTGAGGCCCTATGTTGGCAAGGGTTACTTTTGTGAATAACTGAAAATTAACTCCCCTAACCCTGTTCATTACCACCGTCCACTGCAGCCAGCCCACCCTATTCTTTTTTAGTTTTGTACACCTTCTTGCTTGTTTGGAAATCTGGGACATACACCTCCCTAACATTAATGATTAAGCTTCATCCCAGATGGGTTCGCCATACTACATCTCATGTCAATAGTAGCCTTTCATACAGTTAAATTTGCCCGAATCTGATATTCGTTTCTGAGGCAACAAACCTAAGTCCCATGTAGACTGGCTCAACCTCTGACGGACTGGCCGTACCCAGTTTCGGGCGTTTCCTCGGGATGCTGGAAGTATGTGTCGAGGGGAGTTTTAGCAGTTTTAAAAGCACTGCAGAGTTCCTTGTGTTTCCATCAGTTTTCAGACAACAATAAACGTGCCAAGATAACTCTTGTGATTCATATATCTGCTGGAGAGAATCTGAGTTTTGTCTAGAGTCAGTTTTGACTCATCCATGGTAGCGCAGAGGGTTAATATTCCTGTTGCAAAGAAAGTGTACTATGGAGATTACACAAGAGTATTTTACTGCATGGCTCAGTGGGATACTTCTTTTGATACAGAGATCCTTTTGTTATTGTGCAGTTCATAAATTACAATCATAACCTAGTACAGTGACCTGTAAGCTGCCATCATAGAGCTGCAAGCAAACAGCATAGTACAGGTTAGAAATGCATGTTCTTTCCAAGTCTTTAATTATTCTAATTTTGCTAAAATGGGTTTGTTTGGGTAGAAATACATTATTAGTAAAGTCAGCCCTAGCCACTGTGTTACATTCTGAATTTATGCGTCCCCAGGTGAAGCACTCTTAAAAAAAACGCCCTGTTGTAGTTGTCAGGCTTGTTCGCCAGGAAGATAATTTGTAAGATCCAACGACCGCTGCATTAATACAAAATGGCCTGCAGAGGTCGCTCATCGCCAACAGCAGAAGTAGTTCAGTAGCGCTAAGAAGAAACGATCTCAGCAGTTTCGTGTTTGCCATTTCACTCTCCGACACCTCGCGGAGACCGGTGATTTATAGTCCAGATTTACATAGCTTAGAAAACCGTTTTATTGAAAATATTTTTGGGTGAAAATTGGAAGACGGGGCCGAAATTAGCTACGAACTATTGGCCGCTTGGGGTGACATTTTAGGTAATGAGTAAAATCGACAGATTAAATTACATTGTGTAATCCCGACATCAACCTGGGAAAAAACTTAAAAACATGCGCTATGATAAAAAACAATGATTTTCACAAGTTTATTATTCAGTTTTGCGAGAGCGGTGCTTGCTATCTTAATCACCATGGGGCAGCTTTATCAGGTCTGCGCCGCGGCAGAGTCACGCAAAGTGATGCAAATAGGCACATAGGCCCGTATTTATACTTTTTTTGCGCCGCATTTGTGTCGTTTTTTGACGCAAAAACGGCGCAAACTTGCAAAATGCCATTGTGGGCCTTATTTATACTTTTTGGTGCAAAACTGCACTAAGGCAGTTTTGCCCCAAAAAGTTTTGCACCGGCTTGCACCATTTTTTAGCACCAGCTGGGCACCATATTTATGGAATGGTGCAAGCCGGTGCAAAGGGTAGGCTAGCTTAAAAAAAAATGACGTTAGGCAGTTTTGAGTCAAAATAAATGATTCTGACCAGATTAGCATCATTTTTTGACGCTAAGGGCCATATTTATACTCTGTTTGCACTGAATTAGCGTAAATTTATTTTTACTCTAATTCAGTGCAAAACTAACTCCATATTTATACTTTGGTGCTAGACCCGTCTAGCACCAAATTTATGGAGTTAAAGTCATTTTTTGGAAGTGGAAACCTACCTTGCCTTAATGAGATGCAAGGTAGGCGTTCCTGTGCAAAAAAATGACTCTATGGCCTTAACACCATATTTATACTCCCATGTAAAAATGGTGCAAGGGAGGGAGGAGGGGTCAAAAAATGGGGCAAAGCTTGCTTTGCCCCATTTTTTAAGACCAGGGTCAGGTCAGGCTTTAGGGGACCTGTGGCCCTATTTCCATGGTGGAACACCATGGAATAAGCCCAGAGGTGCCCTCCCTAGGCCCTAGGGGCACCCCCCACCCACACTAGAGGGCTGCGAGGATGGGGGACCCCATCCCAGGTAAGTACAGGTAAGTGCATTTTATTTTTGAAAGTGCCATAGGGGGCCCTGTAATGGGCACCCATACATGGCACAGGGTGCAATGGCCATGCCCAGGGGACCCCTGACCTCTGTGCTGGCCACTGGGGTGGTGGGCATGACTCCTGCCTTTTCTAAGGCAAGAGTCATGTGGCATGGTAGGTTTAGCACCATAAAATGACGCTAATCTGGTTAGAGTCATTTTCTTTTACTCTAACCTGCCTAAAGCCATTTTTTTGTGCTAAACCCTCTTCTTCTATACTGCCAGCCCCACCAGACTAAAGTCATTTTTTTTTACTCTAGCCTACCCTTTGCACCGGCTTGCACCATTCCATAAATATGGTGCCCGGCTGGTGCACAGAAATGGTGCAAGCCGGTGCTAAACTTTTTGGTGCAAAACTGAGTTAGTGCAGTTTTGCAGCAAAAAGTATAAATAAGGGCCAATATTTTGTAAGTTTGCGCCACTTTTGCGTCATAAAATGACGTTAATGCGGTGCAAAAAAAGTTTAAATCAGCGCCTTGGTGCTAGATGGGTCTAGCACCAAAGTATAAATATGGAGTTAGTTTTGCACCGAATTAGAGTGAAAAAAAAATGACACTAATTCGGTGCAAACAGAGTATAAATATGCCGCAGAGTATAAATATGCCCCTAAATATGGCGTTAAGGCCATAGAGTCATTTTTTGCACGGGAACGCCTACCTTGCATCTCATTAAGGCAAAGTAGGTCTCCACTTTCAAAAAATGACTTTAACTCCATAAATTTGGTGCTAGAGGGGTCTAGCACCAAAGTATAAATATGGAGTTAGTTTTGCACCAAATTAGAGTTAAAAAAAATGACACTAATTCGGTGCAAACAGAGTATAAATATGCCCCTGTATTTTGTAGGTTTGCGCCGTTTTGCGTCAAAAAGCGGCGCAAATGCGGCGCTAAAAAAAGTATAAATACGGGCCATAATCTTCGTAGTTTATTTACTATCAAGTGCAATTTTTTTTGAGCTGGTAAATTTCTCTCCTTTCAGTGCCAATAGAGCTCTGTGCCACTTTGCGTAAAGAGGCTATACATGGGTAGTACCAGCGTATGTGGCCGTCATTTTTCACTCTTAAGGTCTGGTTCATAAAATAGTCTGACTGGCTTTACATAATACTACCTTTTTAAGGCAGGTGCAAGGTTGGCAAAATATATTTATTTCTCAATCAAGCAGCACACATCCAGGCCCATATTTATACTTTTTTAGCGCCGCATTTGCGTCATTTTTTGACGCAAAAGTGGCGCAAACTTACAAAATACAATTGTATTTTGTAAATTTGCGCCGTTTTTGCGTCAAAAAGTGGTGCTAAAAAAGTATAAAAATGGGACACAATATGTGAATGTTTTTAAAATTGTACGCTTGCAGTACAAAACCTATGTTAGACATCACTCACATACCTCTGCATATCATGCAAAAGTGTATGCATGGATCTTGGCATAGGGTGACCAGATGTCCCGGATTAGCCTGGACAGTAGTTTGTGTTTGGATGACTGTCCTAGAGCCCTGAAACTTACTATAAACTACTTACTACAAGAATAAATGAATGTTCAAGTTTTGAGAGACGGTTGGATGAGCATGCACATTTATCACTCTGCTGTGAAGACTCACATTCAAACTAGCAGCCAATGGCTGACACAAGCACACCTTCCCAGATAGTTAGGTAACCTGATAGTCCTTCTTTTATTTTTATCCTTACGTGTATGCTGGGTGTGGTATATAGTTGGTTTGTGAGACACAAATGTTACGTGATCAAGGCTACGGCTCAAACGCGTTGTTCTGGGAGGAAGTATTGGTGAATAAAGCATTTTGGACTTCCATTTGGTGTCCGGGAATTCTCTGCATGTAACAGGAGGATTGTTGGCAATAATATGTGGATGGGTAGGTCCACGCCTGGACCACTACTGAACTAGCAGCCTCGGATGTCTGGCAATGTTGGTGTTATATATATGTATATATATATATATATATATATATATATATAAATATGAGAGAGAATGTCTCTATATATGTATATAATTTAGAGCGGGGTATTGTCATGTGATATATATCTATATATATATAGATATATATATAGAGCACTATGTGATGTCCCGCCAGAGGATTTGCTGGAGGTGGGGCTCAGGTGGGAACTTGAAAGTTTTCGCTATCTGGGCATACGGGTTACACATACGGTGACGGCACATCTGATGCACAATGTGGAATGGGTGGTGAAGGGTCTGGAGCGCTCTGTCTCGTTCTGGAATAAGCTGCCTCTATCCGTGATAGGAAGGGTGGCTGTGGCCAAGATGGTGTTCTTGCCGCAGTGTCTTTACCTGGTCCAGAATTCTTTGTTTTCATTGACGGCTCAGCTTTTTAATCATCTGGATAACCTGTTGATATCCTTGGTTTGGGCTGGCCGTCGTAATAGGGTGGCATTGTCCACGTTACAAAGGGATTTGGAAGATGGAGGCTTGGCACTCCCTAACATTAGACTCTATTATTATGCAACTCCTTCACAACATGCTGCTAAGTGGATGTCGCAGATGGATAATTGGGAGAAGCGGCTATTCGCTGGCATGTTCGGAGGTGAGGCACTGGTGCACGCATGAATGTCGGGCGGTAGGTCAGTGACTCCTGTCCCCTATCTGGTTAAGAATACAGCTTGGATCTGGGAACAGGCGGTTAAGAAAATACTCTGACGTGCCCCCTTTGATAAAGAGCTGAAGATCTGGAGTCTGGCCCCCTTTCGGGATATGGATACTTTAATGTCAATGGAGGCTTGGAGAATGGGTGGCTGCTTGATGGCAGGTGATTTATATCCCAATGGTGACTTTATTTCCTTTCGGGAGATGCGAGATACGTTTGGATTGAGCACTGGCCAATTCTTGCAAAATGCCAAGATTGAGAGTGTGGCTTGAGAGGTCTGGTCTGGATTCCTGGTGGCTCCGTTGGCATCAAAGATGTTGAATAGGTTAATAAATTGGGGAAAGGATTCCCACTTGGTTACTCTGTTTTATAGAGCGCTGCGTGGGAATAGTGTGGGGGTGGAGTGTGCAGCACATAGGGCCTGGGATAATGAGCTGGAGAACCCTATGGAAGACGTGGACTGGAATTTGGTACTGTCTCTGGTACGCACGATCTCTTGTAACCAAAGATTTAAGTTGTTGCACTTTCATTTAATCACGCCTGCTCAACTTAATAAGATGGACCGACCAGGGAGACTTGGTGTCCTCGATGTGGGGAGACAGGTGCTTCCTTTCTCCACTTGGCCTAGTCCTGTAGGGGGGTACAGCAATTTTGATGGGTGGTGGTTTAGAGGTTGGACGGGGTCACTGGTCTGGGGCTCGAGGCGACGCCATTGACTTGCCTCCTGGGTATAATACAGAGTCCACGTAATAGGCGCGTCCCATACAGATTTGCCCAGTTTGCTTTGGTGCTGGCTAAGCGAAGGGTGGCTATAGGCTGGATGGGTACACGAAGCCCATCCCCTTCCAGCTGGGCCCGAGATGTTTCGGAATGGGGTGTGACCGAAGAACAAAATATGAGACTGACACGTATGGTAGAAGGAGCACTGACAGACATAGGCCCTCATTATGACCATGGCGGGTGGCTTCAGCCGCCCGCCAAGATCTGACCGCCGGGCGGCCGCCAATGTAGCTGCACTCCCGCCACTGTCATTTTGAGATCCCCGCTGGGCCGCAACACAGGAGCAGGCTTCAAATGGAGCCGGTGGTGTTGCGGCCGTGCGACGGGTGCAGTTTCACCCGTTGCGCTTTTCACTGTCTGCTATGCAGACAGTGAAAAGCTGCACAGGCCCTGCCAGTGACATGGGCAGTGCAGGGGCCCCCAGGGGCCCCGCAACTCCCCATATCGCCAGCCTTTTCCTGGCAGTTGAATCCCCTGGGCAGCGCTGCAAGCCGAGGCAAATGTGGCGGGAAACCGCCGGCCGCAGCGGTGCGACCGCTGCCATTCGCCGTGGTCGTAATGACCTTGGAAGCACCACCAGCCTGTTGGCGGTGCTTCCGTCAAAGCAGCCCTGACGGCCTTGGACCGCCAGGGTTGTAATGACCCCAATAATGGCTTGGAGTACATTATTAGAATGCTTCACAGGGGTCCAGGAGTCCAGCTCTGACTGAATCAAGGATGAGGATCCTTGACTATAGAATGTTATGCTATACACATAGGTGACAACCAACTGCGGTAATAGAGTAACGCTAGTAAACATGGTGCATGAACGACTTGGTTACATATGAGGTCCTTGGGGAGGGGGGTTGCTATTGTTGGTCTGATTGGATATGTTCCATGTTTTTGCCTACAGGTATCATCATCCTCCGCCCAGGAGAACAATGGACATTGTGATAGCTCATATGAAAATGCACTGTTTGTTTTTGTTCTTATTTTAAGTTGTTTATTATAAACTCAATAAAATAGAGTTAAGAAAAAATATATATAGAGGTATATCTATCAGGCAGAGATAGCTTTAAGGCAATAAAAATGTCCAGCTAACTCTTGTAATTATGCTCCTGCTAGAGAAAGAGATCAGACTTTTGTCTAGTGGCAGTTTTCACGCCATAAAGTAGCACAGACATTTTACATGCCTACTGCAAAGAACTGATACGTATTATATACTGTAGGAGAACATGAGTGGATTAGTAAAGAAAGCTGTTACCTGTGCTTTAACACAAATTAAATGTATGTGCGAGGGGGCTATGGAGAGATGAATGGCACTTTTGCTGGGTGGTAGTGAGGGAATACAAGGAGGAGGTCATGGAACGGGAGAGCCAAAAACGATTGTCACACTGGGCGCTACTAGTACTACAGGCTGTGATGATGGGTAGGCCTGGGCAGAGTTCATAGAGTTCCACTACACGGAACTCTGCAAAGTGACCCAAAAGCTCGGCTGCACTATGCAGAGTTTCCGCAAGCACCAGAGTGCATTTGGTCACGCCATTCATGCAGATTTTTAGCACCGGCTAATAGTATTGTGCAGAAAAATCAGCTCAAACAGCACCACGCACTACACAGGAGGGCGCTGCTTCTTTTCTGCTCCTAGAGTAGATTTTCTACTAAAGCAGCAACTTCCTCAATGCACACGTAAGATTTCTCAATGCGAGGTGCGACCACCTGCGTTGAGAAATCTCTCTGTGAGGTGGTGATTTTCAACGCTCGTACACACCAACCTAACATTGGCAAGCACAAACGAGGAAAAACTGCGCTCCACGCGGAGCACAGGGTGGGAAAAACTACACAAACTCTGCGAGCGGAGCAGAGTTCATTGCCCACCCCTAATGATGGGTATGGGTATGTGGCGACGTGAAGTAATAGTGTGTCTTTTTTGTTTTTTTCAGTGTCTTCAGAGAATCTGCTGATTCAGAGAAGAAATGAAGGCAAGGTTACTGTCATTTACTGTTTCACACATCACACACACACCCCCACGAGCAATTTGGTGACCCTATCTGCCTTCTCCATAGGCTAGTGCTTTAGAGGGATAGTTTAGCCAGTAGCAGAAATTGCGACTCATTGGATGACTGCTGCTAGAGCCATAACTCAGGTAATGGCAGACAGCTCTGAGGCAGGATCAGAGATTGAAACAGCAGATACTGAAGCAGCATCTGAGCGAGCCGACAATGGAGCAGACTCTGGGAGTGATTTTCCAGTCGGAGGAGTCCCATCCGACAACTGCTATCCCAGTGATTCTGAGGGAGGTGATGAGGACATTCGTTCTGTCCCTCAGCAAGCACAGTCTGTGCAGTGGGACAACAACAGGTTAGCCCAACCCAGAGAGCAGATACATGCAGCGGCAAGCACAGACAGAGTGCTCTCTTGGCAGCTCCCCAATTTAGTTCAGCCCCAAATTCCACCTTTTACTGGTGATGCTGGATGTAAAGTTGATACAGCCAACTTTTTGCCAATTGACTCTGTCCATCTCTTGTTGGATGTTGACTTAATTCAGCAAATTGTGCAGCAAAGAAATTTGCAGGCAGAACAATTTCTGAGGGAGCATTGAGGCACTCTCAGACCCCATTCTAGGACACGCCAGTGGACTCCCTCTCCGCAGGCGGAGTTGAAGATATTTTTGGGCCTTACGCTCAAAATTGGGTTAGTGCAGAAACCCACCTTGCAGACCTACTGGATCACTCTCACGGTTTGGGTAAACCCCATCTTAACACAGGGCCGTAACAGGTAAGGGCCCAAATCATATTGTGGAGAAATCAAAAGTGTTTATCACAAAACATAGATAGAACCTGGTTTTGTACGTACCTACGTTTTTTGGTGGGCTCGGCAGCCATGTAGGGAAACCTACCAAGCTCAGCCCTTTCTGAAAACTAGATGCTCCGGGGAGTCCACAGAGGTGTAGCTTGTGTGGATTCCCCAACGTTTTCTTACCCAGAACACCCTGCAAAGGTGAAAAGTTGACTAAAAACTGTAATTTTCCTTCAATTTCTGTGACACAAACTACAGGAATATGCAGTGATCTACAAAATTCCTACCACCCGGCATTTCCCCACTTGTTCTAATAAAAACACTACCCCACTTGTGTTCCTGTGCCTGCGTCAAGAATGCCAGGTTCAACAGTTGCACTCATTTGAGGACTACCATTGACCGTTGTGTGATCCATTCCTGTCACGGGCATTAGGCCTACCCACACAAGGTAGGTACCATTTTTATCGGGAGACTTAAGGGAATGCTGCATGGAAGGAAGTTTGTGCCCCATCCCCCAGATTCCAGAACGTTGCATTTCTGAAATGTGAGAAAAATGTGTTTTTAGACCAATTTTGAAGTTTGTAAAGGTTTCTGGATAATAGAACCTGCGGAAAGCCCCACAAGTCAACTAATTCTGGGTTTCCCTAGTTGGCTAATTTTAATAAATGTATATGTTTCTAGGTTTCCTAGGTGCCGGCTGAGTTAGAGGCCAAAATGTACAGTTAGACTCTTTCAAGAAACGCATCCGTTTTCATTGGAAAAATGTGATGTGTCCATATTGTGTTTTGGGGCATTACCTTTCACGGACACTAGGCCTACCTACACAAGAGAGGTACCATTTTTCTCTGGAGACTTAGATGAACACAGAATAGAAAAAAAGTATTATTGTCAATTGTCTTTTTCTACATTTGTGCCTTCCAAATGGAAGACAGTGTGTGAGAAAGAAGTCATTTTGACAAATGCCCTGTGATACATATGCTTGTATGGGTACCCACAAATTCAGAGGTATGCAAATGACCACTGCTTCAATACCTCATATCTTGTACCATTTCAGAAATACATAGGTTTCCTTGATACCTGTTTTTCACTCTTTATATTTTACCAAATGAATTGCTGTATACCCTGTATACAATGAAAACCCATTGCAAGGTGCAGCTCATTTATTGGCTCTGGGTACCTTGGGTTCTTGATGAACCTATAAACCCTATCTATCCCCACAACCAGAAGGGTCCAGCAGACGTAATGGTATATATACTTAAAAAATCTGCCATAGATGGAAAAAGTTACAAAAGAAAATGTGGCTAGAAATGGCGTTTTTTTCAACTCAATTTTAATATTCTTTTTTATTCAACTGTTACTTTTTATAGGAAAACCTTGAAGGAGCTAGACAAGTGACCCCTCGCTGGATTTAGATTTTTGTCTACTTTTCAGAAATGTTTAGATGTCTAAGATCCACCATTGGTTTTACACCCATTTCTGTCACTAACTGGAAGGAGGCTGAAATAATAAAAATGGGGTATGTCCTGGTAAAACAGCAAAACTGTTTAAAAATGTGGTTTTCTGATTCAAGTCCACCTGTTCCTGAAAGCTGGCAAGATTGTAATTTTAGCACCACAAAGCCTTCATTGACCCAGTTTGCATGGGAAAAAACAGATGCTTTCTCCTGCAGCACTTGTTTACCCTTTTTCCCAAAACACCCACATTTTAGCTGTATTTTGGTTAATTTCTCAGTCTCCTCCAGGGGAACCCACAAACTCTGGATGCCTTCAGAATCCAGACGATACTGGGAAAAAAGGATGCAAATTTGACCTGGATAGCTTATGTGGACAAAAGGTTATGGGGGCCTAAGCATGGACTACCCCAAACAGCCAAAATTGGGCTCAGCACTGGGGGAGGGGAGGGAGGGGCAGCAGCTAAGGGGTTTAAAGAGTTGCCTACTGTGATGCTCGACTTAATTCAGGCAGCAGAGGGAAGAATCACAAAGTTCCCCTTGCAACACACCTTGCAGCATGGCCGAGGAAGTCTTTAATTTGTCTTTAATTTTCATGCTACTGAGTGTGTGTGTGTGTTATAGTTAGGGGAATTTGTCAATGACAACATTAATGTTTTGAACTAAAAAAAATGAAATTCACCAGTAACTTGCCCCCCCACCATGCACTGCTTATGACCTCACTTATGACATCACTCATGACATCTTCTATGACACCATTTATTACATCACTGATGACATCTCAAATACCTCATTGATGACATCACTGATGAAATCATCCAAACTTCTTTTGTACACATTGCTCTTTAAACAGGTTTACCATTAGAGCTATGAAAGTAAGTGCAAAATAGCTCAGAATAATATGAAGTTTTTTTAAATCTATCATACATACAAACTCCATTGGTAAAGCAAGCTTTACACACACAAACATACAGCTTTGTAGCATGAAAGACACACATATATAGTGTGTGTGTGCGTGTGTGTGTATGGGTGTGTATACATACATCTTGGGACAGCCGTTGACATAGAAATAGGACTAAACATAGCAGCAAGCCATATTTAGTAAGTGGTGTGCTGCACTGCTCTCATCGCCTAATGTAACTTTAGTTGCTGTGCTGCATTATATGTGCGTGAATCCTCCCCAGCATCTGAGTGCTTATCGCCCTGATGGGAGACAGGCATGGACTGTTATTCAGCAGGTGTGGTTGCATTCACTTGGCAGGCAATAGCCTCCTGTGCATCCTAATGCTCTGTTATTGCTGTTCTATTACAGTGCTTGAGGCAATCTATGTAGAAGCAGTGACTGCTGAGTGGCTAAGGACTCCGAAAATTAACTCAAGTTCAGTGCTAAATGGCTTTGCCCTATGTACAGCCAAAGGCTGATAACCTGGGTGGTAATTGGGAGTAAACTGCAAAAAAAACCTAAGATTCCATGCAAAGCCATATCAAATAATGTCATGTACAGGAAGCTGGCCCCAAATGGAAACTGGTTCAAACTGTGAGCAAAATGGATATAGTTTGATTTTTCTACAAAGTATCTTTAATTTACCTGAAAATTACACATTACATGATCTCATCTTGAGAGATTTATGCTTGTAGGTGTTCCTCAAGAACAGAACTCACGTAAAACTCTACTTAAAGGCCTTTGCAACATAGGCCAATGCTAAATCTTGTTTAACATTGTGAAAAATTGGGTTCCTGGTTGACCGGGTGTGAGCCCTGTTCACGCAGCAACCGCAATCCTTGTCAGGGTAAGGCACAAGCAAACCCCAAATTAAACTGTGTTCACCCCCATCATAGCTTGGCATAGAGTACTCAGGGTTAACTTAAAGGCAATGCATAAAGTATTTGTGCAACACTTCAAATGACAAAACAGTGAAAACATCACACAAACAGATCCCACGGTGTAGAAAAATAGAGCTTAGTTTAATAAATAAACCAAGACAAAACTACAAAAATCCAGCTACTAGAACTGAAGTTATGAATTTTTAAACAATAAAATGTGAAATAACACCTAAAAGCACAAAGCTCCACCCGAAGGTATCTGGTCACACTTGACTGGGTCAAAATCTAAAGTTCAGGCTGACTGCAACAGCACTGATTGGATACAGTCCTGTATTAGTCTAGCTGAGGTTTTACCTTCTGAAGTTTTGTGCCAACAGTCCCATTTGTGTTGGAGAGGGTCACGAGGAGCAAGGGGAGCGTTGAAGATCTTTGACGGTGTGCCGTAAAGACCAGGCTTGGCGTCACAGATGGGTGAGCTAGAGCTTAATTTTGGTGGCCCATCTGAGGGCTGTGGATGCTGCTGTGAGAAGAGACGGACAGACAGCACCTTTCGCTGATTTTGGAACCAGCTTCTCCCACCCATCCTGCTAGTGAATGCCTTAAACTCCCCATTGTGTGTGGCTGTCTAGAAGGAATACATATAGCCTAAATGTCAGCTACACCTAGGCATGTGATCAGAGGCAGGCTGGAGGCACCAAATGAAATTAAAAATCTGACTCCACTATAAGTTAAGATTTTAAATTGTGATACGAGAGACACCAAACATCAACTGAATACCTATTCCCTTTTGGAAATGACACTTATAAAATGTAATACGGTAATTCTAAAGTTATTCCATGGGAGCGGTAGGCCTTGCTGTAGTGAACAAGCACTGGCAAAGCCAATAGGTTTTGCCTCTATGAAATCTATTGATTTTGTCAATGTTTTTAGACATGTCACACAGCAGCTCTAGCTGCTGTGAGGCATGTCTAAAGGTTTTCAAATATTCAGTTTATATATTTTTGTTTATACATTCTTTATAAATTATACAAGTTACCAGCCTATTACATTATATATACTTATGCACACAGATGCAGGCATTTTTCTCTGTCCATTGTGTATTGATTCTATTGTTGGATTTCTTTCTCTTCTCCATAACATACACACATATGTAAATATATATATATATGTGTGTGCGTGTGTCCACACACAAAACCATACACAAACGTATATATGAAAGTAATATGGGGAGGAGAAAATACATACTTAACTATAGAGATAGATTTTTTACAGAGTCAACAGTAGGGGCTAATATTAATGTGCACTTCAATAAGGAAATGCACATTTTGTTTTTCCTATGACATTAGCGTCCTTCGACGCATATGCATGGATTGTGTATGTCTGTGTGTTAGACCTGGCATCCTTGGCGTGGTCTCCCCTTTCTTTTTTGCCTCTGCTTCTCATGTTTTCACCTTGTGCTAGACCATGGATACTCAAAGTACGGCCTGCGGGCCTCATGCTGCCCCTCTGACCTTTACATGCAGCCCCTTGGGCAACAGGAGCACTGGGCAGCTGTTTGCTCGACTCCGCACTAACAATAAAAATATTAAGTAGACACACAATCATTTATTTAAAACTTATTTGGTGTTAAAGAAAAGAAGTAACTAGGGACCCCTGCACTTAACTTTAGAAACACCTTCATGTTTAGAGACATCTTGCAGCACAAGTGTAAAACTAAGACAGTCTCTTCAAAATTTAAAAAGTGTATTTAGTTAACATTCAGAACATTTTTGCCTTAGTACAATTTATTTTATCAATGCATTGAGATGTATTCATTTAAAAGTGATATTTTTCATACATAAATTTGGAAACATAAATTCTTTCCTATACCCTGAGAATACCATCAATAGTAAATTAAAGAGGCAAGCCACTTGGTATGTGCACTTTATGGGTGGCCTAGGTTCCTATCATACATTAACAACATTATAGTTTAATAAATCAAATATAGAATCAGGTTTTGTGCAGCGCACATCATGAATCATGTATTTCGAGGTCCTCTTAAATGTGATAATGTAGAAAAAGGAGGGAAAGTGAGACTAAACAATTGCCTAAGATCACACAATTTGGAAAAGTGGGTAAGCCAGGATTAATTCCAGGTTTTCTGGTTTCCTATTGTTTTTTTTCAGCCACTAGATGTATATCATTTGCTTCTCTTACACCTACCTTGCCACCAATCCCCCCAGCTACTCCACCCGAACGCCACTGCCCTGACATCAATGCGGCCCCCAGGCACGTCACAGACCAAACTTTTTGGCCCCTGGGAAAATGTTTGCGAGTACCCATGTGCTGGACTCTGTTTTTGCTGTTTTTGGTACACTGCTGACCAGTGCTAAAGTGCAAGTGCTCCTGTGTAAAGTGTATGTGTAATTGGCTTTTCCATGATTACCATATTTGATTTACTAGTAAGTCCCTAGTAAAGTGCACTAAAGGTGCCCAGGGCCTGTACATCAAATGATACTAGTGGGCTTGGAGCACTGGTTGTGCCACCCACATTAGTAGCTCTGTAAACATGGTTCATACCTGCCACTGCAGTGTCTGTGTGTGCACATTTAAACTGCTAATTTGACTTGGCAAGTGCATCCACTTGCCAGGCTATAAACTTTCCCTTTTTATACATGTAAAGCACCCCTAAGGGTGGCCCTAGGTAGCCCTATGGGCTGGGTGCAGTGTATGTTAAAGGTGAGACATGTACTGATTTGTTTTACATGTCCTAACAGTGAAATACTGCCAAATTCGGTTTTCACTGTTGCAAGGCCTATCTCTCTCATAGGTTAACATTGGGGCTGCATTTATATATCCTTAAAGTGCACTTTTCCTTTAAGAGCAGATAGAAATATGGAGTTTGGGGTCTCTAAACTCACAATTTAAAAATAAATCTGTTAGTGAAGTTGGTTTTTAGATTCTTAGTTTGAAAATGCCACTTTTAGAAAGTAGGCATGTTCTTGCTTAAACCATTCTGTGACTCTGCCTGTTTGTAGTTTCCCTGTCAGGGTCACACTGACAGTTGGGTTGTTTGTGAATCTCTTCTAGACAGGGACACAAAGGGAGCTGGGGTATAGCCTGCATATCATGATGAGCCATCTGAGCTACAGTGGAGGGAGGAGTGGTCACCTACACCTCAATGGGCTGTGCCTGCACTCTCGCAATGCAGTCTCAAACTCCCTGGTGTGTGTCTGGGGCCTGGCCTGGGCAAGACAGGATCGTGTGAAGAACAGAGACTTTTCTTTGAAGTTTGCCTACTTCAAAGGCAAAAAGGGGTATAAGTAGTGGACCCAAAACCCCAGACTTTAGATCACTTCTGGAACCAAAAGGAACCTCTGCCAAGGAGAAGAGCTGAAGAGTGAAGGAGAAGTGCTGCCCCTTCCTGTGACTGTGCTGTGTTAGGCTATCCTGCAGTTGCTGCTTCTGCCTGTGAAAGGGGGCAAAGACTGGACTTTGCTGTGTATTCCTGCTTGAAGAAGAATCTTCAAGGGCTTGAACTGAGCTTGCCTCCTGTTTTGAAGTCTCTGGCCCATCAAAGACTTACTCTTCCAGCACCTAGACTTTCTACTGAGACTCCTGCCCTGCCAAGTGATGCCCTATCCAGTCCCTGGGCCCTCAAAAGGTGAGGTTGGCAGAACAAGAGCTGAAATCCACCCACAGGACACCATCCGGGGAAATTTGGGATGCACCATCTGCAACGCAGCAGATAAACGACCCGTCACCCGCTTTGCAGTTGAAATTGATGCTCCACCTGCATTGTGGCTGGGAGATTGACGCATCACGGCTTAAGAAACTATGCAACACCCGCTTGTGGCTGCTGATAATGAGGCAAACCCCACACAGCATGGGTTTCCAACACTGTGCAACCGGTTTTCAGATGCATCGTCGCTGGGCATTTAAGTCATCATGAACCAGCGTGGATCCAAGGTGCCCTGTCCTGAAATCGATGCATCGCTCTCTTGCGAGGGAGAAAAACAACGCATTGCCTACCCGACTGGAGAAGAAACGACTCACATCCTCACTTGTGAGTAAGGAATCGACGCACCGCTGACTGTTCCAAAGCACGCTCACCTATGCGGCTTTATTTTTTACGCAAACCAGGTACTTTGTGTACAATCAATGTTTCCATTGTTTTCTATGGAGTAAGACTCCTATTCTTTTGAAAATTCATATCTTGACTTGTATATTGGATGTTTGTCTCTTTGGTCTTGTTTGATTTAGATAAATATTACCTATTTTTCTAAACTGGTGTGGTGTCCATTTTGTAGTGTTTTCACAATATTACTGTGTGTGTTGGTACAAATGCTTTACACATTGCTTCTGAGATAAGCCTGACTGCTTGTACCAAGCTACCAAGGGTGTGAGCAGGGGTTATCTAAGTGTGTATCTCCATCGCCCTGACTAGAGTGAGGGTCCTTGCTTGGACAGGGAGTAACCTGACTGCCAACCAAAGACCCCATTTCTATTACTGTGGATAAACAGAGCAGAATTACATCAGCTGTCAATACGCCAAACATGTGCACATATATTTTGTGTATGTCTGTATGTGTATATATATATTAGAAAAATATTTTTTTACTGTGTTATAAAAAGACAAATAAATAGATAAATATATAGATAGACAGACACCACCAATGTGTATGTGTATATCATGAAGAGAAAACATATGTCCCTGTCCCTCTTTATATTTGTCTGTAGATGGATAATACCAACAGCAGGGTTTTAATGTGTATGGATATTTAGTTATAATAAATATATATATATTTACAAACCACCAAATTAAACAACTATGGCCCTCATTCTGACCCTGGCGGTTCTCTACCGCCAGGGCCAACGGGGCGGGAGCACCGCCGACAGGCCGGCGGTGCTCCCTTGGTCATTCTGACCGCGGCGCTTTGGCCGCGGTCAGAACGGGAAAACCGGCGGTCTCCCGCCGGTTTTCCACTGACCTTAGAATCCTCCAAGGCGGCGCAGCTCGCTGCGCCGCCGAGGGGATTCTGACCCCCCCTACCGCCATCCTGTTCATGGAGGGAAAGCCGCCATGAACAGGATGGCGGTAGGGGGGGTCGCGGGGCCCCCGAAAGAGGGCCCCGCAAAGTATTTCAGTGTCTGCCTTGCAGACACTGAAATACGCGACGGGTGCCACTGCACCCGTCGCACCTTCCCACTCCGCCGGCTCGATTACGAGCCGGCATCCTCGTGGGAAGGGAGTTTTTCCCTGGGCTGGCGGGCGGTCTTTTGGAGACCGCCCGCCAGCCCAGGGAAAAACTCATAATACCCTCCGCGGTCTTCAGACCGCGGAGCGGTATAATGGAGGGCGGGATCCTGGCGGGCGGCCTCCGCCGCCCGCCAGGGTCATAATGAGGCCCTATATATCCCTTTATAAAATTCTACATGTTAAATGCAAAGAGTAAGAAGTAGGATTGTAATATCTAAGTGTGAGTGTGCCTGTGTAATGTGCTACAAGGATACTGGTAACCGGTGTGTGCGTGCACGTATATAATGGGAGTCCGGGAAACTGCACAAGGCGCTATTCCATGTACTTCAGCGAAGCCCCATATTGAAGCACAAAGCCCTACCTTCAGCGGGGAGCTGGGGAGTGGCATGGCGCTGCTTGCTCGCCTGGTCCAGGGACTCCTTCAGCCCAGTGCTTGCACTGTCCAGCTCTTCAAACTATCATCAGGGGCTCGTCCCTCTCAGTGGTACATCCTGACTCTGGCCTGCTCTGGCAGCTTGCGGCCAAACATCCTTAAGGGAAGGAGGGCAGCACACCGTAAGCTTTACCCATCAGTGCAAGCACAGCCATCTTTCTTTTATATATGTGTTTCAACTATAAAATCTGCAGCAACACAGACACAGAACTGGTATCAACAGTAAGGCAAACTTGGCAATGGGAGAGCGTGTGAAAACACTTCGGGGCAGATTTAAGGAAAGTGGCACTGCACCCAGTGCAGAACCACATTCCTTGCACCCCTTAGCACCCCCCTACCACCACCATGTGTGCACCATATCTAAAAGCTAAGATCTATTATTTTTGGCGCTATTGATGTACTGTTCAGGTTTAGCGTGAAAATGTTGGCGCTAACCCTGAACAGTACACAGGGGTCCATTGTAAACAATGGTGTGCCCCCTTTTGACGCCTGCTCTGAACAGGCGTTAAAAGTGCTGGAACAAATGACACAAACTAATCTCTTATATTTCTTTGCACAATCTTTTCGGCCCCACCACAGGGGAATACCCCCTTTGCATACATTATGCCTGGTGCAGGCATAATGTAGTGCACAGGGTTACAAAGTGGCGCAATGTATGCATTGCACCACCTTGTAAATTTGTCACAGCGATTTTGGCCTCGGGCCACATTAGTGTACAAAATATACGCTAAGGTGGTGCAGGGAGGCACTAGGGGCTCTTAAATCTGCCCCTTGGGATACAAAGCAGTGAAAAACCTGCTGGTATCCTGCCTGGGAAGGGCTGAAGTGAAGGAGGAGGTGGCAGTTATGCCTGTGTTATATGATGAGCTCTGCTGTAAGAGAAAAAGAAAAAAAAAGCATAGTTGACATGTGTAAATTAGCAAATCAAATGTGAAAAGAAGTTCCAAAACCAAAGTGGATGAACACAGTACTTGGGCCTCAGGACACACTTGGAACAAGCATTGGTAATTGCAAGAAGATAGTGCAACTGCCAATAGAAATGAAGAAAAGTAAGCGGCAAGCACAGGAATCAATGAAAGCAAGGAAAACAAAGAGGGGCGGATGTAAGCCCCGTCTAAGATTTATATTAAATACAATAGATTTCCTAAGCACAGTGCAAGTGCTGTGCAGCTGAAACCTAAAAACAGATTTTCAGGTTTTTTCATTACCAGGACATGTAAAACTTAAAAGTAAATGTCCAACTTTTTAAATACATTGCAACCTGCCTCTCAGCTGTCCAGGGCCTAACCCATGGGTGACCTATAGGTACTAAAATAGAAGGTCTGGGCTTGGCAAAGATTCATTTTGACAGATCGAAATGACAGTTTAAAACTGTACACATACAGGCTGCAATGGCAGGCCTGAGACATGTTTAAATTGGTACCTAAGTGGATGGCACAATCAGTGCCTCAGGCCCACTAGTAGCCTTTAATTTAAAGTGCCATTTTACTAGAAACTTACAAGTAATTTAAATATGCCATTTGGGTATAAGCCAATTCTACCATGTTTTAAGGAGAGAGCACACACACTTTAACTCTGGTTAGCATTGTCCTAAAGAAAACAAAAACAAATTCAGTAAAAAGCAGAGGGTAAAGGCAAAAAGTCTGGGAATAACCCTGCAAATGGGCCAAGTCTAACAAACATCATATTAAGATGACATTTTTAGCACATCCTTGGCCAATGAAATCATTGGCATGTGGCATGGTGTAAACATGGAGCTGCACAGCTTTTCCCATGTTCAGGCAATGCAGCAGTGTAGATTTTTGGTTAGCATTGCTGTGCATGAATCTTAGTGAATCTTACCCACCACCCTTTAATTCAGACCCATACTATAATATCAGAACTGTCCTCTGTGGCAGCATTTCAGAGTGTTCGAAATAATTTTCAAGTTTTAAAGTACTGGTATTACCTTAGTGCCTCTATACAGTGTTGCTTTTCAAAACCTCCATACAAAATGACTACACCATTTTGTCCCAAAAAAATTCCCTCAGAATGTTCAGTATTTTCTGTGTTCCCCAAACATAAGACATTTAATTTACGACAAAAGGTTGTGAAAGCAGGTATCCATAATGGGACAAACTCTCCTTAAGGGATCTGACAAATAAAATAATAGTTCTACTGGCAGGGATCATGGCTTTCTTGTAAATCTTAGGTAGTACACTTGGAAGTCTAATCCCATGCATTTTTATCTGCTGATTTTTTTCTTTAGTAAGAAGGCCATCATCATACCATCTTCTGAGAAATGTGTCAGTCTGGATTAGGACACGTTACATTAGGGTTGTGTGAAATCGCCTATTTTTTCTCACAAAATCTCATGAAAATTTCATGGTCATAGCAAACTGTGGCTTGCTGATATCTTGCATAAGGTTGTGCAAACAAATCTTAAAAGACACTGCTCAAGCAGAAAAGAGGTATGCAATATCAAATAATGTGAAATTTTGAGAAATCTCATTTACTTCATACAGTGCAAAATTTGGGAATTTTGCTAAATCTTGCCAGTTTAATAAAATGTTGACTCAAGCCTAATTACAAGATATTTTTCTTAAAACCATTAATTTTCAGTTTTAGAAAGAACATCTCAACACAAAGCTACAGTACAGTTGGCATGGTTCGACACAACGGACAATGTAGATTGTATACACACCGATGTTTGTTAGATCTTTTCATCACCATTACATCTCCACATCAACATTTCACAAGTGGTCACTCCCCACTTATCCTAGTGGTATTACGCTGTGCTCCCAGCTCAGCAGCTTCACCGTTGCCCCCTCCTATTGGGAGCCCACACTCGCAGTTCCATCTGTGCTGTCACTAATACTAGTTTTTGTGTCTTCGTTTGTATCAGCGTGTCACTCAGGTCCTGCCATGTTTCGAAGTCTTCCTCCACTTTCTCATCTCGTCTGCCCAGTTACTTGTGCATCTCTTTGGCTAATGGCCACTCCTATATATCCATATGCCATTGCTTGCGTGTGGGCACTTGTTTCCCCATCCCAGTGATTGCGACCCTACGCCTACCCAACACTAGTCCTAGCTGAACAAATTAGTATGCCATCTTGCATCGCTTAGGCTGCCTGACACTTCCCCATAGGTAAGTCTGTGGAACGCTGTAGGAAAGTACCATCTTGCCTAGCATGTTACCCCCATATTTCACTGTACATATGTTGTTTTAGTGTATGTGTCACTGGGACCCTGCCAGCCAGGGCCCCAGTGCTCATGAGTGTGCCCTGTATGTGTTCCCTGTGTGATGACTAACTGTCTCACTGAGGCTCTGCTAATCAGAACCTCAGTGGTTATGCTCTCTCTTTGCTTTCCAAATTGTCACTAACAGGCTAGTGACCAATTTCACCAATTCACATTGGCATACTGGAACACCCTTATAATTCCCTAGTATATGGTACTGAGGTACCCAGGGTATTGGGGTTCCAGGAGATCCCTATGGGCTGCAGCAATTCTTTTGCCACCCATAGGGAGCTCTGACAATTCTTACACAGGACTGCCACTGCAGCCTGAGTGAAATAACGTCCACGTTATGTCACAGCCATTTACCACTGCACTTAAGTAACTTATAAGTCACCTATATGTCTAATCTTTACCTGGTAAAGGTTGGGTGCTAAGTTACTTAGTGTGTGGGCACCCTGGGACTAGCCAAGGTGCCCCCACATCGTTCAGGGCAAATTCCCCAGACTTTGAGAGTGCGGGACACCATTACACGCGTGCACTATACATAGGTTACTACCTATGCATAGTGTCACAATGGTAACTCCGAACATGGCCATTTAACATGTCTAAGATCATGGAATTGTCACCCCAATGCCATTCTGGCATTGGGGAGACAATTCCATGATCCCCCGAGTCTCTAGCACAGACCCAGGTACTGCCAAACTACCTTTCCCGGGGTTTCACTGCAGCTGCTGCTGCTGCCAACCCCTCACACAGGTTTCTGCCCTCCTGGGGTCCAGCCAGGCTTGGCCCAGGAAGGCAGAACAAAGGACTTCCTCAGAGAGAGGGTGTTACACCCTCTCCCTTTGGAAAAAGGTGTCAGGGCTGGGGAGGAGTAGCCTCCCCCAGCCTCCGGAAATGCTTTGATGGGCACAGAGGGTGCCCATCTCTGCATAAGCCAGTCTACACCGGTTCAGGGATCCCCCAGCCCTGCTCTGGCGTGAAACTGGACAAAGGAAAGGGGAGTGACCACTCCCCTGACCTGCACCTCCCAGGGGAGGTGCCCAGAGCTCCTCCAGTGTGCTCCAGACCTCTGCCATCTTGGAAACAGAGGTGCTGCTGGCACACTGGACTGCTCTGAGTGGCCAGTGCCAGCAGGTGACGTCAGAGACTCCTTCTGATAGGCTCTTACCCGTGTTGCTAGCCTATCCTCCTTCCTAGGTAGCCAAACCTCCTTTTCTGGCTATTTAGGGTCTCTGCTTTGGGGAATTCTTTAGATAACGAATGCAAGAGCTCATCAGAGTTCCTCTGCATCTCTCTCTACACCTTCTGCCAAGGAATCGACCGCTGACTGCTCAGGACGCCTGAAAAACCGCAACAAAGTAGCAAAGACAACTATTGCAACCTTGTATCACTGATCCTGCCGGCTTCTCAACTGTTTTCATGGTGGTGCATGCTGTGGGGGTAGTCTGCCTCCTCTCTGCACTAGATGCTCCGAAGAAATCTCCCGTGGGTCGACGGAATCTTCCCCCTGCAACCGCAGGCAACAAAAGACTGCATCACCGGTCCTCTGGGTCCCCTCTCAGCACGACGAGCGTGGTCCCTGGAACTCAGCAACTCTGTCCAAGTGACTCCCACAGTCCAGTGACTCTTCAGTCCAAGTTTGGTGGAGGTAAGTCCTTGCCTCCCCACGCTAGACTGCATTTCTGGGTACTGCGTGATTTGCAGCTGCTCCGGCTCCTGTGCACTCTTCCAGGATTTCCTTTGTGCACAGCCAAGCCTAGGTCCCCGACACTCTAACCTGCAGTGCACAACCTCCTGAGATGTCTTCCGGCGTCGTGGGATCTTCTTTTGTGACTTCGGGTGAGCTCTGGTTCACTCCTCTTTGTAGTGCCTGTTCTGGCACTTCTGCAGGCGCTGCCTACTTCTGTGAGGGCTCCTTGTCTTGCTGGGCGTCCCCTCTGTCTCCTCACGCAATTGACAAAATCCTGGTCCCTCCTGGGCCACAGCAGCATCCAAAAACCCTAACCACAACCCTTGCAGCTAGCAAGGCTTGTTTGCGGTCTTTCTGCATGGGAATACCTCTGCAAGCTTCTTCACGACGTGGGACATCCATCCTCCAAAGGGGAACTTCCTAGTCCTCTTCGTTCTTGCAGAATCCACAGCTTCTACCATCCGGTGGCAGCTTCTTTGCACCCTCAGCTGGCATTTCCTGGGCATCTGCACAATCTCGACTTTGTTGCGACTCTTGGACTTGGTCCCCTTGTTCCACAGGTACTCTCATCCGGAAATCCACTTTGGTTGCATTGCTGGTGTTGGTCTTCCTTGCATAATTCCCCTATCACGACTTCTGTGCTCTCTGGGGAATATCGGTGCACTTTACACCTACTTTTCAGGGTCTTGGGCTGGGCTATTTTTCTAACCCTCATTGTTTTCTTACAGTCCCAGCGACCCTCTACAAGCTCACATAGGGTTGGGGTCCGTACGTTATTCGCATTCCACTTTTGGAGGATATGGTTTGTGTTGCCCCTGTACCTATGTGCTCCTATTGCAATCTATTGTGACTATACATTGCTTGGATTACTTCCTTTTGCTATTACTGCTTATTTTTGGTATTGTGTACATATATCTTGATAATATTTGCTATCCTCATACTGAGGGTACTCACTGAGATACTTTTGGCATATTGTCATAAAAATGAAGTACCTTTATTTTTAGTATATCTCTGTATTGTGTTTGTGCATATGACACCAGTGGTATAGTAGGAGCTTTGCATGTCTCCTAGTTCAGCCTAAGCTGCTCTGCTATAGCTACCTTCTACCAGCCTAAGCTGCTAGAAACACCTCTTCTACACTAATAAGGGATGACTGGACCTGCTACAGAGTGTAAGTACCCCTTGGTACCCACTACAAGCAAGGCCAGCTTCCTACATTGGTTGTGCAGCGGTGGGATAAGTACTTGCAACTACTTACCACTTTGTCATTTTGTACTTTTCATAAGAGAAAAATATACAAAACAAGTTCAGTGTATGTACACCTAACTAAAATGTTTTGTTTTTCTCCTCTTGCTCTATTGCTAAGTGCTGAAAAGTACCTCAAAACTTTCAAAAAGTTTCTGAAAAGGTGAAAAAGTTTTTTTTCTGTTTCCTTAAAAAGTTCTGAAACTTTTTCTTTCTTTTTCTGTCCCTTAAACCTTTTACTATCATGTCTGGCACAGGTGCTACTCTTGATCTGGTCAGCTCTGCTTATGACCACCTTAGCTGGAAAGGTGTAAGGAGTCTCTGCATTGATAGAGGTTTAGGGGTAGGGAAGAATCCCTCTAGGGAATTGTTGATTAACATGCTCATTGAAAATGAAAAGGCCTTAGCTGGCACATCAGTTGAGAAGTTAGCAGATGGTTCACACTCTGATTCTGGGGTAGCCCCAGTAAGAATGTTAGATGGTATTCTTTCCAACTTGCCCCTTACCAGACCACCTAGCATAACTGGTACTAATGTGAGCTCTCATCACAGTAGGGATGTCATTCCTGCAGGTCAAGTTGTTAGAGTGCCAACTGTTTTGGACAATTCTCCCTCTGTTCATTCACACCATTCTTCTGTGTCAAAGCATGCCCAACCTACCCACCCTGATGACAGAATGTTAGAAAGGGAGCTCAATAGATTGAGAGTGGAAGAGTCCAGGCTGAAGCTTAAACAGCAACAGCTGGCTCTAGACAGGGAATCCTTAGACTTAGAAAAAGAAAGAAAGAGGTTGGGGTTAGGACCCCATGGTGGCAGCAGCAGTATTACAGATAGTAATCCTGTGAAAGAGCATGATTCTAGGAATCTGCATAAGATAGTTCCCCCTTACAAGGAGGGGGATGACATTAACAAGTGGTTTGCTGCACTTGAGAGGGCCTGTGTTGTACAGGGGGTCCCTCAAAGGCAGTAGGCTGCTATCCTATGGCTATCTTTCAGTGGAAAGGGTAGGAATAGGCTCCTTACTGTGAAGGAAAGTGATGCCAATAATTTTACAGTTTTGAAGAATGCACTCTTGGATGGATTTGGCTTAACCACTGAACAATACAGGATTAAGTTCAGAGAAACCAGAAAAGAGTCCTCACAAGACTGGGTAGACTTTGTTGACTATTCAGTGAAGGCCTTGGAGGGGTGGTTACATGGCAGTAAAGTTTCTGACTATGAAAGCCTGTACAATCTAATCTTGAGAGAGCAAATTCTGAATAACTGTGTGTCTGATTTGTTACACCAACATCTAGTGGACTCAGATCTGACCACTCCCCAAGAATTGGGAAAGAAGGCAGACAAATGGAACAGAACAAGAGTGAACAGAAAAGCTCATACAGGGGGTGACAAGGATGGCAAGTAGAAGGATGGTAAGTCTTCAGAAAAAGGTGGGGACAAATCTAAAAATGAGTCTTCATCAGGCCCACAAAAACACTCTGGTGGGGGGGGGGGTCCAAATCCTCTTCTAATCAAGTAAAGAAACCATGGTGCTAGTTATGTAAAGTAAAAGGCCATTGGACAACTGATGCCAGTTGTCCAAAGAAAAGCACCAAGCCTCCCACTACCACAACCCCTACTGCTACACCTAGTGCCCCTAGTAATAGCAGTGGTGGTGGGAGCAGACCTACTAATAGCTAATCCAAGGGAGTAGCTGGGCTCACTTTTGGTAATTTAGTTGGGTTGGTCTTGTGAGGGAGACCACAGAGGCTGTGTTAGTCTCTGAAGGTGCCATTGATTTGGCCACCTTGAGTGCTTGTCCCCTTAATATGGATAAGTACAAGCAACTTCCCCTAATAAATGGTGTTGAGGTTCAGGCCTACAGGGACACAGGTGCCAGTGTTACCATGGTAATAGAGAAACTGGTACACCCTGAACAACACCTATTTGGTCACCAGTACCAAGTGACTGATGCTCATAACAACACTCTTAGCCACCCCATGGCCATTGTAAATCTCAACTGGGGGGGGGGGGTTACTGGTCCAAAGAAAGTTGTGGTTGCTTCAGATTTACCTGTAGACTCTACTAGGGAACAATTTGGAGACATCAGCTTGGGCAGAAGTGGAGTTGGAGGCTCATGCAGCAATGCTGGGCATTCCTGGGCATATTTTTGCTTTAACCAGGGCTCAGGCCAAAAAGCAAAAAGGACAGGGTGACTTGGATCCTGGAACAATTGACCAAGTGCTCCCTAAAGCTAGGGTTAGTAAAGGTAAATCCCTACCTACTATCCCTCCCTCTACAGATGATTCAACTTCTGAGGAAGCAGAATTTCCCCCCTGTGCAGAACCTTCACCAGAGGAGCTGGAAGCAGACACTGCTGAGCTTTTGGATGGAGGGGGGCCTGCCAGGGAGGAGCTGAGTGTGACACAGCAAACCTGTCCCACATTAGATGGTCTAAGACAGCAAGCTGTCAAACAGCAAAATGGGGATGTCAGTGACTCACATAGAGATTACTGGGAGGACACCCTCTTGTATACAGAGGCAAGGGACCCTAAACCTGGAGCAGCCAGGAGATTGGTCATTCCCCTGCAATACAGAGAGTTCCTCCTAACTCTAGCCCACGACATTCCCTTGGCTGGACATCTTGGGCAAATTAAAACATGGGAAAGGCTTGTCCCCCTGTTTCATTGGCCTAGGATGTCAGAGGACACAAAAGATTTTTGTAAGTTCTGTGTCACCTGTCAAGCCAGTGACAAGACTGGTGGCACCCCAAAAGCTCCCCTTATTCCACTGCCTGTGGTTGGGGTTCCCTTTGAAAGGGTAGGGGTTGACATAGTTGTCCCCCTTGACCCTCCTACTGCTTCAGGCAATAGGTTTATCTTGGTGGTAGTGGACCATGCCACAAGATATCCTGAAGCAATTCCTCTAAGGACCACTACAGCTCCTGCAGTGGCAAAAGCCCTCCTGGGAATCTTTTCCAGGATGAGTTTCCCAAAAGAGGTGGTATCAGACAGGGGTTGCAACTTTATGTCTGCATACTTGAAGGCCATGTGGAAGTAATGTGGTGTAACAAACAAATTCACCATGCCTTATCATCCACAAACAAATGGACTGGTTGAGAGGTTTAACAAAACTCTCAAAGGAATGATAATGGGACTCCCTGAAAAACTCAGGAGGAGATGGGATGTCCTGTTACCTTGCCTCCTTTTTGCTTACAGGGAGGTACCCCAGAAAGGAGTGGGCTTCAGCCCCTTTGAACTCCTATTTGGGCACCCTGTAAGAGGTCCTCTAATACTTGTAAAGGAGGGTTGGGAACAACCTTTAAAAGCTCCTAAGTAAGACATAGTGGACTATGTACTGTGCCTAAGATCCAGAATGGCTGAGTATATGAAAAAGGCCAGGAAAAACCTTCAGGCCAGCCACGAGCTCCAAAAGCAATGGCATGACCAGAAGGCTGTTCTGATTCAGTACCAACCAGGGCAGTAAGTGTGGGTCTTGGAGCCTGTGGCCCCAAGAGCACTCCAAGACAAATGGAGTGGACCCCACATTATTGTTGAAAAGAAGGGAGAAGTCACCTACTTGGTTGACTTGGGCACTGCCAGGAGTCCCCTTAGGGTGCTCCATGTCAATCGCCTGAAACCCTACTATGACAGGGCTGATCTCACCCTGCTCATGGCAACAGATGAAGGACAGGAAGAAGAGAGTGACCCTCTCCCTGATCTCTTCTCTTCCACAGAACAAGATGCTCTAGTGGAAGGTGTAGTTATAGCAGATTGTCTTACTGCTGAGCAGAAAGACCACTGCATAAATCTCCTGGGTCAGTTTTCTGAACTCTTTTCTACTGTGCCAGGCACCACTTCTTGGTGTGAGCACACTATAGATACTGGAGACAGCATGTCTGTGAAAAGTAAGATCTATAGGCAGCCTGACCATGTCAGGGACTGCATAAAACAAGAGGTTCAGAAAATGCTTGAACTGGGAGTGGTTGAGCACTCTGAAAGTCCATGGGCCTCTCCTGTGGTACTTGTACCAAAGCCTCATTCCAAAGATGGGAAAAGGGAAATGAGGTTTTGTGTGGATTACAGAGGTCTCAACCAGGTAACTAAAACTGATGCTCACCCTATACCCAGGGCAGATGAGCTCATAGATACACTGGCATCTGCCAAGTATCTAAGCACCTTTGATTTGACTGCACGGTATTGGCAGATCAAGTTATCAGAGGATGCTAATGCAAAAACTGCATTTTCGACTATTGGAGGGCACTACCAATTCACAATAATGCCCTTTGGTTTGAAAAATGCACCTGCCACTTTTCAGAGGTTGGTGAATACAGTCCTGCAAGGGTTGGAGGCTTTTAGTGCAGCATATCTAGATGATATAGCTGTCTTTAGCTCCACCTGGGATGATCACCTGGTCCACCTATGGAAAGTTTTAGAGGCCCTGCAAAAGGCAGGCCTCACTATCAAGGCTTCAAAGTGCCAGATAGGGCAGGGGAAAGTGGTTTATCTGGGACACCTTGTAAGTGGAGAACAGATTGCACCACTTCAGGGGAAAATCCAAACTATCATAGATTGGGTCCCCCCTACAACTCAGACCCAAGTGAGAGCCTTCTTAGGCCTCACTGGGTACTACAGGAGGTTCATAAAGAACTATGGCTCCATAGCAGCCCCTCTTATTGACCTCACTTCAAAGAAAATGGCTAAAAAAGTATTGTGGACAGCTAGCTGTCAGAGAGCTTTTGAGGAGCTGAAACAGGCCATGTGCACTGCACCTGTCCTAAAAAGCCCATGCTACTCCAAGAAATTCATTGTTCAAACTGATGCATCTGAATTAGGGTTGGGGCAGTCTTATCACAACTCAATTATGAGGGCCAGGATCAACCTGTTGCTTTTATCAGCAGGAGGTTGACCCCTAGAGAAAAGTGTTGGTCTGCCATAGAGAGGGAGGCCTTTGCTGTGGTCTGGGCACTGAAGAAGTTGAGGCCATACCTGTTTGGCACTCACTTCATTGTTCAGACAGACCACAAACCTCTACTTTGGCTAAAACAAATGAAAGGTGAAAACCCTAAATTGTTGAGGTGGTCCATATCTCTACAGGGAATGGACTATACAGTGGAACATAGACCTGGGAGTACCCACTCCAATGCAGATGGACTCTCCAGATATTTCCAGACAATGAAGACTCATCAGGTCATGGCTAGTCTTATTGTCCTTCGTTTGGGGGGGGGTTGTGTAGGAAAGTACCATCTTGCCTGGCATGTTACCCCCATCACTGTATATATGTTGTTTTAGTGTATGTGTCACTGGGACCCTGCCAGCCAGGGCCCCAGTGCTCATAAGTGTGCCCTGTATGTGTTCCCTGTATGATGACTAACTGTCTCACTGAGGCTCTGCTAACCAGAACCTCAGTGGTTATGCTCTCTCTTTGCCTTCCAAATTGTCACTAACAGGCTAGTGACCAATTTCACCAATTCACATTGGCATACTGGAACACCCTTATAATTCCCTAGTATATGGTACTGAGGTACCCAGGGTATTGGGGTTCCAGGAGATCCCTAAGGGCTGCAGCAATTCTTTTGCCACCCATCGGGAGCTCTGACAATTCTTACACAGGCCTGCCACTGCAGCCTGAGTGAAATAACATCCACGTTATTTTACAGTCATTTACCACTGCACTTAAGTAACTTATAAGTCACCTATATGTCTAATCTTTACCTGGTAAAGGTTGGGTGCTAAGTTACTTACTGCGTGGGCACCCTGGCACTAGCCAAGGTGCCCCCACATCGTTCAGGGCAAATTCCCCAGACTTTGAGAGTGCGGGACACCATTACACGCGTGCACTATACATAGGTTACTACCTATGCATAGTGTCACAATGGTAACTCCGAACATGGCCATTTAACATGTCTAAGATCATGGAATTGTCACCCCAATGCCATTCTGGCATTGGGGAGACAATTCCATGATCCCCCGAGTCTCTAGCACAGACCCGGGTACTGCCAAACTACCTTTCCCGGGGTTTCACTGCAGCTGCTGCTGCTGCCAACCCCTCACACAGGTTTCTGCCCTCCTGGGGTCCAGCCAGGCTTGGCCCAGGAAGGCAGAACAAAGGACTTCCTCAGAGAGAGGGTGTTACACCCTCTCCCTTTGGAAAAAGGTGTCAGGGCTGGGGAGGAGTAGCCTCCCCCAGCCTCCGGAAATGCTTTGATGGGCACAGAGGGTGCCCATCTCTGCATAAGCCAGTCTACACCGGTTCAGGGATCCCCCAGCCCTGCTCTGGCGTGAAACTGGACAAAGGAAAGGGGAGTGACCACTCCCCTGACCTGCACCTCCCAGGGGAGGTGCCCAGAGCTCCTCCAGTGTGCTCCAGACCTCTGCCATCTTGGAAACAGAGGTGCTGCTGGCACACTGGACTGCTCTGAGTGGCCAGTGCCAGCAGGTGACGTCAGAGACTCCTTCTGATAGGCTCTTACCCGTGTTGCTAGCCTATCCTCCTTCCTAGGTAGCCAAACCTCCTTTTCTGGCTATTTAGGGTCTCTGCTTTGGGGAATTCTTTAGATAACGAATGCAAGAGCTCATCAGAGTTCCTCTGCATCTCTCTCTACACCTTCTGCCAAGGAATCGACCGCTGACTGCTCAGGACGCCTGAAAAACCGCAACAAAGTAGCAAAGACAACTATTGCAACCTTGTATCACTGATCCTGCCGGCTTCTCAACTGTTTTCCTGGTGGTGCATGCTGTGGGGGTAGTCTGCCTCCTCTCTGCACTAGATGCTCCGAAGAAATCTCCTGTGGGTCGACGGAATCTTCCCCCTGCAACCGCAGGCAACAAAAGACTGCATCACCGGTCCTCTGGGTCCCCTCTCAGCACGACGAGCGTGGTCCCTGGAACTCAGCAACTCTGTCCAAGTGACTCCCACAGTCCAGTGACTCTTCAGTCTAAGTTTGGTGGAGGTAAGTCCTTGCCTCCCCACGCTAGACTGCATTTCTGGGTACTGCGTGATTTGCAGCTGCTCCGGCTCCTGTGCACTCTTCCAGGATTTCCTTTGTGCACAGCCAAGCCTGGGTCCCCGACACTCTAACCTGCAGTGCACAACCTCCTGAGATGTCTTCCGGCGTCGTGGGATCTTCTTTTGTGACTTCGGGTGAGCTCTGGTTCACTCCTCTTTGTAGTGCCTGTTCTGGCACTTCTGCAGGCGCTGCCTACTTCTGGGAGGGCTCCTTGTCTTGCTGGGCGTCCCCTCTGTCTCCTCACGCAATTGACAAAATCCTGGTCCCTCCTGGGCCACAGCAGCATCCAAAAACCCTAACCACAACCCTTGCAGCTAGCAAGGCTTGTTTGCGGTCTTTCTGCATGGGAATACCTCTGCAAGCTTCTTCACGACGTGGGACATCCATCTTCCAAAGGGGAACTTCCTAGTCCTCTTCGTTCTTGCAGAATCCACAGCTTCTACCATCCGGTGGCAGCTTCTTTGCACCCTCAGCTGGCATTTCCTGGGCATCTGCACAATCTCGACTTTGTTGCGACTCTTGGACTTGGTCCCCTTGTTCCACAGGTACTCTCATCCGGAAATCCACTTTAGTTGCATTGCTGGTGTTGGTCTTCCTTGCAGAATTCCCCTATCACGACTTCTGTGCTCTCTGGGGAATATCGGTGCACTTTACACCTACTTTTCAGGGTCTTGGGCTGGGCTATTTTTCTAACCCTCATTGTTTTCTTACAGTCCCAGCGACCCTCTACAAGCTCACATAGGGTTGGGGTCCGTACGTTATTCGCATTCCACTTTTGGAGGATATGGTTTGTGTTGCCCCTGTACCTATGTGCTCCTATTGCAATCTATTGTGACTATACATTGCTTGGATTACTTCCTTTTGCTATTACTGCTTATTTTTGGTATTGTGTACATATATCTTGATAATATTTGCTATCCTCATACTGAGGGTACTCACTGAGATACTTTTGGCATATTGTCATAAAAATGAAGTACCTTTATTTTTAGTATATCTCTGTATTGTGTTTGTGCATATGACACCAGTGGTATAGTAGGAGCTTTGCATGTCTCCTAGTTCAGCCTAAGCTGCTCTGCTATAGCTACCTTCTACCAGCCTAAGCTGCTAGAAACACCTCTTCTACACTAATAAGGGATGACTGGACCTGCTACAGAGTGTAAGTACCCCTTGGTACCCACTACAAGCAAGGCCAGCTTCCTACATTGGTTGTGCAGCGGTGGGATAAGTACTTGCAACTACTTACCACTTTGTCATTTTGTACTTTTCATAAGAGAAAAATATACAAAACAAGTTCAGTGTATGTACACCTAACTAAAATGTTTTGTTTTTCTCCTCTTGCTCTATTGCTAAGTGCTGAAAAGTACCTCAAAACTTTCAAAAAGTTTCTGAAAAGGTGAAAAAGTTTTTTTTCTGTTTCCTTAAAAAGTTCTGAAACTTTTTCTTTCTTTTTCTGTCCCTTAAACCTTTTACTATCATGTCTGGCACAGGTGCTACTCTTGATCTGGTCAGCTCTGCTTATGACCACCTTAGCTGGAAAGGTGTAAGGAGTCTCTGCATTGATAGAGGTTTAGGGGTAGGGAAGAATCCCTCTAGGGAATTGTTGATTAACATGCTCATTAAAAATGAAAAGGCCTTAGCTGGCACATCAGTTGAGAAGTTAGCAGATGGTTCACACTCTGATTCTGGGGTAGCCCCAGTAAGAATGTTAGATGGTATTCTTTCCAACTTGCCCCTTACCAGACCACCTAGCATAACTGGTACTAATGTGAGCTCTCATCACAGTAGGGATGTCATTCCTGCAGGTCAAGTTGTTAGAGTGCCAACTGTTTTGGACAATTCTCCCTCTGTTCATTCACACCATTCTTCTGTGTCAAAGCATGCCCAACCTACCCACCCTGATGACAGAATGTTAGAAAGGGAGCTCAATAGATTGAGAGTGGAAGAGTCCAGGCTGAAGCTTAAACAGCAACAGCTGGCTCTAGACAGGGAATCCTTAGACTTAGAAAAAGAAAGAAAGAGGTTGGGGTTAGGACCCCATGGTGGCAGCAGCAGTATTACAGATAGTAATCCTGTGAAAGAGCATGATTCTAGGAATCTGCATAAGATAGTTCCCCCTTACAAGGAGGGGGATGACATTAACAAGTGGTTTGCTGCACTTGAGAGGGCCTGTGTTGTACAGGGGGTCCCTCAAAGGCAGTAGGCTGCTATCCTATGGCTATCTTTCAGTGGAAAGGGTAGGAATAGGCTCCTTACTGTGAAGGAAAGTGATGCCAATAATTTTACAGTTTTGAAGAATGCACTCTTGGATGGATTTGGCTTAACCACTGAACAATACAGGATTAAGTTCAGAGAAACCAGAAAAGAGTCCTCACAAGACTGGGTAGACTTTGTTGACTATTCAGTGAAGGCCTTGGAGGGGTGGTTACATGGCAGTAAAGTTTCTGACTATGAAAGCCTGTACAATCTAATCTTGAGAGAGCAAATTCTGAATAACTGTGTGTCTGATTTGTTACACCAACATCTAGTGGACTCAGATCTGACCACTCCCCAAGAATTGGGAAAGAAGGCAGACAAATGGAACAGAACAAGAGTGAACAGAAAAGCTCATACAGGGGGTGACAAGGATGGCAAGTAGAAGGATGGTAAGTCTTCAGAAAAAGGTGGGGACAAATCTAAAAATGAGTCTTCATCAGGCCCACAAAAACACTCTGGTGGGGGGGGGGTCCAAATCCTCTTCTAATCAAGTAAAGAAACCATGGTGCTAGTTATGTAAAGTAAAAGGCCATTGGACAACTGATGCCAGTTGTCCAAAGAAAAGCACCAAGCCTCCCACTACCACAACCCCTACTGCTACACCTAGTGCCCCTAGTAATAGCAGTGGTGGTGGGAGCAGACCTACTAATAGCTAATCCAAGGGAGTAGCTGGGCTCACTTTTGGTAATTTAGTTGGGTTGGTCTTGTGAGGGAGACCACAGAGGCTGTGTTAGTCTCTGAAGGTGCCATTGATTTGGCCACCTTGAGTGCTTGTCCCCTTAATATGGATAAGTACAAGCAACTTCCCCTAATAAATGGTGTTGAGGTTCAGGCCTACAGGGACACAGGTGCCAGTGTTACCATGGTAATAGAGAAACTGGTACACCCTGAACAACACCTATTTGGTCACCAGTACCAAGTGACTGATGCTCATAACAACACTCTTAGCCACCCCATGGCCATTGTAAATCTCAACTGGGGGGGGGGGGGGTTACTGGTCCAAAGAAAGTTGTGGTTGCTTCAGATTTACCTGTAGACTGTCTACTAGGGAACAATTTGGAGACATCAGCTTGGGCAGAAGTGGAGTTGGAGGCTCATGCAGCAATGCTGGGCATTCCTGGGCATATTTTTGCTTTAACCAGGGCTCAGGCCAAAAAGCAAAAAGGACAGGGTGACTTGGATCCTGGAACAATTGACCAAGTGCTCCCTAAAGCTAGGGTTAGTAAAGGTAAATCCCTACCTACTATCCCTCCCTCTACAGATGATTCAACTTCTGAGGAAGCAGAATTTCCCCCCTGTGCAGAACCTTCACCAGAGGAGCTGGAAGCAGACACTGCTGAGCTTTTGGATGGAGGGGGGCCTGCCAGGGAGGAGCTGAGTGTGACACAGCAAACCTGTCCCACATTAGATGGTCTAAGACAGCAAGCTGTCAAACAGCAAAATGGGGATGTCAGTGACTCACATAGAGATTACTGGGAGGACACCCTCTTGTATACAGAGGCAAGGGACCCTAAACCTGGAGCAGCCAGGAGATTGGTCATTCCCCTGCAATACAGAGAGTTCCTCCTAACTCTAGCCCACGACATTCCCTTGGCTGGACATCTTGGGCAAATTAAAACATGGGAAAGGCTTGTCCCCCTGTTTCATTGGCCTAGGATGTCAGAGGACACAAAAGATTTTTGTAAGTTCTGTGTCACCTGTCAAGCCAGTGACAAGACTGGTGGCACCCCAAAAGCTCCCCTTATTCCACTGCCTGTGGTTGGGGTTCCCTTTGAAAGGGTAGGGGTTGACATAGTTGGCCCCCTTGACCCTCCTACTGCTTCAGGCAATAGGTTTATCTTGGTGGTAGTGGACCATGCCACAAGATATCCTGAAGCAATTCCTCTAAGGACCACTACAGCTCCTGCAGTGGCAAAAGCCCTCCTGGGAATCTTTTCCAGGATGAGTTTCCCAAAAGAGGTGGTATCAGACAGGGGTTGCAACTTTATGTCTGCATACTTGAAGGCCATGTGGAAGTAATGTGGTGTAACAAACAAATTCACCATGCCTTATCATCCACAAACAAATGGACTGGTTGAGAGGTTTAACAAAACTCTCAAAGGAATGATAATGGGACTCCCTGAAAAACTCAGGAGGAGATGGGATGTCCTGTTACCTTGCCTCCTTTTTGCTTACAGGGAGGTACCCCAGAAAGGAGTGGGCTTCAGCCCCTTTGAACTCCTATTTGGGCACCCTGTAAGAGGTCCTCTAATACTTGTAAAGGAGGGTTGGGAACAACCTTTAAAAGCTCCTAAGTAAGACATAGTGGACTATGTACTGTGCCTAAGATCCAGAATGGCTGAGTATATGAAAAAGGCCAGGAAAAACCTTCAGGCCAGCCACGAGCTCCAAAAGCAATGGCATGACCAGAAGGCTGTTCTGATTCAGTACCAACCAGGGCAGTAAGTGTGGGTCTTGGAGCCTGTGGCCCCAAGAGCACTCCAAGACAAATGGAGTGGACCCCACATTATTGTTGAAAAGAAGGGAGAAGTCACCTACTTGGTTGACTTGGGCACTGCCAGGAGTCCCCTTAGGGTGCTCCATGTCAATCGCCTGAAACCCTACTATGACAGGGCTGATCTCACCCTGCTCATGGCAACAGATGAAGGACAGGAAGAAGAGAGTGACCCTCTCCCTGATCTCTTCTCTTCCACAGAACAAGATGCTCTAGTGGAAGGTGTAGTTATAGCAGATTGTCTTACTGCTGAGCAGAAAGACCACTGCATAAATCTCCTGGGTCAGTTTTCTGAACTCTTTTCTACTGTGCCAGGCACCACTTCTTGGTGTGAGCACACTATAGATACTGGAGACAGCATGTCTGTGAAAAGTAAGATCTATAGGCAGCCTGACCATGTCAGGGACTGCATAAAACAAGAGGTTCAGAAACTGCTTGAACTGGGAGTGGTTGAGCACTCTGAAAGTCCATGGGCCTCTCCTGTGGTACTTGTACCAAAGCCTCATTCCAAAGATGGGAAAAGGGAAATGAGGTTTTGTGTGGATTACAGAGGTCTCAACCAGGTAACTAAAACTGATGCTCACCCTATACCCAGGGCAGATGAGCTCATAGATACACTGGCATCTGCCAAGTATCTAAGCACCTTTGATTTGACTGCACGGTATTGGCAGATCAAGTTATCAGAGGATGCTAATGCAAAAACTGCATTTTCGACTATTGGAGGGCACTACCAATTCACAATAATGCCCTTTGGTTTGAAAAATGCACCTGCCACTTTTCAGAGGTTGGTGAATACAGTCCTGCAAGGGTTGGAGGCTTTTAGTGCAGCATATCTAGATGATATAGCTGTCTTTAGCTCCACCTGGGATGATCACCTGGTCCACCTATGGAAAGTTTTAGAGGCCCTGCAAAAGGCAGGCCTCACTATCAAGGCTTCAAAGTGCCAGATAGGGCAGGGGAAAGTGGTTTATCTGGGACACCTTGTAAGTGGAGAACAGATTGCACCACTTCAGGGGAAAATCCAAACTATCATAGATTGGGTCCCCCCTACAACTCAGACCCAAGTGAGAGCCTTCTTAGGCCTCACTGGGTACTACAGGAGGTTCATAAAGAACTATGGCTCCATAGCAGCCCCTCTTATTGACCTCACTTCAAAGAAAATGGCTAAAAAAGTATTGTGGACAGCTAGCTGTCAGAGAGCTTTTGAGGAGCTGAAACAGGCCATGTGCACTGCACCTGTCCTAAAAAGCCCATGCTACTCCAAGAAATTCATTGTTCAAACTGATGCATCTGAATTAGGGTTGGGGCAGTCTTATCACAACTCAATTATGAGGGCCAGGATCAACCTGTTGATTTTATCAGCAGGAGGTTGACCCCTAGAGAAAAGTGTTGGTCTGCCATAGAGAGGGAGGCCTTTGCTGTGGTCTGGGCACTGAAGAAGTTGAGGCCATACCTGTTTGGCACTCACTTCATTGTTCAGACAGACCACAAACCTCTACTTTGGCTAAAACAAATGAAAGGTGAAAACCCTAAATTGTTGAGGTGGTCCATATCTCTACAGGGAATGGACTATACAGTGGAACATAGACCTGGGAGTACCCACTCCAATGCAGATGGACTCTCCAGATATTTCCAGACAATGAAGACTCATCAGGTCATGGCTAGTCTTATTGTCCTTCGTTTGGGGGGGGGTTGTGTAGGAAAGTACCATCTTGCCTGGCATGTTACCCCCATCACTGTATATATGTTGTTTTAGTGTATGTGTCACTGGGACCCTGCCAGCCAGGGCCCCAGTGCTCATAAGTGTGCCCTGTATGTGTTCCCTGTATGATGACTAACTGTCTCACTGAGGCTCTGCTAACCAGAACCTCAGTGGTTATGCTCTCTCTTTGCTTTCCAAATTGTCACTAACAGGCTAGTGACCAATTTCACCAATTCACATTGGCATACTGGAACACCCTTATAATTCCCTAGTATATGGTACTGAGGTACCCAGGGTATTGGGGTTCCAGGAGATCCCTAAGGGCTGCAGCAATTCTTTTGCCACCCATCGGGAGCTCTGACAATTCTTACACAGGCCTGCCACTGCAGCCTGAGTGAAATAACATCCACGTTATTTTACAGTCATTTACCACTGCACTTAAGTAACTTATAAGTCACCTATATGTCTAATCTTTACCTGGTAAAGGTTGGGTGCTAAGTTACTTACTGCGTGGGCACCCTGGCACTAGCCAAGGTGCCCCCACATCGTTCAGGGCAAATTCCCCAGACTTTGAGAGTGCGGGACACCATTACACGCGTGCACTATACATAGGTTACTACCTATGCATAGTGTCACAATGGTAACTCCGAACATGGCCATTTAACATGTCTAAGATCATGGAATTGTCACCCCAATGCCATTCTGGCATTGGGGAGACAATTCCATGATCCCCCGAGTCTCTAGCACAGACCCGGGTACTGCCAAACTACCTTTCCCGGGGTTTCACTGCAGCTGCTGCTGCTGCCAACCCCTCACACAGGTTTCTGCCCTCCTGGGGTCCAGCCAGGCTTGGCCCAGGAAGGCAGAACAAAGGACTTCCTCAGAGAGAGGGTGTTACACCCTCTCCCTTTGGAAAAAGGTGTCAGGGCTGGGGAGGAGTAGCCTCCCCCAGCCTCCGGAAATGCTTTGATGGGCACAGAGGGTGCCCATCTCTGCATAAGCCAGTCTACACCGGTTCAGGGATCCCCCAGCCCTGCTCTGGCGTGAAACTGGACAAAGGAAAGGGGAGTGACCACTCCCCTGACCTGCACCTCCCAGGGGAGGTGCCCAGAGCTCCTCCAGTGTGCTCCAGACCTCTGCCATCTTGGAAACAGAGGTGCTGCTGGCACACTGGACTGCTCTGAGTGGCCAGTGCCAGCAGGTGACGTCAGAGACTCCTTCTGATAGGCTCTTACCCGTGTTGCTAGCCTATCCTCCTTCCTAGGTAGCCAAACCTCCTTTTCTGGCTATTTAGGGTCTCTGCTTTGGGGAATTCTTTAGATAACGAATGCAAGAGCTCATCAGAGTTCCTCTGCATCTCTCTCTACACCTTCTGCCAAGGAATCGACCGCTGACTGCTCAGGACGCCTGAAAAACCGCAACAAAGTAGCAAAGACAACTATTGCAACCTTGTATCACTGATCCTGCCGGCTTCTCAACTGTTTTCCTGGTGGTGCATGCTGTGGGGGTAGTCTGCCTCCTCTCTGCACTAGATGCTCCGAAGAAATCTCCTGTGGGTCGACGGAATCTTCCCCCTGCAACCGCAGGCAACAAAAGACTGCATCACCGGTCCTCTGGGTCCCCTCTCAGCACGACGAGCGTGGTCCCTGGAACTCAGCAACTCTGTCCAAGTGACTCCCACAGTCCAGTGACTCTTCAGTCTAAGTTTGGTGGAGGTAAGTCCTTGCCTCCCCACGCTAGACTGCATTTCTGGGTACTGCGTGATTTGCAGCTGCTCCGGCTCCTGTGCACTCTTCCAGGATTTCCTTTGTGCACAGCCAAGCCTGGGTCCCCGACACTCTAACCTGCAGTGCACAACCTCCTGAGATGTCTTCCGGCGTCGTGGGATCTTCTTTTGTGACTTCGGGTGAGCTCTGGTTCACTCCTCTTTGTAGTGCCTGTTCTGGCACTTCTGCAGGCGCTGCCTACTTCTGGGAGGGCTCCTTGTCTTGCTGGGCGTCCCCTCTGTCTCCTCACGCAATTGACAAAATCCTGGTCCCTCCTGGGCCACAGCAGCATCCAAAAACCCTAACCACAACCCTTGCAGCTAGCAAGGCTTGTTTGCGGTCTTTCTGCATGGGAATACCTCTGCAAGCTTCTTCACGACGTGGGACATCCATCTTCCAAAGGGGAACTTCCTAGTCCTCTTCGTTCTTGCAGAATCCACAGCTTCTACCATCCGGTGGCAGCTTCTTTGCACCCTCAGCTGGCATTTCCTGGGCATCTGCACAATCTCGACTTTGTTGCGACTCTTGGACTTGGTCCCCTTGTTCCACAGGTACTCTCATCCGGAAATCCACTTTAGTTGCATTGCTGGTGTTGGTCTTCCTTGCAGAATTCCCCTATCACGACTTCTGTGCTCTCTGGGGAATATCGGTGCACTTTACACCTACTTTTCAGGGTCTTGGGCTGGGCTATTTTTCTAACCCTCATTGTTTTCTTACAGTCCCAGCGACCCTCTACAAGCTCACATAGGGTTGGGGTCCGTACGTTATTCGCATTCCACTTTTGGAGGATATGGTTTGTGTTGCCCCTGTACCTATGTGCTCCTATTGCAATCTATTGTGACTATACATTGCTTGGATTACTTCCTTTTGCTATTACTGCTTATTTTTGGTATTGTGTACATATATCTTGATAATATTTGCTATCCTCATACTGAGGGTACTCACTGAGATACTTTTGGCATATTGTCATAAAAATGAAGTACCTTTATTTTTAGTATATCTCTGTATTGTGTTTGTGCATATGACACCAGTGGTATAGTAGGAGCTTTGCATGTCTCCTAGTTCAGCCTAAGCTGCTCTGCTATAGCTACCTTCTACCAGCCTAAGCTGCTAGAAACACCTCTTCTACACTAATAAGGGATGACTGGACCTGCTACAGAGTGTAAGTACCCCTTGGTACCCACTACAAGCAAGGCCAGCTTCCTACATTGGTTGTGCAGCGGTGGGATAAGTACTTGCAACTACTTACCACTTTGTCATTTTGTACTTTTCATAAGAGAAAAATATACAAAACAAGTTCAGTGTATGTACACCTAACTAAAATGTTTTGTTTTTCTCCTCTTGCTCTATTGCTAAGTGCTGAAAAGTACCTCAAAACTTTCAAAAAGTTTCTGAAAAGGTGAAAAAGTTTTTTTTCTGTTTCCTTAAAAAGTTCTGAAACTTTTTCTTTCTTTTTCTGTCCCTTAAACCTTTTACTATCATGTCTGGCACAGGTGCTACTCTTGATCTGGTCAGCTCTGCTTATGACCACCTTAGCTGGAAAGGTGTAAGGAGTCTCTGCATTGATAGAGGTTTAGGGGTAGGGAAGAATCCCTCTAGGGAATTGTTGATTAACATGCTCATTGAAAATGAAAAGGCCTTAGCTGGCACATCAGTTGAGAAGTTAGCAGATGGTTCACACTCTGATTCTGGGGTAGCCCCAGTAAGAATGTTAGATGGTATTCTTTCCAACTTGCCCCTTACCAGACCACCTAGCATAACTGGTACTAATGTGAGCTCTCATCACAGTAGGGATGTCATTCCTGCAGGTCAAGTTGTTAGAGTGCCAACTGTTTTGGACAATTCTCCCTCTGTTCATTCACACCATTCTTCTGTGTCAAAGCATGCCCAACCTACCCACCCTGATGACAGAATGTTAGAAAGGGAGCTCAATAGATTGAGAGTGGAAGAGTCCAGGCTGAAGCTTAAACAGCAACAGCTGGCTCTAGACAGGGAATCCTTAGACTTAGAAAAAGAAAGAAAGAGGTTGGGGTTAGGACCCCATGGTGGCAGCAGCAGTATTACAGATAGTAATCCTGTGAAAGAGCATGATTCTAGGAATCTGCATAAGATAGTTCCCCCTTACAAGGAGGGGGATGACATTAACAAGTGGTTTGCTGCACTTGAGAGGGCCTGTGTTGTACAGGGGGTCCCTCAAAGGCAGTAGGCTGCTATCCTATGGCTATCTTTCAGTGGAAAGGGTAGGAATAGGCTCCTTACTGTGAAGGAAAGTGATGCCAATAATTTTACAGTTTTGAAGAATGCACTCTTGGATGGATTTGGCTTAACCACTGAACAATACAGGATTAAGTTCAGAGAAACCAGAAAAGAGTCCTCACAAGACTGGGTAGACTTTGTTGACTATTCAGTGAAGGCCTTGGAGGGGTGGTTACATGGCAGTAAAGTTTCTGACTATGAAAGCCTGTACAATCTAATCTTGAGAGAGCAAATTCTGAATAACTGTGTGTCTGATTTGTTACACCAACATCTAGTGGACTCAGATCTGACCACTCCCCAAGAATTGGGAAAGAAGGCAGACAAATGGAACAGAACAAGAGTGAACAGAAAAGCTCATACAGGGGGTGACAAGGATGGCAAGTAGAAGGATGGTAAGTCTTCAGAAAAAGGTGGGGACAAATCTAAAAATGAGTCTTCATCAGGCCCACAAAAACACTCTGGTGGGGGGGGGTCCAAATGCTCTTCTAATCAAGTAAAGAAATCATGGTGCTAGTTATGTAAAGTAAAAGGCCATTGGACAACTGATGCCAGTTGTCCAAAGAAAAGCACCAAGCCTCCCACTACCACAACCCCTACTGCTACACCTAGTGCCCCTAGTAATAGCAGTGGTGGTGGGAGCAGACCTACTAATAGCTAATCCAAGGGAGTAGCTGGGCTCACTTTTGGTAATTTAGTTGGGTTGGTCTTGTGAGGGAGACCACAGAGGCTGTGTTAGTCTCTGAAGGTGCCATTGATTTGGCCACCTTGAGTGCTTGTCCCCTTAATATGGATAAGTACAAGCAACTTCCCCTAATAAATGGTGTTGAGGTTCAGGCCTACAGGGACACAGGTGCCAGTGTTACCATGGTAATAGAGAAACTGGTACACCCTGAACAACACCTATTTGGTCACCAGTACCAAGTGACTGATGCTCATAACAATACTCTTAGCCACCCCATGGCCATTGTAAATCTCAACTGGGGGGGGGGGGGGTTACTGGTCCAAAGAAAGTTGTGGTTGCTTCAGATTTACCTGTAGACTGTCTACTAGGGAACAATTTGGAGACATCAGCTTGGGCAGAAGTGGAGTTGGAGGCTCATGCAGCAATGCTGGGCATTCCTGGGCATATTTTTGCTTTAACCAGGGCTCAGGCCAAAAAGCAAAAAGGACAGGGTGACTTGGATCCTGGAACAATTGACCAAGTGCTCCCTAAAGCTAGGGTTAGTAAAGGTAAATCCCTACCTACTATCCCTCCCTCTACAGATGATTCAACTTCTGAGGAAGCAGAATTTCCCCCCTGTGCAGAACCTTCACCAGAGGAGCTGGAAGCAGACACTGCTGAGCTTTTGGATGGAGGGGGGCCTGCCAGGGAGGAGCTGAGTGTGACACAGCAAACCTGTCCCACATTAGATGGTCTAAGACAGCAAGCTGTCAAACAGCAAAATGGGGATGTCAGTGACTCACATAGAGATTACTGGGAGGACACCCTCTTGTATACAGAGGCAAGGGACCCTAAACCTGGAGCAGCCAGGAGATTGGTCATTCCCCTGCAATACAGAGAGTTCCTCCTAACTCTAGCCCACGACATTCCCTTGGCTGGACATCTTGGGCAAATTAAAACATGGGAAAGGCTTGTCCCCCTGTTTCATTGGCCTAGGATGTCAGAGGACACAAAAGATTTTTGTAAGTTCTGTGTCACCTGTCAAGCCAGTGACAAGACTGGTGGCACCCCAAAAGCTCCCCTTATTCCACTGCCTGTGGTTGGGGTTCCCTTTGAAAGGGTAGGGGTTGACATAGTTGGCCCCCTTGACCCTCCTACTGCTTCAGGCAATAGGTTTATCTTGGTGGTAGTGGACCATGCCACAAGATATCCTGAAGCAATTCCTCTAAGGACCACTACAGCTCCTGCAGTGGCAAAAGCCCTCCTGGGAATCTTTTCCAGGATGAGTTTCCCAAAAGAGGTGGTATCAGACAGGGGTTGCAACTTTATGTCTGCATACTTGAAGGCCATGTGGAAGTAATGTGGTGTAACAAACAAATTCACCATGCCTTATCATCCACAAACAAATGGACTGGTTGAGAGGTTTAACAAAACTCTCAAAGGAATGATAATGGGACTCCCTGAAAAACTCAGGAGGAGATGGGATGTCCTGTTACCTTGCCTCCTTTTTGCTTACAGGGAGGTACCCCAGAAAGGAGTGGGCTTCAGCCCCTTTGAACTCCTATTTGGGCACCCTGTAAGAGGTCCTCTAATACTTGTAAAGGAGGGTTGGGAACAACCTTTAAAAGCTCCTAAGTAAGACATAGTGGACTATGTACTGTGCCTAAGATCCAGAATGGCTGAGTATTTGAAAAAGGCCAGGAAAAACCTTCAGGCCAGCCACGAGCTCCAAAAGCAATGGCATGACCAGAAGGCTGTTCTGATTCAGTACCAACCAGGGCAGTAAGTGTGGGTCTTGGAGCCTGTGGCCCCAAGAGCACTCCAAGACAAATGGAGTGGACCCCACATTATTGTTGAAAAGAAGGGAGAAGTCACCTACTTGGTTGACTTGGGCACTGCCAGGAGTCCCCTTAGGGTGCTCCATGTCAATCGCCTGAAACCCTACTATGACAGGGCTGATCTCACCCTGCTCATGGCAACAGATGAAGGACAGGAAGAAGAGAGTGACCCTCTCCCTGATCTCTTCTCTTCCACAGAACAAGATGCTCTAGTGGAAGGTGTAGTTATAGCAGATTGTCTTACTGCTGAGCAGAAAGACCACTGCATAAATCTCCTGGGTCAGTTTTCTGAACTCTTTTCTACTGTGCCAGGCACCACTTCTTGGTGTGAGCACACTATAGATACTGGAGACAGCATGTCTGTGAAAAGTAAGATCTATAGGCAGCCTGACCATGTCAGGGACTGCATAAAACAAGAGGTTCAGAAACTGCTTGAACTGGGAGTGGTTGAGCACTCTGAAAGTCCATGGGCCTCTCCTGTGGTACTTGTACCAAAGCCTCATTCCAAAGATGGGAAAAGGGAAATGAGGTTTTGTGTGGATTACAGAGGTCTCAACCAGGTAACTAAAACTGATGCTCACCCTATACCCAGGGCAGATGAGCTCATAGATACACTGGCATCTGCCAAGTATCTAAGCACCTTTGATTTGACTGCACGGTATTGGCAGATCAAGTTATCAGAGGATGCTAATGCAAAAACTGCATTTTCGACTATTGGAGGGCACTACCAATTCACAATAATGCCCTTTGGTTTGAAAAATGCACCTGCCACTTTTCAGAGGTTGGTGAATACAGTCCTGCAAGGGTTGGAGGCTTTTAGTGCAGCATATCTAGATGATATAGCTGTCTTTAGCTCCACCTGGGATGATCACCTGGTCCACCTATGGAAAGTTTTAGAGGCCCTGCAAAAGGCAGGCCTCACTATCAAGGCTTCAAAGTGCCAGATAGGGCAGGGGAAAGTGGTTTATCTGGGACACCTTGTAAGTGGAGAACAGATTGCACCACTTCAGGGGAAAATCCAAACTATCATAGATTGGGTCCCCCCTACAACTCAGACCCAAGTGAGAGCCTTCTTAGGCCTCACTGGGTACTACAGGAGGTTCATAAAGAACTATGGCTCCATAGCAGCCCCTCTTATTGACCTCACTTCAAAGAAAATGGCTAAAAAAGTATTGTGGACAGCTAGCTGTCAGAGAGCTTTTGAGGAGCTGAAACAGGCCATGTGCACTGCACCTGTCCTAAAAAGCCCATGCTACTCCAAGAAATTCATTGTTCAAACTGATGCATCTGAATTAGGGTTGGGGCAGTCTTATCACAACTCAATTATGAGGGCCAGGATCAACCTGTTGCTTTTATCAGCAGGAGGTTGACCCCTAGAGAAAAGTGTTGGTCTGCCATAGAGAGGGAGGCCTTTGCTGTGGTCTGGGCACTGAAGAAGTTGAGGCCATACCTGTTTGGCACTCACTTCATTGTTCAGACAGACCACAAACCTCTACTTTGGCTAAAACAAATGAAAGGTGAAAACCCTAAATTGTTGAGGTGGTCCATATCTCTACAGGGAATGGACTATACAGTGGAACATAGACCTGGGAGTACCCACTCCAATGCAGATGGACTCTCCAGATATTTCCAGACAATGAAGACTCATCAGGTCATGGCTAGTCTTATTGTCCTTCGTTTGGGGGGGGGTTGTGTAGGAAAGTACCATCTTGCCTGGCATGTTACCCCCATCACTGTATATATGTTGTTTTAGTGTATGTGTCACTGGGACCCTGCCAGCCAGGGCCCCAGTGCTCATAAGTGTGCCCTGTATGTGTTCCCTGTATGATGACTAACTGTCTCACTGAGGCTCTGCTAACCAGAACCTCAGTGGTTATGCTCTCTCTTTGCTTTCCAAATTGTCACTAACAGGCTAGTGACCAATTTCACCAATTCACATTGGCATACTGGAACACCCTTATAATTCCCTAGTATATGGTACTGAGGTACCCAGGGTATTGGGGTTCCAGGAGATCCCTAAGGGCTGCAGCAATTCTTTTGCCACCCATCGGGAGCTCTGACAATTCTTACACAGGCCTGCCACTGCAGCCTGAGTGAAATAACGTCCACGTTATTTTACAGTCATTTACCACTGCACTTAAGTAACTTATAAGTCACCTATATGTCTAATCTTTACCTGGTAAAGGTTGGGTGCTAAGTTACTTACTGCGTGGGCACCCTGGCACTAGCCAAGGTGCCCCCACATCGTTCAGGGCAAATTCCCCGGACTTTGTGAGTGCGGGCACACCATTACACGCATGCACTATACATAGGTCACTACCTATGTATAGCGTCACAATGGTAACTCCGAACATGGCCATGTAACATGTCTAAGATCATGCAATTGTCACCCCAATGCCATTCTGGCATTGGGGAGACAATTCCATGATCCCCCGAGTCTCTACAACAGACCCGGGTACTGCCAAACTACCTTTCCCGGGGTTTCACTGCAGCTGCTGCTGCTGCCAACCCCTCAGACAGGTTTCTGCCCTCCTGGGGTCCAGCCAGGCTTGGCCCAGGAAGGCAGAACAAAAGACTTCTTCAGAGAGAGGGTGTTACACTCTCTCCCTTTGGAAAAAGGTGTCAGGGCTGGGGAGGAGTAGCCTCCCCCAGCCTCTGGAAATGCTTTGATGGGCACAGATGGTGCCCATCTCTGCATAAGCCAGTCTACACCGGTTCAGGGATCCTCCAGCCCTGCTCTGGCGCGAAACTGTACAAAGGAAAGGGGAGTGACCACTCCCCTGACCTGCACCTCCCAGGGGAGGTGCCCAGAGCTCCTCTAGTGTGCTCCAGACCTCTGCCATCTTGGAAACAGAGGTGCTGCTGGCACACTGGACTGCTCTGAGTGGCCAGTGCCAGTAGGTGACGTCAGAGACTCCTTCTGATAGTCTCTTACCCGTGTTGCTAGCCTATCCTCCTTCCTAGGTAGCCAAACCTCCTTTTCTGGCTGTTTAGGGTCTCTGCTTTGGGGAATTCTTTAGATAACGAATGCAAGAGCTCATCAGAGTTCCTCTGCATCTCTCTCTTCACCTTCTGCCAAGGAATCGACCGCTGACTGCTCAGGACGCCTGCAAAACCGCAACAAAGTAGCAAAGAGGACTACTGCAACCTTGTATCGCTAATCCTGCCGGCTTCTCGACTGTTTTCCTGGTGGTGCATGCTGTGGGAGTAGTCTGCCTCCTCTCTGCACTAGAAGCTCCGAAGACATCTCCTGTGGGTCGACAGAATCTTCCCCCTGCAACCGCAGGCAACAAAAAACTGCATCACCGGTCCTCTGGGTCCCCTCTCAGCACGACGAGCGCGGTCCCTGAAACTCAGCAACTCTGTCCTAGTGACTCCCACAGTCCAGTGACTCTTCAGTCCAAGTTTCGTGGAGGTAAGTCCTTGCCTCCCCACGCTAGACTGCATTTCTGGGTACTGCCTGATTTGCAGCTGCTCCGGCTCCTATGCACTCTTCCAGGATTTCCTTTGTGCACAGCCAAGCCTGGTCCCCGACACTCTAACCTGCAGTGCACAACCTCCTGAGTTGTCCTCCGGCGTCGTGGGATCTTCTTTTGTGACTTCGGGTGAGCTCCGGTTCACTCCTCTTTGTAGTGCCTGTTCTGGCACTTCTGCGGGTGCTGCCTACTTCTGTGAGGGCTCCTTGTTTTGCTGGGTGCCCCCTCTGTCTCCTCACGCAATTGGCGACATCCTGGTCCCTCCTGGGCCACAGCAGCATCCAAAAACCCTAACCACAACCCTTGCAGCTAGCAAGGCTTGGTTGCGGTCTTTCTGCGTGGGAATACCTCTGCAAGCTTCTTCACAACGTGAGACATCCATCCTCCAAAGGGGAACTTCCTAGTCCTCTTCGTTCTTGCAGAATCCACAGCTTCTACCATCCGGTGGCAGCTTCTTTGCACCCTCAGCTGGCATTTCCTGGGCATCTGCCCAATCTCGACTTTGTCGCGACCCTTGGACTTGGTCCCCTTGTTCCACAGGTACTCTCATCCGGAAATCCACTTTGGTTGCATTGCTGGTGTTGGTCTTCCTTGCAGAATTCCCCTATCACGACTTCTGTGCTCTCTGGGGAATATCGGTGCACTTTACACCTACTTTTCAGGGTCTTGTGCTGGGCTATTTTTCTAACCCTCATTGTTTTCTTACAGTCCCAGCGACCCTCTACAAGCTCACATAGGGTTGGGGTCCGTACGTTATTCGCATTCCACTTTTGGAGTATATGGTTTGTGTTGCCCCTGTACCTATGTGCTCCTATTGCAATCTATTGTGACTATACATTGCTTGCATTACTTCCTTTTGCTATTACTGCTTATTTTTGGTATTGTGTACATATATCTTGTGTATATTTGCTATCCTCATACTGAGGGTACTCACTGAGATACTTTTGGAATATTGTCATAAAAATAAAGTACCTTTAATTTTAGTATATCTGTGTATTGTGTTTTCTTATGATATTGTGCATATGACACCAGTGTTATAGTGGGAGCTTTACACGCCTCCTAGTTCAGCCTAAACTGCTCTGCTACAGCTACCTTCTACCAGCCTAAGCTGCTAGAAACACCTCTTCTACACTAATAAGGGATTACTGGACCTGCTACAGAGTGTAAGTACCCCTTGGTACCCACTACAAGCCAGGCCAGCTTCCTACAAACGCTATATAATGTGGGGTGTTTGGCCCTTTTCAAGTCATTCACCACCCGTGTCCAGAAGTCCTGGACCAGATGGCATAGCCAGGATAAATGTAGGAGGTCTGCGCCCCTGGCGTTGCAGCGGGAGCATCTCTCTGTTCGTGTCAGGGATATGCGATGTAGAGTCTTAAGGGTTAGGTATGTTCATCTGGAATTACAGAAAACAGTATGCATGAGGTTTCACACCAGATTCCAATCTCCATCTCCCATTGGTCTGCCTAAGTCAGTATCCTAGGCCATGCGGGCCCTTGGCGGCGCTCCCGTCATATTGGATTGCATCACTTTATATAATAGTGTGATCAGGTGGTGTCCCACGCCACAGGACTGTAAAATGTCCAGGGTGTGTGTGGGTGGGGTCGCATATGGGAAGGCTGGCCAAGTCATCATAGCCACTTCGGTCAATCCTGCAAGGTGTAGGAACTGCCTGAGACCTAGTGCAAACTCTTCACAGGCTTATTACAAGGGTATAAATGTCTCTCTGGGATATAAATCGCACAACACATTACAACCTCCCCCCTTCCAAGCTTGGAAGGACATAGGACCTGATTAGGAGTTGGACAGACGGGTCTTCCTGTCCTCTGAACTTCTGACAGGGAGGTTGCTGGCACACTGGCTACCTCCCGCTCGACCCATTATAAATTTACCCCTAGGCTGAGCGGGGAAAGCCAAGGTTTCTCCATCAGCCTAGCAGGAAACTGACCACAGCATTGTCTCCGGCTCGAAATCGAGCTGGCAGCAATGCTGTCATCTGCAGGGTGCACCAGCACCCTCCCACTGTTCATTGTCTGCACAGTAGACAGTGAACATTGCGAGGGTGCTAAGCAGGGGGACCCCTACACTGCCCATGCCAAGTGCATGGGCAGTGCAGGGCCCCCCTGCGGCCCTGTGCACCTGTTCTCTGCCATCCTTTTCATGGTGATAAAACTGCCTTGAAAAGGCTGGTGGAGAACAAGGTCGTAATCAGCAGGGCCACGCTGCATGCGGCACCACCCTGGCTGGTTGCAATCTCCACCCGCCGTCAACCCATCGGGATCACCGATCCCGGCGAAGATGGCAGAACCTTGGCAGTCTGACCGCCAGGGTCTTAATGTGTTGGTCGGACCCCACAGCAGCGGTGGTCCTGACCGCCACCGCGAGGCTGGTGGTCTCAAGACTGCCAGCCTCGTAATGAGGCCCATAGTGTCCATCATTTGTCTTATTGGTTTTAATTTCCATATTGGAAGTCCACAGCGAAATGGGCCCGTCTCAGCACAGATTCAATGACCCGTTGCCAAATGTGGGCCGTCTGATGTACTATGTACAGCCTGTCGCTCGAGATCCCCCCACCCTCCATCAGTAGTTCAGGAAGAGGGCCAGTATCCACCAACCTGTGTAGCAGCCTCTTCTCCCCAATAGTCTTCCTCATTTTATGCAAGTGTGTGGCACAATAGTATTGCTCTAGTCTGGGGATCTCCAGTCCTCCTTCAGCATATTGGATGGTGAGGGTGGTCAGGACAACTCTACTATGGTGATCTGTCCACACAGTGATGTGAGGAATGTATTTATCTGCTTAAATGTCTTCATGGGAAGGGGGCAGAGTGAGTTCTGGTGCATGTACAGACACTTTGGTAATAACACCATTTTGGCTATGGCCAGTTTACCCATCAGGGAAAGTGGCTACATATTCCAGAAGGTGACTAAGCACTGTAGACCATCTAGTGTCCTATACTCATTAAGTACCACCCTGATTCCCAGATATCTGAAATGAGACACTTCCTATCATAGGCCTAAACTCGGTACATGGTCTTCTGGTGTTTTGGCCATAGATTCCAGAGGAAACAGTAGAGATTTCCCTCCGTTAAGCCTGAGGCCAGAGGTGTCACCAAATCTCTCCCAGAGATCCAACAGTTTTGGCATTGAGAGTTGCAGTGTGGTAAGATAAAAGAGTGAGTCATCCACATATTGTGATATTATGTGGCTTCTGTCCCCCAGTTTAATACCCCACTCCGGTAGTCTCAATGTGCCCATATCACTAGGGGCTCCAGGGCAATCACGAACAAAAGGGGGGAAAGGAGACAGCCCTGCCGCAATCCCTCTCTCCAGTGTAAATGCTACTGATCTGCTATAGCCCACCCTCACTCTGGCACTTGGTCCCAAGTACAACAGCTGCATCCAGACATGTATTTGAGGCCCAAATCCCATTTTGTTCCGCACTGCAAAGAGGAAGCCCCAGTCCACTGTGTCAAACGCTTTTTCTAGGTCAATAGAAACCAATGACATCTCATCCCATTTTTCCACCTCGTGGAGGACAGGAGCTAAACATCTGAGGTTCATCGTGGTGTTTCAGGTAAGAATGAACAAGCTTTGGTCCTCATGTACCAACTGGGATATATGGGGAGCCAACCTTTTAGCTATTATGGGGAGGTGCAATGCTCTTTTGTTGTGAGACTCTAAGAACACCTCCAGTAGCCCCTGTGAAAGCGTTGCTGGGAATATTTGGTAGAATTTGGATGGGAAGCCGTCTCCCCTCCTGGTCTTTGGCACTGGGTAACATATTGAGGGAGGTTCTGAGCTCATCAAGTTCCACTGGTGTGTCTAGTGCCTCTGCTGCTTGTGGGTTGAGTTGAGGGATCTCTAAGTCCTCTAAAAATAGGAGATAGTGGGATGTGGTAATGCCCTGGTCTGCTGAGTAAACTTTCTGTAGGCGTTGTTTAAATGTGTCTACTATACCTGCTTTAGTGGTGGCCCACATGCCATCTGGCACATGCAAGTGTGTGGTAAGAGGGGGCAGGTATCCACAAAAGCAGTCTACCCGACTTATCTCCCTTGCAATAAAGCCTTTGTCTATTCTGTTTAAGTGTATATCTATCCAAACGAATCCCAGATGTCTGTTACGAATCTGCACACCACTTGCTCTCTACTTTGGATTGTTAGGTGCCTGGACGTCCTGGTTTGCAATGAGGCCAGTTTCGCCTCCTCCCTGGTAAGGTCCATTTGGAGCTGTCTGCGCACCCCAAAAGTTAATCCCATGTAGGTTCCCCTCAGCACTGCTTTGAGTGCTTCCCACTCTGTCACCCTACTGCCTGTGGAACCCCAGTTAATTACCAAGTAGTCTGTTAGTGCTTATGAACCAGCTTCCCTCCCCATTTGGTCAATCAGGATGTCTGCTGGCATCTTCCAGGGCCTCGCGGCCTAGAGTCACCCCATTTAATTGTACAGATGACCAGTGAATGGTCTCATGGATGGTGTGCCCAGTGCCCGACCTCAATGTCATTCATGCGTGAAAAGCCTACCAGGAGTATCCTATCCAGTCTGCAATATGTATTATGCTTTGCTGAGTAACATGTATAATGCTGTTGCATTGGGTGTCATGACCACCATATATCTTCTATTCCATATTTTGCATCAACTCCCATCTGCTGTCATTAGTGGTTTAGTACCTGCTCTAGGGGCATCTGATCCATGGAAGCATCTACAATGCAGTTGAAATCACTGAGCTAGATCAGGGGCAAGTCAATATATTGTGTTAGTAAGTCCTGTATACTATAAAAGAAGGAAATGTAATTTGAGTTCAGGGCATATAGTCAAGTATTTCCACCCAAAGTCCCCTGCAAAAAAAATATAGGGTCCCACCACGTCAGCCTCCATGTATGTGAGTAAGAAGGGTAGCCCTGGTGCCACCCAGATTAGGGTACCCCTGGCATAGGTGGATTATGAAGAGTGGAAAACCGGTCCCCACCATTTTTTGGCCAAGTGCACAGCCCCTGCATCATCTAGGTGTGTTTATTGCAGGCACGTAATAGCTATGTTGTGCCGCTTCAGGGAAGTGAGAACCCTGTAACTATTAGTGTACGTTCCTTGTATCCTGATGTTCCAAGTTAGGAATTTTAGATTAGTCCCCATCGTCATGTATGTGCTTAAAGTATGGGCATCTTCCCCTCCATCCTTTCCAGATCCTCGCCAACTGCTGTATGCAAGAGAATGGTAACATATATATATAACATCTAACCCCCACACCCTCTCATGGGCAAGATTGGCACCAACATTGGACCTTTCAGGCCCAACCTATGCTTGTTCCAGGACTTGCACAGCATACTGTCTGATCCAAAGTTTTCTCTGCAACTAGCTACCCAGCCAGCCAATTTCCTGTGTCAGACATGCACCCAATCCAATCCCCCCCCTCAGGTGTATGTTGTTGTTTTCACACAGGATCCCAAAAGTAGTCATAGACTGGTCATGTGTTCCCATCCTTACAGATAGTGCAGCAAATTGAAATGACATTCAAGAACTAGGGGCAGGCATTGCAGTTACTACAGTCCTCATACAGGCCCCATGAGAAACTCCCCCAAAGGTTCCCATGTATTCAACCCTTCCCAGACATGTAGCCCCCTCTCAGGCGTTCAATTACCAGTTCCCACCTCCGGGATAACCATGGTGTCTGGCACAAAATCTGTTACTTGGTTCACATCTCCTGTCCCAGCCTCATTCAATGATAGAGGCTCATCAGTGTTTTGCTCCATGACTTAAGAAGCTGAGGCACTGAGTTGCAAGGTACCGTTGTCTGAGACTGTGACTCTCCAAGAGCCCAAGGGGGTAGTGTTAGGATTGTCAGTTGGTGCGCTGGAATTGCTCTGTCTTCCTCGAGGGTGAATATCCCAGTTCTGTTTTGGATTACAATTTTTGTGAGGGATCGCTCTCTCACCTCTGAGTTCTAAACATTTGAACACATCCTCAGGCCTGTCAAAGAAGTGTGCTTTCCCCTGCAAGAGGACTTTCAGTATTGCTGGATAGCAGCATGTTCTGGAGATGCAGTGCCCGCAATTTTTGCTTCACTCCAAGAAAAGATTTGCATTGCTCCTGTACCTGCTTTGTGTAGTCTGGATATATGGTTATCTTACTACTCAGGGGTGTGGAATTTATTAAAATATCTACTTGTCCAGGGGACAGGTTGCTTCTCAAATCTACTTGTCCTGTAAAAAGATCTACTTGTCCCTTTGGTGCCATGTAGTGTGGCGACAAATTATGGCAGCAATTAATAGCCTCTCTGATTATGCCAGGGCTACTACCATAGTAGGGCTTGAATACTTGGAGTTTCAATCCCTACTGTAGCAATTTCCTTATTTTGCCACCTTTCTGCAGATCTGCATACTGGGGCTGAAGGAAGCAGTAAGCAATAGTTTCAGGGCTGGAATGCCTTTGAGTCCGCAAACCTACTAACCTGCATGTTTTAAAGATTTTTACCAGCTTCTCTCTAATATTTTCCCATAATAAGAAAGGTTGGACATTTACTCCTGATAATGGCAGAATTAGAACTTCTTCCAGGGTTGGGAAGAAAGTGGCTGGAGGGAAAATGAACTTGCAAATGCTCAATAGATTTTCACATGAGCAAATCTACACATCGTATTTACCCATGCTAAAATACAGTTCACAAATATTTTATAGGGGTACGACATATACCATGGGTGCACTTTTGTGACTTTCTTTAAGAATTTGGGGCCACATGTAGGTAGGTTCAGATTTGTGACCTGCAAATTGCGAGTCGCAAATCCGAATGTAGGATGGTGTCCTTGACACCATCTGTGATTCGCAAGGGCTTCGCAAATGCCCACCTCATGAATAATCATGAGGTGGGTCGCAATTTGCGACCTCCTCGCGAATGGTGGCCTGCTGGAGACAGCAGACCACCATGTCTGTGACTGCTTTTCAATAAAGCAGTTTTTTTGTTTTGTTTTTGTAATGCAGCCCGTTTTCCTTAAAGGAAAACGAGATGCATAACAAAAACGAAAAATGAAACGTTTTCGTTTCATTTTTTCAGAGCAGGCAGTGGTCCGCAGGACCACTGCCTGCTCTGAAAAAATGTTTACAGTGACATTCACAATGGGGAAGGGGTCCCATGGGGATCCCTTCCCTTTTGCGAAAGTGTTAGCACCCATTTGAAATGGGTGCAAACTGCGATTGGTTTGCGTTCGCGGTCACAAAACAATCCTGCATTGCACTGCGAGTTGCAATTAGGAAGGGAACACCCCTTACTAATTGCGAGTCGCAAACCCGTTTTGTGATTCGGTAACCAGGTTACTGAATCGCAAAACTGGGTTTGTGCATCGCAATGTGCTTTTTGCATGTCGCAAACAGCGAAAGTCGCTGTTTGCGACATGCAAAAAGCTACCTACATGTGGGTCTTGGTCCCTAATTAGGTCTGGTGTTAACAAAGACATTTTGTTTTTATTAAACTTCTATTTCTCTCTCTTTCGGCTGGCTTTACTGTGAGCGATCCCATTCTGCTCTTCCACAAGGAGCATATTGCCACACAAAGTAGTTTTGTTCAGTGTCAGGAAATACAGTGGCAATGAGTGACGTAACGAAACTGGAGGGTGCCCCTTTGCAAAGAACATGGAGGAGACCCCTCTCCAGACTCACTCAGGGCAGGTGCTGTGCTGGAGGGGCACCCCGGAGGGTGGCTGCGGGGCCTTTGTTATGCCGCTGGTGGCAACGTGTGCTTTAAGAGTTCAAAAACGTTTTGGGGGGGTTTTGCCAATGTTTGTTACAATGTTGAGGGCCTGGTAGCTCCCACAACAATAAAGTGTTACAAAAGCCATGTCAAAACAAGACACGCATTGATGAAACTAAAAGACTTATAAAAATATGTCAGATCAGTTGGCTTTGTCAGTGTTTGTTTATTTTCATGCTTCCCATAATCGTGTTGAAAATGGTTACACTGATTTTCCATTAGAAATATTTTTGGGAAATACTAGCATGCATCAACACATTTTACTAAATGACACTTCATTTGCATATAATCAGAGAGCATTCTGGGAGCATTATACTTAGCCTCTTAGCCTAAACTTTTCAAACATGTGTGTACACTTTTTTTTTTTTTTGTACTGGAACCAACGTCACTAGTGAAGTGTGACCTTAAAACATGTATTTACAGCACTCACCCTAATAATGAAGGCTTTCAAATAATGAACCATAAATACAAGTTCGAACAGCATTATCTTTTGGAAACCCATTACCTCAACTGCAGAGAATTCCACTCTCTGTAAACAGGCAGCCAAAAGGGTTTGTAGGTTGGGCCTACTTGTCCCAAGGACAAAGTAAACATAAAAACTTGTTGCCCTTGACCCCAAACAAGATGTCCCGGGCGTCGGGCGATAGGAATTCCACATCCCTGCTACTGCCAAATTGGTGTGACGTACTTTCATGGAAGATGTAGTCCCTATCACGGTAGTTGAGGATTTTGGCTATGATCAGTCTCGGGGTGCCCCTGGAGGTGGCAGGGGCCCCAGGGCTCTGTGTGCTCTTTCCACCGCAAAACAGTCTGAAGGTCTAGTGGTTTTAGCTCTGTACAGGAATTTTTCAGTCATGCTTCCCTCCGCTCTCTTGTGGAATTCCTGGACCCTGATATTGATGCATCGCAAGCGGCCCTCTATGTCTTTGGTTCGCCTCTCCAGCTCTTTCGTGGTCATAGTGATCTGGGCCATTTGACGCTTGATGATGACCACCTCCCCTTGCAACTCCGCAGTATGTCCCTCAGCGGTTGTGAACTTGTCTGCAACTTTTCTCTGATCGACCCACAGAAGATTGACATCTATGAACAAAGTTTCAACTTTATGCTGAGCGCTGTTCTGGAGCCTTGAATTGCCACTAGTAGTTCTGCCCAGAAGGGTTCAGAGCCTCCCTCTACTGTGTCATCCACATCTGCCACCCCTGTTTGTCTTTTTATACTTCAGGTGGGCTGGCGTGGGGTAGTGTATTGGGTGATGGTATTCTTCATGTGCGAACGTGCCGTCTTGGCGTTACCCATGGTACACTATGGTAGAGGAAATCATGCTCCCTTGGAACTCTGCACTGTTTTACTCCCCTAGTCAATAAGGCTCCTGGGGGGATGACTCTTGGATTTAAGGAGAGGGTTCAGCGTCACCCAGTTCTGTCCTCCTGCTGCTGCCCTTCTAGGTCACACCTGCTCGATTGAGGGTCCTCCGCTCATGCACACACCTTATCTGTGGTCTCTGCCTCTGGAGTGTGAGTCAGGGCCCACGGTGGGAGAGATGGCATGGTCAGAGGCCCCTGGTCTTTAAGATGCCCGGTGAATACAGCAATACTAGTCAGGCTTGCTTAGTAGAGCTCAGCGGACCGCTTCAGAAATTGAACAGGCCACATGTGGGGATGTGGATCCCAAGCCCATTGATCCTTGAGTTCTCTTGTCGGTACTGATCACCTGTTGGAAAGCCTGCTATGCTGCTCTGGGTAATCAGGGATTACTGGCTGCTGGAACCCGGTGCTGTATGTTCACTGTTACCCCTCCTGCTGGCACTACCTCCTGTGCACTGCCTTTTTCTCAGTGCTCCGATGGTGCATTGGGCCGTAAGCCGCAACCACACAGCCAGTGCTCTGCTCCTTGGGGGACGGCAAGTGCCTCGATGAATACGGTTCCTTCAGCCACGCACAGACATCTGTACTCATGGGGGGGGTGTTGAGGGGTGTTGTTCACACCACTCTGGTCCGACGCACACCTGGTAAGTTGTGTGTCCTGGCCCCGGTTCACTGTGGTGTTTGCTTTCCCTTTCTTGGAGCTCTACGCCGGAGTCGCATCTCCGAGCATGTAGCCCTCTTGCCCGTACTCTGAGCCACTGGGAACATTATGGGGGACAGTGTGTGGTAAGGCTGTTTTCCTGTCTGTCTCTTCTCTCCACAATGGGGGCCACGCTAAGAGCTGGACGCAGTCCAGTCTTTCCACGGGAGCTTTCGGGGCCGGAAGATGACGGCCTGGGTTAGGATAGGCTGGGAAGGGTCTTAGGGCAGGGGAGGGTTACTATAAAAGGGGGTGGAACAATCGACCTCTTTGGCGCTGGCTGTTATGCTGCACAAAGTTTGGCCGATCGTAGGAGCGTGTAGGAGGAGAATTATTTACAGCCTTGAGAGATTATTATCATGGCTGCAAGCCACGATTTGAAGGCTATTACGGCCGGGCATCGCCTTCTAGGTGATGCCAGCCGAGGAGACCTGCTCAGGCCTGGTGTCCTTGACCAGGCCTGGGTAGGCATGATGCGCGCGGCATCACAGGGGGTGGCAGTGGCAACTGCCGCTTGCCTTTCCCCCGGTAGGGATTCCAAAAAGAAAGTAAAAAAAGGGCAGGGACGCAGCGCGTCCACCCCCCTCACATTTTTACAGATGGGGGGCCACAGAGGGAGCCTAGAGGGCCCGAGCAGCTGGGGGGTGAGGTCCTGGGGAGAGGGAGGCCACCTGGGGGTGACAATGGACCCCTGGTTCAGGTGTCTGGACAGGGGGACCTTCTAACTCAGGACAAACAGGGGGAAGAAGACACCTCAGGGCTGGAGCAGCCCCTAGACCTTACTTTGGCTGGGGCCCCAGCCAAGGGTCGAAAATGGGGTAAGGGGCAGGGGTCCCAAAGGGAAAGAGGGTCAGTGCTGGGGTGGGAGCCCCTGGGGCAGCAGGGCCAGGCAGAGCTGAGGCATCTGGCATAGGGGAGGAGGTTTAGGCAGAGGAGAGCAGTGGGGCTAGCGGGGTGGTGGCACGGCACCCCCTTGACATGGATTGGGCGTCCATTGATGTAGGGGTCAGGATACAGGAACAGCATAAGTTGGTGGTGGAGACAGAATGTAGGTGGGCCAATCTGTGCAGAGAGTGGGGGGAGGCTGAGGGAAAGTCCAGGAAGGCTAATAGAAAGTCAGCTGGGGTTGGTGGGGGCCAGTATGAAGGGCGTGGGGCAGAGAAGGGTAGTTGGGTGTGGATTCCACATGAGCAGAAGGCAGGGCAGGAAGCTAGTGCGGCTGGTGGGCCTGGCAGAGTGACAGCAGCATCTGGCGCATATGGCCAGGTGCGGCGCGGAGAGTCAATACCAGCTGCAGAGGCTGGCAGAAAGGTGGTGAAGCCAACGGGCCTCAGGACGTTGGTCGGAAGCGATAGAAGGGTCTTCAGCGGCCTTCTCTACACCGTGGGACCGCAAGAGGCACACGTCTGGTTTGCGCCAGGGGGGTTTGAGGTTGGATGATGAATATCGTATGGCGGATACAACTTGTGCTGATGATGATATGGGTGTGAATGAGGATGAAATGATTGAGCTGGATTATGAGGAGGATCTTGACGAGTGGGAAGAAGGTGAACTGCGGGAGAAAGAGGTGAGTGCAGAACCAGGGAAGGGACAAGGACGCACAACACCCTCTTCCGTTCACGTTTTGCAGGCTTCAATGTCTACCGCTCAAGGACAAGAGGTCTCCCACAAGGAGGGAGGCAGGCGTAGACCAAGGCTGGACGCCGCAGTGGCTGGTTGTGGGGTTCAAGGTAAGGGAGAATGGTGGGCGCCATGGGGTGAACAGAAGGGTAAGGCCGCTGTGGCACAATACAAATATATTGGTGTGGGGGAAGATTTCATACATGTGCAGCCTGCTACAGGTGCGGTAGAGACAGGCAGACAAGATACAAGGGGAAATGAGGGGACAGCAGCGCAAGGCAAGGACATAGATGCAGGGGCTAGTGTGGAGAAGGCAGAGGAGGATAAGGGTGGGCGGGTCATAACAAAAGGCTCCCATACATGGGTCTCGCTATGCATTTGGGTTCACATGTCGCTGACAAGACCAGAATACGTGGATGTTTTTAAATTATTGCATAGGGACATCTAGGCAAAAGAAGGGTCCAAGGAAGAAGAGTGGGAATTGGCGAGGAGGCCACATGTTCCAATTACTATGGACAATAGGACGTCTGCCTTTTTGATCTACGCCAGCATGTACTGTGAGAAATATATTGACAGGGCCATTGCCATGTTTAAATATATGGACATTATCCGGAAAGCCCAACTACACTTTGGGGGGGTTTGCATGGTTAAATTACGATGAGGAGTTTTGGGCTCGAGTTAGCATAAACCCTGAGAAACCTTGGGGTGCAATGCATGGATGCAATCGATGGCATCCTCGCATTCTGCAGCCTCCACCTACACAGCTAGTGGTCTCCCAGTAGTCTATATGCCGTTTCACCAGTGTCCCGCTCTGGGGGGGGGGGTATGTCTCAGACGGTGCAGGTATCCACCTCAGGAGCGTGTTGGAATTTCAACAAGGGGTTTTGCTCCAGGCACCCATGTAAGTTCAAATACGAGTGTTCCAAATGTGGGGGAAAACACCTGGTCATGCAATGTTTTTCCCTCGTCAGCCCAGCTGAGCAGTGGTGGTCCACCAGGGGCAGGGGGGGACAAGGTCCTACTGGGCCAAAGGGCGCCTACTCCAATTAGGTTGGAGAGGTTACTTTATTGGTTGTGTGTGTATCCGGATACGGACACAGCACTGAAGTTGGAATGGGGTTTCAGAGATGGTTTCCTACAGGGATATCAGGGACCAAGACAAGGGAGATGGGCTGAAAATGTACAGGCCGCTGAAGCCACGCTGGAGGTGGTGGCATTGAAATTGAGCAAGGAAGTGGCTGAAGGTAGAATCTTGGGCTCTTTTCACAAGTGGCCAATGGAGAGTTTAATGATCTCACCTTTGGGGACAGTACCGAAAAAGAACAAGGGAGATTATAGGCTGATACATCATTTGTCATGGCCGAAAGGGGCGTTGGGGAACGATTTTATCGCACAGGAGGATACCAAGGTGGTACACGCCAGAGTGGATGATGCTATTCGGCTCATCCGAAGTTGTGAAAAAGGGGCAGAACTGGCCAAGTGTGATATTAAGGCAGCTTTTCGCTGTTCCCCATTCACCCGGATGATTTTTCTTTGCTGGGGATGCAGTTGGGTGGGCTATTTATGTGGACAGGGTATTTCCCATGGGGTGTGTGATTTCTTGTGCGCTGTTTGAGGCTTTAAGCACCTTCCTGCAGTGGGTTTTTGTTCAGCTCAGTGGGCACCGGACGGTGTCACACTATTTAGATGATGATTGCTTGTTTGTAGATACAACACAGTCTGGCTCATGTGGCAGGGCTCTGTGGCAGTTTGAGAGGCTGGCTATGGATTTTGGGGTACCTTTGGCCCAAGAAAAGACAGAGGGCCCGAGTTGCATTTTGACCTTTCTAGGCATTGAACTGGACACAAAAGAACTCATAGTGTGCCTGCCGGCGGCAAAGGTAGAAGAGATTCTGCTATTTTTGAGAGGGATCAGGGTGAAGCATAAAATCGAATTTTGAGTGGCACAGCAGCTGCTTGGTTTTCTGAATTTTGCATGCAGAATGGTCAGGGGTGGTAGGACTTTTTGTAGGCGAATGGGTTTGGTGATGTCAGGTGCATCTCTACCACATCACAGGATTAGGCTGACCATTGGTCTGCGGGAGGACATTAACGTATGGAACCTGTTTTTGACACAGTTCAATGGCGTCTCCATGTTTTTTTGGGAAGAGGACACGGTTTGGCAGGTGCAGATTTTTTCATGTGGCAGGAGCAGCTGGTTTTGGAATATTTTGGGATGGTCGCTGCTGCACGGAGACTTGGCTGGCATAGTGGTTGTGGCAAGGGAGGAGCATTGCATTTCTTGATTTCTTTCCTCAGCTAGTGGCATTGGCGGAGTGGGGGGGATGAGCTGGCGAACACGTCAGTGATGTTTCACTTTGACAATTTGACTGTGGTTGATTTGGTGAACAGACAGAGAGCTAAGGATCTGAGGGTGCTGCAGTTGGTCAGGAGGTTTATGTTGCATTGCTTAACTTTAAATATTATATTTAAGACTGCGCATATTCCTGGAGTAAACAATTCTATTGCCGATTCCCTGTCTCGTTCGCAGTGGCAGCATTTCCGGCAGTTGGTGCCCGGCGCAGAGGAACACAAGACAGGGGTCCCCGAAAACATTTGGGAATGGGGCACGTGACGGTCATGCGACTGGTGGAGAGGTCACTAGCGGATTCAACCCTCAGGAGTTACCGACTGGCATGGCTGGAATTTCAGGATTTTTAAGTTTACAAGGGGAAGTTTTGGAATCAGGACCAGGGAATCCTAGAGGCCAGGGTGGTGCATTTTGTGGTGCTTCTGATTCAGAAGGGGCTATCGCCCGCCACGATCGGGGGAAAGTTGGCAGGAGTGCCTTTTTATGGAAAATTGTTTTGGGGATGGGATCCGGCAAGGAATGATATCTTGGGCAAGATGTTGAAGGGGTGAGAGGGAATTCGCGCAGGAGCAGTTCATATTCGTGAAGCTATTACATTTGAGTTACTCTTGGGGATCCTACACGTGTTGCCAGTTTGCTGTTTTAATTAAAAAAAAAGTGGCATTGTTTCGTTTATGTATGATATGGATGTTTTTTGGTGTGTTACGTGTGTCTGAACTGTTGGGGGTGGAAAAGGGGTCGGTTTGAAAATGAGTGAGGTTCATCGTCACAGTGAAAGGTTAGGTATCTGGTTGCGGCGCTTGAAGACAGATCAATTGGGTAAGGGTAAGTGGATATGGTTGGAACAAGGGAGAGTGGCAGAAGCATGCCCAGTACGGGAATGGGACAAGTTCAGGGAAGCCAGTTTGGACACAAGGGCTAGTGTGTTTATTCATGAGAATGGTACAAAGGTTACATCTTTTCAGCTTTTGTCTGTGATGAGAATGGGTTTGAGACAACTGGGTAGACAGGCAGTAAATTTAATTACTCATTCTTTTAGGACTGGACGCAGCAACGGAAGCTGTCAGTTTGGGGTGGGATTGGGGTAGGATAAGGCGCATTGGTCATTGGCGTTCAAAGTGCTGTGAGAGATATGTAAGGGCTTCAATGGTTGAGGGGAGGGGTACAGAAATTTGGGGGTTCAAACTGCCTATTAATGGGTGATGTTGTAAGAAGGGTGGGGGGGATTTGTTTCCTTCCTGACATTTGTTTCTTTTTCCAGGTTGCGTGAGTGGACCAGAGAAACATAAGGCAATCGCGTGGTTTGTCGGACATTCTTTCATTCATTGGGCAGAGAAGTTCACGGAGAGACAGGTCTATGGACGATCTTTGGGACTCCCGAGCAGCAGGCATGTAGTGTTGTGGTGGGGAAAGAGCAGCATGAGGTGGGGCAATTTGCTTCCTCTTATCACATCGATTTTACCAATATGCAGATGTCCTGACTTATTAGTTTTACATCTGAGAGAGAATGACCTGGTGCGAATCTCTGGGCTCACCCTTCTGCAACACATGCAAAGTGAATTGGTACTGATGAAGCGCAATATGCATGGGACTTGCTTAATATGGGCAGAATGTTTGCCAAGAAGGAAATGGTGGGGAGCACAGAAACATGGGGCCATTGAGAGGGCCCGGAGGAAGGTCAATAGGGCTATGAGGGTGTTCTGCTGGGCACAGGGCATTAAGGTATTGACACACGAAGGGTTATGAAAAGAGGAGCAGGTGCTTTTCAGGGACGACGGTGTGCATCTCTCGGACATGGGGAATGCACATTACTTGATGGAATTGCGCTTCATGCTGACTAACTTGTGGTGGCAGAGATTTTGGGTTGTGCAAGCAATGAACAGGCATGATGAGTTGCAGTGGGTTCACTGGTGGGCCAGCAAAATGCCAACTGGGTTTGTGCTGGGTGGCAGTAGATGGGGGAGGGTGGAGAGTCAGATGCGGGCTTGTCCACCCTTCCAGGGGGGAAAAAGAAGCAGGTGAAGGATGACAGACTGGGGGGAGGCCCGAGTCAGGCAGGGTGTATGAAGAAAAGGGGATGTGTGGGTATGAAAGGGGAAATTGGGTGAGCAAGGATACGTGGTGGATTGAAGTGAGGATGTACAAAGGGGAGCTACAGGTTTTAAGAAAAAGTTATCATTCAAGTTATGGTTATATTTTGTGTATCATGATAAGCAAGTCTGTCCTAATTAATGGCCTTTTACACTACAACTAGGGGTGTCAGAGTCTATGTTCTGATGGGGGCCCTGCAGAGAGCTGGATGCAGTCCAGTCTTCCCGCAGGCGCTTTAGGGGCCGGAAGATGACGGCCTGGGTTAGAATAGGCTGGGCAAGGGGAGGGTCTTAGAGGTTACTATAAAAGGGGGTGGGGGTTGAGCGATCAGCCTCTTCGGTGCTGGCTGTTACACTGCACGAAGGTTGGCCACCCGCCCGCCCAACAAGTAAACAGGGGTGAAGGAGGGGTTTGGAGGCAGTCGGACGAGGTTGAGGGGTGGTTATGCCAGTTTTAGGGCAGGTTACTTGGTGCCGGCAGTAGATGGGGAGGGTGGAGAGTCAGATGCGGGCTTGTCCACCCTTCCAGGGGGGAAAAAGAAGCAGGTGAAGGATGACAGACTGGGCAGAGGCCCGAGTCAGGCAGGGAGTACGAAGAAAAGGGGATGTGTGGGAATGAAAGGGGAAATTGGGTGAGCAAGGATACGTGGTGGATCGAAGTGAGGATGTACAAAGGGGAGCTACAGGTTTTACGGTAAAGTTATCATTCAAGTTATGTTTATATTTTGTGTATCATGATAAGCAACCCTGTCCTAACAAATGGCCTTTTACACTACAACTAAGGCTGTAAGTCTATGTCCCGAGCGCCCAGCTCAGCTAGCGTCTCGGGACTCTGCTTACTGCATCCGGTGGCTGCTGAAAGCTGCTCCACCTGGCGCAGGCCTCATTTTTAAGCCCCTGCACAGTCAGTTCTGTTCCAGGCGCTGTGAATTGTTCAGCTGCAGCATTTCTTCACTTCTGAGTCACCCGTGATATTCACCATTCATGCCAAAACACGGTGCTGTTTATGGTGGTGATATAAGCAGGATTTTGCAAGATTAAAGCAATAGCTGGTTGGGAGTATCAGGGCTCATGTCTCGTCGGCTGTGTTCAGGGCCGTAGCTTTGGCGGGGGGAGTGCTACAACTCCCTAATAAATGAATTTTCTGATAAATCGTTGGGTACAGATGCTTATTCAGTCGGGCATGGTGAGTTGTCTGCCGGATTTCACCAGGAATTTTTACATAGACAGACAAAAACGCACACTCACTCTCTCCTCAAAAATATTGACAATTTTACAAATGATTGTTTTTTCCCTCACTTAGTACCCCTACCAACCTACGTTCCTCTCATTTCCACTGCCCCTTAGGCCCCTCCTATGCACCCTGCTTGTAGTATAATGTACTTAAACATGCAGCCCAACTTCGCAACAAGAAGATCCACGCAGTGCCAACTCACGGCCCACTGGATTGACGCACAGCCGAGCCGGAACACCGCAGCCCGACTTCCAGAGAGGAATTGACACAGTGCCTGCTGTACAGTAGAAGTTTCCACGCAGCGCACACCGGATCGACGCAGCCCCTGTGACTTCGCCCTGTCAGCACCGGAATTCCTGGGGCATCCGAAAACCCCGCAACCAGAAGAGGATCCAAGACCGAGCGCCTAAAACCGATGCAAAGCCTTCCCTGCGTGAAAAATGAATGACGCATCGCCATGTGTGGCCTGAGAAATCGATGCACACCTCACTGTTTTCCACGCATCTCCTCCTCTGCGGTTCCTTGCGGAGATTTTGAACGCAAACTAGGTACTTTGTGCTTGCAAGAGACATTTATTGCTTTTAAGAGACTAAAGACACTTTATATCATTTCTGCAGTAATATCTCAACATTTACTTATTGCATCTTAATTGTTGTGACCTGCATTTATCCAGATACATATTATATATTTTTCTAAACACTGTGTGGTGTATTTGTGTGGTGTTCTACTGTGTATTTGCATGATTTATTGCACAGATAATTTATCTTTCATTGCAGCATCTTTCATGTAACAAATGCTCTGTCTGTGAAAATAGCTTCATCCGGTACTATCTGTGCCCTTAGGTCTGTGATCGAGTCTGCATTCCGTCTCTTTATCTGCCCTTTCCTGTATCTCGGTCAGTTTCACAACCCTAGCAGTGAACCCGATGTGTGCTTCACCCTCCCCGAATCCAACAACGAGCAGGAGGCTAAACTTGGACCAGAAGAACCAGGGAAAACGGGGGCTATGAAGAGCCAGGGAAAACGGGGGCTATGAAGGAGCTAGGAAACAGTGCTCTCAGGGATTGGTGTGGCCACGGGGGTCTCTCATTCAGTGCAGGACTTCATTTCAGTGGAATGCAGGTCTTTTCACTAAATGAGATACAACAGAATCCTAAGGTTTCGAAGAAACATTAACAAGAAAATTGAAATGCCACCAGTCTCTGAATGAAGCAGGCAGATGGAAATGCCAGAAGTCCCAGAAACCTTTCCATTGTCTGAAGAACACTGAGAGGCCCCAACCAACAATCCAAGTGTCGGTGGTAAGAAAGGAAGAATATTACTGCGAATGGAAATGAGACAGGGTGAGCAAAACAAAGATGCAGGGTATAGAAGAGAGAGCTGGATGCCAATGCAACTTTGCAATATGTTTCCTGGCAATAAGGATACGACCTAAAGTACCCCGAAGGTGTATAGTTTATCCCAGAAGTGGGCTGTCACCAAGTAAAGGTTAACAGCTTAGATTCTGACGGGTGCGTTTATCTTCCATCTCTCTGCCTTCCATACTCTCTGGTCCATCCTCCTAAAGGTACATCAATACTTGCTTGATGAGTTGCATGAGATGGCCTGCGCGCGTGCAGGTTTCGTTCCAGATCCTCTGACCTAATTCCTCAAAGTTTCCTACCCTTTGGTGTCTTGTTTGATCTGGGTGAGTCTTTGCACCTCTCCCTCTGGTTACCAATATTAAACCTTTTAAACCACTCAAGCAGACACGGAAAGTGTCACTGTCTCACTCATTACCACTTCATCCTCTATCACACTGCTTGTACTGGATGGACTGATGGTACTCACAGCAGACTACAAGCCTCATTACGAACTCAGCAGGAAATCCCGCCGAGTTCGGTGCTGGTGGTCTAAAAAAGACCGCCAGCATGTTGAAGACCCCGCCAGCCACATAAACAACATTCTGCTGGGCAGGCGGGTGGAAACAGTGTTTCCGCCAGCTTCCCAGCGGAATGCAGGGCCTGTACATTGACGCTGGGCAATGTAGCAGTGCAGCAGGTGCAGCAGCACCCATCGCGCCTATCACTGCCTGTAAATCGGACTGCGAAATGCACTACGGGGCTGTGCACAGGGGCCCCTGCATGGCCCCTGCACTGCCCATGCTAAGTGCATGGGCAGTGCAAGGGCCCCAGAGAGGCCCGGGGCACCCATTCCGCCAGCCTTTCCCTGGTGGGGTAAACCGCCAAGGAAAGGCTGGGGAAAAACAGGTACATTATCTGGCAGGCAGCACTGCTTGCAGCGCTGTCCTGTCGGATAAGAAACTCCGCCATCGCCAGGCTGCCTGGCGGCAGTAGCCTGGCAGTGGTGGAGTTACGTCTGTGGCGGTCTTGACATGACCATTATATGGCCGTCCGGAACGCCATGCCGGTGGCGATAATTACTGGCACCACCGGCATGGCGGTCCGGACTGCCATGTTCATAATGACAGCCTATATCTTAACGTGTTTCAGCTGACTCTGACTTGGGTTTTACTTGGTCATCAATCTTCTTAGCAAAATTGACTATCCAACTATTTTGATAATTAAGCTCATAACGTTTGAATTTTTTTCTTCTTAACAACTTCTTGGATTTTTCTCCAGGGTTCCTTCAGAATTTCATAATTCTTTTTTGTTCTGTTTCGGGTAAACCTAAGGGCTCAATCTCATCTTCCAAAACTTTAATATCTGACCTCATTTTTTAAAACTTCTTTATCCAAATTCTCAATACGTTTTCCATCATACTTACTAATGCACTATTAAGACCAGATTCCTAGTTTGACATCAGGTGCTGGAAATGGCCATTATGCAGGATCACCCCCAAAGTTTCTGCCTTCCTCCTTCTATTTTCTGACCCCATTTTTGATGGCTTTAGGGCTCTGTGCACTTTACCACTGCTAATCAGTGCTTTAGGGCTACACTCATATACTGTTTGAGTGGTAGCTTCTGATCTGAAAGGAGTAGGAAGGTCATATTTAGAATGGCCAGAATGGTAATACAAAAACCTGCTGACTGGTGAAGTTGGATTTAATATTACTATTTTAGAAATGCCACTTTTAGAAAGTGAGCATTTCTCTGCACTTAAATCCTTCTGTGCCTTACAATCTACGTCTGGCTAGGTTCAGTTGACAGCTCCCTAGTGCGTTCACTCAGACAAACCCCAAACACTGGATGCTCAGCCTCGCTTGCCTACATCTGCATTTTGAATGGGTCTGCCTGGGCTGGGAGGGAGGAGGGCCTGACACTTACATGTCAAAGGACAGTAGCCTGCCCTCACACAAAGGACTGCCACACCCCCTACTGGGACCCCGGCAGATAGGATGGAACTGAAAGGGGACCTGGTGCACTTCTAAGCCACTCTTTGAAGTCTCCCCCACTTCAAAGGCACATTTGGGTATTTAAGCAGGGTCTCTGACCCTACCAACTTAGACACTTATTGACAAGAACCTCTTGTCACAGACACTTCCTGGAGAGGAGAACCTGAACCAGAACCTGCAACCTACCAAGAAGAACTGCCTGGCTGCCCAAAGGACTCACCTGACTGCTTTCTGTGAAGGACTGCTGCCTTGCCCTGCTGCCTTGCTGCTCTCTTTCTGCTCTCTGGCTCTCCAAGGGCTTGGATAGAGCTTGCCTCCTGTTCCCTGAAGTCTCAGGACCAAAAAGACTTCATCTCTACAAGAAGAGCTCTCTGTGCGACAAAAATCGACACACAGCCTGCTAGAAATGATGCACAGCCTGCATCACGGTGAAAAATTCACTGCACGCCAAACTGGAATGATGCAGCCCAACTTCGCAACAAGAAGATCCACGCAGTGCCAACTCACGGCCCACTGGATTGACGCACAGCCGAGCCGGAACACCGCAGCCCGACTTCCAGAGAGGAATTGACACAGTGCCTGCTGTACAGTAGAAGTTTCCACGCAGCGCACACCGGATCGACGCAGCCCCTGTGACTTCGCCCTGTCAGCACCGGAATTCCCGGGGCATCCGAAAACCCCGCAACCAGAAGAGGATCCAAGACCGAGCGCCTAAAACCGATGCAAAGCCTTCCCTGCGTGAAAAATGAATGACGCATCGCCATGTGTGGCCTGAGAAATCGATGCACACCTCACTGTTTTCCACGCATCTCCTCCTCTGCGGTTCCTTGCGGAGATTTTGAACGCAAACTAGGTACTTTGTGCTTGCAAGAGACATTTATTGCTTTTAAGAGACTAAAGACACTTTATATCATTTCTGCAGTAATATCTCAACATTTACTTATTGCATCTTAATTGTTGTGACCTGCATTTATCCAGATACATATTATATATTTTTCTAAACACTGTGTGGTGTATTTGTGTGGTGTTCTACTGTGTATTTGCATGATTTATTGCACAGATACTTTACACATTGCCTTCTAAGTTAAGCCTGACTGCTCCGTGCCATGCTACCAGAGGTGGGCACAGGATTATTTGGATTGTGTGTAACTTACCCTGACTAGAGTGAGAGTCCTTGCTTGGACAGGGGGTATCCTGACTGCCAACCAAAGACCCTATTTCTAACACTGGTGATCAGCGGTGAGGATAGGCTTGTATTTGTGCAGTAACATACAATAGTTATGTGTTCACTACCTATGCACAGTTAAAGGTCATTATGAGTTGCTTTTTTCTGCTCCTTTTTTCTCTCCATTTGGTCACTTTTTCAAATTTGAATCCTACCTCACTTTCATAAGCTTGGAACTTGGTGTTGTGCCTGTGATACCTTAGTACAGCTTGGAAATGGATCCCAGCTCCACCGAAGACTACGACGAGTCACATATAGTTCCCATTGAATCCCTCACCAAAGCTGAGCTGAGGGAGCTCTGCAGAGAGAGGGGCCTGACTGTGTCAAAGACAACCACTTAGCAGGAACTGCAGGATGCCTTTGTAGACTTTGAGGAAGCACACTGGAAAGAGGAACAGGCAGCCAAGTACCAAAGGGGTGATGGCCCTGAGAAGAATAATGAGGAGGAGGAGAAAAATGACTTAGCAGTGGCTCCAGAGCAGAAAAGGGAACCCACAGAGAGTGAGTCCCCTACTGGATCATATGCAGGAAGCAGTGTCTCCTTCTGTGCCCTGTCTCCTGAGGAGCTTAGGGACAGACAGGCTGAGAGGGACCTGAGGCTGCAGCTTGCTCAACTGGCTGCAGAGGAGATAAGAGCTGAGGCTTACAAAGCCCTGGCAGAGGAGAGAAGAGCTGAGGCTCAGAGGGCTTTGGCAGAAAGAAAAATGGCTCATGAACTGACTCTGAAAGAACTGGACTTAAAAGCACAGCAAGTAGAGTCCAGTGGTGGCAGCAAAACTACAATGTCCAGTGCTGAGAAAGAAATCAACCTACCCAAAGATTTGGTACCTGACTTCAGAGAGGAGGAGGACATAGACAAGTGGTTTGAGGTGTATAAGGTCACCCTAGTAGCGCACAGGATCTCTGAGGAAGATTGGGGGGCTGTCCTATGGGGGCATATACCTGGTAATGGGAGGGACGCCCTTCTGGCCCTAGATTGGAGAGACAGATGGAGTTACCCAACCACGAAGGAGACCCTTGTCAAGAAATATGGCTTCACCCCAGAGGAGTGCAAGTTGAGATTCAGGGGCAGTAGGAAACTGCCTCACCAGACATGGGGGGATTTTGAAGGACACTTTAGTAAGGCAAGTGGATGGCTGGGTAAAGGGTAGCATGATAATTACTTTTGAGGGGTTGTACAATTTGATAGCCAGAGAGCACATGTTCAGTCACTGTTTTCCAAAGCTACGCCAGCACTTGGTTGATTGTAAGTTCTCTGAAACCAGGGATCGTGCAAAGGAGGCAGACCTCTGGGTGAGTACCAGAGTGTCTGAAAAGGCATTTGGAAGTGATCATAAGGAGAGTGGTTTAGGTTCCCTGAACAGAGTGGGGGGGGCGTACACAGTGACCCAGATAGGTCCCATAATGGTAAGGGGATGGGCAGAGGTCCCGGAAAGCTTACTCCCAGCCTCAATGCTTGGACTGTTCCCACAGGGGGCCCAAGCAGGGTAACCTAGTCTGCACAGAGAGACCGTCCCCTGATGGGAGCTCCCCAGTGTCTGGTGAGCTGGGAGGGGTGACCCCTAAGGGCCCCCTGACAGTTCAGTTGTCTGGCAGTACCACTTCTCAGAGGAGGGCATGGAAGTCTAGAGGGAGGGGCAAGATGAGGAAGGACTCACCCTTGTCCCCTGTTCAGCCTCAGGGTACAGACCCTGGGCTGAGTGACCAGTATCAGGGACCCACTCCTGAACTGGTGAGAATGGAGAAGGGGAACAAGACCCCTGGGGCTACTGCCCCCCATTCTGAGATGCCTCTGGAGCCCCCTACCAGCCCCCCAGCTGGAGGAGGAGGTCATCCAAAGGCCCCACTCAGGGTCTCCACTTAGCACTGGATGGTCTGGGGCCTGGCTCTTGACACTGACAGCTGTCAGTGGCCTCTTTTTGTTATTGTCCTTTTGCACAGTGCTTTCCCTGGGTTGGGGACAGAAGTCAGACCCAAGGAATGGAACAAGCCACATCACTTTGTTGGCCCTGGTGGTATTATCTACCTACTGGGAAGCATCTGTCAGCAAATTAAAGTTTGGAGCTTCACAGGTGGGGTCCTCAGATGAGGAAAAGGGTTCCCCAGGGGTCAGTTCAGTGGCCCCAGAGAGTATAGACAGAGGAGTCTCACTGAGTTCAGAACGGCAGAGAACTGACAAGTGCCCCTGCAGTAGTGGGCCATTGTCCATGTTCTATCGCCTTAAGCAGGGAAGTCCATCAGAGTGTTGATTAGTCTACTCTGGCTTTAGGATGGAAGGGGGGTAGGTTGGAAATGGCCTTTCTGCAGGGTCACCCCCAAACATTTTGCCTTCCTCCTTCTCTGACCTCATTTTTGCTGGCTTTAGGACGCTGCGCACTTTACCACTGCTAATCAATGTTAGAGTGCATATGCTCTCTCCTTAAAACATGGTGACATTGGCTCATACCCAATTGGCTTATTTAATTTACTTGTAAATCCCTAGTCAAGTGCACTACATATGCCTAGGGCCTTTAAATGAAATGCTACTAGTGGGCTGCAGCACTGGTTGTGCCACCCACATAAGTAGCCCCCTAACCATGTCTCAGGCCTGCCTCTGCAGTGCCTGTGTGCGCAGTTTCACTGCCAATTCGACTTGGCATTTACAAGTACTTTCCCAAGCCTAAAACTCCTCTTTTTCTACACACACATCCCCCCTAATGTAGGCCCTAGGTAACCCATAGGGCAGGGTGCTGTGTAGACAAAAGGCAGGACATGTACCTGTGTAGTTTACATGTCCTGATAGTGTAAAACTCCTAAATGCGTTTTGCACTGCTGTGAGGCCTGCTCCGTTCATAGGCTAATATTAGGGCTACCCTCATATACTGTTTAAGTGGTAAATTCTGATCTGAAAGGAGTAGGAAGGTCATATCTGGTATGGGCAGAATGGCAATACAAAATCCTGCTGACTGGTGAAGTTGGATTACTATTTTAGAAATATCACTTTTAGAAAGTGAGCATTTCTCTGCACTTAAATACTTAAATGTCTCTGACCCTACCAACTTAGACACTTCTTGACAAGACACTCTTGCCACAGACACTTTGCTGGAAAAGAGAACCTGAACTAGAACCTGCAACCTGCCAAGAAGAACTGCCTGGCTGCCCAAAGGACTCACCTGACTGCTTTCTGTGAAGGACTGCTGCCTTGCTGTTGCCCTGCTGCCTTGCTGCTCTCTGGCTCTCCAAGGGCTTGGATAGAGCTTGCCTCCTGTTCCCTGAAGTCTCAGGACCAAAAGGACTTCATCTCTACAAGAAGAACTCTCTTTGCAGCAAACATCAACGCACAGCCTTCCAGAAACGACACACAGCCTGCATCGTGGTGAAAAATTCACCGCACACCGATCTGGAACGACGCAGCCTGACTTCGCAACAAGAAGATCCACGCAGTGTAGCGACTGGAAATTCGACGCACAGCACACTGGATCAACGCACAGCCGAGCCGGAACAACGCAGCCTGACTTTCAGAGAGGAATCAATGCAGCGCCTGCCGTGCGGTAGAAATTTCCACGCAATTCCCACTGGATCAACGCAGCCCCTGTGACTTCATCCTCTCAGTGCCGGAATTCAATGCTTCGTCCCCAGGGCGGCCGAAAACCACGCAACCAGAAGAGGATCCAAGACCGAGCACCAGAAACTGAGGCAAACCCTTCCCTGTGTGAAAAATAAACGACACATCGCTGTGTGCGGACCAAGAAATCGACGCACTCCTCCCTGTTTTCCACGCATCTCCTCCTCTGCAGTTCCTTGCGGAGATTTTGAACGCAAAACAGGTACTTTGTGCTTCCAAGAGACATTTATTACTTTTAAGAGACTAAAAACACTTTATATCATTTTTACAGTGATATCTCAACATATACTTATTTGCATCTTAATCGTTTTGACCTGCATTTATCCAGATAAATATTATATATTTTTCTAAACACTGTGCGGTGTATTTTTGTGGTGTTCTACTGTGTTATTGCATGGTTTATTGCACAAATACTTTACACATTGCCTTCTAAGTTAAGCCTGACTGCTCAGTGGCAAGTTACCAGAGGGTGGGCACAAGATAAAGTGGATTGTGTGTGACTTACCCTGACTAGAGTGAGGGTCCTTGCTTGGACAGGGGGTAACCTGACTGCCAACTAAAGACCCCATTTCTAACATCAGGTCACTGTCTCAGGAATCAAATGTGTAAAAATTTAAATTCACCTAATCCTCTAGGCAGCATCTTATTATTGTAATACTTCTTTAGTCTGAAACCAAGCCCCTGCTTTCACAGTTTTAATTTTTTTAAATCCTTTTTAAATGTAAGAACTTCAGTTTTAGTCCCTCGTGTACCTTTGAAATTATATGACAAAGAGAGCACATCGGGCCTGAAAGTCCTTGGCATTAAATCCACAATGTGGGGACAGGGATTGGAAGTGAGATCAGAGGCAATGTTAATCATAAAACTGAAAGCTGTTAAGAGAGACATTTCTTGAGTTACAATACTTTCTAGGAGACTTAGGGGATCATTACAACCTCGGCGGTCTTTTAACAAGATCGCCTAGGGACCGCCGTGTGGAAGACCGCCAGTAGTGGCGGTTTGCCGTTCGGCATATTATGACTGTTGGCTGCTCCCCGTCCTTTTTAGGACAGAGAGCCACCAACAGCCATACTGGCGGGCGGCGGGGAAGTAGAGGTTGCTCCACCTCCACCGCCACGCCAACAGAACACCGTCCAGCGAATCACGTCCTGTGATTCGCCGTGGCGGTGTTCTGTTGGCGGTTTGGTGTCGGCGGAGCAGCCCCCATGGCTCCTGTCCCCTCCCGGAGGATCGACTGAACAGGTAAGTCGATCGTCCGTTAGGGGAGGGGGTGGGGGGGGCGTTGTGTGGGTGCATGGGGGTGTGCGTGTGTGTATGTAGAGGGGGTGTGTGAGTGCGTGTATGCTTGCGGGGGTGTTGCGTGTTTTGGGAATGAGTGCGTGTATATCTGTATGTATGTCTGTATGGATTTATGCGTGTATGTCTGTACATGGGTGTGCTTGTCTGACTGTGTGTGTGGATGTAGGCATGTATGTCGGTGTGTGTGTGTGTTGGTGGTGCCTGCGTGCGTGTCATGTGTGTGTGAGTTATGTGATGTTGGGGGTCGGGGTGGGGAGGGGGGCCCTGCCACCTTTGGGGGGTGGCAGGGGTGGTGGGGGGTGTAGGGGAGGGAGTCAGGGTGGGGAAGACCCCTATCAGTGCCAGGGAAGGGAATAGTGCTTACCGCCATGGATTTCATGGCGGTTCCTACCGCTGGAAATCCACGGCGGTAAGCCGGGTCAAAATACCGGCTGCGGTATTGTGGCGGCCGATGGGCTGGAGACCCAGGTCTCCAGCCCAGCGGGCGGAACGGAAAAGCGGCGGATGACCATGGCGGTAACCGCCATGGTCATAATACTGAAAAAAGACCATCAGCCTGTTGGCGGTCTTACCGCCGCTTTAACACCGTCCGCCAGGGTTGTAATGACCCCCTTAGATGCAATGACCTTCTCATAGTTTATCAACATAGTATTCTGAATTATAACAGGAAACTAATTACGTGAAATGTTTCAGATCTGACATTTGTGCAGGAAAATGTTGCTTTTTTCTTGGTCATCCACATCTTTTACTTCTTCTGCTTTTTTGGCTCTGTGGTCAGGGATACTGTTAACCAAGCCCCAGTTCATGGGCTCTGACCCCTAAAACATGTTTGGCTATACTCCTGATTGGCATACTTAACTTACCTATAAATCCTCAGTTTATGATACATATATGTAACAAAAGTGTACCCTGGGCCTGTAGGTTAAATTTCACTAGTGCACTTCAGCACATATTGTGCCACCATGACATTGATAATGCAAAGCATGTCAGAAGGGCCTGCCTTGGCAGCCTGTGTATGCAGTTTTAAAACTGCTAATTGAAATTAGTCAAATTAAACTTTTGCCAAGCCGAAACAATCCTTTTTTTGATACTTATGAGTTATTCCTAAAGTGGGCCCTAAATGCCCATTATCTTATGTTATGTTATGTTATATTAGTGAAAACCCTCCTCAGTCATTTTTCACTGTGGCAAGGCTGGTACTCCCATAAAAAAGCACAGGGTTACATTATAAAACTCTATAATGCTTAACTTCAGTTTGGGAGTAGCTAGAAGAAGTGCTTCAAAGACTCATTTAAACAATAATTTAAAATACAACTTAATGGTCAAGTTGGATTCTATATTACTGCTATGAAAATGACACTTTTGGAAAGTTGTCATTTTTTTGCCTGAGCCAAATGTGCCCTTCTGCCAGTGTTAACTTCCCCCTATGAGCTGAATGGTTCCTTGATTAGGTGTGAAGTGGCTCCCAGATTTGAGACAAAGGGAGAGAGGTTCCCTGACAAGATGGCCATCTGGGCTGTGCCCAGGAATTATTAACTTCAAAGCTTCACCATACACAAGCAGTTGTAGATTACACCTGGGCCTATCAAATCTATTGTGGTGATACTTAGCCAGGCACTAACACCAGTGGGAGAGAAGTTGCACCCAGAACTGGTTTGGTGTGACCACAAGAGAGGTTTTGCCTATTATCACAGGCAAACATCTGAGTGGGCACAAGGTGCGCTGCTCAGGGAAATAAAGGTTCTGCCATGCTGCGTTTAGGTAGGGAAGGGCACTTTGGGACAGTATACAGTAAAAACACAGGACCCACTGCAAAAGTGGGTTGGGTCACCCCTAAAGTTCACCCCATCGGTTAGGGAGTGGCCAGGAGTTTTCCCCCGTCCACAGGCAGGCACTGGGCATAAATGTGGCACCCTAATACCTTCCTTAGAACAGCTTTGGACCTGTGTAAGACAGATGAAGGTTTGCACTTGCCGTGAGACCTATGAGGAGACCCTCAACGGCTGAACCTGTTCCCACTTGTACCCAGGTCTGAGAAGTGGACTCCAAGGGTCAGTTGGCTGACCTCCGTTTACGTTACAGGGACACAAAAGCTGCAAGAAGCTCACTTTCCTGAAGAGCCTCACAACTGAATCTGCCCTGTACCCTGCCAGTGGCTGAATTTATTATTGACCTCTAAGTGGGGAAAGGCGGGGAGGGTGAAGGTCTCTGGCCCCTCAGATAAATGTCAAAGTGTATTTCTGTCTAACCCTAAAAGCTGGGAATTAGAGAGATAGGTGCTTAGACAATCAACAGAAGACCAAAATCTATCTGCAAGCCAGTCCACCAAGGGTGCATCACTGGTGGGCCTAACTTCGTCACAGTTCCTGCTACCTTCTTCTCCGTAGTAGCAAATATGATTCAGTCATCCTGAAGCTCAGTTGCATCTGATGAGGTCAGACCCTCTTCTGCTACAACCTGCAGCCTTGCCCCGCTGAAGGAATCTGACTTCCAGAAAAGTGGCTCAGTCCAAAAGTAGAAATCTACACCAAGTCTGACACCGAGCAGCATCTGATCGATGTCGACGGCTTCCTGGGTGTGACCTCCAAACTTTTTCTATTCTGAGCTTTTTTCACCTTCTTCAACAGCTTCACTGAGCCTCGTCCTTTACCAACTTGTTGTCAACTACATCCACTTCGGATCCAGCTTTCTGCCTTGATCAGCTGAGTACTCTATATTCTCAGACAAATTCCAAAGGTAACTCTTTGACCGGGATCTGCTGAAACCTTGTATCCAACCCACACCCCAATCACAGTCAGCCTTAAATCTCACTTTTATTCTGGTCTCATATGACCAGTTGCCCACGGCCAATGTTCTGTGCTTTTTGGCGCTAAAATTTAAATCAGACTGAAAGAAATCATATCTCCTGTTCTTTATATTGCATTTTTGTTATTTTTGTCTCATGTTGTTCTTTAAAATATTCTCTATTTTCATAAATTGGAGTGGGGCCTTTAGAGTGTTGTGTTTTTAATTTTCTAACTGTTTTGGTACTTCTGAATGCCTTTCACAGTTTTCCTCATCTAAGCCTGTCTGCTCTGCACCATAGCTACCTTGGGAGCTAGGCAGCCTTAAGTGCACCAGTGCAAGGAGGGAGCAGAAGTGTGCAGAAAATCTGATGCATTTCTGCTCTCTCCATTTCACGCAACGCGGTGCAATGCAGAAACTTTTCTTGCTGTCCTGTGTTGCGTAAAAAGTTATTGAAAATGTTCCCATATATTTGGTTCAAAGTTCTGTCTTTCCTTCTAATTTTTGTATAAGCTTTGTCAACTTTATCAGCTGACAAAAGATGAAGCTGTCATAACAATGGGCTGCAGGAAGAAGTATAAAACTTTGCAAAGTAATTCTGCCACAGAATTATACTCGCTGCTATAGCTTGAAGCAAAGGATCTTCTATATTTTTGTGAATTTTAGGTAATACATACATAGTTGGTATCTTTGATGATCGAAACTTGAAAGCCACAAAAGTGTAGAGAAAACTTTACACTGAACCTGACCTAACTGGGGCAGTATATGAAGGTGATGGAATTATATAAGTAGATGCAGACGGTAAATGAGTAACCTGCTACAAAAACTTAACAAATATCAGAACACATATGGCACAATAAGTATTCAGTTGTATTTCCTGGTCATAACTGATGTGTTAAGCATACATGATCAAAGAATTGTATGTGGCTTGTCATGCTAGACACACAAAAATACCTGAGTTGAATTTTACAACTCACAATAATTACAACTGTAGCATTGTACAAAGATGAAGTCATGTGTTACACAGCCACATGGTCAATCTATACAAATAAATGAGACAGTGTTTTATGGGTAAATAGAAAAAAGTGTGATTTCATGATTAATGCCTATAGTGTTCATTTCCCATGTCACACACACATTCAGTGAACCCCTAATCAGGAACATACTAATTGTGGGACAGTGGATTATTAGTTGGGGTGGATGGTAGTCCACCACAAATAATAAAGTCACTATTTTTGTTAGGTCCAGTAAAGGTGTCAGTAATTTAAACCTGAGCTCATCTCCTGGTAGCTATGACACAGGACAGACATAACTTAAGAAAATGTGTTAAGCTTTTAGAAGTACCAAAGCAGTTAAAAAGTTAAAAACACAACGCAAAAATAGACACCAAAATGACAAAAATCAACTAACGGGAACCAGAAGCATAAATGTTTCATGAATAAAGTTTACATTCAATTTTAGAACCAAAAAGCACAAAGCAGCAGCCACGGGCAACTGGTCATGTTAGACTGGGACAAGGGTAAGGTTTGAGGCTGACTGCAATGGAGTGTTAGTCCGATACAAGGCCCAGGTAGGTTGCGGTCAAAGAGTTAGCTTAGGTTGCTGTAGGGTGAGTTCCAAATACAATCATCAATTAAGGTAGGGAAGATTTAGGCATGGAAGTCCAGCATCCATGCCCAGGAAGGTTTCAACATCAATTGGCTTTTGCTCATTGTCACCGTCAATGAAGCCCTCTAAGCTCAGACTTGGACACGTTTCTGGAAGTCAGATCTCCTTCGGCGGGACAAACAGGCAAATTGGATCCAAGGTGGATGGCCCTGGCATGACAACAGTCTTGGTCTCCCACTGTTTTTTAAAAAAAAAAGATGGTAAAAAAGTTTTGCCTAGCTTTGGTAATGTGGGCAGGTGGGGTGCACTCTTACACCTATCAAGAGTTCTAGGAACAGCTCTCAGAGTTCAGGAAAACAAGCAGGATCCAGAGCACCTCCAGGTGAAATTGGCCAACTGAGCTCTTCAGGAAAGAGGCCTTCTTGCAGCTTTTGTGTCTCTGTAGCTTGACAGGAGGTTAGCCAACTGACCCTGGGAACCCATTTATTTATCCTGGGTAGAAGCAAGAGGAGATCCAGCACTTAGGGTTCTCCTCACAAGTCATAACAGCAGGTGCAGTGGTTCTTTTGTTTTCAACAAGTCGGACAATGTTCTGAAGAGGACACTGGGAGTACCACATTAATGCCCAGTATGTGGGGGAAACTCCTGACCACTCCCTAATCAATGGGGTAAAACTACCCAGGTGTCACCCTACCAATTCGTGGTAAAACCCAGTGTGCTTTACTGTAAACTGTCACAAAGTGATCCCTCTCGACCTAAAGCAAAGGCAGTGCTGGATTGGAAAGGTTCTTTTGCATGGCTCTTAAAAGCATATGCACCTACCTTGAGTCCAGCCTAGTAAGTTCTGTAGGTTTTTGGCAATCAATTCATCATGCATGACCACAAATCTGACAGAGATCTGAGGGGAATACTTGTGGCTCCCATATCATTGATCGAGACATAGTGCAGGGTTTTGTGGTGTGCAGGGACACACTGTATGCACCATCCTTCTAACTGACCATCACTTCTGTCAGTTGACTGTGCAGCTAAGGATTGACAGAAGTGGCAGTTACAAGATGATAGTAGCAAGACAGGTCTTTCTACCTCTCTTCTGCCACAGAAAACTGCTTTCTGACTTTCTCCTCCATAAGCTTAAGTTAGTTTGCCTTTCCCCTGCAAATTGATCTTTCATTCGATCCTAGTGAGACATGGATGATGCATGAGAATGAGTTACATCTGTGCAAAGAAGATGTGTGACCCTGACAGAAGACTCCCGAATTCTGCCACCTTCCTGTTGATACCTGAAGACAAAGATCATGGCTGGTTCAGTCTGAAAGAAAAACAATGTAGGAAAGTCGAGTAGCATGCAGTGAGGCTGATTAGGGTTCACTGTGTAATACTCTCACAATATCCCAAACAGAGTCCTTTGGATTCACACTGATAAATCCATAGCTCAGTCGTGATAGTTTGGCACAGATCAGTTAGGCTTTGCTAGAGGAACATGTCCTAAGCATTTCAGAGCACCAACATGCACAATAATTAATAGACACGACTCAAAATAAATCCAACACCAATTTATAAAAATAGAGCAGGATTTTACATAAATTTAGATACCAAAATGAACACAATCGGATCAGTATAACTGAAGTTATGAATTTTAGAAAGAAAAATAAATCAGTGCAATTCACAACTGTCAAACTTTAATGTTGAGGTCAATGGAGAAACCGACGAGTGACAATCGGTCACACGCAGGTCAAGTCCATTGAGGTTAAGGTGGTGCAGGTCCCTGGACCAAGCCATGGCTGTCAGTTCAATTTTACCTTGCTTGTGGGACCCTGGTGCAGAGTTGTCCTGACTGTCTTTGGTGCTGGTGAGGAAATGGATGCAAAAACCTTTCAATGGGGCCACTGCAGTGGATAGTTGAAAATGCTGTGGAGTTCTCTTGAGGTGCAGTGTTGAATAAAGATATTGATAGCTGGACTGGTCACCAACAATCCTTGGCAGCGGCAAACACAGTGGAAGCTTATTTCGATGTCCTGGGGCCCAGGGGAAAACGCAGGCACCTGAAACTTGCTGGAGGTCAGAACTACATTTCCCATAATGCACTAGATAATGTACTTTTGGGTGATTGCTTGGCGGGCCTAAGGGCTAGTGATTCTTGGGTTCTGAGAGCATGCTTTAAATTCAGTCTGCAGGGGTCTAGTATCTTTAGTCCAACAGAGTCCTGGAAATGAATTTGTTCTTAGAGAAGTTCCTCTTGCTTTTGGAACCAGTCTCTGGTCTGGGAAGAGCTGAAGTTGTGCAGTTGCAGGGTGGTTGCCATAGGTGTAGGGTATTGCGTCTTGAAGTCCTGAAGTCATAGACTCCGGTCTATCTTTGTCCTATGCAAGTCGAATTAATCTGAGGTTCTGGTGCCAGAGATGCACCTTAAATCTTAGATTTAGAGGTGTTAGGGGTGTTAGTGCAAGTAGCCAATGGGCTACTAGGCCCAGCGGCTAATCTGCCCCTGAGGTGACCACATCTGGGTGGGGTGACACCTTTTCTGCCCAGAACCCTCTATTTTACCACTTTTCAAAATTGCAAGACCTATTTTCAGATGTACAGACCAGGCACCCCACCCTAAGGGTATGGCTAGACTTCTTTCTGGGGGTGTACGCATCCTGACTACCTAATGTTTCCGCTTGCCTGGGTGCAAGTGTGCCTGGGGGCAGAGGGATGGCTTTGTTCCCCTCTGGGGACAGCATTTCAGAGGCAGTGTGGGCTTTGAAGCTCACAGCCTTGGTGTGCAATCAACTAGCCATCCCGAAAGAGAGGCATGTGGCACCACCTAACTATGCAGGTCTTTGTTTCTGACTCCTGGGAGCATTCACACCTCCTGGGTTTGGGTCAGAAACCTGACTTGGTGGCAGCAGCTTCAGGCTGGCAGCCAGGATACAGGAAAGGTTGTGGCAACCATGTGGGCAACCTATAAGGTAGCCACCTGAGTGCATTTCACATTAAATCTGACTTTGAAAAAAGTCAGGTTTGATGAGAGAAGTTAATTGATACCAAACATGACCTATTTCAGTGGGACCATAATGGAGTTGTCGACCTCGGGATCCCCAGGTGACTGCCCACGTTAGCCTATAGCCCCTGATGACTTATAGTAATCCTTAATGGAAAGTTACTACAATAGGAACATATAAGCTTGCACTTATATGTCCACAACTTAAATTTAATACAAGCTGCCTCCTCGGCTTAGGAAGACTACCGTACGGGTGAATGGCATATATTAAAAATAATGCTTTGACTTTGCCACAAATGGTGGGGGCAAAGTTGAGTCTGAGCAGTTTGCACAGTTCCTGCAGTCGGCAGGCCTGCCGTCATCTGTTTACTTGTGTCACTGAGGGTGGCCGAGACAGTGCTTCAGGCTCTGCTGACACCTTTAACTCCCATGCCCTGGGTACCACTGGTACCGTTTACCAGGAACTTATAAGGAGGTTAAAGTTCTTGCCAATTGGGGATACCAATTCACATACAATATATGCAGTGAGAAAGCACTGGCACTGGGCCTAGTTAGCAGGCCCCAGTGCACTTTCAGAGTAGTAACCATCAGCACTGGGACAGAAAGTGTTGGGGGGATGTGAGAAAGTCATCCTTTTTGCCTGGTCACCCCCATTTTTTGACTTATACTGGTGGTTTCTGATCCTGACTGTGCCCTGGGCTCTGCTAACCAGACCCAGGGCCAGTGCTCTATTTAACAAGTATATGTAAATTAGGCATAGTTATAATTGGCATGACAAGCTACCTGTAAGTCCCCAGCATATGGTAGGGAATGTAGGTTTAGAGGCCTAGCAGAGTTAAGGCACTTAATTGGGCACTGCTGATTTCCTGCTGTCACTTTGAAGCCAGGCCTGCTTTGCAGGTTCTTGTAAGTGAAATTTGTGTGCAAACTCAACTTTGGAATTAAAAGTACTTACAGAGTCTTAAACTACCTTATTTTAATTATAAGTCACCCCTAAGGTCTCCTCTAAGTGCCCTAGGTGTAGGGTGCCTTGTAACTATATGCAGGGACCTTAAAAAGATGTTTTATATGCCTTGGTGAGGGAAAACTTGCCAATTTTGTTTTTCCCAACTGTAGTACGTCAGCTTCATAAGTTAAAGTGTGAATACGTTAATAAAGTATTCTCAAAACAATTATTTCTCCAGTTCCCTACATTGGATTTTTGTAGTTTTGGTATCATTTTAGAGATAACAATATGTTCGATGGCATCTGTCGCTGTAGATACGCATGTTCTGCAATAGCTCGCCATCTGGTGTTGGGCCGGAGTGTTACAAGTTGTTTTTCTTCGAAGAAGTCTTTCGAGTCACGGGACCGAGTGACTCCTCCTTTTGTCTCCATTGCGCATGGGCGTCGACTCCATCCTCGATTGTTTTTTTTCCGCCATCGGGTTCGGACGTGTTCCTGTCGCTCCGAGTTTCGGAACGGAAAAAATAGTTAATTTCGGAAGATTTTCGTCGGTATTGTTGCGTTCGGGATCGGCGTACTTAGATTCAACACCGCATCGAAGATCGAAGAGCTCCGGTGCCCTTCGGGGTAGTTTTTCGATCCTCCGTCGGGGCCTGGTCGGCCCGACCGCGTGCTGAGGAACGCCGATGGAACGGACCCCGTTCCGATTCTGCCCCAAATGCCACAATAAATACCCCTACACAGACCAACACTTGGTTTGCAACCTGTGCCTGTCACCTGAGCACAGCGAAGACACCTGCGAGGCCTGTCGTGCGTTCCGGTCCCGAAAAACACTCCGAGACCGTCGAGCCAGAAGACTTCAAATGGCGTCCGCACCGACAGCCCAACGGGAGTTCGAGGAACAGGAAGAGGAAGGTACCTTCTCGATCCAAGACTCAGACTCCGAAGGATTCGACGATACACAAACCGTGAGTAAGACGTCGAAAACCACACAAAGAAACATTTACAAGGCCCAGGGGACGCCACTGCCACCAGGCCATGGCTCAACCCATAAAATCGGTGACCGACCGTCGGCACCGAAAAAGGCCCAAACAGTGCCGAGATCGTCCGACTCCGGTCGAGACACCGGCACGCAGCCTTCTCGGGACCGAGAAAGTGCTGGAGACAAGCCTCGACACCGAGATGCCGGTGTAGACACGGCTCGACGCCGAGACAGCGGCACCGAAACAGATCGACGCCGAGAGGTTTCGGCACCGAAAAGGAAAAAAGTCACCTCGGAGCCGAAAAAACACGCAGACACAGTTTCGACGCCGAAACAAACTGCAAGCGACCCAGCTTCAGGCTCTTATACAGAAGAGCACTCGCTAACCTCCCAAATGCAGAAGCATAGGTTTGAGGAAGAGCTACAAGCAACTGATGCGGACCATACGCAAAAGCGTATCTTCATTCAGCAGGGGACAGGAAAAATAAGCACCCTTCCCCCCATTAGGAGAAAGAGAAGGTTGGAGTTCCAGGCGGAACAAGTACCACAACCAAAAGTGGTGAAAAGAGTTACACCACCACCCTCTCCTCCGCCCGTGATTAACGTTTCACCAGCACAAACGCCATCACACTCCCCAGCTCACACCACCATGAGCCAGGGTGACCAAGACCAGGACGCATGGGACCTATACGACGCCCCAGTGTCAGATAACAGCCCAGAGGCATACCCTACAAAACCATCTCCACCAGAAGACAGCACCGCGTACTCTCAGGTGGTGGCTAGAGCAGCACAATTTCACAACGTAAGCCTCCACTCAGAACAGGTCGAGGATGATTTCCTGTTCAACACACTCTCCTCCACCCACAGCTCCTACCAAAGCCTGCCTATGCTCCCTGGTATGCTCCGGCACGCAAAAGACATATTTAAGGACCCGGTCAAAAGTAGGGCAATCACACCAAGGGTGGAAAAAAAGTATAAGCCGCCTCCTACAGACCCGGCTTTCATCACAACACAGCTGCCACCAGACTCTGTTGTTGTAGGAGCAGCTAGGAAAAGGGCCAACTCTCACACATCTGGAGATGCACCACCCCCAGATAAAGAAAGCCGCAAGTTTGATGCAGCTGGTAAAAGAGTCGCAGCACAAGCTGCAAACCAGTGGCGCATCGCGAACTCCCAGGCACTACTTGCGCGCTATGACAGAGCCCACTGGGACGAGATGCAACATCTCATTGAACATCTGCCCAAAGACTTCCAAAATAGGGCAAAACAAGTGGTTGAGGAGGGACAGGCCATCTCCAACAACCAGATCCGCTCCTCCATGGACGCTGCAGATACAGCTGCACGGACAATTAATACATCTGTAACTATCAGAAGGCATGCATGGCTCCGAACGTCTGGATTTAAACCAGAGATTCAACAAGCAGTTCTCAATATGCCTTTTAATGAAAAAGAACTGTTCGGTCCAGAAGTGGACACAGCGATTGAGAAACTCAAAAAAGATACGGACACTGCCAAAGCCATGGGCGCACTCTACTCCCCGCAGAGCAGAGGGAATTACAGCTCATTCCGTAAAACGCCCTTTCGAGGGGGGTTTCGGGGTCAAAGCACACAAGCCAGCACCTCACAAGCCACACCGTCCAGTTACCAAGGACAGTATATAGGAGGTTTTCGGGGACAATATAGAGGAGGGCAATTCCCTAGAAATAGAGGAAGATTCCAAAGCCCCAAAACCCCTACTACTAAACAGTGACTCACATGTCACTCACCCCCTCCACACAACACCAGTGGGGGGACGAATAGGTCATTATTACAGAGCATGGGAGAAAATCACTACAGACACTTGGGTTCTAGCAATTATCCAACATGGTTACTGCATAGAATTTCTACAGTTCCCTCCAAACATACCACCAAAAGCACAAAATTTAACAACACACCATTCCAATCTCCTAGAGATAGAAGTGCAGGCACTATTGCAAAAGAATGCAATCGAATTAGTGCCAAACACACAAATAAACACAGGAGTTTACTCACTGTACTTTCTGATACCAAAGAAGGACAAAACACTGAGACCAATCCTAGACCTCAGAGTAGTCAACACTTTCATCAAATCAGACCACTTCCACATGGTCACACTACAAGAAGTATTGCCATTGCTAAAGCTGCACGACTACATGGCAACTTTAGACCTCAAGGATGCTTATTTCCATATACCAATTCACCCATCGCACAGGAAATACCTAAGGTTTGTATTCAAAGGAATACATTACCAATTCAAGGTACTGCCTTTCGGATTAACAACCGCACCAAGAGTCTTTACCAAATGTCTAGCGGTAGTCGCTGCACACATCAGAAGGCAGCAAATACATGTGTTCCCATATCTAGACGACTGGCTAATCAAGGCCCATTCGTTAATAGAGTGCTCAAATCACACAAATCATATCATACAAACCCTCTTCAAACTAGGGTTCACCGTCAATTTCACAAAATCCAAGATTCGGCCACGCAAGGTACAACAATACCTGGGAGCCATAATAGACACATCAAAAGGAGTAGCCACTCCAAGTCCACAAAGAATTCAAAATTTCAACACCATCATACAACGCATGTATCCAACACAAAAGATACAAGCAAAGATGGTATTACAACTCCTAGGCATGATGTCATCATGCATAGCCATTGTCCCAAACGCAAGACTGCACATGAGGCCCTTACAACAATGCCTAGCATCACAGTGGTCTCAAGCACAGGGTCACCTTCTAGATCTGGTGTTAATAGACCGCCAAACTTACCTCTCGCTTCTGTGGTGGAACAACATAAATTTAAACAAAGGGCGGCCTTTCCAAGACCCAGTGCCACAATACGTAATAACAACAGATGCTTCCATGACAGGGTGGGGAGCACACCTCGATCAACACAGCATACAAGGACAATGGAACGTACATCAAACAAAACTGCATATCAATCACCTAGAACTTCTTGCAGTTTTTCAAGCACTAAAAGCTTTCCAACCAATAATAGTTCACAAATACATTCTCGTCAAAACAGACAACATGACAACAATGTATTATCTAAACAAGCAGGGAGGGACGCACTCCACGCAGTTAAGCATGTTAGCACAAAAAATTTGGCATTGGGCAATTCACAACCAAATTCGCCTAATTGCACAGTTTATACCAGGGATACAAAATCAACTCGCAGACAATCTCTCTCGAGATCACCAACAGGTCCACGAATGGGAAATTCACCCCCAAATACTGAACACTTATTTCAAACTCTGGGGAACACCTCAGATAGACTTGTTTGCGACAAGGGAGAACGCAAAATGCCAAAACTTCGCATCCAGATACCCACACAAACAATCCCAAGGCAATGCCCTATGGATGAACTGGTCAGGGATATTTGCTTACGCTTTTCCTCCTCTCCCTCTCCTTCCTTACCTGGTAAACAAACTCAGTCAAAGCAAACTCAAACTCATATTGATAGCACCAACTTGGGCAAGGCAACCCTGGTACACAACGCTGCTAGACCTATCAGTGGTACCCTGCATCAAATTGCCCAACAGGCCAGATCTGTTGACACAGCACAACCAAAAGATCAGACACCCAGATCCAGCATCGCTGAATCTAGCAATCTGGCTCCTGAAATCCTAGAATTCGGGCACTTACAACTTACCCAAGAATGTATGGAAGTCATAAAACAAGCAAGAAGGCCATCCACCAGGCACTGCTATGCAAGTAAATGGAAGAGGTTTGTTTGCTACTGCCATATTAATCAAATACAACCATTACACACAACTCCAGAACATGTAGTGGGTTACTTGCTTCACTTACAAAAATCTAACCTAGCTTTCTCTTCCATTAAGATTCACCTTGCAGCAATATCTGCATACCTGCAGACTACCTATTCAACTTCCCTATATAAAATACCAGTCATTAAAGCATTCATGGAGGGCCTTAGGAGAATTATACCACCAAGAACACTACCTGTTCCTTCATGGAACCTAAATGTTGTCCTAACTAGACTTATGGGTCCACCTTTTGAACCCATGCACTCCTGCGACATACAGTTCCTAACCTGGAAGGTGGCATTTCTCATCGCCATTACTTCCCTGAGAAGAGTAAGCGAGATTCAGGCGTTTACTATACAGGAACCTTTTATACAACTACACAAAAATAAAGTCGTCCTAAGGACCAATCCTAAATTTTTGCCAAAGGTTATTTCACCGTTCCATCTAAATCAAACAGTGGAACTTCCGGTGTTCTTTCCACAGCCAGATACCGTAGCTGAAAGGGCACTACATACATTAGATGTCAAAAGAGCATTAATGTATTACATTGACAGAACAAAGAACATCAGAAAGACTAAACAACTCTTTATTGCATTTCAAAAACCTCATGCAGGAAACCCAATTTCAAAACAAGGTATAGCCAGATGGATAGTTAAATGCATCCAAATCTGCTACCTTAAAGCTAAACGACAGCTGCCCATTACACCAAGGGCACACTCAACCAGAAAGAAAGGTGCTACCATGGCCTTTCTAGGAAACATCCCAATGCAAGAAATATGTAAGGCAGCCACATGGTCTACGCCTCACACATTCACCAAGCACTACTGTGTAGACGTGTTATCCGCACAACAAGCCACAGTAGGTCAAGCTGTATTAAGGACATTATTTCAGACTACTTCCACTCCTACAGGCTGATCCACCGCTTTTGGGGAAATAACTGCTTACTAGTCTATTGCAGAACATGCGTATCTACAGCGACAGATGCCATCGAACTGAAAATGTCACTTACCCAGTGTACATCTGTTCGTGGCATCAGTCGCAGTAGATTCGCATGTGCCCACCCGCCTCCCCGGGAGCCTGTAGCAGTTTGGAAGTTACCTTCAATTATTTATATATGTATCATCTCAACCTTAAATAAGTGCATACTTAGTCACTCCATTGCATGGGCACTATTACTACAATTCAACTCCTACCTCACCCTCTGCGGGGAAAAACAATCGAGGATGGAGTCGACGCCCATGCGCAATGGAGACAAAAGGAGGAGTCACTCGGTCCCGTGACTCGAAAGACTTCTTCGAAGAAAAACAACTTGTAACACTCCGGCCCAACACCAGATGGCGAGCTATTGCAGAACATGCGAATCTACTGCGACTGATGCCACGAACAGATGTACACTGGGTAAGTGACATTTTCATTCCCATTGGTGTTGGATTTTTATTATGTCAGTGCCCATCAGAAGAGGGGATTGTGGCATGCCATCGCCAAGGACGTCCGGACCCTGGGGGTCTACAGCAGGCGGAGCACCCACTATAGGAAAAGGTGGGAGGACCTGAGACGCTGGACCCGGCAGACCGCAGAGGCCCAGCTGGGGATGGCCTCCCAACGAGAGCGGGGTGCCCTTCGGACCCTGACCCCCGATGGCCTGCATCCAGGGGGTGGCCTACCCAGAGCTGGATGGGCGCTTGAGGGCAGCACAGCAGCCACAAGGGGGTGAGTACAGTGAGCGTGCCAACCATGTTTGTTGGCTGGCATGGGAACCTGGTGGTGGGTTTCAGTTAGTGGGTATGCCTTAATGTCAGCTCAGACATTGATGTGTGGTCCAGCTCAAGCCGAAAGGGTGTACAGCAAAACTTGTAATCTAGCTAGGTGGCATTCCAGGTCAATTAGGGCTTAGTGGGTGCCAGGAGGGGTACAGTGCTTGGCTCTCATCCTACTGTGATACCTAGCCAATGGAATGCCAGTGCGATTCATAGTGCTCATACCGATCCCTGTGTGTGACGGTAATGTGTATGCCATCTGTGATGTTGGTGTAATTGACCCAGTGCTCTCTCTCTCCCTCTCCCTATTTACTTGTGTCATCCTGTCCGTGTGTGCATTAGCATCATCTGGCGGAGGAGCTGGGGCACCGGTGACTGAGGGAGCTGCATTCCACAGTACTCAGGACACGGAGTCCACAGACACTGTGGGGACCAGTGGGACAGAGGGCGAGGAGAGCACCACAGCAGAGACAGGAGATGACCACACTGACTCTGATTCCTCCTCTGATGGTAGCTCCCTGGTGGTGGTGGACACCTTTGGGACCACCCCAGCTTAAGGTACAGCTGCCATCCCCCATACCAGCACTACCCTCCGAGTAGCCCCCCAACACATTGGCCATGCCCGCTCACCCAGGAGGGTGTGCATCTCCTTCACCCCAGGCACCTCAGGCCCTGCCCCAGTGAGCCCTGCTGCCCTCAGTGAGGAGGCTATTGACCTCCTGAGATCCATCTCTGTAGGGCAGACATCCCAGGGGCTGACATTCCAGGTGCAGCAATGCAATCCATACCTGGAGGGTATCCATGGTGGGTTGGCGGCCCTACAGAGATCGTTTCTGGCTCTGGCTCTGGCCTACTCTCTGCTGGCAGCAAGTGTCCCTGTTCCTACCATCCCCCCCACTAACTACCACTTTCCTTTCCCATTCTCCTCCACCCCAACCCATCCCATGCACACATACAGACAAGCATGCACACAAAACATCAGACAAGAGTAGCACAGTCAAACACAGGCTGCACACTTCAGGCCACAAGCACTCACACAAACAACATACAGTTGCACACACAACAACATCCACTGCCTCCACTGTCTCCCCCTGCTCTTCCTCCTCCCTCACAGTCACATCCGCACTCACACCTGCTGCACTGCATCAACAGCCACCACCACCATCACCACATCAAGCAGCACACACACCTCACTTGCAGACACCTCCACAACATCTATCAACGCGCCCCCTTTGTCCTCTTCCACCTTGTCTGCCCCCTCCTAAGAGACACAAATACACGCACTCAGACTCCCAACAGCCATCCACCTCACACATGCACACTGTCCAAGTCCAGCAGACGTATACCTCCAAGCACTCTCTCAACCTCCACTCCCGTCTCTCCTCCCACATCCCACCCCAACGTCCCTAAGAAGCTTTTCCTTGCCCATCTTGCCCTCTTCCCTCCTCCTCCACCCCCCCTCGTCCTGCCCGTAAGAGCAGGGTCCCAACGACCCAGCACAGCACCTCAGCCAAACAGTCTGCCAAAGCTCCCATCAAATCTTCGGCTACTGGCACAAAAGGGCCCCAGAGTGTGATGGCTGCCACTCCTACTGTGAACACACCTCTACTTGAGAAAGGGAGGACTAGGGTGGTGAAAACCAAGGGACATTGTAGGAAAGTACCCTCTTGCCTGGCATGTTACACCCATTTTTACTGTATGTATGTTTGTTTTTGCCTGTGTCACTGGGGTCCTGCTAGGCAGGACCCCAGTGCTCAAAGTATGTGCCCTGTATGTGTTCCATCTGTGGTGCCTAACTGTATCACTAAGGCTCTGCTAACCAGAACCTCAGTGTTTATGCTCTCTCTGCTTTCTAAATTTGTCACTGCAGGCTAGTGACTAAATTTACCAATTCTCATTGGCACACTGGTACACCCATATAATTCTCTTGTATATGGTACTTAGGTACCCAGGGTATTGTGGTTCCAGGAGATCCCTAAGGGCTGCAGCATTTCTTTTGCCACCCATAGGGAGCTCAGACAATTCTTACACAGGCCTGCCACTGCAGCCTGAGTGAAATAACGTCCACATTATTTCACAGCCATTTTTCATTGCACTTAAGTAACTTATAAGTCACCTATATGTCTAACCTTCACCTGGTGAAGGTTGGGTGCCAAGTTTCTTAGTGTGTGGGCACCCTGGCACTAGCCAAGGTGCCCCCACATCGTTCAGGGCAAATTCCCCGGACTTTGTGAGTGCGGGGACACCATTACACGCGTGCACTACACATAGGTCACTACCTATGTATTGCGTCACAGTGGTAACTCCGAACATGGCCATGTAACATGTCTAAGATCATTGAATTGTCACCCCAATACCATTCTGGTATTGGGGGGACAATTCCGTGACCCCAGGGTCTCTAGCACAGAACCCGGGTGCTGCCAAACTGCCTTTCCGGGGGTTTCCACTGCAGCTGCTACTGCTGCCAACCCCTTAGACAGGATTCTGCCCTCCTGGGGTCCAGGCAGCCCTGGCCCAGGAAGGCAGAACAAAGGATTTCCTTTGGTGTTACACCCTCTCCCTTTGGAAATAGGTGTGAAGGGCTGGGGAGGAGTAGCCTCTGGAAATGCTTTGGTGGGCACAGATGGTGCCCATCTCTGCATAAGCCAGTCTACACCGGTTCAGGGATCCCCCAGCCCTTCTCTGGCGCGAAACTGGACAAAGGAAAGGGGTGTGACCACTCCCCTGACCAGTACCTCCCAGGGGAGGTGCCCAGAGCTCCTCCAGTGTGTCCCAGACCTCTGCCATCTTGGAAACAGAGGTGTTGGGGGCACACTGGACTGCTCTGAGTGGCCAGTGCCAGCAGGTGACGTCAGAGATCCCCTCTGATAAGCTCTTACCTTTCTTGGTAACCAATCCTCCTTTCTTGGTAGCCAAACTTCCTTTTCTGGCTATTTAGGGTCTCTCCTCTGGGGAATTCTGCGGATAACGAATGCAAGAGCTCACCAGAGTTCCTCTGCACTTCCCTCTTCGACTTCTGCCAAGGATCGACCACTGACTGCTTCAGGATGCCTGCAAATCCCCAACAAAGTATCAAGACGACTACCAGCAACATTGTAGCGCCTCATCCTGCTGGCTTTCTTGACTGTTTCCTGGTGGTGCATTCTCTGGGGGTCACCTGCCTTCACCCTGCACTGGAAGCCAAGAAGAAATCTCCCATAGGTCGACGGAATCTTCCCCCTGCTAACGCAGGCACCAAAAGACTGCATCACCGGTCCTCTGGGTCCCCTCTCATCCTGACGAGCGTGATCCCTGGAACACAGGAACTCTATCCAAGTGACTCCCACAGTCCAGTCATCCTTCAGTCCAAGTTTGGTGGAGGTAAGTCCTTGCGTCCCCACGCTAGACTGCAAACCTGTGTACTGTGTGATTTGCAGCTGCTCCAGCTCCTGTGCGCTCTTCCAGGATTTCCTTTGTGCACAGCCTAGCCTGGGTCCCCAGCACTCCGTCCTGCAGTGCTCAAGCCTCTGAGTTGGCCTCTGGCGTCGTGGGACCCTACTTTGTGACTCTGAGACAGCTCCGGTTCACAAATCTTCTAAGTGCCTGTTTAGGTACTTGTGCGGGTGCTGCCTGCTTCTGTGGGGGCTCTCTGAGTTGCTGAGCGCCCCCTCTGTCTCCTCCTCCAAGGGGCGACATCCTGGTCCTTCCTGGTCCCCAGCAGCACCCAAAAACCTTTACCGCGACCCTTGCAGCTAGCAACGCTTGTTTGCAGTAATTCTGCTTGGGAACACTTCTGCAACCTTCATTGCGATGTGGGAAATCTTTCATCCAAAGGAGAAGTTCCTAGTCCTCTTAGTTTTTGCAGAATTCCAAGCTTCTTCCATCCAGAGGCAGCTTCCTTGCACTTTCATCCAGGGTTTTCTGGGCTCCTGCCCCCACTGGACACTATTGCGACTCTTGGACTTGGTCCCCTTGCCTTGCAGGTCCTCAGGTCCAGAAATCCATCTTCAGTGCTTTGCTGGTGTTTGTGGTTCTTGCAGAATCCCCCTATCAAGACTATTGTGTTCTTTTTGGGCAGTAGTTGTACTTGACTCCTACTTTTCAGGGTCTTGGGGTGGGGTATCTTGGACACTGTGACTGTTTTCTTACAGTCCCAGCGACCCTCTACAAGCTCCCATAGGTCTGGGGTCCATTCGTAATTTGCATTCCACTTTTGGAGTATATGGTTTGTGTTGCCCCTAGGCCTATGTTCACCTATTGCATCCTATTGTACTCCTACACTGTTTGCATTACTTTTCTTACTATTACTTACCTGTTTTGGGTTTGTATTCATATAACTTGTGTATATTACTTACCTTCTTACTGAGGGTACTCACTGAGATACTTGTGGCATATTGTCATAAAAATAAAGTATCTTTATTTTTAGTAACTCTGAGTATTGTGTTTTCTTATGATATTGTGCATATGATATAAGTGGTATAGTAGGAACTTTGCATGTCTCCTAGTTCAGCCTAAGCTGCTTTGCCATAGCTACCTTCTATCAGCCTAAGCTGCTAGAAACACCCCTATTCTACTAATAAGGGATAACTGGACCTGGCACAGGGTGTAAGTACCACAGGCTACCCACTATAAGCCAGGCCAGCCTCCTACACCCGGGTACTGCCAAACTAACTTTCTGGGGTTTTCTTTGCAGCTACCGCTGCTGCCAACCCTCAGACAGGTTTCTGCCCCCCTGGGGCCTGGGCAGCCCAGTCCCAGGAAGGCAGAACAAAGGATTTCCTCTGAGTTACACCCTCTCCCTTTGGAAATAGGTTTGAATGGCCTGAGAGGAGTAGCCTCTCATGGCCTCTGGAAATGCTTTGAAGGGCACAGATGGTGCCCTCCTTGCATAGGCCAGTCTACACCGGTTCAGGGATCCCTCCAGCCCTGCTCTGGCACGAAACTGGACAAAGGAAAGGGGAGTGACCACTCCCCTGACCAGCACCTCCCAAAGGGAGATGCCCAGAGCTCCTCCAGTGTGTCCCAGACCTCTGCCATCTTGGATGCAGAGGTGTGAGGGCACAATGTACACCTCTGAGTGGCCACTGCCAGCAGGTGATGTCAGAGACCCCTCCTGATAGGTGCTTACCTTTCTCTATAGCCAATCCTCCTCTGAGGGCTGTTTAGGGTCTCTCCTGTGGGTATCTCACCAGATAAAGAATGCAAAAGCTCACCAGAGTTCCTCTGCACTTCCCTCTTCGACTTCTGCCAAGGATCGACTGCTGACTGTTCCAGGAGGCCTGCAAAACTGCAACAAAGTAGCAAGAAGACTACCAGCAACATTGTAGCGCCTCATCCTGTCAGCTTTCTCAACTGTTTCCTGGTGGTGCTTGCTCTGAGGGCTGTCTGCCTTCACCCTGCACTGGAAGCCAAGAAGAAATCTCCCTTGGGTCGACGGAATCTTCCCCCTGCTAACGCAGGCACCAACATTCCGCATCACTGGTCCTCTGGGTCCCCTCTCATCTTAACTAGCGTGGTCCCTGGAACACAGGAGCTGGATCCAAGTGTCCCCGAGCGTCCAGTTGCCCTTCTGTCCAAATTTGGTGGAGGTAAGTCCTTGCCTCCCCACACCCGACAGTAATCCTGTGTACTGCGTGAACTATAGCTGCTAGGGCTTCTGTGCACTTTTCCAAGACTTCCTTTGTGCACAGCCTAGCCCAGGTCCCCAGCACTCAATCCTGCATTGCCGAACTCGCTGAGTTGGACTCCGACTTCGTGGGACTCCCTTTTGTTGTGCTGAGATGACCGCCGTGCTCAGATCCTCTGAACGCCTGTTCAGGTGCTTCTGCAGGTGCTGCCTGCTTCTGCATGGGCTCTCTATGTTGCTAAGCGCCCCCTCTGTCTCCTCCTCCAAGGGGCGACCGCCTGGTCTTTCCTGGGCCCTGGCAGCACCCAAAAACCTTCAACCGCAACTCTTGCAGCTAGCAAGGCTTGTTTGCGGTCTTTCTGCTTGGAAACAACTCTGCATCCTCCAACACGCTGTGGGACATCTTCTGACCAAAGGAGAAGTTCCTGGTACCTTCCGTTGTTGCAGAATCTTTGCCTTCTTCCACCCGGAGGCAGTCCTTTTGCACCTTCATCCGGGGTTTAGTGGGCTCCTGCCCTAGAAGCCAGGCCAGCCTCCTACAGACATGAGATAAGGACAGTGGAGGCACCTCCTAGTCATGGAGGCAAAAAATGGAAGGATCCCACTCCTCCACCCAAGAAAGGGAAGGATCCCACTACACCAGCAAAGAGAGGCAAGAGCCCCCCTCCACCAGCAGTGGGCAAGGAGCCCTCACCTCCAGCAGAGGCAGCCAGGGTCACACCTCCACCAGTAGTGGGCAAGGAGCCCTCACCTCGAGCAGAGGGCATGTTGCCCACCCACCAGAAAGAACTGGGCAAAGGAGCCCCCTCTAGAACAAGTGGGCATGATACCCACTCCAGAGACTGTGGCCTTACACTCCCCACAAGGGACAATTGGGCAAGGAGCCCCCTCCAGAACTAGTGGGCATGTTCCACACTTCAGAGACTGTGGCCTTACACTCCCCACCAGGGACAATCAGACAAGGAGCCCCCTCCAAGTGCCCAATAAGTGGGCATGTTACCCACTTCAGCTGAGGTGCCCACACCCCCTCCCCCCATGAGGTGCCTGCTTCTTTCCAACATGGTGCCCCTGTACAGTGGAGTCCGGATACTGTCAAGAATCAAGTTAAGGCTTGGGCTGTGCCCTGTGGCCATGTGGACCTTTTGTACTTTGGGCTGGCCATTGGCCATTTCTAGACATTGAAGCCTACTTTTTTTTTTTTATTGCATGGACAATATGGCAGCTGTTGGTATCATATTACAGTATTAGTTACAGCTCAATGTGGTCCTTGTTTTAATTGGACGTGGGTCCTGTGACATTGGTTTTACTCTGTAGCTGGTTGTGTGTATGGTGTGTGTGTGAATGGTGTGTGTTGTGCGTGTGTGTGTCACTCTCCTTTCCCTCCCTCCCTCCCTTGTGTGCTAGGCAGCTGTACTCACCATCATCGTCTTCGTCGGTGTTCCTGGTGGGCCGTGGCGTAGAAGAGCATCGGGAAGACTTGAAGTTCCGCTTCCATGGCGGCGGAGGTCATCTCTGTGTCTCTGATGGTGAGTCTTTCGTGACTTTTGATGGCGTTGGTATCACTCCGGAAATTGTGGCGGTTTGCTGTGTTATATTATGGTGGGCGGTTCCTTGTCTTCTGCCTGGCTGTTGACGGCTACCGCCGTGGTCAGTGGTATTAACGCCCTGGCAGTTGGTGTGGTACATTGGCTGTCTATGGAAGGTATCACCGCCATGGTCATAATTTGGCAGTAATTACCGCCAACCGGTTGACGGTATTACCACCACTTTAACAGTCACTGCAAATGTCATAATGACCACCATAGTGCCGAGAAGAAACACAGCCACCTTCTTCTGCATTCATTGATGAACGAGGGTACCAGAAGCGATAAGGTGGTAGAAGGTGTTCCCCATTGGATGAAGGTACCTTGACAAACACTTCACCTCTACACCCAAGGGTATGTTCCTAGTTTTTGGATGGTGTGCTCCAGATTGCCCCTAAATAAGATCCAGGGAAAAGAGCTCCACCAGGCCAGGAGCAGAGCCACCTTTGCCAACCAGGTTCTGGCACTGCTTACTCTCAACACTCCCAACCTGGCACCGAGTGCACCTCTAAGAGTGGAAGGAGCAGCACTCCCAGCTTGACATCAAACACATCCCTAAGCTTACTATTGGCTGTGACCACTTCAGCTGGGGTAGTACAGAGTTACAGTGATCACTTATTTGTGTGGTATATTCAAGTGCACCCCATATGGAGTTCCATAGCTTCCATCACCCACCGAACAGGGTCTACTTTACTGAACAACAGGTTGGATAGACAGGCCCTGTGCAAAGGGAGAAAACACTGCCAAGAGGACAACCTGCCACTTGAAGCGGTGAGCATTTTCACCTGCCAACAACAGTCAATGGGACCTTCGTAATTTCGATCTCAATAGTAAGGTGAAGCCTCAGTAAGGGTAAGCCCTAGGACAAGGACACAAGTAAAAAGTCTTTGATTCCGCTAGCCCCTGTCTGCCCTGTGAGTCCTGACAATGCTTACACAGGCACTAACACCAGCATTTCTGAAGACATTCCAACAACCTCTGACTCAGCCTTACCAGACATTCTGGTGGAGTCTGCCTTTTGGCACAGTCACTTACCTACCTGATGAATCGCACTGACACCCTTTGCACTATGTCAATGAGAGCTACTCTCCACCTGGTCGGGGACACCAGTTATCTCCTTCCTTTTTGGGGTGCTTGGAATACTTCCAACTGCAACAAGACAAGATGAACACCATACATAGCATTCAAAATCTAAATAACACTATTCATTCTGTGTAATTTAAGTTAGTCTTGCCCTCAGTGTGTAGGTAGAAACCTCTTGTAGAGAAGATGGTGATACTCAAAAGTCACTTAGAGATGGTATGAAGAACCCCTGTGCAATAGGTTAAACTTCAGTACACACATCTTCCACCATGTGCATCCTTTCTCCTCTGGGCTCTTAAATACCATCTGAAACATTCTAGGTCTGATTCACAAAGGTAAATTACACTTTTGAGTAAGATTATTTTTGAGTAATTTTACACTTTAGAGTAAGTTTACTATTTTTGGCATTCACAAACTGTACGCATAAACTTTCCACAAAATCTACATGTCCCATCTCCTAGAATAATGCAATTGGCTTACTCATGTCTGAGTGGGTGATGACCCTTCCCAAACCTCTCCCTGGCCCTCCCTAAATCCCTCTTACTACTCCCTAATCCAAAACCATGGATTATTCTATTACTTTTCATCTTCATTTGGCCTGCCTCTGAATTCAAGCCAGTCAGGCATAATTCTTCCTCATCCATGTCTCCCTTTACACTTTTAGCTTCCTGACTCTGAGCTCCATGATCACTCAAACGTCTGCTCTCATTTCATTCCTTGCACCTCTGTTCCATTTGCTCACCAGCACACTACTCTGGTTCCAAATTCTTCAGCTCTCTGTCTTTATCTCTCTATATGTATGGGAAAATAACTTGATCCTTTCTATCGGTATAGAAAAACTATGCATGCATTCTGGATTTTTTGCTTTGACTACGTCACCCACTCCTATCTCATTGGCCTTTGCCACATTCCTCCTATCAAACCACTTTTTCCTCTTTTATATTGTCAACATCCTCACCAGTCCTCTTATCATTTACATGAGGGAATTAGATATCTCTGAAGAACTTGAACGGCTCCCTTCCATTATAGTGTGGTGTCAACCATTCCACCTTGGTAAGCAAATCTTATCAATTTTCCAATTAATTCCCCCTCCCCACTATTTTTTTCTTTAAGAATGATATTAAGTCTTTCACCCCTTCCATTGATCTCTGAATAGTAGAGAACACATTTTTTGTGTTTTCCCTTCACTCTTTCACAGACATCTGCCAAAATGGTTTTGGGCTGTGCCTCTCTACTAAATATTTAATTCAAGAAATAAATCATATTCCTCGTTTCAATATTATTTACCATTCTCACCTCAGGCCACCTAGAGTACATAGCTCCTATTGCTATGACATATTGTATGCTCTTGTCTCCATACAGCTGCCCCAAAATATTGAATGCAATGTTTTCCCATGCTCGCTTTCAATTCTCCTCACTACCATGGGTTGAGTTCTGATTTTATGTATCTTTCAAACAGTCAATGACCAGCCCTTCTGCCTGCACATCCAGGCCTGGCTTCCAAAAGTCAATCCTCAACCTCGCTTTGTCTTACAGTTATCCATGTGTCCTTCGTGCCCTTTGCTGAAGAGCAAGTTTCTTAAATTTCACAGGCAACCTTCTCTTAGTTTTTCCAAAGGTGTGTCACTTTCTTCCAGAGTGTTCATTCATTAATCCTCTAATCTTCATACTTGCTTTCATACAACTTCCTTTCCTCCTTCAGCCTTCTTTGATTTTCTTTCTTTTACCACCACCTTCCATTTTCTTCCTCCTTCCATATATTTCTCTGATGATCTGGTTTAATGCTTCACAGACCTTGATCTCCTCAACGCCTCTCACTTCATCCTCTTCTTCCTCTTTTCTGTATTTAGTGATTAATCTTGATAGTAAATCTGGGCCACCATTCCTACTTCCTGGAACGTACACAACATCATACTCAACTCCTGAAGCACCACAACCCATTTACATTTTCTACATTCACTGAGCTTTCTAGGTAAACACCGCCTTGAGTACTTTTTAAAAATAAACTCATTTTCCTAAATACTCTTTTTTAATTAATTCACAGGCCAATATGCCATAAAAGCTTTCTTCTCAGTAGCAGAGTAGTTATCCTCATCCCCTGTTAAGCAATATGAAATTAAATTAATGGTCTTCTAAGACTTCCTATCACCTTGAACAAGGATGGCCCCTAAACCTGCTGGTGGGCATTATCATTGATTTCACCCTTGGATCAAAACCATGTAAATACAGGAAACGTCCTTAACTATGTGTTGTAAACAATGCAGACGTTTCCCACACAAGCGTAAACACGATTGCCGGAACAACGCATGGCTTTATCTGTACCTTAACCATGCATGTGCTAAACTAAGCATAAGCATGGTTAAGACACAGAAAAAGCCAGGCATTGTTCGGGAGAGGACACGGAGGATGCAGTTAGGTAAGTGTGGCTTGGGTAGGTGTGGGGGGTGGATTAAGGGATTGGGATTGGGGTGGGTGGGGGGTCGGGCAGGCTATTTTGTTAGGGGCAGGGTGTGGTGTTTGGGTATTTGTTTTCCAGGGCTTAGGGTGGGGGTCTTTTTTTTAGGGTCAGGAGTGGGGAGGTTTGGGTATTTTTTTAATTTAGGGCTTAAGGTGGGGGTGGCGTAGTTTATTTTAAAAGGGGTGGGAGAAGGTTTAAGGAAAGGAGAGAGGAGGGAGGAGAGAAGAGAAAAGAGAAAAGAGGAGGAAGGATCAGGAGAGGACGCGGTGAGGTAGGTGGGGTTGGGGCATGGTTGGTGGGTAGATTTTAGTGGTGGGGTTGGGTTTAGGGCTTATATCGGGGTATTTTAGTGTTTAGGAGCGGGGTGGGGGTCGGGTGGTGTTATTTAGGACTCAATGCGTGTCGGGGGTTAGGGTAATTTAGTCTTTAAGGCTGGGGTGGGGGTAGCGATAGTTTTTTTTAGGGCTCAAGGTGAGTGGGTGGGTCAGGGTATTATTGGGGGAAGGTTTTAGGGTTCAGGGTAGGTGGGGGTGTTGGGGTAGTTTCATTTCTAGAGGCCGGGTGGGGGGTTGTGGTAGCTTTTTTTTAGGGCTCAGGGTGGGTCAGGATGTCGGGTAGTTTAGTGTTATGGGGCAGGGAGGGGCCTGGGTAGTTTTTTTTAGGGTTCAGTGCAGGTGGGGGGAGGTCTGGTACTTCAGTTTTTAGGGGCAGGGGTAGGGTATTCGGATAGTTTTGTGTTTTAGGGCTCAGGGCTGGTGAGGGAGGTCAGGGAAGTTTAGGTATATGGGGTGGGGGTAGTTTTGGGCCTCAGGGCGGGTGAGGGGGATGCATGAAAGAACCAATTATGCCGTTTTGCATGCCGTTTCCACACTTGCCTTTACTAGGCATGCTTTTACAATGAAATTAGTTGTAAAGGCATGCATGAAAACAAAGTGGTTGTGGTTCCGACTGCGTTGTTTTGGCATGCGTTGTTTCGGCATGCGTTGTTCCATCATATAACCTGGAAATACGATTCCTCTGACAAACCCCTCTTTAAATCTGAAACGGTTTCACATTGATTACTCCTTAAAAATGTACTCTTTTATTGAGAAAGTTAATCATGGTTTTAGTTCTATCAGCAAAGTTTGACACTAAACTATTGCAGAATTTGTCCATCCCCAAAAACTTAACTAAATCCTCTTTATTCTCTGGTGTGAGAAAGTCCAGAATGCTTTTCACTAAATTGTTCTTGAGTTTGATTCCCTACCCAGTCACAATGAACCTCATATCGATTAAATTTACATTTTCCATTTATGGTGGGCATGCAGATGCATAAAATATTGTTGTTGTGAAGAACTGTCCTGTATAAATGCTATTACAGGAGTGAGCTTACCACTCCAGTCTCTGGTCGTTTTGCAGGGAGATTTGAGAAAATACAATATTCTTTTACTGCCCACCTCTCTGAGAAGCTTAATCTCTCATTTTTCGTTTGTAGGCTGTCTGTCAGTCTCCCAGATGTGGAAACAATTAACACCCCTCCCCCTAAAGAAATTATGCAGTTGGGTAAGGTTTGGTTACTATCTATGACACACTGTACACATGTACACATATGACAATGTTCCAGGTACTGGGTGATGACCAAGCAGTCTTGTAAAACACGCTACGACGTTCCCAATTGTGTGACCTGTAAACGTCACCATACACTGATAAGGACCCACCCTGATCTTCTCAAACAACTAGACCACCTTAAATGTCATCACTTTGTCATTGTTGTGCCTTTGAAAAAGCTTTGGGCCCATTATCCTTGCCTCTGTCCTTCTGATGGAACTTTTAATGAGGCCTGTGGAGCAAGGGGAGGGATAATCAATGTATTAGACAAATTAACAATTTAACATAACTTGTCCCACATTAAATCCAGGAGTCAGGAAAAAAGTTCAAGCGTTTATTACAAATTCAGAGCCAAACTGATGTAACTGAATCTCAAGAGCATACTATGTAAGTAGAGAATTCCTAAAGGTGAAGTGAAACATGTAACAAAATTGAATCTTATCCCTGAAGAGGCATTGAAGTGCTTTATGGCGAGTAGCACGTTACACTGGAAACAATGTTAATGGTTAATCTTGTGGTTATTTTTGTAATACAGTGTGATATTATTTCTTGCTCTCTATGCAGCAACAGAAACATAAATTATAAGTGGTGGGGCAGGTGAAGTGTTTGCGGGTGGAGGGTTACAGAGGGTGAACGCGAGTAGGGAGCATGGGGGGGGGAGTTAATTTTTTTTTTAAACTTACCTGGTCCTGCCAGCTACCTCACGCTTATCTGCTCCCCGGTCCCAGCAGTCCCTGGGACTACATGAAGGACTCCGTGAGTAATCCAGCACTGATCTCATGCTGTTACCTAGCATGAGAGCAGCATGGGGATTGGCCTGAGCGGGCCGCTCGCTCAAGCACATGGGGGCAGATTTAAGAAACGTTGTGCTGCACTTAGTGCAGCGCCACTTTTCTTGAGCCCCTTAGGGCCCTCCCACCACCACCACCATGGGTGTACCGTATTTTTAAAATACACAGGGTAGGGGGCAATAGTGTCAGAATCTTTTACGCTATTGATGTGCTGTTCAGAGTTAGCACCACAGTTTTTGCGCTAATCCTAAACAGTATATAGGGGCCCATTATAAACAATGGTGAGCCTCCTATTAACCCCTTCGCTGCCAGGCCTTTTCCCCCTCAGGTGCCAGGCTTTTTTTTGGCTATTTGGGGCAGTTTGCACTAAGACCCTCATAACTTTTTACCCACATAAGCTACCCACACCAAATTTGAGTCCTTTTTTTCCAACATCCTAGGATTTCTAGAGGTACCCAGAGTTTGTGGGCTCCCTGAAGGAAACCAAGAAATTAGCAAAAATACAGCAAAAATTTCGTTTTTTTTTTTTAAAAAAAGGGGGGAAAGGGCTGCAGAAGAAGGCTTCTGGATTTTCCCCTGAAAATGGCATGAACAAAGGGTTTGCGGCGCTAAAATCACCAGCTTCCAAGCTTTTAGGAACAGGCAGACTTGAATTAGAAAACCCAATTTTTCAACACAATTTTGGCATTTTACTGGGACATACCCCATTTTTACTAATTTGTTTGCTTTCAGCCTCCTTCCAGTCAGTGACAGAAATGGGTCTGAAACCAATGCTGGATCCCAGAAACCTAAACATTTCTGAAAAGTAGATAACATTCTGAATTCAGCAATGGGTAATTTGTGTAGATCCTACAAGGGTTTTCTACAGAAAATAACAACTGAAATAAAAAAATATTGAAATTGAGGTGAAAAAAAACAGCAATTTTTCTCTACGTTTTACTCTGTAACTTTTTCCTGCGATGTCAGATTTTTAAAATCAATATACTGTTACGTCTGCTGGACTCTTCTGGTTGCGGGGATATATAGGGCTTGTAGGTTCATCAAGAGCCCTAGGTACCCAGAGCCAATAAATGAGCTGCACCTTGCAATGGGTTTACATTCTATACCGGGTATACAGCAATTAATTTGCTGAAATATAAAGAGTGAAAAATAGGTATCAAGAAAACCTTTGTATTTCCAAAATAGGCACAAGATAAGGTGTTGAGGAGTAGTGGTTATTTGCACATCTCTGAATTCCGGCATGCCCATACAAACATGTGAATTACAGGGCATTTCTCAAATAGACGTCTTTTTTACACACTCTCTTATATTTGGAAGGAACAAATGTAGAGAAAGACAAGGAGCAATAACACTTGTTCTGCTATTCTATGTTCCCCCGAGTCTCCCGATATAAATGGTACCTCGCTTGTGTGGGTAGGCCTAGCGCCTGTGACAGGAAATGCCCCAAAACACAACGTGGACGCATCACATTTTCCCTTAGAAAACAGAGGTGTTTTTTGCAAAGTGCCTACCTGTGGATTTTGGCCTCTAGCTCAGCCGGCACCTAGGGAAACCTACCAAACTTGTGCATTTTTTAAAACTAGAGACCTAGTGTAATCCTAGATGGGGTAACTTGTGGGGCTCTCACCAGGTTCTGCTACCCAGAATCCTTTGCAAACCTCACAATTTGGCTAAAAAACACCTTTTCCTCACATTTCGGTGACAGAAAGTTCTGGAATTTGAGAGGAGCAACAAATTTCCTTCCACCCAGCGTTCCCCCAAGTCTCCAGATAAAAATGATACCTCACTTGTGTGGGTAGGCCTAGTGCCCGTGACAGTAAATGCCCCAAAACACAACGTGGACACATCACAATTTTCCAAAGAAAACAGAGGTGTTTTTTGTAAAGTGCCTACCTGTGGATTTTGGCCTCTAGCTCAGCCGGCACCTAGGGAAACTTACCAAACCTGTGCATTTTTTAAAACTAGAGACCTAGGGGAATCCAAGATGGGGTGACTTGTGGGGCTCTCACCAGGTTCTGTTACTCAGAATCCTTTGCAAACCTCAAAATGTGGCTAAAAAAACACTTTTTTCTCACATTTCGGTGACAGAAAGTTGTGGAATCTGAGAGGAGCCACAAATTTCCTTCCACCCAGCGTTCCCCCAAGTCTCCCGATAAAAATTATACCTCACTTGTGTGGGTGGGCCAGGTGCCTGCAACAGAAAAAGGCCAAAAACCTGTAGAGATTGAGGGGATAGCAAAGCGAGTTGATAAGCACATATTTTTCTTTTATACATCTTTAGGCTGACTCTGCTTTGGGGACCCACACAAGTGAGGTGTCATTTTACTTGGGAAACTGTGGGGAACGCTGGGGAGTAGGAATTTTGTGCTGGAGCAGTGATCCTACAAAGAAAAGTCAGGAAAATATGTTTTTTTAAGCACATTTTTAGGTTTGCAGAGGAGTCTGGGTAAGAAAATGTTGGGGGATCCATGCAAGCCACACCTCCCTGGGCTTCTTGGGGTGTCTAGTTTTAAAAAATGTCTGGGTTTGGTAGGTTTCCCTAGATGAAGGCTGCACCCAGGACCAAAAACATAGGTGCCCCTTCCCCCCAAAACACAGGTAGTTTTGTAATATATCATTTTGATGTGTCCATGTACGTCTGTGATGTGCCAAACACTAAAACTGTGAAAAGAAATGCACTTAGGTTATGTGAAAAAGACCCCTCACCCACCAACCAAGTTGGTGGCATGCTTCATCATCGGGGTCCCACCTGAGACACCTAGCGTGTCACAAGTGAGCTGCGACGTCTGATTACAACGGAGCAGGTTTTGTCATTTTTACCACATACTGGTTGGATTTGGCACCAGGGTGAGTGATGGTTCAGTAGATCAAATTTTATTAACAAGAGATTTCTCAAAAGTGAAATGCACTGTTAATAACTGAAAGGCCAAAAAACTGAACCAATGACTCACAGCTCGTGAGCTGTAAAGCTGCGTCAAGGCACCAACCGTTTTACAGTCCATCCACACACCTTTCATACATGACATGCACAAGACCATTCACGCCGCCAGCCACAGGCCCAGCACATTACAACACACACATCGACAGATAGCGCCACTCAAGGGCCCATCAATTACATACGCCCACATGCCTGATACAGCAATCACACTAGCTGATGAGAGTGTGTGGAATGACGTTTGGCTGGCACCGCCAGACAAGCGCCACCGAACGCACACCGCCAGCCAAGCGCCACCCCAAGCACACCACCAGCCAAGCGCCATCCCACGCACACCGCCAGCCAAGCACCACCTCACGCACACCGCCAGCTAAACACGCCCCACGCACACCGCCAGCCAAGCGCCACCCCACACACACCACCAGCCAAGCGCCACCCCACGCACACCTCCATCACTTTGTTTTTTGTTTAGAAACAACAAAGAAACCACTAACTAATTATAAAATAAGTACAAAACTACAAACACAAAATCTCTAACTAAATACATGACAGTAATGCCAACCGTGAAACTAAACATATGAAAATATAAAATAGGCAGTTTACACTCACAGTATTTCCCCCAAAAAAACTTTTGTGTGGTAACTCCTGAAACAGCCGGCCACTGTAGGAGGCTGGACTGGCTTGTAGTGAGTACCAAGGGGTACTTGCACCTTGCACCAGGCCCAGTTATCCCTTATTAGTGTATAGGGTGTCTAGCAGCTTAGGCTGATAGATAATGGTAGCTTAGCAGAGCAGTTTAGGCTGAACTAGGAGACGTGTGAAGCTACTACAGTACCACCTAGTGTCATATGCACAATATCATAAGAAAACACAATACACAGTTATACTAAAAATAAAGGTACTTTATTTTTATGACAATATGCCAAAGTATCTTAGAGTGTACCCTCAGTGAGAGGATAGGAAATATACACAAGATATATATACACAATAGCAAAAATATGCAGTATAGTCTTAGAAAACAGTGCAAACAATGTATAGTTACAATAGGATGCAATGGGGAAACATAGGGATAGGGGCAACACAAACCATATACTCCAAAAGTGGAATGCGAACCACGAATGGACCCCAAACCTATGTGACCTTGTAGAGGGTCGCTGGGACTATTAGAAAATAGTGAGAGTTAGAAAAATAACCCTCCCCAAGACCCTGAAAAGTGAGTGCAAAGTGCACTAAAGTTCCCCTAAGGACAAAGTAGTCGTGTTAGAGGAATAATGCAGGAAAGACACAAACCAGCAATGCAACAACTGTGGATTTCCAATCTAGGGTACCTGTGGAACAAGGGGACCAAGTCCAAAAGTCACAAGCAAGTCGGAGATGGGCAGATGCCCAGGAAATGCCAGCTGCGGGTGCAAAGAAGCTTCTACTGGACAGAAGAAGCTGAGGTTTCTGCAGGAACGAAAAGGGCTAGAGACTTCTCCTTCAGTGGACGGATCCCTCTCGCCGTGGAGAGTCGTGCAGAAGTGTTTTCCCGCCGAAAGGACGCCAACAAGCCTTGCTAGACGCAAATCGAGCGTTTGGTATTTTTGGACAATGCTGGGGCCCAGGAGGGACCAGGAGGTCGCAAATTGGACCTGAAGAGAGAGGGGACGTCGAGCAAGACAAAGAGCCCTCACTGAAGCAGGTAGCACCCGGAAAAGTGCCAGAAACAGGCACTACAAGGATGCGTGAAACGGTGCTCGCTGAAGTTGCACAAAGGAGTCCCACGTCGCCGGAGACCAACTTAGAAAGTCGTGCAATGCAGGTTAGAGTGCCGTGGACCCAGGCTTGGCTGTGCACAAAGGATTTCCACCGGAAGTGCACAGGGGCCGGAGTAGCTGCAAAGTCGCGGTTCCCAGCAATGCAGCCCAGCGAGGTGAGGCAAGGACTTACCTCCACCAAACTTGGACTGAAGAGTCACTGGACTGTGGGGGTCACTTGGACAGAGTCGCTGGATTCGAGGGACCTCGCTCGTCGTGCTGAGAGGAGACCCAAGGAACCGGTAATGCAGCTTTTTGGTGCCTGTGGTTGCAGGGGGAAGATTCCGTCGACCCACGGGAGATTTCTTCGGAGCTTCTGGTGCAGAGAGGAGGCAGGCTACCCCCACAGCATGCACAAGCAGGAAAACAGTCGAGAAGGAGGCAGGATCAGCGTTACAGAGTTGCAGTAGTCGTCTTTGCTACTATGTTGCAGGTTTGCAGGCTTCCAGCGCGGTCAGCGGTCGTTTCCTTATCAGAAGGTGAAGAGGGAGATGCAGAGGAACTCGGATGAGCTCTTGCATTCGTTATCTGAAGTTTCCCCAGAGACAGAGACCCTAAATAGCCAGAAAAGAGGGTTTGGCTACTTAGGAGAGAGGATAGGCTACTAACACCTGAAGGAGCCTATCAGCAGGAGTCTCTGACGTCACCTGGTGGCACTGGCCACTCAGAGCAGTCCAGTGTGCCAGCAGCACCTCTGTTTCCAAGATGGCAGAGGTCTGGAGCACACTGGAGGAGCTCTGGACACCTCCCAGGGGAGGTGCAGGTCAGGGGAGTGGTCACTCCCCTTTCCTTTGTCCAGTTTCGCGCCAGAGCAGGGGCTAAGGGGTCCCTGAACCGGTGTAGACTGGCTTATGCAGAATTGGGCACATCTGTGCCCAAGAAAGCATTTCCAGAGGCTGGGGGAGGCTACTCCTCCCCTGCCTTCACACCATTTTCCAAAGGGAGAGGGTGTCACACCCTCTCTCAGAGGAAGTTCTTTGTTCTGCCATCCTGGGCCAGGCCTGGCTGGACCCCAGGAGGGCAGATGCCTGTCTGAGGGGTTGGCAGCAGCAGCAGCTGCAGTGAAACCCCAGGAAGGGCAGTTTGGCAGTACGAGGGTCTGTGCTACAGACCACTGGGATCATGGGATTGTGCCAACTATGCCAGGATGGCATAGAGGGGGCAATTCCATGATCATAGACATGTTACATGGCCATATTCGGAGTTACCATTGTGAAGCTACATATAGGTAGTGACCTATATGTAGTGCACGCGTGTAATGGTGTCCCCGCACTCACAAAGTTCAGGGAATTGGCTCTGAACAATGTGGGGGCACCTTGGCTAGTGCCAGGGTGCCCTCACACTAAGTAACTTTGCACCTAACCTTTACCAGGTAAAGGTTAGACATATAGGTGACTTATAAGTTACTTAAGTGCAGTGAAAAATGGCTGTGAAATAACGTGGACGTTATTTCACTCAGGCTGCAGTGGCAGGCCTGTGTAAGAATTGTCAGAGCTTCCTATGGGTGGCAAAAGAAATGCTGCAGCCCATAGGGATCTCCTGGAACCCCAATACCCTGGGTACCTTAGTACCATATACTAGGGAATTATAAGGGTGTTCCAGTAAGCCAATGTGAATTGGTAAAATTGGTCACTAGCCTGTTAGTGACAATTTAAAAGTAATGAGAGAGCATAACCACTGAGGTTCTGGTTAGCAGAGCCTCAGTGAGACAGTTAGGCACCACACAGGGAACACATACATGCACACCTATGAGCACTGGGGCCCTGTGTGACAGGGTCCCAGTGACACATACATATAGGCCACAACCTTATGAGCACTGGGGTCCTGACTAGCAGGGCCCAGTGACACATAACAAACATACTGAAAACATAGTGTTTTCACTATGAGCACTGGGGCCTAGCCATCAGGATCCCAGTGAGACAGTGAAAACAGTGACAAACATCCTGACATACACTCACAAACAGGCCAAAAGTGGGGGTAACAAGGCTAGAAAGAGGCTACTTTCTCACACAACCCCCCCCAAACGAAGGACAATAAGGCTAACCTTGGCCAGTTGAGAGTTTATTGTCTAAGTGGTGATAAGTAGAGAGTAGCTCTGCAATAGACTGGTTACTCCCTTTATCATCCACTATATGGTTACTTCCCTGAGGGGATGTAAACCACCCTGTTTGAAGTTTTTTTAGCTAAGCAACAATGTGAAGATGTATTTTCAGAGTTTCTATCAGTAAGTTTTAGTTTAGAGCAGTGGGAATTATCCACTGAACCTATTTGTAATGATGGAAATGCCAGACAGGGATGCTGTCTCAGTAAAGCCATAGCTGGGCAAAAACTTTGTCCATTTGGCTGGAAGAGAGAACAGGGATGCTGTTTCTCTTGAGTTGGAGCAGGGCAGGGATGCTGTCCTATGAGCTCCACACTAGGGCAGGGATGCTGTCCTAAGTGTTGTGAGGCAGTGCAGGGTTTCTGCACTAAAGTTTCTCTGGGAGGGTTGGAGGGATGCTCCATGTTAACTAAAATGGTGCTCTTTTTCTCACCAATGTAAGTTATCCCACAGAGAGGTACTTCTACCTCAGGGAGTCCAGCTATGCCAGCTGATGATTCCCTTGGAACAGGTGCCACCCCAGGAGAGGTTTCTCCCACCACAGGAATGGTATCCTGAATGGTAGGGTGGTTAGGGGATACTGTGATACCCTTTTTACCTGTTGATGGAGAGGGATCCTGAGTTTTCAGGCCTTCTCTCCTTTGCTTTTTCATTTCAGTAGAAATGAGAGGGAACAATTCCTCAGGGATGCCCAGCATGGCTGCATGGGCATAAAACTCTACATCAGCCCAACCTGAGGCCTCTAGGTCATTACCTAAGAGACAGTCTACAGGTAAGCTAGGTGATACCACCACCTGCTTAGGGCCAGTAACTCCACCCCAACTAAACTGAATTATAGCTAAGGGAAGAAACTTAGTGGAGTTATGGACATCAATAATCTTATACTGTTGTCCAATGATGTGTTGTTCAGGAGGCACTAGGTTTTCAGTCACCAAAGTGAAACTGGCACCTGTGTCCCTGTAGGCCAAGGCCTCAACACCATTTATTGAAACTGTCTGCCTGTACTTATCCATTGTAAGGGGACAAGCAGCCAGTGTGGCAAGGCCAATGCCACTAGGTGTGACAGGAACTGTCTTGGGACTGATTACATCAGTTTCCACTATGGACCCATAAGTGAACCCAACTACACCCTTTGCTTGACTGTTGCCAGCAGTCCCACCACTAGTACCACTACTGCTAGGGGCACTAGAGCTTGATGTATTAGTGGTGGTAGGCTCAGGGGGTTTACCTGGACAGGACTTATCCCCTGGCCTATGGCCTCTGTTTTTACACACAAAGCACCAAGGCTTTTTAATGTGTGCAGGTTGGGAAGAAGAGGAAGAATTTGTTTTATCCCCACCCTCTGAAGAGTGTTTAAGATTTGAAGTGGGATCTTTGGTTTTACCCTTATCCCCATGCTTATCTTGAGATTTTTCACCATCTTTCTTCTTATTGCCATCTTTGTCACCCCCTGTATGAACTTTTCTGTTCACCCTTGTTCTGACCTATTTGTCTGCCTTCTTTCCCAATTCTTGGGGAGAGGTCAGATCAGAGTCTACCAGGTACTGGTGCAACAAATCAGACACACAATTATTAAGTATATGCTCTCTCAGGATTGTGTTATACAGGCTTTCATAATCAGTAACTTTACTGCCATGTAACCACCCCTCCAAGGCCTTCACTGAATGGTCAATGAAATCAACCCAGTCTTGTGAAGACTCCTTTTTGGTCTCTCTGAACTTTATCCTGTACTGTTCAGTGGTTAAGCCATAACCATCCAGGAGTGCATTCTTAAGAACTGTAAAATTATTGGCATCATTTTCTTTCACAGTAAGGAGTCTATCCCTACCCTTTCCACTAAATGATAGCCATAGGATAGCAGCCCACTGCCTTTGAGGGACATCCTGTACAACACAGGCCCTCTCAAGTGCAGCAAACCACTTGTTAATGTCATCCCCCTCCTTATAAGGGGGAACTATCTTGTGCAGATTCCTGGAATCATGCTCTTTTGCAGGATGACTATGGGGAATACTGCTGCTGCCACCATGGGTATCTAAACCCAACTTCTGTCTTTCCTTCTCTAATTCAAAAGACTGTCTATCCAAATCCAGCTGTTGCTTTTTAAGCTTCAGTCTGGTTTGTTCCACCCTCAACTTATTGAGTTCCCTCTCTAACATTCTGTCATCAGGGTTGGTGGGAGGGACATTCCTAGAAACAGAGCTATGATGGGAATGAACAGAAGGAGACCTGTCCCTTACAGAAGCCACCCTAACAGCTTGGTTAACAGAAACATTACTACCAGTATGGTGAGAATAAATGCTTTTGCTATGATGTGAGACAACACTATTTCTATGGTGTGGCTCATCATCATTACCATCTATGCTAGACTGTCTAGTAATGGGCAGGCTAGGAAGTTTCTTTCCTGAATCTTTTCCTGGGGGAGTCCCTGAATCAGATTGAGAACTATTAGGTACTTTTTCAACAGATGGGGCACCTATGGCCTTATCCTGTTCTCTAAGCATGTTAACTAACAGTTCCAAGGAAGGATTCTTCCCTACACTCAAACCTCTCTCTATACAGAGACTCCTTGCTCTTTTCCAGCTAAGGTTGTCATATGCAAGTTTGGACAGATCAACACTTTGGCCTGTGCCAGACATTTTTTAGAGAGAGTTAAAGTGATAGAAAAAGAGAAAAAAGTTTTCAGAACTTTTTGGAAAGACAGAAAAAAACTTTTTTTAAACTTTTAAGAACTTTTTGAAAGTTTAGAAGTACTTTTCAGCACTTAGAAAAGAGTGAAAAGAGGAAATGCAAAACTTTTCGGCTATGTGTATATACACTGACCTTGTTTTGTATATTTTTCTCTTATGAAAAGTACAATGACAAGAGTGGTAAGTAGTCTCAAGCACTTATCCCACCACTGCACAACCAATGTAGGAGGCTGGACTGGCTTGTAGTGAGTACCAAGGGGTACTTGCACCTTGCACCAGGCCCAGTTATCCCTTATTAGTGTATAGGGTGTCTAGCAGCTTAGGCTGATAGATAATGGTAGCTTAGCAGAGCAGCTTAGGCTGAACTAGGAGACGTGTGAAGCTACTACAGTACCACCTAGTGTCATATGCACAATATCATAAGAAAACACAATACACAGTTATACTAAAAATAAAGGTACTTTATTTTTATGACAATATGCCAAAGTATCTTAGAGTGTACCCTCAGTGAGAGGATAGGAAATATACACAAGATATATATACACAATAGCAAAAATATGCAGTATAGTCTTAGAAAACAGTGCAAACAATGTATAGTTACAATAGGATGCAATGGGGAAACATAGGGATAGGGGCAACACAAACCATATACTCCAAAAGTGGAATGCGAACCACGAATGGACCCCAAACCTATGTGACCTTGTAGAGGGTCGCTGGGACTATTAGAAAATAGTGAGAGTTAGAAAAATAACCCTCCCCAAGACCCTGAAAAGTGAGTGCAAAGTGCACTAAAGTTCCCCTAAGGACAAAGTAGTCGTGTTAGAGGAATAATGCAGGAAAGACACAAACCAGCAATGCAACAACTGTGGATTTCCAATCTAGGGTACCTGTGGAACAAGGGGACCAAGTCCAAAAGTCACAAGCAAGTCGGAGATGGGCAGATGCCCAGGAAATGCCAGCTGCGGGTGCAAAGAAGCTTCTACTGGACAGAAGAAGCTGAGGTTTCTGCAGGAACAAAAAGGGCTAGAGACTTCCCCTTTGGTGGACGGATCCCTCTCGCCGTGGAGAGTCGTGCAGAAGTGTTTTTCCGCCGAAAGGACGCCAACAAGCCTTGCTTGACACAAATCGTGCGTTTGGCGTTTTTGGATGCTGCTGGGGCCCAGGAGGGACCAGAAGGTCACAAATTGGAACTGAAGAGAGAGGGGACGTCGATCAAGACAAAGAGCCCTCACTGAAGCAGGTAGCACCCGGAAAAGTGACAGAAACAGGCACTACGAGGATGCGTGAAATGGTGCTCGCCGAAGTTGCACAAAGGAGTCCCACGTCGCCGGAGACCAACTTAGAAAGTCGTGCAATGCAGGTTAGAGTGCCGTGGACCCAGGCTTGGCTGTGCCCAAAGGATTTCCGCCGGAAGTGCACAGGGGCCGGAGTAGCTGCAAAGTCGCGGTTCCCAGCAATGCAGCCCAGCGAGGTGAGGCAAGGACTTACCTCCACCAAACTTGGACTGAAGAGTCACTGGACTGTGGGGGTCACTTGGACAGAGTCGCTGGATTCGAGGGACCTCGCTCGTCGTGCTGAGAGGAGACCCAAGGGACCGGTAATGCAGCTTTTTGGTGCCTGCGGTTGCAGGGGGAAGATTCCATCGACCCACGGGAGATTTCTTCGGAGCTTCTGGTGCAGAGAGGAGGCAGGCTACCCCCACAGCATGCACAAGCAGGAAAACAGTCGAGAAGGCGGCAGGATCAGCGTTACAGAGTTGCAGTAGTCGTCTTTTCTACTATGTTGCAGGTTTGCAGGCTTCCAGCGCGGTCAGCGGTCGTTTCCTTATCAGAAGGTGAAGAGGGAGATGCAGAGGAACTCGGATGAGCTCTTGCATTCGTTATCTGAAGTTTCCCCAGAGACAGAGACCCTAAATAGCCAGAAAAGAGGGTTTGGCTACTTAGGAGAGAGGATAGGCTACTAACACCTGAAGGAGCCTATCAGCAGGAGTCTCTGACGTCACCTGGTGGCACTGGCCACTCAGAGCAGTCCAGTGTGCCAGCAGCACCTCTGTTTCCAAGATGGCAGAGGTCTGGAGCACACTGGAGGAGCTCTGGACACCTCCCAGGGGAGGTGCAGGTCAGGGGAGTGGTCACTCCCCTTTCCTTTGTCCAGTTTCGCGCCAGAGCAGGGGCTAAGGGGTCCCTGAACCGGTGTAGACTGGCTTATGCAGAATTGGGCACATCTGTGCCCAAGAAAGCATTTCCAGAGGCTGGGGGAGGCTACTCCTCCCCTGCCTTCACACCATTTTCCAAAGGGAAAGGGTGTCACACCCTCTCTCAGAGGAAGTTCTTTGTTCTGCCATCCTGGGCCAGGCCTGGCTGGACCCCAGGAGGGCAGATGCCTGTCTGAGGGGTTGGCAGCAGCAGCAGCTGCAGTGAAACCCCAGGAAGGGCAGTTTGGCAGTACCAGGGTCTGTGCTACAGACCACTGGGATCATGGGATTGTGCCAACTATGCCAGGATGGCATAGAGGGGGCAATTCCATGATCATAGACATGTTACATGGCCATATTCGGAGTTACCATTGTGAAGCTACATATAGGTAGTGACCTATATGTAGTGCACGCGTGTAATGGTGTCCCACACTCACAAAGTTCAGGTAAAGGTTAGACATATAGGTGACTTATAAGTTACTTAAGTGCAGTGAAAAATGGCTGTGAAATAACGTGGACGTTATTTCACTCAGGCTGCAGTGGCAAGCCTGTGTAAGAATTGTCAGAGCTCCCTATGGGTGGCAAAAGAAATGCTGCAGCCCATAGGGATCTCCTGGAACCCCAATACCCTGGGTACCTTAGTACCGTGTACTAGGGAATTATAAGGGTGTTCCAGTAAGCCAATGTGAATTGGTAAAATTGGTCACTAGCCTGTTAGGGACAATTTAAAAGTAATGAGAGAGCATAACCACTGAGGTTCTGGTTAGCAGAGCCTCAGTGAGACAGTTAGGCACCACACAGGGAACACATACATGCACACCTATGAGCACTGGGGCCCTGTGTGACAGGGTCCCAGTGACACATACATATAGGCCACAACCTTATGAGCACTGGGGTCCTGACTAGCAGGGTCCCAGTGACACATAACAAACATACTGAAAACATAGTGTTTTCACTATGAGCACTGGGGCCTAGCCATCAGGATCCCAGTGAGACAGTGAAAACAGTGACAAACATCCTGACATACACTCACAAACAGGCCAAAAGTGGGGGTAACAAGGCTAGAAAGAGGCTACTTTCTCACAGCCACACACAGCCCAGGCTTTGAAGGGCAATCGGGGCAGTACATCCGGCTCTCCCTCCGGATACCTCTTCGGGCACATACTCTACATTTCTTTGTGGGCAAGTCTTTTTTGGGAATGGGAGGAATGTGGTCTGGAAAGTGGTGATCTTTCAATCTAGCCACATCCTCCACCAATGCTACTCTAGGAACTCTTGCCTGTTCCACCACAATAAGGCTCTCTATCACTGACTCCTGAAATTTAACAAATTTCATCCTTGACTCAGGTGAACAATCCTTAAACACAATAAAAGCATTAGAAGTTGACAAATGAAATAAATGTAGGGTCAACTTTTTCTACCACACGTAAGACTTACGAAAAGCAGTGTAAGGTTCCAACCTCTGATCTACTCTCTCAACACTACCCATGTGCCTATTGTAGTCCAAAATGCATGCAGGTTTGCGCACTTCGGCAACCTGACCCCAAACAGTCACAGGGGAAGTACTCTCATCATGGTTGGTAGATAGCATGTACACATCCCTCCTGTCTGAAACTTTCAGAGCTAGCAGCTCATTATTCCGCAAGGCACTGCGCTGTGCCCTCTCAAGTTTTTTACAGACAAGCTCCCTTGGATAGCCTTTCCGGTTAGAACGGAATGTGCCACAAGCAACAGTGTCCACTCTAAACAACTCCTTGAACAACTGTACTCCAGTGTAGAAATTATCTACGTACAAATGGTGACCTTTGTTAAACAGTCGTCTACTAAGTTCCCACACAATTTTCTTGCTAACTCCAAAAGTGGGCGGACAACCAGGGGGGTCAATACTGGAATCCCTACCAGTGTAGACCCGGAAATTCTACACGTATCCTGTACTACTTTCTGACAGCATATACAATTTAATTCCATACCGTGCCCTCTTACTAGGAATGTACTGCTTAAAAACTAAATGCCCCTTGAACAGGACCAAAGACTCGTCCACACTGATCTCTTTGCCTGGAACATAGACCTCTGAAAACCGATCTACAAAATGATCAAGGACAGGCCTAATCTTAAAAAGACGGTCACAATCAGGGTGATCTTGTGGCAAGGCTAAAGCATTGTCTACAAAATGCAGCATACGAAGAGGAAGCAAATAGCGATTATGAGTCATAGTTGCAGGAAATATAGCCGTTGCCATCAAGGGACTAGTAGACCAATAAGAAGCCAGTGACGGCTTCCTTATCAACCCCATAAAAAAAGTCAGACCTAAAAACGTTTTCATTTCTTCCAGATATGTGGGAACCTACAGAGTAGCTCTAGACTGAGGCCTATGTCTGGCAGTGTTGTCCCTCAAATATTGCTCTGCAAACAAATTAGTCTGCTCAACAATCTCTTCCAAAAATACATCGTCCATAAACAAGTGAAAGAAATTGACAGGCAAAAAAATGTCTGTATTGACTCTACACCCTGGGAGACCAGTAAATGCAGGTAACTGTGGCTGCTCCATGTTTGGGGCAATCCAGGTGTCAGGTCTTCTAATGGGAAACCCTTCAGCCCCAGGCTGCTGTACTCTTGGCACATCAATGTCCTCCTATAAAACAGGCCCTTCATCTGCACTGAGAGTGGCTTCCTCATCAGAAGAGTCCTCTCTGACAAAAAACTCACTGCCAGAATCTCACACTTCCTCCTCTGCCTCAGATGCAGAGTCCATCTCATAATCATGGTCAGAAGATGACTCAAAAAGCATACCAACCACCTGCTGAGCGGTCATCCTGCGGCTTGCCATGATCCTTTCTAACAACAACTGGATTGCCAACAACACCGAGCACTAAAATAAGTAATAAACAAAGTGTAGCTTTATCACAAAGAGTTAAGTACTAAAAAACTATAACACTCACTTGCCTGAAAAAGCTACTGACCAGCAACTACTCTGCACAGATACAGCAATCACCAATGATATCCCACTAAAAAGAAAAGAGAAAAAAGCAAATTAGACATATGACAACACAAATATCATTGTGCTCACATCTAAGGACAATTTCACATGCAATCCTGCATTTAGTACACCACCTACAAACATGTCATTCATGCATGTCAACAATACTCCTTTGGAGTAAATTGCTTTTACTTACCTAAAACATGCAACTATGCAAACCGCAGGACAACTACTGCCAAACCCACAAGGATCCACAGCAAAGGAAGTAAAAGCTTTGAACTAGAACAAAAAAGAAGAAATAAACTGTTATAATCACAAATACTTCGCCAGTTGACATACACCCCACCACCAAGCACTTAGAAATTGTCCCTGGTGCCTAAGTGGCTTCTGCCCCCCTTGGGGGCAGATGTGCCTAAAAGAAATAGGCCGATCTGCCCCCAAGGGGAGCAGAAATGGCCATTAGTAATGTGCCCCCTTTTGGGGGGGGCGACCCTTGCCAAAGGGGCCGCCCCTCCCCACAAAACACACACACACACACTAGATCCCTGGTGCCTAAGTGGATTCTGCCCGCCTTGGGGGCAGATGGGCCTAAAAAAAATAGGCTGATCTGCACCCAAGGGGGGCAGAAATGGCCAACAGCTCTGGACCCTGTTTGGGGGGGGCGGCCCTTGCCAAAGGGGGCGAAAGGGGGTGCACCCAGCACAAAAAAACTAAGGGGAACAAAAAAATGAATTCCCTCACGTCTTGGTGGCTTTTGCCCCCTTGGGGGCAGATAGGCCTAAAAATAAAATAGGCTGATGTGCCCCCAGGGGGGGCAGAAATGGCCATCAGTAACGTGCCCCCTTTGGGGGGGCGACCCTTGCCAAAGGTGCCGCCCCCCTCAAACACAAAACACACCGGATCCCTGGTGCCTAAGTGAATTCTGTCCCCCTTGTGGGCAGATGGGCCTGAAAAAACATAGGCCGATCTGCCTCAAAGGAGGGCAGAAATGGCCAACAGGTTTGTGCCCCCTTTAGGGGGTGGCCCTTGCCAAAGCGGGTGAAAGGGGGCACCCTAAGCACAAAAAAAGGGGGCTGAACGAAAAAAAAAAGCCCTGGCATATTGGTGGTTTCTGCCCTCCTTGGGGGCAGATGGGCCTAAAAGAAATAGGCCCATCTGCCCCCAAGGGGGGCAGAAATGGCCAACACCAATTCCCCCTCTTTGGGGGGCGACCCTTGCCCAAGGGGTGCCCCCAAGACACAAAAAACAGACACACAACACACAATCCCTGGGCCCTAGTGGGTTTCGACCCCCCCGGGGGCGAGATCGGCCAAAAACATGGCCGATCTAGCCCCGGGGGTCCCGAACCTTTATAAAAAAATATTTCCCCCTGGGCAGCGACCCTTGCCTAAGGGGTCGCTGCCCTAAAACTTTGTAATAGACAGATTCCCTGGTGTCTAATGGGTTTCGACCCCCTCACCCCCAGGGGCAGATCGACTGAAAAAATGGCCGATCTGCCCCTAGGGGGGCCGAAACAGGATTTATTATTGCCCCCAAGGGGAGCGACTCTTGCCCAAAGGGTCGATCCCCAAAATAAATGCCAGTGTAAATACCTGGCTAGTGGGGATTCCTGCGTCACGATCGCAGGCCCTGCCCGCGATCATGAAACAGGAATCCATTGAAAACACAACACACAATCCCTGGGCCCTAGTGGGTTTCGACCCCCCCGGGGGCGAGATCGGCCAAAAACATGGCCGATCTAGCCCCGGGGGTCCCGAAACATATAAAAAAATAGTTCCCCCTGGGCAGCGACCCTTGCCTAAGGGGTCGCTGCCCTAAAACTTTGTAATAGACAGATTCCCTGGTGTCTAATGGGTTTCGACCCCCCCACCCCCGGGGGCAGATCGACTGAAAAATGGCCGATCTGCCCCCAGGGGGGGACGAAGCAGGATTTATTATTGCCCCCAAGGGGAGCGACTCTTGCCCAAGGGGTCGCTCCCCAAAATAAATGCCAGTGTAAATACCTGGCTAGTGGGAATTCATGTGTCACGATCGCAGGCCCTGCCCGCGATCATGAAACAGGAATCCATTGAAAACAGGCACAGGGGGAAAGGAAAAACTCTTTCCTTTCCCCCTGTGTCTGTTTTCCCCCCAAAACCCCCAGAAGGAGAAGGACTTACCAAAAATGCATCCTTTCTCTAGAAGCACTGGAAGCAAATGGTTTCCAGCGCGTCCTCAGCAGCTTCTGATGACGTTGGCGCGCTGTGTACGCGCTGACATCATCATATTGCCGAGGGGGTGGTCAGGGATGGAAGGGGAAGCGATTGCCCTTCTCTCCCCGACTGGGGGGTGTGGGCCGGGTGCAGGACGAGCTGGTCTTGTGTGCCTGGGACGAGACCAGCTTGCCCAAGGCACCCGTGGGCTTAATGCTTGCTCTGAGCAGGTGTTAAAAATGCTGAAAAAAATGCCACGAAGAAATCTTTTGGATTTCTTTGCACCATTTTTTTGGCCCGCTTACAAGGGAACGCCCCCCCCCCCCCTTGCATACATGATGTGGCACAATGGGTTACACAGTGGCTCAATGCATGCATTGCACCACTTTGTAAATATGGAACAGCAAATTTACCAAAATATCATCACATTAGCACAAAAAGATGACGCTAATGTGGCGATAGATATGGCACAAGAGGCTCTTAAATCTGCCACATGGAGTCTGTGCTCTTTCTCCAACCCGACTGTTAAATACAGCTGGGTTGGAGGAACCTAACTGCGCATGTCCTTTTGGCCAGCCTACAATGGCCAACCAACAAATATGCACAGTTATGGGCACACTCCACTCCCTCCTCCCCCCTTCCCATGGCCCAGGCCCAGCCCTCTCTGCACTTGCAGAACTACACTGTTTTATTTTTCTGCTGCTGGCTCTGAGTCAGCGGGGCACGCTCCTCCGCCATTGCGCAGGAGCCGCGGCTGGTTCTATGACTGTTCGACTAGAAAGGAACTCAGGGGCTTTCCTATGGAACAGTTGTATGCTCCATTTCACAACAGAAACAGCAAACTGGATGTTTCCTTCTGTGGGAACGTACGTGGTGGCAGACCTGCTGTCTGAGGCGCCTGTTTCTGTATAGTGCTTGATAAGACAGAATTCATAGCAGCCACATGTCAGCAGGAAATTGCATATTTCGTTCCCTGTATGGTTTCAGTCTGGAGTCGTGTTAAGTACTGGCAGAGCAGATGCTGTGTGGAGCTGTCTGAGGCGACTGCTTCTGTGCAGCCAGGGCCTGGGCTGGAAGCAGGGGCGTGAAGCAGCGTGCTACTCCTGACGTCGGCAGAACCTACATAGGACATGCTTTTATGGAGCAGGGAACGAAATAGCATCAGCTCTGTCCATACTGGTCCTGATGCAAGACGACGAGGATGCGTCATCACGCAGCGACCAGCAGGGCCCAGTGAACTACCGCTCGCGGGGCACGCAATGCCAGGATGCCACTCAAGCCGAGGTCGCCTCCGGTGCCAAAGGCGCATCTGGAGTTTATAAGAGCCGGCTTGGCAGCACCAGGCAATTTGTGAATGTGTGAGAGCAGACAGCTTGGAGTCGTGCTACGTGCACCTCTGATGCAGCAGAAATATGTATATGTGTGCTGAAGACGAGTGCCAAGCTTCAGAAAGGTGGCAGAGGTTCAAAACAGCACTCGCGCGATGGAGCCTGAGTCGAAAGCAGCCAAAGTGTCCATCGATACTCGTCTACGCTTGTTTGAAGTCGGTGCGTTCAAAAGAGCCTCTTGCCAGCTGTTTCCCAGAATTACAGTAAATATGGAAACGGTCGGGAACCCCTGGCTTCCAAAATGGAACATTCTGCCCTAGACAGTCTTTCATCAGCAGGGGGGCAACCGAGGGCCTGGTGCCTGTGGAGGAAGCCGGTGGGGGGCCGGGGGCGTTCATCCCACCTTACTTCTTGGAAGCTTGGGTTTACGCCCACCCGGAGAACTGTGGCATCCGTGTGGACACCCTACTGGGTCTTGTTAGCTCCTTTCCACTCCCATCAAGTACCTGACACTATGTGAGTCGATATATCAGCCCGGAGACAGCCATCTCCCTGCACCTGCAGCAGATTTCACGCCAGGCCTGGTTCCAGGAATTCATATCTGGATGGGCCAAGGGTGCATTTGGGTGGGCCAGGGTGTGCCCAGATTTCAACAATTCTGGAGGTAGCCTACAACCTGGGCTGTGGTGCCACAGCACCTGCTGCATCATTGGCAGGTAAACCCTGGTCCCCTCTGCCCCAACACACGCCTCCCCACTGCAGCCTGCCTCAGACATGAGCTAAGCGCGCTGCTGGGCTGTTTTCTTTTTACGGGCATGCACAGAGTTTTGTCTCAGACAGTAGAAAAATAGGAAAAATCATCTAAAGGTGGTATTTTTCTACCTATCAGCACACAAGTAAAACAGCTATTATTAAAACAATGCGCTATAAAATGTATTGTAGAGATTTCTCGTTGACCCATGGCTGATAAATAAAGTAAACAAATGGGAAAAAATATCACATTTGCTAACATGGAGGAAACAGTTAACGGGTGCTTTCTCTGTGGCCTCTTTTGCTGTTACCGGGAGGGCCAAAGGTCATGTTTGGGTGGGCCTGGCCCACCCGCTAGGACTGGGCCTGTTACATGCTAAGGAAAATCCCGCAATTATATTCTCCTTACTTAATATTTAATGTGCAAAATGCTGAGTTTATCTTGCATGAAAGCACCTGACTCATACAATTCTTGAAAAGTCTGTAAGATTTTCCTGATATTCTTGCGTACATTACCACACAAATCCTTAATTGTATTAATCCTAGTACTAAAAAGCCACGGCTCTCTGGGATTACAAGGGGGGGCGGCGCACAGGGGAATATATATTGTATAAAAATATAAAGAAAAAATAAACTTACCTGAGTGCCACGCCCCTGCTCCTTCGTGTCCACAGCAAGCAGGGACAGGCTCCCAGCCTGCCCTGCGGCCAATCCTGACACTGCTCAGAGCAGCGTTAGGATTAGTTGGGAGCGCCCAGCCAAGGCGCTCACAGGCAGACTGGGAGCCTGCGCCTGCTGTCTCCAGCCAAGCAACACAGTGCTGGGCTGGAGAGAGTTCAGTGCACATGTGTGTTTGGTGGGTCTGACACGCCCGCCTAAACACACATGCGCGCTGAGGGCAGTCTACAGTGCACTCCCCTCTTCCCAGTTATCCCCAATGCCCCACCCTTTAACAATGAAAGGATAATAAACTCAGTTTATTATCCTTTCATTGTTAAAGGTTTGCAGCAGCTGCTACTGGTGGGGCGGTTGACGCTCCTCCGTCATAGCGGAGGAGCCACCACTTGTAATACTTCTATAAGCCTTGAGTTTATATGCTAATACACAATGTCACTGACTCCCCATACTCCATTGCAGTGGTGGCTGGTGAATTTTAAAGGTGGTGGGGCGTAAGACCAACCCTGCAAGCTGCACCCAATCTTAGGTGGATCAAACTAGCAATAAGTGAAATTTATCACACACTTTAAATTCTGTACCCAGGCGTATTGGTTTTCAAGTGTGTTAATTAGTCCCTCCTCTAGGCACTCCTAATCAGAGCATAAGGTAGCCTCACTAGTATATACACTTGTGACAGGCAGGTGGATACAGCACACTAAGCAACACTTCATTTTATATTCAGCCCTTGTGCTCAGGCCCTAATTTGTTTGAAATCTGAGTGAGTGTGCTCGGGAACTTCATAGGCTGTTTTTTTGAACAACTTTTCTTTATTTATTATTTTGAAAATAAGTGTGACCCTGGATAATATGGTTGATTGAAATGTTCGCACAATTACAACAGTCTCATCAAAACATTTACCACAAAACCGTGAATTAAGCATGTTGCGTCTATAAATAAATCTTCCCTGGGAGGGTGAGCAGTTGGACTGGGACTGCGCGTCTTTCACATTAACACTTGTCGACACGCTCGCCTCACCCATACCACTGAGGGAAAAAGGACTGCCATTCTGTCGCTCCAATACTGTGTGCAAGTACTGGAAGAGCAACTAGTCTGCTCCCCTTTCTGATAGCAACAGGCATTGTGAGGCATCCCCATGGCTTTCAGCTCTAACTATAGCGCTCTCAATTGTGCCCTGCAGTATGCATAAAAAACTTGTGTGTCGGATGCAAGTCAAAGCCAGAGAAACAAATCTGATGAAATCAAAAACTTGGACTATACAGGGACATATATACACCATAGCACATGAAGTGTAAAGTGTGATATGAAACAGAATGCATAAGTATTCTTTCCAGAGAAAATAAACTCTGGGCTCAACACCCCTAATCCATCTCTCTCATTGGTAACAAACTCACAACACATCATCCTCCAGATGACAGTCCTAGTCTAATTGTTCAGCACAATGGACATTTAAAAAAAGCTTTTTATACATTGAGGCACATAACAGCAGGCGCCATAAGAAGGTATGAGATTGTCAGAAAGGAAGCGATTGCAGTTGGAGAAGGGTGAGCAACTGAAAGCTGGAGCTAGGTGCGAGCCAGGGGGCTGGCTTTGGCTCAGTTAGAAGTCATTTTAGAACTTCCAACCTAAAACCAGATGAGCTCTCACAGGAGGTGATTGAACCTAATGGCTACAGTTGTTGACCATATAACATGGGAACCCAGGTTCAAATCCTGGCCTCACTTTAGCATTATAGCATTATGTGAATCATAACAAGTCTCCGTGCCAGAAAAACATCATGCAACATAGCCTGCATCTGTTACAAAGCACTCTTATGGCCTTAAGGAAGGTCTGTGCTGCTATTTAACATTGCCAACAATAAAAAGTCTGCTTGTCACCCCACGCTCCAATCACATCCTTTAAAAGTTGAGGAAAAGCATTAATCTTAAATGTCAGAGAGAGATGCACTCTAGTGGGTGTACCGCACAGAATTAAACTGGAAAATCTGGGATCAATCCTGGTTACCCTGCTAGATCAAAGTGTATGATCCTAAGCAAACACATTCTTTCACCGAGCCCGTGTTCAATATCACATAGTAGAGCACTTTGAAATACTTGTGTTCACGATGTGCACTCCTAGTTCGCTAACAGCTTGATCACCTGGGCCAGGGTGGAATATTTCTCCCTTCACATCTAAAATCTCTCACGTTTAAATAACATTTCTCAGTAGAGCTATAATCTGATATACTAGGGTGAAAAGCTTTCAGTTTTAACGAAACACACGTTTTGAGTTTTGAAGGCATCTTATCAGCCTCATTAAAACATTGACCACCGATCAGCGCATTAAGCATGTTGCTAGACTAGAGTTCATTGTTAGTTGGCATGTTTATTGCATGATATACATGCCAAATATTGCCAAAGCTCAGCTTGTGCGCTGACTGTAAGCGCCAAAGAAGTACCTTCGCTTTCCCTGTTGATTTTTAGGCTTGCCCACATCTAATTGGATCCCTTGGAGTGGCAAGGCAGAAGAGAGGTCGTGAAGAGAAGGAATTAAAACAAAAAAATGATAACCATTTCCTTACCTAGAGAAAGACACACAGAAGTTGCACCGGCCCTGAGAGAGCCACCAGGAGCTGCTGAACAAGAGTAATTGGACATTGCCAAACCACCCTGCCTAAGGGCCGAAAGAATTCACCTTATCTTTAGCACCTCTCTTGACAGTCCTGCGCGATGTCTGGTGAGGCGTGAACAGTGACACTTCATGGGGATAGTCTGCAGAAAGAAGATGTGACATGATAGAGAGCCACACGCGCCTCAGCATCAGAGTGACTGCACTGTGCTGACATTAGTGAGGCAATCTCACAGACAGTACTTTATGAAATAACCCAATATGGCAGCATCCACAGCATGCATGGTTCTATAAAACTGAAAAGTGCGCACTGTGTCTCTTTACTGCATGTGACCTGGTGTCTCTGATGACGCCTATCACGTGCATCTCCTCCAGTCCTGTAATCTCATTCCCAACTCATCACGGAGTGGGGTGGGATCAGTCAGGTTTGCTGATCCTCCCATGCTGGGATGAGTTAGAAAAGGTGGAACCCTCGCTGATTGACACACTGTTTTGGGAAGCACAGGCTGCAGTCTGAAGCGCCCAAGTACAATCAGTCACAGAGGGTGGTGTTCGTCAGTGGGAAGGAGTGGCCCTATGCTCCTTCAGGTCACAGAATCAAGGGCTTAATTCAAGCAAGCCCTGAAAAACCTGCGACATTGCACGTGCACAGTAAGTGCATGTGCCTGTCAGTGCTGTGAGTGCCTGACCCTCGCACAAAGAGAGTGTCAGAAGCTATGCTGAGCAATCAACACTTACTGCAGGTAGCATTTATGAATAATTTAAAAAACTGAAAGAGGCAAGAAATATAGGGGGCGTAGCCCCAATGCCCTTTAAAAGAAACCGCCACTTCTCCATTGACAAAAATAGCAGAAGCGGCTTTTTCCCTCACATTGCAGTTCATTTTAAACCTTACTTCTCGAAGCAAGAAGTGATTTGGGTTTTATGTAATCCCTTAACAAAGCACTGGTCATTAAGCCATTAACATATCAAATTTAGCAAATAGTGCCTATAAACTCTGAAAGCATTTGAGGTCATATTGCACTACCATTTTCTGGTTTAATGTGTGTATCTTACCATAAGTGTTTCTTTTCCTGCAAATAAAATTTGCATTCTTCTTTAGGGATAAACCTCTGGCTGGTCACTGAGGGCCAGATTTACAAACAGTTTGCGTTGTGTTTGCATCTAAAAAGTGACACAAACCAACATCGTTTTTTTTGTTATTTACTTTCCAGCGCAAACCATAATTTGCGCTGCAACGTTTCTTGAAAGTAATGCAAAGCAGCGCAAAGCACTGCTTTGCTTTACTTAGCATCAGGGCGGTGTTACATGGGTGGTACGTAGGCATTACCATGTAACCACTAATGCTTCTTGTCTCAAAATCCTACCTACCAAAAATTTGAGAAAGGGTTTTGCGTCAAAAAATGAGGCTACTTGAAAGCAAGCATTAAAATGACAAATATTTTAATTTCTCCTTTCTTTTCCAACTTTGCATTTGTGCTGAACAGAAGGAAAAAGTTCTGAAAGTTGTCTAGACTTAGTAATTTGTACAGGAAGAGTATTCTTCCAGAACAAAACCCATGTTATGGCGCAAAGGAGAGTGCGTGGTGCTTGGCAGCGAAATTCTGCACCAACATTATAGAGAGGGGAGGAGAGTGCCATATCTCTGTACTGACAATACAGGGCAGCTTTTTTGGCTGCAGCACTGCATGAGAATTTAGTAAATCTGACCCTGAGTTTATGTGCATCAATTTCTAACCCAGATCTCCTGCAAGTGTGTCACTCACTTGTTGTTTTTCCTACACAAGTATAGCCAAGTGCCAAAAGGGAGTAATTGAGTTATCTACTTGTTTTGGGTTACAATGTGCTGTATTTTAATTGTACACTGATTATGATCTTGACACATTATCTCGAAGCTGCACCCTTGAGCCCTCTCGCAAGCCCTCCGCAGGCTATTTGTCCAGCCCTTTCTCGATGGGATGTCTGTATAGCCACATCCTAGTTGTGATGTATCCTTCTTCAGTACAGCACAAGTGCAATCGCTCAATACTAGGATGAGAATCAAAGCCAGATGTGCAAGGGAAAGCTTACACCACCTTCACCTTGGAGTTCCTCAAAGGGACTCAACAATATTGTGTTTAGATCATCTCAGCTGCACCTTCAGTTTCTTGGGCCTCTTTCAGCACTAGGATGTTATATTCAGCACTTCTGTGCGTACTACTCTGTCTGTGGAATATCTGTGAGTTGGCAGTGCTAGGCGGGTGACTGGGGAGGTGCCTGCCCCCATACAATCAATCAATCAATCAATCAAAGGCATTTGTATAGCGCACTGCTCACCCGGAGGGTCTCAAGGCGCTGGGGGGGGGGGGAAACGCTACTGCTCGAACAGCCAGGTCTTGAGTTGCTTCCTGAAGGCGAGATGGTCTTGCGTTGTCCGGAGGTGGATGGGGAGGGAGTTCCATGTCTTGGCTGCCAGGTAGGAGAAGGATCTTCCTCCGGCGGTGGCTCTGCGGATGCGGGGGACGGTGGCGAGAGCGAGGCTGGCGGAGCGGAGCTGGCGGGTGGGCTTGTGGAAGGTCAGGCGGCTGTTGAGGAACTTGGGGCCCAGGTCGTGGAGGGCCTTGTGTGCGTGGGTGAGGAGTCGGAACGTGATTCTTTTGTTGACGGGGAGCCAGTGCAGGTCTCTCAGGTGTTCGGAGATGTGGCTGTGTCGGGGGATGTCCAGGATGAGTCGTGCTGAGGCGTTCTGGATCCGTTGGAGTTTCTTCTGGAGTTTGGCGGCGGTGCCGGCGTAGAGGGCGTTCCCGTAGTCCAGCCGACTGGTGACGAGGGCCTGGGTGACCGTCTTCCTGGTCTCGGTGGGGATCCACCGGAAGATCTTTCGAAGCATGCGCAGGGTGTTGAAGCATGAAGATGAGACGGCGTTGACTTGTCTGGTCATCGAGAGGGAGGAGTCCAGGATGAAGCCTAGGTTGCGAGCGTGGTCCGTTGGCTTGGGGGTGGCTCCCAGGGCGGGGGGCCACCAGGAGTCGTCCCAGGCGGATGGTGATGATCCCAGGATGAGGACCTTCGTCTTGTCTGAGTTCAGTTTCAGGCGGCTGTTCTTCATCCATTCGGCGACGTCTTTCATCCCTTCGTGTAGGCTGGCTCTGGCGGCGTCCGGGTCGCTGGTGAGGGAGAGGATCAGCTGGGTGTCGTCGGCGTAGGTGATGATCTTGAGGTTGTGTTGACGTGCGATGGTTGCGAGGGGGCTCATATAGACGTTGAAGAGGGTGGGGCTGAGCGATGACCCTTGTGGAACTCCGCAGATGACTTCGGTGGCCGCTGACCGGAACGGGGGGAGGCGGACTCTCTGGGTTCTTCCGTCGAGGAATGAGGCGATCCACTCCAGGGCCTTCCCCTGGATGCCGGTGTTGTTCAGGCGCTGTACCAGGGTGCGGTGGCAGACAGTGTCGAACGCTGCGGAGAGGTCCAGGAGGATGAGGGCCGCAGTTTCCCCATTGTCCATTAGGGATCTGATGTCGCCTGGGGCTGCGATGAGGGCGGTCTCCGTGCTGTGGTTGGCTCGGAAGCCGGATTGCGAGTGGTCGAGGGATCCGTTGGTCTCGAGGAAGGCAGCTAGCTGTCTGTTGACGGTCTTCTCGATGACTTTGGCAGGAAACGGGAGGAGCGAGATGGGGCGGTAGTTCTTGAGGTCGGAGGGGTCTGCAGTTGGTTTCTTCAGCAGGGCACTGATCTCGTCGTGTTTCCAGCACTCCGGGAAGGTGGCGGTGTTGAAGGAGGCGTTGACGATGTCACGGAGGTGGGGTGCGATGATGTGGTCAGCCGTGTTGAAGATGTGGTGTGGGCAGGGGTCCGTAGGGGATCCGGAGTGGATGGTGTTCATTGTGCGTGTTGTGTCTTCGGTGCTGACTGGGGTCCAGGTGCGGAGGGTGGCGGTGGGGGGCATCGGTTCGGTGGTGGGGTTTGTGATTGGTGGGCCGAAGCTGTTGTGAATGTTGGCGATCTTGTTGTGGAAGAAGGCTGCGAGGGAGTCGCAGAGGTCTTGCGAGGGAGTGATGTCATTGTTTCCGGCGTCGGGGTTGGAGAGCTCTTTGACGATGCTGAAGAGTTCCTTGCTGTTGTGGGTGTTGTTGTCCAGTCGTTCCTTGAAGGCTGTCTTCTTTGTGGCGCGGATCAGTTGGTGGTGTTTGCGGGTGGCGTGTTTGAGGGCCGTCATGTTGTCTGTGGTCTGGTTGGTGCGCCAGGTGTTCTCCAGGGAGCGGCAGTTCTTCTTGGAGGTGATGAGCTCGTCGGTGAACCAGGAGGCTTTCTTGCTGCTGCGTCTGCTGGGGGGGTTCTTCTTCAGTGGTGCGAGGGCGTCTGCGCAGTTGGTGATCCACTGTGTGAGGTTGTTGGCGGCTTCGTTGGGGTCCGTTGAGCTGGTGGGGGGGTTCTGGCTGAGGAAGGTGGTGAGCTGGTCGCCGGTGATCTTGTTCCAGCTCCTGCGGGGGGTTTGTTGAGGGTGGTGGTGGGTCGTCGTTTTACTGAAGCTGAAGTGGACGCAGCTGTGGTCAGTCCACTGGAGATTGGTGGAGTGGCTGAAGGTGACATATTTGCTGGATGAGAAGACTGGGTCAAGCGTGTGGCCGGCGTGGTGTGTAGGGGTGGTTACCAGTTGCTTGAGTCCGAGGTTGGCCAGGTTGTCCAGTACAGCAGTGGTGTTGCGGTCCTTGTCGTCCTCCAGGTGGAAGTTGAGGTCCCCCAGGAGGATGTAGTCGGTGGAATTGATGGCGTGGGGGCTGACGAAGTCTGTGATGTCTTCGCTGAACTGTGTGCGTGGTCCCGGTGGTCTGTAGATGAGGGTGCCTCTGAGCGTGGTCTTGGGGTTGGTGTGTATCTGGAAGTGGAGGTGTTCGGCGGAGGTGAAGGTGTCATCAGAGTTGGTCGTGATGCGGATGGTGTTCTTGTGGATGATGGCGATGCCTCCTCCTGTCTGGTTGACGCGGTCCCTCCTGGTGATTTTGTAGCCTTCTGGGACGGCGATGGCGACGTCGGGTGCTGAGGAGGCGTTCATCCAGGTTTCTGTCAGGAAGGCGATGTCTGGTGCTGTCGAGTCGAGGAGGTTCCAGAGTTCGACGGCATGCCTGTGAACGGAGCGGGTGTTGAGCAGGATGCACATCAGGTGTTTGTTGCTGGGGCTCGGTTTAGTAGGTGCAGTGTTGGGTCGTAGGCTGGTGAAGCGGCAGGTCAGGCAGGTGAAGGGTCCGTGGGTGCGTCTCGGGGTGGCTCGGTAGCAGGCGGTGTATCGGCCGGCGTTGAGTGCGTGGAGGGTTCTGGCATCGTAGCTGTGCAGGGTGTGCTGGCGAGGGCGAGGACCAGGGGGTCTGGCGCTGGGCGCGGTCCAGGCGCGGACGGGCGCAGACGGGCTTACCTTTGGCGCACCTTCGGCGCTCAGTCGGAGCTCCCGCTGCGCGCGTCCGCTGCGCGGTCGCTCTGGGGGCGTCATAAGTAAGGAGCCGGGAGGGAGGAGCAGCTGGGTGGCGGGAGCGGTCCGGCGAATGGAATCACAGGGGGGCGGGGCCGCAGGGAGGCAGCGGCGGGAAATCCCAGGAGCAGCGAGCGAGCGAAGGAATCTGCAGGCAGGAGGCGGCAAAGGCAGGCAGGAGCGGCAGCAGTGAGTGGGGCGACCAAGCCCTGTGGAGGGCTGAGCGGTCACACTCTGTGGTCCCCTACGGTCCCCTTAAGTAAGGAGCCGGGAGGGAGGAGCAGCTGGGTGGCGGGAGCGGTCCGCGAATGGAATCACAGGGGGGCGGGGCCGCAGGGAGGCAGCGGCGGGAAATCCCAGGAGCAGCGAGCGAGCGAAGGAATCTGCAGGCAGGAGGCGGCAAAGGCAGGCAGGAGCGGCAGCAGTGAGTGGGGCGACCAAGCCCTGTGGAGGGCTGAGCGGTCACACTCTGTGGTCCCCTACGGTCCCCTTAAGTAAGGAGCCGGGAGGGAGGAGCAGCTGGGTGGCGGGAGCGGTCCGGCGAATGGAATCACAGGGGGGCGGGGCCGCAGGGAGGCAGCGGCGGGAAATCCCAGGAGCAGCGAGCGAGCGAAGGAATCTGCAGGCAGGAGGCGGCAAAGGCAGGCAGGAGCGGCAGCAGTGAGTGGGGCGACCAAGCCCTGTGGAGAAGAATGTCCTTTGCCCTTACCCTGCACAGGCACAGAGCCCTGACCTTACACTGTTGAACAAGTTGCATGGTTGTTCTCATTATGGGTGACTGTGAGGCCTGATTGTGGAATGAAGACATGGCAGGTTCCTTAGGCCGCGGATGGGCGACTCTCACCATCTGTAGTATGCTCACAGCCATGGATGCAAGGCTGCAAAAGGTGGAGCTGCAGGAAAGACAGGGTAAAAGTGGTGCAGCCCTGGAGCTATGGTAGTGACCTGTGAGATCCTCAGGGGACAGGGGCCCTTTGGGAAACGACCAAGAGCCAAGGATAAACCTGCCAATAACTATGGGGAAATGACTGCTGCAGATCCGTTGCCTACTAATGTTGTATTGAGAGGATAGAAGATAGGTGTCCGGCAGCCCTTGTGGGACCACACCCGCAACCTTGCATCTGTTGAAGGCAGAGGACCTCAGTATGATGCAGCCAGCAAACCACTTCGAAAGTCTGTATCTGAACTTGGAAACAGCCTCAAGCACTTTGTGTTTCTTCTCTCGTCTCTTATGCATAGCTGTTGTTGCCATGGTTTAAACTTCCGAGCAGTGAACGCAGTGCTTAATTTGTGCCTGTTGTTTCCGGTGCTGAGCACCAGCACTTATTTTTGAGGGCCGGCGGTTATTCTTCTGCCTCAAGCATTTGGTGCGAGCAAAAGACAAATGGGGAAGGTGGAGGGCGGGAAAAATGAAAAAAGCGTCACAAAGGGAGAAAGTAGAAAGCTGCAAGAGTAAGTTGAAGGGGCAGGGAGTGGCTTTAAATGGATTGAAGAGGCCCGATGTGGCTTCAGAATTACACTCCCTCAGTATTCCGTGTTCCTGCATTTAATTGTAGCATCCCCATGTTTAAGAGGAGCGCTTTGAGCACCGGCAAGTTTTTATTTACAAATTAAGCACTGAGTGAGCGTTACAAGCAGCGCCATGTTGCAGTGCCTGGACTCCGCCTAGACACTTATGCATGTTTTTTAAGTTTGCCCTCCGTTTTATGGGAGTGTTTGTGTATGGCCCTTAGCAGTGACATTATCTCATGCAGACCTGAGAGGCTGTCTCCATCCTTTCCATAACCCTTGATTGTCTCTTAGAAAAAAGGCAATCACAAACAGATTTTCCTTTTTCTGTTTCGAAGACTGCCATGTGGCTGCACAGCAAACAATGTCATCAGCCGGACCTGACTTTTCTGCCAACAGCAAGTTGCTTTCTGAGGCGTGTAGTTGGCTTTAAGCACTATTTTAATAGGTTCACACATCACAACATGCAAAGTGGTATTTGCTGGAAAGCTAGACCTGACTGAAGAGCTCACTTTTGGCTTGTAGCCAGGAATGGTTGTTTTAAAAGTTTATGAAGTGGTCTCTAGCACGTTTCAAAAGGTTTTACACTCAAAACTAAAAGTAAGCTGTGCTCACAAATTTTGTGAAGATTCACTGTTTCATTCACAGACTGCATTAAACCAAACAATCATTTGGGCTTCTGTAGATTGAAAAGGTTTGTAATAACGTTCACTACCACACGGCCAGGGTATGATGTGGACAATAAATATGTCCAGGCACCAAAATAAAAGTGGCCCCCATTAGCAAACCAGATAGCTAAAAAAGTGGACCTCGTCTACAAATCAGGCCAGTTTTGAACTTGTAAACAAATGTTGTCTGGGTCCTTGGAAGGCATGGGAGACTGCATGCGTTTGCTGCAGAGTCTGTGGTGATATCAGGGAAATCATCAGTAAAAGCTGCCCCAGCTGGCTATGAAACAGGCCCACAAACAGCTGAAAACCGGCCTATATTCTGATCTGTCAGACCATTCCCTCGAGCACTGCCTGATTGTTGTATAGGCCGGTCCGACCCTGCACACAGCACAGGTACAGCATGGGCAGCCGCAGTGCAAGCTTCCCTAACACAAACATAAGTAGAATCAGGTGGCATCAGAAGGAGGAGTGGCACACAGAGCTCTCATGGACACAAAAGAGCATAGGTAGCCTAGTGAAGGATTTCTTCCCCCATAGCATAGGTACAACTTTAGCATCAAATGTGCAAGCTTCTCTTTCTCACATCACAGGCACCGCAACAGCCAGTCAAGTGCACGTGTCAATGGGCCTTATGCCTCAGAGGCTGAGGCATGGCCACACCTACACAGCGACCTTGCTGGCACGTGAAAGAGTCGGAAGAGACAGGCCGGTGCCCGGAAGGGGGATTTGAAGACAAAATGAGAAAAAAACAATGAACACTAGAGCACCCTATCCCTAAGGTTAGGGAAACTAATAAGTCTTTGATAGTAGTGTTTGGTTTATTCATTTATCTGACCTGAGGGAATCTGTCCTCGAGTAGCTAGGCATACCGTGACCAGTGGTGCTTATCCAGAGGAATGCAATACACATAAAAGAAATTCCAGAGAAGCTTTCACGAGCTTTATGGAACTGGTGTGCTCACTGGTGTGGACGACTGCTCATCTGAGAGGGAAAACCAAAAAATGCACCTTTATATTCTTATGTTCCCTTTCATTGCCCTTCAGATCTCTATATTCTTTGTCTATTGGATATTCTTTATATTTCTTGCTTTCTCCAGACATTCTCTATCTATGTCTATGCTCTCTCTCTCTTCTTCTGCCTCACGGTCTTTCTGTATCTTGCTTGTGTTCACCTCTTAGGCTTTCTCTTAATGTGTTTCATCTTCCTAGTGTGTGACTTTTATATTTTCTTACCCCCTCCTCTCTCACCTTATGCAGTCACATCTACCTATTTTTCCTTCTATGGTCCCACTTTAGTCTCGTACACTTACTCTCTTCTTCCCTCTTCTAATTTTTCTTCTCTCACCCCCACACTCACCTGTTTCCCCACTTCATTCCTCCTGTTTCCTACTGCAAGTTCCATTTGCGCCACCTGAGGCCATAGCACATTTTTGTTCACCACCATATGTGACTGCGGGTTTCTTGATCTAGCAAGGAGACGACAGTTGTTGTTTGTACTGGTAATGTGAGATCCTGTGATGGTGACATCCTAGGTGTCGACCAAGTGGTTTCTTTCCTAAAAAGAGCCCCACACTCTATTCTGTCGCGCTGTCCTCTCTTTCACAAGCCTCCTCACTTGGTTCCTTTTCCAGCCTCCTTCCACTTCTTAAACTCATGCTCCCTACACCTTCGGCCTTCTGACATCTAATTTCACCCTTTCTTCACAAACGCCTCACTGTCCCACTCACTCTTCTTAGCATCCCATACTGAGTCACCCATACGTGCACTCTCTCTCCATAACACACACACACACACAGACACATAGCCACACACACACAGCCACACGTACACACACACACACACACACACACAGCCACACGTACACACACACACACACACACAGCCACACACATACACACACATGCAGCCAAACACACGCAGACACACACACACAGACACACACATACACACACACACATACAGCCACACACACACACACACAGCCATACACATACACACACACACACACACATACACACACACACACACACACACACACAGCCACACACACACACATACACACACATGCAGCCACACACACGCAGACACACACACACAGACACACACATACACACACACACATACAGCCACACACACACACAGCCATACACATACACACACACACACACACATACACACATACACACACATACACACACACACTCTCTTATTATCCTTCCCATTGTAAACCCTGCGCTACTCCCCACCACTAGCTTTCCTCCCTTGCAGATACTAACTTCCCATATGTGCTACATTCTCCTATTCACATCCATCTTATTACCTCCTGTTTCCCTCACACTTTCACGTTTTCGTTCTCTCACAGAGATGCATACACTCTCAACTGAGGCTGTGTTTTTCGACTTCGACATCCTGCTGATGATGACTTAAGAGAATGTTCTATGGAGGGATGCGGACATAAATGGATGCAATGTTGATTGCAAGATGAACTACAGATATTTAGTTGTGAAAAAGAAGCAAATAAAAGGTTTGAGGTCTGACCTAAGAGTGGGTGAAGCTTGCGGAGTTATCTAAAAACTCAGTGAAATTCTGCAGAGTTCCATGTGCGGCTGGATGCAGCCCTCACCACACAACACACAGAGAAAATCGAGAACTAGCAGCACATCCTCCAGGTTCTGACTTCTGGGATTTTACGCCGGGCTTAAAATCATGGTGCTCCCCATCGAAAACCAGACCGCCATTCATCTCCAGTAAAGCTTTGCAACTACTGCGCAGGTCCCAGCATTGTGGCATGCCTGATCGCAGAGCCAGGCTAACAAAAGTCGAGCTTTATCCTTTAGCTCATTCTCTGTATTAGGGGATCGGACAGGACCACGCCGACTACCCGAATCCTCACAAAGAGGCATTGGCAAGGTGAAAGATGGATATTCTGTGAAATGTTTGGCTTGTCGTCAGTGTTGTGTTCATTTATCGTTCTCAGCTCGAGGCAGCGCCCGCCAAAAGAATTCCACTGTATTAAGTAGTGGTGCGCCTGTCTCAAAGACTTGACCACACTCCACTCACCGGTTCATTGGGAGAAACTGAAGTGGAAGAAATATTTAAAAGGGAAGCAAAACAATGCAGCCGACATAGGAATGTTAAACATCAACTCCTCGTGCTACGCCTTTCTTTTAAATAATATCATGCCAAAGGGAGTATTTTCATTTTCAACAACTATTCTTTTGACGGCAAAGAAAACACAAGATGGGAGCATTTTTAATTATAATGCGTCACTGACCTTTGCTAGTTCATCCTGGTTGATGCACAACAAAACAATGAACAAGAGCCTTTTCTTGAAATAAATTAAGATTTCAGTGTGTCCTTTTGTTTATGTAACTGGTAATCATGTAAAGCTCTCAGATACCTTTGGGTAGAGGTTGCACTATATATATAAGTGGAAAATAAATGGCATTTGTACAAATATTGAAGAAGGTGTCATGAAACTGTAATGCGACTTACCTTAAGCTTCATTTTAAAAACCCATGATGTTACCAGCAATACAGGAAGAGTGGATAACCCATTAATCAAGTAACAGAATAAGTAATCCAATTTGTTTGAGCCAAAGGTCATTGCCTCTGATCCACATTCCAGCAGTTCAAGAAATACACTTTGCAGTTATTTCTAAAAATAACTGTCCTTACCCATTTACATTTGTCCCCTGCTCTTTGCGCTCATCTTCTGATCTACCCTACGATTCAGCGTCTACCACTGAGTGACAGCTGCAAGATTGGCACTTCAAAACAAGGATCCTTATTGGCCCCGCCCTCATGGTTGCCCATTCACAGGACATTAAATAGGTTGGCTGATTGGTCGCTTTGACTGTGTCTCGCACCAGCACAATGCCGAGCTTTGTGGTCTCCCATTGGCTGGGCAGTAAGTAATGTAGCTAATTGGTTGTTTTGGCTTGTTGCTCTCCAGAAGCTCACTTGGGCTGCTAGGGGTGAGTGAGCGCGCGCTGGTTGCTGGTGGACACCGCTCTGCCCCTGGCTGGTGGAGTTTTGTTAAATAAACTCTGCGCTCCGCTTGGAGCTCGGAGTGCCAAAACTCAGTGAACTTCGCCAGCGGCGCGGAGTTCACCACCCATCCATAGTCTCAACTGCTGGACCTTTTGTTTATTTTTTAGTAATCTAACTGGTTGGTGTTATTAGGAGCTCCTGAATAAGTGCAGTCAAGTGAGGCAGACACGTGCCAACCTCTTCCAAAAGGCCTTGAATGCGCATGCGCTGGACACCTTGACATTTCAGCCCCATTGTTGCAACTCTATAATTGATGAAAGGCTGGCACTGTGCCCTTTACATTTTTAAATTGTTATTGACTTTTACTTCAACATTCTCACTAAGGCAGTCCTCAGTTGCTGGAAACAATTGCTGTCATTTCGCAAAGGTATGTGATCTGATAATGTTCACAATTCAAGCTATTGGTAATTTCCACAATTGTTGTAGAACAGGGACGTGGAAAAATATCTTAATACCATTTACTTGATATTTTGGTCTAGATTTCTGCTTGAGATGCAAATCCTAAATAATGCGTCTCTTTTTATTGAAACCAAAATGAAGGTTCTTTGGGTAGTTTCTCGCTGGGCGTGGAGAGCAGCCCAGTGGCTACTTAGTTGACCTGTGAAGAACAGAGGAGAGTGCCCTATGTATATTTAATGTAGAACATTTGGAACACTGATGGACTGTCTGGTAGCAGTTTTTGCTGGAGAGTTTCCTGTGAATAACAAATATTTTATTAGGTCTGGCCTACAGACAGCTTTAGATTTCTCACCAACCTCATGCTCCCTAGGAGCATAAAACTACGTAGCTATATATACTACAAGGCTTTTTTATCAGCCCTCTTCATCCATTGGCCTGTTTAAGTGTCAGTCACATTTTGCTTTCAGTCACCACAGCATACAGCTTAGGACAATGGGCATTTCTGGCTCACCAACCACCACGTGACACCGTTTGCCTCTGCACTGCTACTTATTTTATTTAGCAGTGTGTACGAAACCACAATGTTTGTGTTTTCATGAAAAATGCCTGTGCTCAGATCAGCCCTCTCCTGCCTCTCCAGGCTGCTGATGAGAGGTTAAGGCAGGGGCCCTTAGAGAGCCTAGCGATGACCGATCTGCAAAGTGCTGATTAACAAATCAGTCAGGACTACGCATGTGTGATGTGTGAGTGCTGTAACTGAACTACTGTCCCCTCACTCTGGCATAATCCACGTTACTTAGCAAACATACAGAGCATGCCTGAGACAGCACAGCATATCTGCTAAAACTGGCCACATAGAGCAGCAGGGATAGGATCTCAAGCCCTGTCCCAGCTTCTGATATGGCTGTGCTTGCAGACGTGGTGGAAGCTAGAAGAGGGACTGTCAATCCTTCAGTGGCTGCTGTGATTGGCCCCCTGTTTACAGCACAGTTTTGTTTGCTCTATGTACAGTTCTAGATCCCCGTCCTGTTGATTATGAGTGAATGAGAGTATGAGTAAATAAGAGAGTGTGTGTGTTTATGTGTGTGTTTCTGAGTGACTGGTGTGTGTGTGTGTGTGTGTCCTACCTCACCACCAAGATCTGGAATGACCTCCCCCCGCACCTGCGCACCACGCACGCCCTCCTCGACTTCAGGAGGAAGCTCAAGACATGGCTCTTTGAGGAGTAGCTACCGGTTCGCAGCGACAACCCACAGCGCCTTGATACCCCTGGGGTATTAAGACATGCTTTACAAATCTATTGATTGATTGAGTGTATGTAAATGACTGACGGTGAATCAGTGTGGATGTGGTGAGTGAGATTGTGTATGATTGTGCGTGAGTGTGTGTAAGAATCATTGAGACTCAGTGAGAATATGACATGGTAAGTAGATGGGAGCTAGTATAAGTGAGAATGTAAGGGTGAATAAGTGAGTGAGTGAGTCAGTGGGTGTGCAAGAGTGTGAGGAGACATGAGAGTGAGTGTGAAACAGTGAGTGTGTGCATGTGAGTGGGAGGAAAGATCAGTGAATGAGACTGAGTAAATGTAAATATGAGTGAGTAAGTGAGAGGGAGTGTGAATGAAGAGCATGAGTGTGCAACAGCCACAGGCAACAACATGTTGTTTTGTACTTCATCTTCCTGGCTTATGGGACAGCCATGGTAACACTGTGACACTGGAAGTAATTCATTGCAAAAAGGAAAGCTCCCTCGAAAACATACAGTTTCCTGGCATACTGGTGGTAGTTATTGGCATATGGGCGCACCAATGGAATAACGCAGGCCCTGGCACAGTGATGTAAATTCTTAGTATATGGGGCACCTATGACAAAATGCTGCTGCTTGAATGTTGGTGGTAATTGTAGCCTCAAGGTGGGTAACCCTGGTTTAGAGGGATGTGGCAAACCAAGAGAAAACGCTGGCCTTGACATACTAGAGGTAATTTGTGACATATGGGTCTCCCACGCTACAAGGTGACATTAATGGCAAAATTCTAGTACTGGCACATTGAGTTTAATTCTTTGCTCAATGGGGCACCCATATCATATGGGTGGTACCAATGACAACTTGCTGGCAACAGAACACTGTAAGTAGTTATTAACATATTGGGGGTGAAAGTACTGTGTCAAATTTTGAAAAAATGAGGTCATCGTGTGGTAAACCTCGGGCTTCATTGGTACACCAATAAAGTACTGGGATCTTTCAAATGCAGTATTTGACCACGTTTTTCCCAGGCCCTCCTAAAAGAAAGCTCACTGGAATTCGGGGCATCTAGTACACCCTCCACTTTCAACAATCACCAGTTGCCACTAACAATGGGTCAGTCCACTTCATCCGCTGTCTGTTGTGCACGTTGAGGGACTGCCTTATGCCTGGTCACTGCGCACAATTACTTGACAAGGAGCGCACTTCAGTACCAGAGTATTCATGTTTTGCATATTTCATGTATATATTTCTAAAAATGTTTGACAACTTCCTGCTTGTCAAGGTCATACATATTGACTTTACCACTGGTTGTTTCCAAGATGTTTTGGGGTACTACTGTGTGATCTCTGCATGGGTTAATCCATGAAGAGCCTTTGAAATACTAAAATACTAATTTTAATGGATGAAAAATTAGAACAGTGTTTTTATCTCAGTCTGGGCACTGGTAGTAGATTAGTGAGTGGGTAGAACATTTGAAAACACTGTGGGTCTGATTACAAGTTGGGCGGTTAATCCCGTCCCATGGTAAAGCCCTGTTAGACGCAGGATGGAATTACGAGTTCGGTTTTATTTAATGTATCCAATCATTATCAGATGTGTTAAATAACCAAACATTCATTAAGTTTGGCGGGTCAAACCTCCTGAAATTTAACAGAGGAAAACATATGGTATTTACTGTATCATGCGGATTTTGGTCACTTAAACCCCAAACTTTACATGTCATTCCCTATAAACTCATAATAGGTGTTATTTATTGTACCCAATAAGTAACGTGCCACGTGGTATAAATAACGCCTCAACTTGTAATCAAACCCTTTGTGTCTCTACCATAGGGGTATAGAATAATATGAGCCACTTGCTGCCTGGGCCCTATTAAAGAAAAGGGTCCAAATGCAAAATCCATGCGAAGTGCCCATGAGGCCTCAGATTGCGAGGTCATGCACAATGCAAAGCAATTGTTGAACTTGTACAGCGACCTCAGTGGACAATTTGAGTACTTTTTTGGGCTGTAACTGTCTTTAATCAGTGTAATGGAAGTCAACAATGGGATATCCTTGTTCTTTGTTATAATATAATCCAACATGCCTAGTAATCAGCCCGTTCTAAAATCAGTCAGTTCAAATATTTCAATATGCGTTTATTGTTTACCAGACAAATCTGAGATATAAAGACCCGAGCCCTTATTACACATAGGATGCACTTTTCCTGTTTGCGCCATGGTGCACCGTACGCTGTGCACAAACAGGAAAAGTGCACCCTATTACAGAGAATGTGCTGCCCTCAGGACAGCTGGGAACTTGTGCTGCCCTGGGGGCAGTGCACTTAAATGAAATAGAGAGTGGCCGATTCTAAGCCGCTATATGTTTCGATGGACAGGCAGCAACCCACCTGCACTTTGAGGAGGAATTAGAGATCCCTCTGCAGGTGACTGCAGTGAGTGACTGCATCCACCTGGAAGGGGATGCCTGTGGGAGTCCATGCAACCCCCATTCAGCTCTCTAGAGGACTACTATCAAAGGTTGCACTGAGAACAAGCCACCTTTTTCTGGCACACTTTCAGGGCACTTCCTAACAGTTTCTTTGCCTTTGCGCCCACGTTCATAATACAGCAGAAGCAAAGAGGGTCCCTCATTTGCTTGGGACACACTCCCATACAGATGAGGCTCACCCTCTTGAGATGCGGCTGGCGCTATATGTGCACCAGCATTATCAGTATTACATAGTACGTCTGTGCCCCTTCTGTAATAGCAAAGTGCCAGAGGGAGCACAAACATGGGGTCTGTCGTTACTCGAGGATTCTACAAACCAAGCCTTCATAATTCAAGCAGCCATAGTCTATGTTATCACACATGAACTAGTTTTGTAGATATATCCCCAAGAATCTGGAATCATACCTGTCAACTCATCCGCATTTGTCAATGACACCTGATTTTAACTTTTGTTAACTCCCTGACCCACATTCAGCCATCATAAGCTTTAATGGGGCCATCTGCTTTTCAAACATATCACCCTCCAAAAAGTTTACATTCTCCATTCACCTAAATGGGTCCACTCTCTGAAATCTCTGCATTTTTTGAGTCAAGAGGTTGACAAGTACGTAAGATCAAAAAATCAAAGTCTTCATTCCATCTCCTGAAGAGTGAGTGAATCCTAGAGGAATAGAAAATGTGGATTTCTTAAAAAAATGTTAATCAAAGGGAAAATGTGAGACACAACCCAAGCCAGGTCCTTACTTAATATATATATGAGAGAGATTAAAATATGCACTAAAGTTATAAGGAGTGTTTTTCTTACTTGGGTTAGATCATCGAATATAATACCTTCTTAAAGCGTTTTTGGTATCTTTCAGCCATTCATATGCAGACTTTGGGAAACAATTTGGTGCATCTGTGACTCTGGCCACATAAGTCTGATATTCCAAATATCTCTATGCCTGAAAATGTCCAGAAGAGCTCAAGATTTGGAGACATTAATCAGAAAATACTTTAAAGAAAAAAACAGCATCCCTTAAAAACTCCCACATCTAGTTACCACTTCATTTAGCCATTTTCAGATTACCACTGCCCAGTGTTTAGTAGTTACCAGCACACATGTACTTAGAGTGCGTGCTCACATTTGACTAAATAACGTTAAAAAATCATATTTGTTTGTTAGGAGGCTGTAGGGTGATGAAGCAGAAAATGAAGGTTTTGATTTATTAACGCTTAAACGTAGTGCTGAAATAATCATGTGTGACTTTAACCGAACTAATAAAGATTGTACGGGGCAAAATGTGCCCTCAGAGTAGTTTGCCATCATTTATACGCGTGCTTTATATAACGTAGTGTACTAGAATTGCACTAATCCGACATAATCATAAACGTGTGCTACGATTTGCTCGTTTGAAATGTTTTAGCTTAGCATGACTTTAGCGGAGGCTTTGGCCTAGTTGCCTGGTCTCACGGTTTAGATGCTCGTATTTTTCCACTGTGCTAATAAACGTGTATTTTTGCTTGAAGCTGTACCTTTCCACAGAAACCGTTCACATGCTTATCTTAAGGTTTCGTGCCAGCCTGGCATATTTTCTTTTACTCCAAGGTCGATTTGCAGGTGCGGACAATGGAGGCTCTGAAAGTGAGCTAATTGGTAGACAATGTTGCAACTTGCGTACCCATCTCCAAGGATAATGTATGCTTAAGTAAAAGCTTGAGAACTGTCGTTTTTGATTGGACAATTTGAAGCTAACCTATGAACCCTCCAATGGAAGACCCTACTGGATTTGAACTGTTGTCTATAAAAACCAGGTGCACGAGAAGAAGGTAGCCATTACGGCCATTACAGCCATTACCAGCTCGATACCCGCCATTTTGCAGACTTCGTAGCTATTATGGCCCACTTTGCTGCGACGCCATTTTGAGAGATTTTGATGCTTTCTCTAATCGAGAGAAAGAGACTTTAAATGATTCTGGCCCTAGAAACTTTAACTTTGATTTGATCCCTTTGCATGAAGTAGTAGTTTTACCTTGCCGCCGTGAGGCAATTGCCCCGTCCACCCCTGCCCCTTTGCCCCGTCCCATGCTGATCGAAAACGGTACCCATGCTGACCGAAGAACGGTACCTGTGAGACGAAGACTTCCTTGTATGCTGATCGTAATTGGTAAATATGAAAGGAAATTGTAAAATTGCATTGTGTTTCTTTTAGGTAACCAACTGCTGATTTTGATAAAGTCCCTAGTTAGGAGTTTTCTAAATTAATGTTGCTAAATTGTTTTCGCATGAAGTCCCACATGCCGATGCTAATTTGAGGCTAGATGAGGATTCCATATGTTGCACGATGCAATTTGAGATCTTGTTATGCTGACTAAATGTATGCGATTAGTTCATTACAGATTATCGTATTAGTGATTTGCATTGCTATTATCGAATGTCTTGTGATTCAAATGCTACATAGATTACACTTGTTTCGCCGCTATGGACAGCTATTAATGTTCATCTACGTTTATCATTTGGTGTTGAGACACATATATATTGTGCTAGCTTTGCTAATATAGGGAAATAAAATTCACTAACTTTGAATAAACTGGTGTGGTTATTCCTGACTGAAAGGTCAGGGTTCGCCGAAAATGTATTCTGGATTAATTGTTAAGTGTTATGTTGAGCAGGGTATTGCTTATGTACGTTATTGATTATTGATTTTAATGAAATTGATTGATTAAGAGTACAGAGAGTTCCCACTTAGTCAAAAGATTCATCGGCCTAAAGAGCGTCCGAACACAGGTAAATTATTACTACGGACCGCTCTATCAGTAGATGGTAGCAGAGGACGGTTTCGTCTTTTGGGACCCTGTACTCCTAAAGTACATGGTGTTGAATTAACGGTTACGCAGTTTTGAGACCCAACTCGAGGAGTTGAATTAGATTTTCTTGGGTAAAACGATTGACAGAATGATGATGGGCTAGGTCCACCGCGACTTTCCCGGGATCTCGGAGCTTGCGAATGGAGAGAATGGAGGTGTGGAATCGGCGTTGGCGGTACTAGTGATGGTATGAGTGAAGTTAGGGTTTTGCGCTTGCACAGCTTATTGCCGCAGGGTGTGTGAAAAGGTTGCGAGGATTTTTCTTTTTTTGAGGTTAGCGGAGGTGCGACTCCGAGTGTAGAGGTAGAGAAGTCGTCGAACTTCATAGAGATAGCGGAGGTGCGACTCCGAGTGTGAGAGTAGGGAAGTCGTCGAACTTCATGTGCGTGTGGCGCTTTGTGCATAAAAAAAAGGTCCACGTGGTTGTTGTTGTTGAGACGGGCCCTGCGAGGTCAAGAGACTCCGGAGTATGTTGATCCATGTTGTGGTCTGGGCGGTTTAGTAGGTTGATCGGGTGTGGTCAACGGGTTGGTACGTGTGTTAGGGAGTGAAAGAAACTTCGACTTCGGCCTTTGACAAGATTCTAAGTGCACTAGAATAGATCATTGACAAGTTGAGAGTAGGTCTGCGGGTCAGATTTGCTTGCGAACGTGGGGACTGAGAAAGACGGAATAGCGGCCGAGGCTAGTGAAAGGTCCCTAAGGTCCTGAAGCGATTGTGTTACCCTTCCTGTAGTAAACCGACAGATCTGTTTTATTTTTGGTAGCTCGCGATACATGCAAGAAGTTGTTACGAGAGGAGGTGAATGAAGGAGGACTAGCCGCAAGGCTTTGTCAGCCGCAGTGTGTGTGAGTGTGACGTCACTAGGAGCCGCGCTGGGATAGGTTGGTTGGTGAGAAGGGTCGCGCACGGATTGGACGCAGTCCGTGGGACTTAATTGGAAGGGGAAAGGCAAGCGAAGAGTATTCCGGGAATTAAAGTCACCTATTGATTACAAACTTTGTGAAATAAAAGACGAGAAAATGAAATTCTTTAAAGCATTCAGGAGTGCGATGAAGGGGGAGTCTTACATTAAAGCGAGCGTAGGAGAGGAGACGCCGCCCGAGGGCACACCAGCTTACATTGTAATGGAAGAGAAGGGGGTAGCTCCGTGCCTTTGGCTAAAGCAATGGCACAAACTGACAGAGAAACATGGGAGCGTAGCGTTCCCGATACATGGGACATTCAATATAAGGATTCTAGAGAATTTGAGATTCACGATGTACGACATGAAGGTGCCTCCAAGGCCAGCCCAGTTTGAGGCTCTAGCGATTTGGGAACTAATGGCCAGACAGCAACAGCAAAAGAAGTTTGAGACCAGGATGAGAAAGGTAGAAAAGACACTAGCGGACGCTAGGTGGGATAATGCACAGAAGGTGTGGAGGTCAGATGTATTGCAGGGGATAAAACTGTTTCCCGCAATTACTAAGGAAGAAGAGGAGACAGGGAAGAAAGCTACCTGTAAGACGGACAGGAAGTGTTCCAAGGATAGAGAGGACGAGGAAAAGTTGAGAAGAGAAGAGGAGTTAGAGGATGAGGAGTTAATAATGCAACTGCTGAACGACCGTCCACCGCCTTATGCAGAGAATGGACAAGGTCCAAGTACCAGTTCTGCCCCTCCGGCATCGGTACAGAACAGTGAAACCCAGAGTTCAGGAGCGTCTTCGGGATCTAAGGACTCGAGTTTATTGTTCACCCCGCAGATACCGCAGGTTAGGAGAATATATCCAGATGTGCCCGTGTTGAAACCAGCAGAAAATTATCAGCCGCAGATGCCAGGGTATTACAGCAGCGACAATAGTACAGGAATGATTATGGACCCAACTGTAAGGGGAGGACAGAATGGTTATAACCAAACAATGGGACAAGTTGAATCAACTCAGTTTTTGATGCCCCAAAAGCAGATGCAGGGGGGAAACGCACATGCTCAAATGACGGGGAGTCAAATGGGCATGCCGGCAATGATGACCCATGGGGTGGGCATGAACATGCCACAGAACATGGGAAATGGACAGAACCCAGACGCGATATCACTACCCATTACTGTAGGTCCACCGGTACCTTTGTATAGTCAGCCTAACTTGGGTCTGAGCGGTCAGGGATCCATGCTGCAGAATGGGACCGAAAGGAGGTGCATAGAAAACACTCCAGGGATAACTCCGATAGCGGCTCAGCCAACTGGGTCTGGGTCCTTGATGGAGTTTAGCCCCATGTGTGCTCAGTCGACACTGGTGAGGTCGAGCCCCCCACTGATAATACCCCTAACATCGAACACTGAAAAGTTGCCGCAACCATCAATGGCAGTCGATGTGAATGCCACGCTGATGGGGGTGAATGCGCAACAGTTGACACAATGGTTCAACAGTCTAAACTCCACACAAAATTCAGCCAGTGGGAAAGGAGAAGACTATATGAATAGGGTCAGGTTGAACATGGAAGCACAAGAATTGGTGGAAGGGACCATGGGTGTGAACAGGTTAGAGTCCTACACAGAAGAAGAGCTGAGGTATCTATGTCCCAGGATTACGAAGGAAGTGAACAAGGTACATAAGAGTCTGCAAGAAGCAGCTGACAGAAACGGGGTTGACATAGACAAGATGAAACACTTGAGCAGGAGCTACAGGTTAGATTTTGGAACCACAGATTTTGAACACATGAGGTCAGCAGGCATGAGGACACACCTTAGGGAATTGCTGCAGAGTGCACAAGTGTGGAGGTGCTTAGACAAATGGGAAAGCAGGTGGGTAAAGAGAAAGGAAAAGAGGAGGGACAGTGCGACAGAGCACAATGAGAAAAGACCGCAGAGCAGTGATACAGTAACAATGTTACCAATGAGGGAGACAGCAGGGGGAAAATTAGTACATGTACCATGGCACAGGAGTGACATTCAGTCTTTTACGGACGATTTTCCCAAACTGAGAGAGAAACCGATTGAATGGTATCAACAGACTGATAGGTTTGTGAAGCTTGCAAAATGTCTCTGGGAGGACCTGAACACTCTCTTCGAGATCGTGGTTCCAGCAGATTTGTGGGAGGATTGCAAAAGAGCGGTAGGTTGGCCGACAAGTGAACCAGAGAGGGACAGGGAGACGGGCGCACCATCACCTATGGTGATGGGCTTGTACTATAAGGTGATTGAGCATTTGAAGACGAAGGTACCCGCGAAAAATGTGGATTGGCAGAAGATTGATCGAACTGCCCAAGAGACTAAAGAATCGATTCATAGTTACTATGAAAGGTTGTTGAAGGCGTTCAAGAATTACAGTGGCACGGAAACAATTGAAGCGAAGGACATGCTCCATTTTGTCTTCAGATTTGTGGAAGGGCTGAGGCCAGAGATAAGTCAGATGATAAAGTCGCATTTGATTTGTTGGCAATCGAAACCAATTGATGAGGTGTTGAATTATGCAAAATACTGTAGCGACGAAATTGAAGTGAAACAGAAAAGGTTGAAAGAGAAGGTGATGATGATGCAGCTTAAGGCAGCTCAAACAGGTTTACAAGGTTTGCAGGGTTTGCAAGGGATGCAAGGGTTCCAACAGCAGGTACCGCAACAACAGCCGCAGTTGCAGGGAAACATGGCGTTTCAGCCACAGGCGAGAGGCAGAGGTAGAGGAGGTTTTGTGAGTAATGGTCCGGATTTGAACACTGTTGTGACGGGTGTGCAGGCAATGAAGAAGGTGATGCCGTGTCACGTGTGCGGAATTGTAGGTCATTGGAAACGCGAGTGCCCGATGGTGGTGCAGGAAGGTGCAGGTGCAGGTACAGGTGCAGGTGTTGGTCAGCAAAACAATGATGTCAATGCATTTCAGACAATGAGGGGACCGAAATTGAGAGGTCCAAACCCAAATTTTCAGACCATAAATCAATTGCAGGGATTACAACCTATGCAGCCGCAGCAGATGTAGATGCCTCGTATGCAGATGACGCAAATGCAGCCGATGCAACAGCAGTTACCTATGGTACCTAATCAGCAAATGCAAATACCATTGGCACCAATGGGTCAGCAGCAAGTGATGGTTCCTCCACAGGTCTCGGGTCAGGTAATGAGTACAGATGGCACCGTGCAACAGTTCCCATTACACAGTGAGAGTGGAATAAACAATGTATGGGAGAGTGAAAGTTCAGAAGAAGAAGGAGATTGTGTGCTTGCGGCATCCTTGGAAGTTGATCAAAGGCGTCCGTACGTAGAAGGAAAAGTAATGGGTCATAGTGTCTCATTCTTGGTTGACACAGGAGCAACACGTTCAACTGTTAAGAGCAGTGAAGTACCAAATTTGCCACTCTCAGGGAGGACAGTTCAAGTGGTGGGAGTAGCAAACAGACACCTGACGAACCCAATAACAGATCCGGTACCAGTCAGCATCGGTAACTATCAAGGGGTACATCAGTTTGTGGTATGTGACTCAAGCCCAATAGCACTGCTGGGGAGAGACCTATTGTGCAAATTGGGTTGTTCAATCATGTGTTCGAACGAAGGAATAACAATCCAGACGAGCAGTGATGGGGAAGAAGAGGACAGTGTAGAGGGGGATGAGGTGGAAACAGTAGATGAAGAATATCCTCTGATTTGTCTTTTCCCGATGATAACTGAAGAAGATATTCCAGCTGAATTACGAGAGACAGTCGGAAAGGAAGTGTGGGACATGACTGGGAAAGAGGTGGGATTGATGAAAGGAGTGGAACCAGTGAAAGTGGCTGTAAAGCCCAATGCAATCTTTCCCCAGACCCCACAATACCACATGCCACAAGACACCCTCATGAAAGTTGCTCAACTTATTGACGAATTTGTAAAACAGGGGGTACTGAAAGAAGTGTTGAGCAGTCCATGTAATTCACCAATAATGGGACTAATAAAGCCAAGTGGGAAGGTCCGACTTGTGCAGGACTTGAGGAAAATAAATTACATCATAGTCAAGTGTTGCCCTGTCGTACCAAATCCAGCCGTGATAATGTTTCAAATTCCTTGCGATGCTGAGTGGTTCTCAGTCATCGATTTGTCACAAGCGTTCTTCTCGGTGCCTCTTCATGAGGACAGCCAATTCCTCTTTTGTTTCAAATTCCTAGACAGAGTATACAGTTGGTGTCGAATTCCTCAAGGGTTTTCTGAGTCACCGTCAATATTCAATCAGATTCTAAAGAAAGATTTGGAAGCATTAGAGTTGCCATTCAAATCAACCCTAGTACAGTACATTGATGACTTATTGGTTGCATCAAAGACGGAAAGTGGCTGCACAGCCGATACCATTGCTCTGTTGAACCATTTGGGAAAGAATGGACACAAGGTGTCTCCTTCCAAGTTGCAGTTCTGTCAGAAGAAAGTGAAATACTTGGGTCACCAGATAGAGAAAGGGTCACGGAGAATAATGAAGGAAAGAATAAGAAGCGTACTTCAAATGAGTCCACCAAAGACAAGGAGGGAGGTGAGGAAGTTTTTGGGAATGGTGGGTTATTGTCGCCAGTGGATTCCCAACTTCTCGACTCTAGCAAAGCCTTTACTGAAACTGACCCAGAAGGATGCCTTGGATCAAATTGAACTGAAAGGAGATGAGATGGATGCTTTTGTTGAATTAAAAGAATGCATGTGCAGGGCTCCAGCTTTAGGTATGCCTGATTACACAAAGCCTTTCACATTGTTTTGTCATGAACGTGATGCATGTTCTTTGTCTGTCTTGACTCAAGCTCATGGTGGCGTAAACAGACCAGTAGCGTATTTTTCAGCTACTTTGGATCCGGTCGCAGCAGCACTTCCAGGGTGTTTGCGCGCCGTAGCAGCAGTTGGTATCAGCCTCACTCAGAGTGAAGGAATAGTGATGGGACACCCAGTAACAGTCATGGTCCCTCACTCAGTCGAGATACTTTTGACCCACTCCCGAACGCAGCACATGACTGGAGCAAGACTCACAAGGTATGAAACGATAATTCTGGGCTCACCGAACGTGCAGCTGAAAAGGTGCACTACGTTGAATCCAGCAACCTTGCTCCCTGGAGAAAATGCTGAAATTGAGAACGCTGAAGACGTCGAGCATGACTGCCTTCAGGTGACTGAATTTTGCACAAAACCCCGACCGGACATTAAGGATACTAAGCTTGATGAAAATGACAAAATTCTTTTTGTTGACGGTTCATGTCTAAGAGACGGGATGGGGATTTTGAAAGCAGGATATGCTGTATGTACTGTAACAGGGGTCTTGGAAGCGGGATGGCTTCAAGGAGTCTATTCTGCACAAGTAGCAGAACTTGTAGCCCTTACAAGAGCATGTCAACTGTCTGCATTGATGAAAGTCACCATTTACACAGATAGTCAATACGGGTTTGGGATTGTGCACGACTTTGGACAACTATGGTCACAGAGAGGGTTTCTGACTTCTTCAGGATCCCCAGTGAAGAACGGGGAGAGGATAAGGGAATTGTTACACGCCATTCAAGTGCCAGCCGAAGTTGCAGTAGTAAAGTGCAGTGCTCACACGAAAGGACAGGACTATGTTTCTCTGGGAAACGCATATGCGGATCAAGTCGCAAGATTTTGTGCCTTGAACTGTATATTACTCAGGGACGAATGGAATTCAATAAATGAACCAGAACTCAAACCAGCTGAAGCATTTGCCTTGAAGGTCGTAGATACAATAGATGAACTAAAAGCATTACAAAATAATGTCAGGGAGGATGAAAGGGATTCCTGGATTAAATCACAATGTATAAAGAGACAAGACGAGTTATGGGTTTCACATGAGGGAAAATTTGTTTTGCCAAACAGTCTCTTATCACAGCTTGCGCGGTTTTATCATGGGCAGGCTCACCTAGGGAGAGATGCCATGATTAGATTGTTTAAAACTGATTGGTTTAACCCCAGATTTCGTCAAGCTGCAGAAGCAGTTTGCCATCGATGTGTCACTTGCCAGCAGATGAACCCAGGAAAGGGAACGGTTGTGAACGCGAGTCACATTGGTAGGGCAAGCGGGCCTTTTAGTCGAATGCAGATGGACTTCATTGAGATGCCTGTGCATGGAGGCCTGAAATATGTGTTGGTGATTGTGTGCATTTTTAGTCACTGGGTTGAGGCATACCCCACACGTAGAAATGACAGCCTTACGGTTGCGAAGCTATTGCTGAGGGAGTTGATACCACGTTTCGTATTCCCGATCTCTTTAGAATCAGATAGGGGAAGTCACTTCAATAACGAGGTGATAAAGTTACTTTGCGAAGCGCTGAACATTGAGCAAAAGCTGCACTGTAGCTATCGCCCTGAAGCATCAAGACTGGTGGAGCAGATGAATGGTACACTGAAATCGAGAATGGCGAAAATATGTGCATCGACAAATTTGAAATGGCCTGACGCATTGCCCTTAGTACTAATGTCAATGAGAAATACTCCCGATAGAAAGACTGGATTGTCTCCGCACGAAATTCTCATGGGCAGGGCTATGAGACTTCCTGCAGTTCCTGCAAATGCGCTTTTGAATATTACAGATGATATGGTGTTAGACTACTGCAAAGGACTGGCTGACGTGGTTCGCTCTTTCTCTCACCAGGTGGAAGCGACCACCTTGCCACCGATCCAAGGTCCAGGACACGCACTGAAAGCAGGTGACTGGGTCGTGGTAAAGAAGCACGTGAGAAAGTCGTGTCTGGAACCCCGTTGGAAAGGCCCTTTCCAAGTGATCCTGACGACAACTACCGCTGTGAAGTGTGCGGGGGTTCCCAACTGGATTCACGCCAGTCACACAAAGAAGGTGTTGTGTCCCACAGATGAGGAAGTTGAAGCGCTGAAACTACCAGTGCCTGATAAAACAGTGCTGAGTGCTGAGACAGAGCAAAACCGAACTGAAGGCGAACAGGCAGAAGCGGGAGAGAAAGAGATATTCTCTGGGGACGAAGAGACAAACTTGCCTGGGGAAGACCAAGTAGAAAGTTCAGACAGCGACGAAGAAGCTGAAGGTAACAGAGAACCTGAAGCAGCTGAGGGTAGCAAAAAGCCTGAAGCAGCTGAAGGTGACAAGGAACCTGAAGCAGCTGAAAGTGATAAAGAGCCTGACGAAAGTAACGGTGACGAAGGGCTCGAAAAAGTTGAAAAAGCAGGAGAGCCTGATCAGAGGAGGGCTTTCCCAGAAGCAGACGATACAGAAAAAGAAAAAGAGAGCGTGATCGACTCCCCAGAAGGAGGGGACGAGACAGAACAGAACGAAAAGGTTCAAGCTTCCACAGAAAATATTGCAGGTCCATCAAATGGACACGGCGCAAAGAGGAGACTAAGTATTTCACCAATAAAAGAAAGGGGTAAAGAATGTTTGAACGAGGGAGGAAGGCCAAAAGTGAAAGAGAAAAGAAAGGAAATGACTGTTGTGGAACAATTGTCAATTGAAGAAAAAGACTTGACAAAAGAGGAAAGTACCAGCGAGGCAGAATCGAAAAGGGAAGCAAAATTGAAAAGGAAAAGGATACCAAACAGGAGATATTCCGGTCCTGAATGGGCATATGCAGTCAATGACGATTGGACTGACGAGTTTGTATCTCTAAGCATCGAGAACGAAGAAGAAGAAGAGATACCAATAGAAAAGAAAAGTTTCATAGACTCTGTCGATTGAAAGAGTAATAAATGATATTGATTGCTACAATCTAACGTGAAACAAACAACCAGCTGAGACATTGCTAAACCGGATGAGACATTTGCAAAACCGATAAAGACTGTGTTATTGCCGAATTGAGACAAATGCTGCTAACCGATAAGTGACCGGCCTCTTGAAGAAGACGGTGTGAACATTGCGCTCGTTCAGCTTTGTAACTGAATTGCTAAATAGTTTCTTTTAAAGGTGCTTCTAGCTCTCTGATTCTATACAGATCATGACTAGGTACGCTACGCAAAATAATAGAAAGAAATATTGTAAATATGTGTGTATAGGCTTAGTAATTGCATGTGTAATAATAATAATGGCAATTGTGCTTGGAATGCATGGAAAGGGTGAGAAGGAGAATATTGAGGCTTCTACTTTTGCTCCTCTTACTGTCACTGAACTAACCCCATTGAAAAGACTAGCATTGGATGAGAGGCTCTTGCACGATAAGAAAGAGCTTTCGTATAACGTTTTCTATCGCTTGCTAACAGAGTATGTTGAGACTATGGATGCAAAAGATTGTTATGTGTGTACACAGATACCGACATCAGTAAAGGAAGGGGTGACTTATCACCACATGCCTCTTACATACGGGATTACATGTAGTATAGTAATGTCTAGATTTTATGGTCAAACTAACATACAGTATTTTTACTCAAATTATGATGTTACCTTTGCATATGTTCCTATAATAGCGCAGCTAAGCCAGATTGCTAAAGATTGGGATGCTAAAATAATGAGGGAATTTTTCGAGCCAATGCAACCTTTTGAAACGGCTCATGCTCATAGGGAGAACCTTACTTGCTCAGTCTCTGCAGTAGAAATAAGCTTTTTAGATCGCACAGATGATAGAAGGGCACAAATGAAGGCGAAATTAGAAAAAGAGCTACATAAGAGGACTTCAGTAGATAATTATGATTTTGCTGCTATAAAGACACAAGGGAAAATAGCTTTAGATGCTTGGCATGTAGGGAAATTTTGTATATATCGAGGAGAATCCTATTATGACAATATTTTTGTAGGAGCAAGTGAGTGTAAACATACGTTTATTTTTAAGGCCAAATGGACATTCATGATGAACGGAATTGACCCTGTCATTCCAGGTGTATATTACATTTGCGGGTATAATGCCTATTATCGCCTTCCAAAGGGATGGTGGGGGAGATGTTATTTGGGTATAGTGTTCCCAAAGGTTTATCAACTGGATGACGTATCGATGATTCAAAAGACATCTGGATCCCATCGTATCCAGAAAAGAGAGACCGCAGCTGCTGTGGTAGGAGATATATTTGGAGCCATGATTCCTTCATTGGGAGTTGTGTTGAATTCCATCAAGATACGAAAGTTGTCTACTATAGTGGATAACATGTTGACAAAGTTTTCAGGCGCTATAATACTGATAGATGCTGAACTTGCAGCAGAAAGAGCTATGACTCTTCAAAATAGGCTTGCTTTAGACATTCTTTTAGCAAAGGATGGAGGCGTTTGCAAAATGCTTGGTGCACGACACTGTTGTACCTATATACCCGACAATAGTGTGAAGATTAAAACTATGCTTGCTAATCTAACAAAAGAAAGTGCAGATTTGAAGGAATTGAAAGAACCAGGAGTGTGGGAGAAGGTTGGAAAGGGACTTGCTTCAGTGGGACATTGGATTGGGGGAATTTGGAATGGAATACTATTGAAAATTATAGAAGAAATATTAATAGTAATAATTTGTGTATTTGGAATTTGGGGAATAAAAAGGGGAATAATAATGATTATGGAAAGAATTAAAAGAAGAAAAGAAGAGAAAATTATGAAAAGAATGGCAGAAGAATACAAAGCGCAAACTAGGGGAACTAAAAGAAAATGGGAACAGACAGAATTTTAATGAAATAAAATTTGTGGGCATGATTTGGTGTGATGACAAGTAGTCATCAGAGGAGTGATTGATGAAGCAGAAAATGAAGGTTTTGATTTATTAACGCTTAAACGTAGTGCTGAAATAATCATGTGTGACTTTAACCGAACTAATAAAGATTGTACGGGGCAAAATGTGCCCTCAGAGTAGTTTGCCATCATTTATACGCGTGCTTTATATAACGTAGTGTACTAGAATTGTACTAATCCGACATAATCATAAACGTGTGCTACAATTTGCTCGTTTGAAATGTTTTAGCTTAGCATGACTTTAGCGGAGGCTTTGGCCTAGTTGCCTGGTCTCACGGTTTAGATGCTCGTATTTTTCCACTGTGCTAATAAACGTGTATTTTTGCTTGAAGCTGTACCTTTCCACAGAAACCGTTCACATGCTTATCTTAAAGTTTCGTGCCAGCCTGGCATATTTTCTTTTACTCCAAGGTCGATTTGCATGTGCGGACAATGGAGGCTCTGAAAGTGAGCTAATTGGTAGACAATGTTGCAACTTGCGTACCCATCTCCAAGGATAATGTATGCTTAAGTAAAAGCTTGAGAACTGTCGTTTTTGATTGGACAATTTGAAGCTAACCTATGAACCCTCCAATGGAAGACCCTACTGGATTTGAACTGTTGTCTATAAAAACCAGGTGCACGAGAAGAAGGTAGCCATTACGGCCATTACAGCCATTACCAGCTCGATACCCGCCATTTTGCAGACTTCGTAGCTATTATGGCCCACTTTGCTGCGACGCCATTTTGAGAGATTTTGATGCTTTCTCTAATCGAGAGAAAGAGACTTTAAATGATTCTGGCCCTAGAAACTTTAACTTTGATTTGATCCCTTTGCATGAAGTAGTAGTTTTACCTTGCCGCCGTGAGGCAATTGCCCCGTCCACCCCTGCCCCTTTGCCCCGTCCCATGCTGATCGAAAACGGTACCCATGCTGACCGAAGAACGGTACCTGTGAGACGAAGACTTCCTTGTATGCTGATCGTAATTGGTAAATATGAAAGGAAATTGTAAAATTGCATTGTGTTTCTTTTAGGTAACCAACTGCTGATTTTGATAAAGTCCCTAGTTAGGAGTTTTCTAAATTAATGTTGCTAAATTGTTTTCGCATGAAGTCCCACATGCCGATGCTAATTTGAGGCTAGATGAGGATTCCATATGTTGCACGATGCAATTTGAGATCTTGTTATGCTGACTAAATGTATGCGATTAGTTCATTACAGATTATCGTATTAGTGATTTGCATTGCTATTATCGAATGTCTTGTGATTCAAATGCTACATAGATTACACTTGTTTCGCCGCTATGGACAGCTATTAATGTTCATCTACGTTTATCATTTGGTGTTGAGACACATATATATTGTGCTAGCTTTGCTAATATAGGGAAATAAAATTCACTAACTTTGAATAAACTGGTGTGGTTATTCCTGACTGAAAGGTCAGGGTTCGCCGAAAATGTATTCTGGATTAATTGTTAAGTGTTATGTTGAGCAGGGTATTGCTTATGTACGTTATTGATTATTGATTTTAATGAAATTGATTGATTAAGAGTACAGAGAGTTCCCACTTAGTCAAAAGATTCATCGGCCTAAAGAGCGTCCGAACACAGGTAAATTATTACTACGGACCACTCTATCAGTAGATGGTAGCAGAGGACGGTTTCGTCTTTTGGGACCCTGTACTCCTAAAGTACATGGTGTTGAATTAACGGTTACGCAGTTTTGAGACCCAACTCGAGGAGTTGAATTAGATTTTCTTGGGTAAAACGATTGACAGAATGATGATGGGCTAGGTCCACCGCGACTTTCCCGGGATCTCGGAGCTTGCGAATGGAGAGAATGGAGGTGTGGAATCGGCGTTGGCGGTACTAGTGATGGTATGAGTGAAGTTAGGGTTTTGCGCTTGCACAGCTTATTGCCGCAGGGTGTGTGAAAAGGTTGCGAGGATTTTTCTTTTTTTGAGGTTAGCGGAGGTGCGACTCCGAGTGTAGAGGTAGAGAAGTCGTCGAACTTCATAGAGATAGCGGAGGTGCGACTCCGAGTGTGAGAGTAGGGAAGTCGTCGAACTTCATGTGCGTGTGGCGCTTTGTGCATAAAAAAAAGGTCCACGTGGTTGTTGTTGTTGAGACGGGCCCTGCGAGGTCCAGAGACTCCGGAGTATGTTGATCCATGTTGTGGTCTGGGCGGTTTAGTAGGTTGATCGGGCGTGGTCAACGGGTCGGTACGTGTGTTAGGGAGTGAAAGAAACTTCGACTTCGGCCTTTGACAAGATTCTAAGTGCACTAGAATAGATCATTGACAAGTTGAGAGTAGGTCTGCGGGTCAGATTTGCTTGCGAACGTGGGGACTGAGAAAGACGGAATAGCGGCCGAGGCTAGTGAAAGGTCCCTAAGGTCCTGAAGCGATTGTGTTACCCTTCCTGTAGTAAACCGACAGATCTGTTTTATTTTTGGTAGCTCGCGATACATGCAAGAAGTTGTTACGAGAGGAGGTGAATGAAGGAGGACTAGCCGCAAGGCTTTGTCAGCCGCAGTGTGTGTGAGTGTGACGTCACTAGGAGCCGCGCTGGGATAGGTTGGTTGGTGAGAAGGGTCGCGCACGGATTGGACGCAGTCCGTGGGACTTAATTGGAAGGGGAAAGGCAAGCGAAGAGTATTCCGGGAATTAAAGTCACCTATTGATTACAAACTTTGTGAAATAAAAGACGAGAAAATGAAATTCTTTAAAGCATTCAGGAGTGCGATGAAGGGGGAGTCTTACATTAAAGCGAGCGTAGGAGAGGAGACGCCGCCCGAGGGCACACCAGCTTACATTGTAATGGAAGAGAAGGGGGTAGCTCCGTGCCTTTGGCTAAAGCAATGGCACAAACTGACAGAGAAACATGGGAGCGTAGCGTTCCCGATACATGGGACATTCAATATAAGGATTCTAGAGAATTTGAGATTCACGATGTACGACATGAAGGTGCCTCCAAGGCCAGCCCAGTTTGAGGCTCTAGCGATTTGGGAACTAATGGCCAGACAGCAACAGCAAAAGAAGTTTGAGACCAGGATGAGAAAGGTAGAAAAGACACTAGCGGACGCTAGGTGGGATAATGCACAGAATGTGTGGAGGTCAGATGTATTGCAGGGGATAAAACTGTTTCCCGCAATTACTAAGGAAGAAGAGGAGACAGGGAAGAAAGCTACCTGTAAGACGGACAGGAAGTGTTCCAAGGATAGAGAGGACGAGGAAAAGTTGAGAAGAGAAGAGGAGTTAGAGGATGAGGAGTTAATAATGCAACTGCTGAACGACCGTCCACCGCCTTATGCAGAGAATGGACAAGGTCCAAGTACCAGTTCTGCCCCTCCGGCATCGGTACAGAACAGTGAAACCCAGAGTTCAGGAGCGTCTTCGGGATCTAAGGACCCGAGTTTATTGTTCACCCCGCAGATACCGCAGGTTAGGAGAATATATCCAGATGTGCCCGTGTTGAAACCAGCAGAAAATTATCAGCCGCAGATGCCAGGGTATTACAGCAGCGACAATAGTACAGGAATGATTATGGACCCAACTGTAAGGGGAGGACAGAATGGTTATAACCAAACAATGGGACAAGTTGAATCAACTCAGTTTTTGATGCCCCAAAAGCAGATGCAGGGGGGAAACGCACATGCTCAAATGACGGGGAGTCAAATGGGCATGCCGGCAATGATGACCCATGGGGTGGGCATGAACATGCCACAGAACATGGGAAATGGACAGAACCCAGACGCGATATCACTACCCATTACTGTAGGTCCACTGGTACCTTTGTATAGTCAGCCTAACTTGGGTCTGAGCGGTCAGGGATCCATGCTGCAGAATGGGACCGAAAGGAGGTGCATAGAAAACACTCCAGGGATAACTCCGATAGCGGCTCAGCCAACTGGGTCTGGGTCCTTGATGGAGTTTAGCCCCATGTGTGCTCAGTCGACACTGGTGAGGTCGAGCCCCCCACTGATAATACCCCTAACATCGAACACTGAAAAGTTGCCGCAACCATCAATGGCAGTCGATGTGAATGCCACGCTGATGGGGGTGAATGCGCAACAGTTGACACAATGGTTCAACAGTCTAAACTCCACACAAAATTCAGCCAGTGGGAAAGGAGAAGACTATATGAATAGGGTCAGGTTGAACATGGAAGCACAAGAATTGGTGGAAGGGACCATGGGTGTGAACAGGTTAGAGTCCTACACAGAAGAAGAGCTGAGGTATCTATGTCCCAGGATTACGAAGGAAGTGAACAAGGTACATAAGAGTCTGCAAGAAGCAGCTGACAGAAACGGGGTTGACATAGACAAGATGAAACACTTGAGCAGGAGCTACAGGTTAGATTTTGGGACCACAGATTTTGAACACATGAGGTCAGCAGGCATGAGGACACACCTTAGGGAATTGCTGCAGAGTGCACAAGTGTGGAGGTGCTTAGACAAATGGGAAAGCAGGTGGGTAAAGAGAAAGGAAAAGAGGAGGGACAGTGCGACAGAGCACAATGAGAAAAGACCGCAGAGCAGTGATACAGTAACAATGTTACCAATGAGGGAGACAGCAGGGGGAAAATTAGTACATGTACCATGGCACAGGAGTGACATTCAGTCTTTTATGGACGATTTTCCCAAACTGAGAGAGAAACCGATTGAATGGTATCAACAGACTGATAGGTTTGTGAAGCTTGCAAAATGTCTCTGGGAGGACCTGAACACTCTCTTCGAGATCGTGGTTCCAGCAGATTTGTGGGAGGATTGCAAAAGAGCGGTAGGTTGGCCGACAAGTGAACCAGAGAGGGACAGGGAGACGGGCGCACCATCACCTATGGTGATGGGCTTGTACTATAAGGTGATTGAGCATTTGAAGACGAAGGTACCCGCGAAAAATGTGGATTGGCAGAAGATTGATCGAACTGCCCAAGAGACTAAAGAATCGATTCATAGTTACTATGAAAGGTTGTTGAAGGCGTTCAAGAATTACAGTGGCACGGAAACAATTGAAGCGAAGGACATGTTCCATTTTGTCTTCAGATTTGTGGAAGGGCTGAGGCCAGAGATAAGTCAGATGATAAAGTCGCATTTGATTTGTTGGCAATCGAAACCAATTGATGAGGTGTTGAATTATGCAAAATACTGTAGCGACGAAATTGAAGTGAAACAGAAAAGGTTGAAAGAGAAGGTGATGATGATGCAGCTTAAGGCAGCTCAAACAGGTTTACAAGGTTTGCAGGGTTTGCAAGGGATGCAAGGGTTCCAACAGCAGGTACCGCAACAACAGCCGCAGTTGCAGGGAAACATGGCGTTTCAGCCACAGGCGAGAGGCAGAGGTAGAGGAGGTTTTGTGAGTAATGGTCCGGATTTGAACACTGTTGTGACGGGTGTGCAGGCAATGAAGAAGGTGATGCCGTGTCACGTGTGCGGAATTGTAGGTCATTGGAAACGCGAGTGCCCGATGGTGGTGCAGGAAGGTGCAGGTACAGGTGCAGGTGTTGGTCAGCAAAACAATGATGTCAATGCATTTCAGACAATGAGGGGACCGAAATTGAGAGGTCCAAACCCACATTTTCAGACCATAAATCAATTGCAGGGATTACAACCTATGCAGCCGTAGCAGATGCAGATGCCTCGTATGCAGATGACGCAAATGCAGCCGATGCAACAGCAGTTACCTATGGTACCTAATCAGCAAATGCAAATACCATTGGCACCAATGGGTCAGCAGCAAGTGATGGTTCCTCCACAGGTCTCGGGTCAGGTAATGAGTACAGATGGCACCGTGCAACAGTTCCCATTACACAGTGAGAGTGGAATAAACAATGTATGGGAGAGTGAAAGTTCAGAAGAAGAAGGAGATTGTGTGCTTGCGGCATCCTTGGAAGTTGATCAAAGGGGTCCGTACGTAGAAGGAAAAGTAATGGGTCATAGTGTCTCATTCTTGGTTGACACAGGAGCCACACGTTCAACTGTTAAGAGCAGTGAAGTACCAAATTTGCCACTCTCAGGGAGGACAGTTCAAGTGGTGGGAGTAGCAAACAGACACCTGACGAACCCAATAACAGATCCGGTACCAGTCAGCATCGGTAACTATCAAGGGGTACATCAGTTTGTGGTATGTGACTCAAGCCCAATAGCACTGCTGGGGAGAGACCTATTGTGCAAATTGGGTTGTTCAATCATGTGTTCGAACGAAGGAATAACAATCCAGACGAGCAGTGATGGGGAAGAAGAGGACAGTGTAGAGGGGGATGAGGTGGAAACAGTAGATGAAGAATATCCTCTGATTTGTCTTTTCCCGATGATAACTGAAGAAGATATTCCAGCTGAATTACGAGAGACAGTCGGAAAGGAAGTGTGGGACATGACTGGGAAAGAGGTGGGATTGATGAAAGGAGTGGAACCAGTGAAAGTGGCTGTAAAGCCCAATGCAATCTTTCCCCAGACCCCACAATACCACATGCCACAAGACACCCTCATGAAAGTTGCTCAACTTATTGACGAATTTGTAAAACAGGGGGTACTGAAAGAAGTGTTGAGCAGTCCATGTAATTCACCAATAATGGGACTAATAAAGCCAAGTGGGAAGGTCCGACTTGTGCAGGACTTGAGGAAAATAAATGACATCATAGTCAAGTGTTGCCCTGTCGTACCAAATCCAGCCGTGATAATGTTTCAAATTCCTTGCGATGCTGAGTGGTTCTCAGTCATCGATTTGTCACAAGCGTTCTTCTCGGTGCCTCTTCATGAGGACAGCCAATTCCTCTTTTGTTTCAAATTCCTAGACAGAGTATACAGTTGGTGTCGAATTCCTCAAGGGTTTTCTGAGTCACCGTCAATATTCAATCAGATTCTAAAGAAAGATTTGGAAGCATTAGAGTTGCCATTCGAGTCAACCCTAGTACAGTACATTGATGACTTATTGGTTGCATCAAAGACGGAAAGTGGCTGCACAGCCGATACCATTGCTCTGTTGAACCATTTGGGAAAGAATGGACACAAGGTGTCTCCTTCCAAGTTGCAGTTCTGTCAGAAGAAAGTGAAATACTTGGGTCACCAGATAGAGAAAGGGTCACGGAGAATAATGAAGGAAAGAATAAGAAGCGTACTTCAAATGAGTCCACCAAAGACAAGGAGGGAGGTGAGGACGTTTTTGGGAATGGTGGGTTATTGTCGCCAGTGGATTCCCAACTTCTCGACTCTAGCAAAGCCTTTACTGAAACTGACCCAGAAGGATGCCTTGGATCAAATTGAACTGAAAGGAGATGAGATGGATGCTTTTGTTGAATTAAAAGAATGCATGTGCAGGGCTCCAGCTTTAGGTATGCCTGATTACACAAAGCCTTTCACATTGTTTTGTCATGAACGTGATGCATGTTCTTTGTCTGTCTTGACTCAAGCCCATGGTGGCGTAAACAGACCAGTAGCGTATTTTTCAGCTACTTTGGATCCGGTCGCAGCAGCACTTCCAGGGTGTTTGCGCGCCGTAGCAGCAGTTGGTATCAGCCTCACTCAGAGTGAAGGAATAGTGATGGGACACCCAGTAACAGTCATGGTCCCTCACTCAGTCGAGATACTTTTGACCCGCTCCCGAACGCAGCACATGACTGGAGCAAGACTCACAAGGTATGAAACGATAATTCTGGGCTCACCGAACGTGCAGCTGAAAAGGTGCACTACGTTGAATCCAGCAACCTTGCTCCCTGGAGAAAATGCTGAAATTGAGAACGCTGAAGACGTCGAGCATGACTGCCTTCAGGTGACTGAATTTTGCACAAAACCCCGACCGGACATTAAGGATACTAAGCTTGATGAAAATGACCAAATTCTTTTTGTTGACGGTTCATGTCTAAGAGACGGGATGGGGATTTTGAAAACAGGATATGCTGTATGTACTGTAACAGGGGTCTTGGAAGCGGGATGGCTTCAAGGAGTCTATTCTGCACAAGTAGGAGAACTTGTAGCCCTTACAAGAGCATGTCAACTGTCTGCATTGATGAAAGTCACCATTTACACAGATAGTCAATACGGGTTTGGGATTGTGCACGACTTTGGACAACTATGGTCACAGAGAGCGTTTCTGACTTCTTCAGGATCCCCAGTGAAGAACGGGGAGAGGATAAGGGAATTGTTACACGCCATTCAAGTGCCAGCCGAAGTTGCAGTAGTAAAGTGCAGTGCTCACACGAAAGGACAGGACTATGTTTCTCTGGGAAACGCATATGCGGATCAAGTCGCAAGATTTTGTGCCTTGAACTGTATATTACTCAGGGACGAATGGAATTCAATAAATGAACCAGAACTCGAACCAGCTGAAGCATTTGCCTTGAAGGTCGTAGATACAATAGATGAACTAAAAGCATTACAAAATAATGTCAGGGAGGATGAAAGGGATTCCTGGATTAAATCACAATGTATAAAGAGACAAGACGAGTTATGGGTTTCACATGAGGGAAAATTTGTTTTGCCAAACAGTCTCTTATCACAGCTTGCGCGGTTTTATCATGGGCAGGCTCACCTAGGGAGAGATGCCATGATAAGATTGTTTAAAACTGATTGGTTTAACCCCAGATTTCGTCAAGCTGCAGAAGCAGTTTGCCATCGATGTGTCACTTGCCAGCAGATGAACCCAGGAAAGGGAACGGTTGTGAACGCGAGTCACATTGGTAGGGCAAGCGGGCCTTTTAGTCGAATGCAGATGGACTTCATTGAGATGCCTGTGCATGGAGGCCTGAAATATGTGTTGGTGATTGTGTGCATTTTTAGTCACTGGGTTGAGGCATACCCCACATGTAGAAATGACAGCCTTACGGTTGCGAAGCTATTGCTGAGGGAGTTGATACCACGTTTCGGATTCCCGATCTCTTTAGAATCAGATAGGGGAAGTCACTTCAATAACGAGGTGATAAAGTTACTTTGCGAAGCGCTGAACATTGAGCAAAAGCTGCACTGTAGCTATCGCCCTGAAGCATCAGGACTGGTGGAGCAGATGAATGGTACACTGAAATCGAGAATGGCGAAAATATGTGCATCGACAAATTTGAAATGGCCTGACGCATTGCCCTTAGTACTAATGTCAATGAGAAATACTCCCGATAGAAAGACTGGATTGTCTCCGCACGAAATTCTCATGGGCAGGGCTATGAGACTTCCTGCAGTTCCTGCAAATGCGCTTTTGAATATTACAGATGATATGGTGTTAGACTACTGCAAAGGACTGGCTGACGTGGTTCGCTCTTTCTCTCACCAGGTGGAAGCGACCACCTTGCCACCGATCCAAGGTCCAGGACACGCACTGAAAGCAGGTGACTGGGTCGTGGTAAAGAAGCACGTGAGAAAGTCGTGTCTGGAACCCCGTTGGAAAGGCCCTTTCCAAGTGATCCTGACGACAACTACCACTGTGAAGTGTGCGGGGGTTCCCAACTGGATTCACGCCAGTCACACAAAGAAGGTGTTGTGTCCCACAGATGAGGAAGTTGAAGCGCTGAAACTACCAGTGCCTGATAAAACAGTGCTGAGTGCTGAGACAGAGCAAAACCGAACTGAAGGCGAACAGGCAGAAGCGGGAGAGAAAGAGATATTCTCTGGGGACGAAGAGACAAACTTGCTTGGGGAAGACCAAGTAGAAAGTTCAGACAGCGACGAAGAAGCTGAAGGTAACAGAGAACCTGAAGCAGCTGAGGGTAGCAAAAAGCCTGAAGCAGCTGAAGGTGACAAGGAACCTGAAGCAGCTGAAAGTGATAAAGAGCCTGACGAAAGTAACGGTGACGAAGGGCTCGAAAAAGTTGAAAAAGCAGGAGAGCCTGATCAGAGGAGGGCTTTTCCAGAAGCAGACGATACAGAAAAAGAAAAAGAGAGCGTGATCGACTCCCCAGAAGGAGGGGACGAGACAGAACAGAACGAAAAGGTTCAAGCTTCCACAGAAAAGATTGCAGGTCCATCAAATGGACACGGCGCAAAGAGGAGACTAAGTATTTCACCAATAAAAGAAAGGGGTAAAGAAAGTTTGAACGAGGGAGGAAGGCCAAAAGTGAAAGAGAAAAGAAAGGAAGTGACTGTTGTGGAACAATTGTCAAGTGAAGAAAAAGACTTGACAAAAGAGGAAAGTACCAGCGAGGCAGAATCGAAAAGGGAAGCAAAATTGAAAAGGAAAAGGATACCAAACAGGAGATATTCCGGTCCTGAATGGGCATATGCAGTCAATGACGATTGGACTGACGAGTTTGTATCTCTAAGCATCGAGAACGAAGAAGAAGAAGAGATACCAATAGAAAAGAAAAGTTTCATAGACTCTGTCGATTGAAAGAGTAATAAATGATATTGATTGCTACAATCTAACGTGAAACAAACAACCAGCTGAGACATTGCTAAACCGGATGAGACATTTGCAAAACCGATAAAGACTGTGTTATTGCCGAATTGAGACAAATGCTGCTAACCGTTAAGTGACCGGCCTCTTGAAGAAGACGGTGTGAACATTGCGCTCGTTCAGCTTTGTAACTGAATTGCTAAATAGTTTCTTTTAAAGGTGCTTCTAGCTCTCTGATTCTATACAGATCATGACTAGGTACGCTACGCAAAATAATAGAAAGAAATATTGTAAATATGTGTGTATAGGCTTAGTAATTGCATGTGTAATAATAATAATGGCAATTGTGCTTGGAATGCATGGAAAGGGTGAGAATGAGAATATTGAGGCTTCTACTTTTGCTCCTGTTACTGTCACTGAACTAACCCCATTGAAAAGACTAGCATTGGATGAGAGGCTCTTGCACGATAAGAAAGAGCTTTCGTATAACGTTTTCTATCGCTTGCTAACAGAGTATGTTGAGACTATGGATGCGAAAGATTGTTATGTGTGTACACAGATACCGACATCAGTAAAGGAAGGGGTGACTTATCACCACATGCCTCTTACATACGGGATTACATGTAGTATAGTAATGTCTAGATTTTATGGTCAAACTAACATACAGTATTTTTACTCAAATTATGATGTTACCTTTGCATATGTTCCTATAATAGCGCAGCTAAGCCAGATTGCTAAAGATTGGGATGCTAAAATAATGAGGGAATTTTTCGAGCCAATGCAACCTTTTGAAACGGCTCATGCTCATAGGGAGAACCTTACTTGCTTAGTCTCTGCAGTAGAAATAAGCTTTTTAGATCGCACAGATGATAGAAGGGCACAAATGAAGGCGAAATTAGAAAAAGAGCTACATAAGAGGACTTCAGTAGATAATTATGATTTTGCTGCTATAAAGACACAAGGGAAAATAGCTTTAGATGCTTGGCATGTAGGGAAATTTTGTATATATCGAGGAGAATCCTATTATGACAATATTTTTGTAGGAGCAAGTGAGTGTAAACATACGTTTATTTTTAAGGCCAAATGGACATTCATGATGAACGGACTTGACCCTGTCATTCCAGGTGTATATTACATTTGCGGGTATAATGCCTATTATCGTCTTCCAAAGGGATGGTGGGGGAGATGTTATTTGGGTATAGTGTTCCCAAAGGTTTATCAACTGGATGACGTATCGATGATTCAAAAGACATCTGGATCCCATCGTATCCAGAAAAGAGAGACCGCAGCTGCTGTGGTAGGAGATATATTTGGAGCCATGATTCCTTCATTGGGAGTTGTGTTGAATTCCATCAAGATACGAAAGTTGTCTACTATAGTGGATAACATGTTGACAAAGTTTTCAGGCGCTATAATACTGATAGATGCTGAACTTGCAGCAGAAAGAGCTATGACTCTTCAAAATAGGCTTGCTTTAGACATTCTTTTAGCAAAGGATGGAGGCGTTTGCAAAATGCTTGGTGCACGACACTGTTGTACCTATATACCCGACAATAGTGTGAAGATTAAAACTATGCTTGCTAATCTAACAAAAGAAAGTGCAGATTTGAAGGAATTGAAAGAACCAGGAGTGTGGGAGAAGGTTGGAAAGGGACTTGCTTCAGTGGGACATTGGATTGGGGGAATTTGGAATGGAATACTATTGAAAATAATAGAAGGAATATTAATAGTAATAATTTGTGGATTTGGAATTTGGGGAATAAAAAGGGGAATAATAATGATTATGGAAAGAATTAAAAGAAGAAAAGAAGAGAAAATTATGAAAAGAATGGCAGAAGAATACAAAGCGCAAACTAGGGGAACTAAAAGAAAATGGGAAAAGACAGAATTTTAATGAAATAAAATTTGTGGGCATGATTTGGTGTGATGACAAGTAGTCATCAGAGGAGTGATTGATGAAGCAGAAAATGAAGGTTTTGATTTATTAACGCTTAAACGTAGTGCTGAAATAATCATGTGTGACTTTAACCGAACTAATAAAGATTGTACGGGGCAAAATGTGCCCTCAGAGTAGTTTGCCATCATTTATACGCGTGCTTTATATAACGTAGTGTACTAGAATTGCACTAATCCGACATAATCATAAACGTGTGCTACGATTTGCTCGTTTGAAATGTTTTAGCTTAGCATGACTTTAGCGGAGGCTTTGGCCTAGTTGCCTGGTCTCACGGTTTAGATGCTCGTATTTTTCCACTGTGCTAATAAACGTGTATTTTTGCTTGAAGCTGTACCTTTCCACAGAAACCGTTCACATGCTTATCTTAAGGTTTCGTGCCAGCCTGGCATATTTTCTTTTACTCCAAGGTCGATTTGCAGGTGCGGACAATGGAGGCTCTGAAAGTGAGCTAATTGGTAGACAATGTTGCAACTTGCGTACCCATCTCCAAGGATAATGTATGCTTAAGTAAAAGCTTGAGAACTGTCGTTTTTGATTGGACAATTTGAAGCTAACCTATGAACCCTCCAATGGAAGACCCTACTGGATTTGAACTGTTGTCTATAAAAACCAGGTGCACGAGAAGAAGGTAGCCATTACGGCCATTACAGCCATTACCAGCTCGATACCCGCCATTTTGCAGACTTCGTAGCTATTATGGCCCACTTTGCTGCGACGCCATTTTGAGAGATTTTGATGCTTTCTCTAATCGAGAGAAAGAGACTTTAAATGATTCTGGCCCTAGAAACTTTAACTTTGATTTGATCCCTTTGCATGAAGTAGTAGTTTTACCTTGCCGCCGTGAGGCAATTGCCCCGTCCACCCCTGCCCCTTTGCCCCGTCCCATGCTGATCGAAAACGGTACCCATGCTGACCGAAGAACGGTACCTGTGAGACGAAGACTTCCTTGTATGCTGATCGTAATTGGTAAATATGAAAGGAAATTGTAAAATTGCATTGTGTTTCTTTTAGGTAACCAACTGCTGATTTTGATAAAGTCCCTAGTTAGGAGTTTTCTAAATTAATGTTGCTAAATTGTTTTCGCATGAAGTCCCACATGCCGATGCTAATTTGAGGCTAGATGAGGATTCCATATGTTGCACGATGCAATTTGAGATCTTGTTATGCTGACTAAATGTATGCGATTAGTTCATTACAGATTATCGTATTAGTGATTTGCATTGCTATTATCGAATGTCTTGTGATTCAAATGCTACATAGATTACACTTGTTTCGCCGCTATGGACAGCTATTAATGTTCATCTACGTTTATCATTTGGTGTTGAGACACATATATATTGTGCTAGCTTTGCTAATATAGGGAAATAAAATCCACTAACTTTGAATAAACTGGTGTGGTTATTCCTGACTGAAAGGTCAGGGTTCGCCGAAAATGTATTCTGGATTATTTGTTAAGTGTTATGTTGAGCAGGGTATTGCTTATGTACGTTATTGATTATTGATTTTAATGAAATTGATTGATTAAGAGTACAGAGAGTTCCCACTTAGTCAAAAGATTCATCGGCCTAAAGAGCGTCCGAACACAGGTAAATTATTACTACGGACCGCTCTATCAGTAGATGGTAGCAGAGGACGGTTTCGTCTTTTGGGACCTTGTACTCCTAAAGTACATGGTGTTGAATTAACGGTTACGCAGTTTTGAGACCCAACTCGAGGAGTTGAATTAGATTTTCTTGGGTAAAACGATTGACAGAATGATGATGGGCTAGGTCCACCGCGACTTTCCCGGGATCTCGGAGCTTGCGAATGGAGAGAATGGAGGTGTGTAATCGGCGTTGGCGGTACTAGTGATGGTATGAGTGAAGTTAGGGTTTTGCGCTTGCACAGCTTATTGCCGCAGGGTGTGTGAAAAGGTTGCGAGGATTTTTCTTTTTTTGAGGTTAGCGGAGGTGCGACTCCGAGTGTAGAGGTAGAGAAGTCGTCGAACTTCATTGAGATAGCGGAGGTGCGACTCCGAGTGTGAGAGTAGGGAAGTCGTCGAACTTCATGTGCGTGTGGCGCTTTGTGCATAAAAAAAAGGTCCACGTGGTTGTTGTTGTTGAGACGGGCCCTGCGAGGTCAAGAGACTCCGGAGTATGTTGATCCATGTTGTGGTCTGGGCGGTTTAGTAGGTTGATCGGGCGTGGTCAACGGGTCGGTACGTGTGTTAGGGAGTGAAAGAAACTTCGACTTCGGCCTTTGACAAGATTCTAAGTGCACTAGAATAGATCATTGACAAGTTGAGAGTAGGTCTGCGGGTCAGATTTGCTTGCGAACGTGGGGACTGAGAAAGACGGAATAGCGGCCGAGGCTAGTGAAAGGTCCCTAAGGTCCTGAAGCGATTGTGTTACCCTTCCTGTAGTAAACCGACAGATCTGTTTTATTTTTGGTAGCTCGCGATACATGCAAGAAGTTGTTACGAGAGGAGGTGAATGAAGGAGGACTAGCCGCAAGGCTTTGTCAGCCGCAGTGTGTGTGAGTGTGACGTCACTAGGAGCCGCGCTGGGATAGGTTGGTTGGTGAGAAGGGTCGCGCACGGATTGGACGCAGTCCGTGGGACTTAATTGGAAGGGGAAAGGCAAGCGAAGAGTATTCCGGGAATTAAAGTCACCTATTGATTACAAACTTTGTGAAATAAAAGACGAGAAAATGAAATTCTTTAAAGCATTCAGGAGTGCGATGAAGGGGGAGTCTTACATTAAAGCGAGCGTAGGAGAGGAGACGCCGCCCGAGGGCACACCAGCTTACATTGTAATGGAAGAGAAGGGGGTAGCTCCGTGCCTTTGGCTAAAGCAATGGCACAAACTGACAGAGAAACATGGGAGCGTAGCGTTCCCGATACATGGGACATTCAATATAAGGATTCTAGAGAATTTGAGATTCACGATGTACGACATGAAGGTGCCTCCAAGGCCAGCCCAGTTTGAGGCTCTAGCGATTTGGGAACTAATGGCCAGACAGCAACAGCAAAAGAAGTTTGAGACCAGGATGAGAAAGGTAGAAAAGACACTAGCGGACGCTAGGTGGGATAATGCACAGAATGTGTGGAGGTCAGATGTATTGCAGGGGATAAAACTGTTTCCCGCAATTACTAAGGAAGAAGAGGAGACAGGGAAGAAAGCTACCTGTAAGACGGACAGGAAGTGTTCCAAGGATAGAGAGGACGAGGAAAAGTTGAGAAGAGAAGAGGAGTTAGAGGATGAGGAGTTAATAATGCAACTGCTGAACGACCGTCCACCGCCTTATGCAGAGAATGGACAAGGTCCAAGTACCAGTTCTGCCCCTCCGGCATCGGTACAGAACAGTGAAACCCAGAGTTCAGGAGCGTCTTCGGGATCTAAGGACCCGAGTTTATTGTTCACCCCGCAGATACCGCAGGTTAGGAGAATATATCCAGATGTGCCCGTGTTGAAACCAGCAGAAAATTATCAGCCGCAGATGCCAGGGTATTACAGCAGCGACAATAGTACAGGAATGATTATGGACCCAACTGTAAGGGGAGGACAGAATGGTTATAACCAAACAATGGGACAAGTTGAATCAACTCAGTTTTTGATGCCCCAAAAGCAGATGCAGGGGGGAAACGCACATGCTCAAATGACGGGGAGTCAAATGGGCATGCCGGCAATGATGACCCATGGGGTGGGCATGAACATGCCACAGAACATGGGAAATGGACAGAACCCAGACGCGATATCACTACCCATTACTGTAGGTCCACTGGTACCTTTGTATAGTCAGCCTAACTTGGGTCTGAGCGGTCAGGGATCCATGCTGCAGAATGGGACCGAAAGGAGGTGCATAGAAAACACTCCAGGGATAACTCCGATAGCGGCTCAGCCAACTGGGTCTGGGTCCTTGATGGAGTTTAGCCCCATGTGTGCTCAGTCGACACTGGTGAGGTCGAGCCCCCCACTGATAATACCCCTAACATCGAACACTGAAAAGTTGCCGCAACCATCAATGGCAGTCGATGTGAATGCCACGCTGATGGGGGTGAATGCGCAACAGTTGACACAATGGTTCAACAGTCTAAACTCCACACAAAATTCAGCCAGTGGGAAAGGAGAAGACTATATGAATAGGGTCAGGTTGAACATGGAAGCACAAGAATTGGTGGAAGGGACCATGGGTGTGAACAGGTTAGAGTCCTACACAGAAGAAGAGCTGAGGTATCTATGTCCCAGGATTACGAAGGAAGTGAACAAGGTACATAAGAGTCTGCAAGAAGCAGCTGACAGAAACGGGGTTGACATAGACAAGATGAAACACTTGAGCAGGAGCTACAGGTTAGATTTTGGGACCACAGATTTTGAACACATGAGGTCAGCAGGCATGAGGACACACCTTAGGGAATTGCTGCAGAGTGCACAAGTGTGGAGGTGCTTAGACAAATGGGAAAGCAGGTGGGTAAAGAGAAAGGAAAAGAGGAGGGACAGTGCGACAGAGCACAATGAGAAAAGACCGCAGAGCAGTGATACAGTAACAATGTTACCAATGAGGGAGACAGCAGGGGGAAAATTAGTACATGTACCATGGCACAGGAGTGACATTCAGTCTTTTATGGACGATTTTCCCAAACTGAGAGAGAAACCGATTGAATGGTATCAACAGACTGATAGGTTTGTGAAGCTTGCAAAATGTCTCTGGGAGGACCTGAACACTCTCTTCGAGATCGTGGTTCCAGCAGATTTGTGGGAGGATTGCAAAAGAGCGGTAGGTTGGCCGACAAGTGAACCAGAGAGGGACAGGGAGACGGGCGCACCATCACCTATGGTGATGGGCTTGTACTATAAGGTGATTGAGCATTTGAAGACGAAGGTACCCGCGAAAAATGTGGATTGGCAGAAGATTGATCGAACTGCCCAAGAGACTAAAGAATCGATTCATAGTTACTATGAAAGGTTGTTGAAGGCGTTCAAGAATTACAGTGGCACGGAAACAATTGAAGCGAAGGACATGTTCCATTTTGTCTTCAGATTTGTGGAAGGGCTGAGGCCAGAGATAAGTCAGATGATAAAGTCGCATTTGATTTGTTGGCAATCGAAACCAATTGATGAGGTGTTGAATTATGCAAAATACTGTAGCGACGAAATTGAAGTGAAACAGAAAAGGTTGAAAGAGAAGGTGATGATGATGCAGCTTAAGGCAGCTCAAACAGGTTTACAAGGTTTGCAGGGTTTGCAAGGGATGCAAGGGTTCCAACAGCAGGTACCGCAACAACAGCCGCAGTTGCAGGGAAACATGGCGTTTCAGCCACAGGCGAGAGGCAGAGGTAGAGGAGGTTTTGTGAGTAATGGTCCGGATTTGAACACTGTTGTGACGGGTGTGCAGGCAATGAAGAAGGTGATGCCGTGTCACGTGTGCGGAATTGTAGGTCATTGGAAACGCGAGTGCCCGATGGTGGTGCAGGAAGGTGCAGGTACAGGTGCAGGTGTTGGTCAGCAAAACAATGATGTCAATGCATTTCAGACAATGAGGGGACCGAAATTGAGAGGTCCAAACCCACATTTTCAGACCATAAATCAATTGCAGGGATTACAACCTATGCAGCCGTAGCAGATGCAGATGCCTCGTATGCAGATGACGCAAATGCAGCCGATGCAACAGCAGTTACCTATGGTACCTAATCAGCAAATGCAAATACCATTGGCACCAATGGGTCAGCAGCAAGTGATGGTTCCTCCACAGGTCTCGGGTCAGGTAATGAGTACAGATGGCACCGTGCAACAGTTCCCATTACACAGTGAGAGTGGAATAAACAATGTATGGGAGAGTGAAAGTTCAGAAGAAGAAGGAGATTGTGTGCTTGCGGCATCCTTGGAAGTTGATCAAAGGGGTCCGTACGTAGAAGGAAAAGTAATGGGTCATAGTGTCTCATTCTTGGTTGACACAGGAGCCACACGTTCAACTGTTAAGAGCAGTGAAGTACCAAATTTGCCACTCTCAGGGAGGACAGTTCAAGTGGTGGGAGTAGCAAACAGACACCTGACGAACCCAATAACAGATCCGGTACCAGTCAGCATCGGTAACTATCAAGGGGTACATCAGTTTGTGGTATGTGACTCAAGCCCAATAGCACTGCTGGGGAGAGACCTATTGTGCAAATTGGGTTGTTCAATCATGTGTTCGAACGAAGGAATAACAATCCAGACGAGCAGTGATGGGGAAGAAGAGGACAGTGTAGAGGGGGATGAGGTGGAAACAGTAGATGAAGAATATCCTCTGATTTGTCTTTTCCCGATGATAACTGAAGAAGATATTCCAGCTGAATTACGAGAGACAGTCGGAAAGGAAGTGTGGGACATGACTGGGAAAGAGGTGGGATTGATGAAAGGAGTGGAACCAGTGAAAGTGGCTGTAAAGCCCAATGCAATCTTTCCCCAGACCCCACAATACCACATGCCACAAGACACCCTCATGAAAGTTGCTCAACTTATTGACGAATTTGTAAAACAGGGGGTACTGAAAGAAGTGTTGAGCAGTCCATGTAATTCACCAATAATGGGACTAATAAAGCCAAGTGGGAAGGTCCGACTTGTGCAGGACTTGAGGAAAATAAATGACATCATAGTCAAGTGTTGCCCTGTCGTACCAAATCCAGCCGTGATAATGTTTCAAATTCCTTGCGATGCTGAGTGGTTCTCAGTCATCGATTTGTCACAAGCGTTCTTCTCGGTGCCTCTTCATGAGGACAGCCAATTCCTCTTTTGTTTCAAATTCCTAGACAGAGTATACAGTTGGTGTCGAATTCCTCAAGGGTTTTCTGAGTCACCGTCAATATTCAATCAGATTCTAAAGAAAGATTTGGAAGCATTAGAGTTGCCATTCGAGTCAACCCTAGTACAGTACATTGATGACTTATTGGTTGCATCAAAGACGGAAAGTGGCTGCACAGCCGATACCATTGCTCTGTTGAACCATTTGGGAAAGAATGGACACAAGGTGTCTCCTTCCAAGTTGCAGTTCTGTCAGAAGAAAGTGAAATACTTGGGTCACCAGATAGAGAAAGGGTCACGGAGAATAATGAAGGAAAGAATAAGAAGCGTACTTCAAATGAGTCCACCAAAGACAAGGAGGGAGGTGAGGACGTTTTTGGGAATGGTGGGTTATTGTCGCCAGTGGATTCCCAACTTCTCGACTCTAGCAAAGCCTTTACTGAAACTGACCCAGAAGGATGCCTTGGATCAAATTGAACTGAAAGGAGATGAGATGGATGCTTTTGTTGAATTAAAAGAATGCATGTGCAGGGCTCCAGCTTTAGGTATGCCTGATTACACAAAGCCTTTCACATTGTTTTGTCATGAACGTGATGCATGTTCTTTGTCTGTCTTGACTCAAGCCCATGGTGGCGTAAACAGACCAGTAGCGTATTTTTCAGCTACTTTGGATCCGGTCGCAGCAGCACTTCCAGGGTGTTTGCGCGCCGTAGCAGCAGTTGGTATCAGCCTCACTCAGAGTGAAGGAATAGTGATGGGACACCCAGTAACAGTCATGGTCCCTCACTCAGTCGAGATACTTTTGACCCGCTCCCGAACGCAGCACATGACTGGAGCAAGACTCACAAGGTATGAAACGATAATTCTGGGCTCACCGAACGTGCAGCTGAAAAGGTGCACTACGTTGAATCCAGCAACCTTGCTCCCTGGAGAAAATGCTGAAATTGAGAACGCTGAAGACGTCGAGCATGACTGCCTTCAGGTGACTGAATTTTGCACAAAACCCCGACCGGACATTAAGGATACTAAGCTTGATGAAAATGACCAAATTCTTTTTGTTGACGGTTCATGTCTAAGAGACGGGATGGGGATTTTGAAAACAGGATATGCTGTATGTACTGTAACAGGGGTCTTGGAAGCGGGATGGCTTCAAGGAGTCTATTCTGCACAAGTAGGAGAACTTGTAGCCCTTACAAGAGCATGTCAACTGTCTGCATTGATGAAAGTCACCATTTACACAGATAGTCAATACGGGTTTGGGATTGTGCACGACTTTGGACAACTATGGTCACAGAGAGGGTTTCTGACTTCTTCAGGATCCCCAGTGAAGAACGGGGAGAGGATAAGGGAATTGTTACACGCCATTCAAGTGCCAGCCGAAGTTGCAGTAGTAAAGTGCAGTGCTCACACGAAAGGACAGGACTATGTTTCTCTGGGAAACGCATATGCGGATCAAGTCGCAAGATTTTGTGCCTTGAACTGTATATTACTCAGGGACGAATGGAATTCAATAAATGAACCAGAACTCGAACCAGCTGAAGCATTTGCCTTGAAGGTCGTAGATACAATAGATGAACTAAAAGCATTACAAAATAATGTCAGGGAGGATGAAAGGGATTCCTGGATTAAATCACAATGTATAAAGAGACAAGACGAGTTATGGGTTTCACATGAGGGAAAATTTGTTTTGCCAAACAGTCTCTTATCACAGCTTGCGCGGTTTTATCATGGGCAGGCTCACCTAGGGAGAGATGCCATGATAAGATTGTTTAAAACTGATTGGTTTAACCCCAGATTTCGTCAAGCTGCAGAAGCAGTTTGCCATCGATGTGTCACTTGCCAGCAGATGAACCCAGGAAAGGGAACGGTTGTGAACGCGAGTCACATTGGTAGGGCAAGCGGGCCTTTTAGTCGAATGCAGATGGACTTCATTGAGATGCCTGTGCATGGAGGCCTGAAATATGTGTTGGTGATTGTGTGCATTTTTAGTCACTGGGTTGAGGCATACCCCACACGTAGAAATGACAGCCTTACGGTTGCGAAGCTATTGCTGAGGGAGTTGATACCACGTTTCGGATTCCCGATCTCTTTAGAATCAGATAGGGGAAGTCACTTCAATAACGAGGTGATAAAGTTACTTTGCGAAGCGCTGAACATTGAGCAAAAGCTGCACTGTAGCTATCGCCCTGAAGCATCAGGACTGGTGGAGCAGATGAATGGTACACTGAAATCGAGAATGGCGAAAATATGTGCATCGACAAATTTGAAATGGCCTGACGCATTGCCCTTAGTACTAATGTCAATGAGAAATACTCCCGATAGAAAGACTGGATTGTCTCCGCACGAAATTCTCATGGGCAGGGCTATGAGACTTCCTGCAGTTCCTGCAAATGCGCTTTTGAATATTACAGATGATATGGTGTTAGACTACTGCAAAGGACTGGCTGACGTGGTTCGCTCTTTCTCTCACCAGGTGGAAGCGACCACCTTGCCACCGATCCAAGGTCCAGGACACGCACTGAAAGCAGGTGACTGGGTCGTGGTAAAGAAGCACGTGAGAAAGTCGTGTCTGGAACCCCGTTGGAAAGGCCCTTTCCAAGTGATCCTGACGACAACTACCACTGTGAAGTGTGCGGGGGTTCCCAACTGGATTCACGCCAGTCACACAAAGAAGGTGTTGTGTCCCACAGATGAGGAAGTTGAAGCGCTGAAACTACCAGTGCCTGATAAAACAGTGCTGAGTGCTGAGACAGAGCAAAACCGAACTGAAGGCGAACAGGCAGAAGCGGGAGAGAAAGAGATATTCTCTGGGGACGAAGAGACAAACTTGCTTGGGGAAGACCAAGTAGAAAGTTCAGACAGCGACGAAGAAGCTGAAGGTAACAGAGAACCTGAAGCAGCTGAGGGTAGCAAAAAGCCTGAAGCAGCTGAAGGTGACAAGGAACCTGAAGCAGCTGAAAGTGATAAAGAGCCTGACGAAAGTAACGGTGACGAAGGGCTCGAAAAAGTTGAAAAAGCAGGAGAGCCTGATCAGAGGAGGGCTTTTCCAGAAGCAGACGATACAGAAAAAGAAAAAGAGAGCGTGATCGACTCCCCAGAAGGAGGGGACGAGACAGAACAGAACGAAAAGGTTCAAGCTTCCACAGAAAAGATTGCAGGTCCATCAAATGGACACGGCGCAAAGAGGAGACTAAGTATTTCACCAATAAAAGAAAGGGGTAAAGAAAGTTTGAACGAGGGAGGAAGGCCAAAAGTGAAAGAGAAAAGAAAGGAAGTGACTGTTGTGGAACAATTGTCAAGTGAAGAAAAAGACTTGACAAAAGAGGAAAGTACCAGCGAGGCAGAATCGAAAAGGGAAGCAAAATTGAAAAGGAAAAGGATACCAAACAGGAGATATTCCGGTCCTGAATGGGCATATGCAGTCAATGACGATTGGACTGACGAGTTTGTATCTCTAAGCATCGAGAACGAAGAAGAAGAAGAGATACCAATAGAAAAGAAAAGTTTCATAGACTCTGTCGATTGAAAGAGTAATAAATGATATTGATTGCTACAATCTAACGTGAAACAAACAACCAGCTGAGACATTGCTAAACCGGATGAGACATTTGCAAAACCGATAAAGACTGTGTTATTGCCGAATTGAGACAAATGCTGCTAACCGTTAAGTGACCGGCCTCTTGAAGAAGACGGTGTGAACATTGCGCTCGTTCAGCTTTGTAACTGAATTGCTAAATAGTTTCTTTTAAAGGTGCTTCTAGCTCTCTGATTCTATACAGATCATGACTAGGTACGCTACGCAAAATAATAGAAAGAAATATTGTAAATATGTGTGTATAGGCTTAGTAATTGCATGTGTAATAATAATAATGGCAATTGTGCTTGGAATGCATGGAAAGGGTGAGAATGAGAATATTGAGGCTTCTACTTTTGCTCCTGTTACTGTCACTGAACTAACCCCATTGAAAAGACTAGCATTGGATGAGAGGCTCTTGCACGATAAGAAAGAGCTTTCGTATAACGTTTTCTATCGCTTGCTAACAGAGTATGTTGAGACTATGGATGCGAAAGATTGTTATGTGTGTACACAGATACCGACATCAGTAAAGGAAGGGGTGACTTATCACCACATGCCTCTTACATACGGGATTACATGTAGTATAGTAATGTCTAGATTTTATGGTCAAACTAACATACAGTATTTTTACTCAAATTATGATGTTACCTTTGCATATGTTCCTATAATAGCGCAGCTAAGCCAGATTGCTAAAGATTGGGATGCTAAAATAATGAGGGAATTTTTCGAGCCAATGCAACCTTTTGAAACGGCTCATGCTCATAGGGAGAACCTTACTTGCTTAGTCTCTGCAGTAGAAATAAGCTTTTTAGATCGCACAGATGATAGAAGGGCACAAATGAAGGCGAAATTAGAAAAAGAGCTACATAAGAGGACTTCAGTAGATAATTATGATTTTGCTGCTATAAAGACACAAGGGAAAATAGCTTTAGATGCTTGGCATGTAGGGAAATTTTGTATATATCGAGGAGAATCCTATTATGACAATATTTTTGTAGGAGCAAGTGAGTGTAAACATACGTTTATTTTTAAGGCCAAATGGACATTCATGATGAACGGACTTGACCCTGTCATTCCAGGTGTATATTACATTTGCGGGTATAATGCCTATTATCGTCTTCCAAAGGGATGGTGGGGGAGATGTTATTTGGGTATAGTGTTCCCAAAGGTTTATCAACTGGATGACGTATCGATGATTCAAAAGACATCTGGATCCCATCGTATCCAGAAAAGAGAGACCGCAGCTGCTGTGGTAGGAGATATATTTGGAGCCATGATTCCTTCATTGGGAGTTGTGTTGAATTCCATCAAGATACGAAAGTTGTCTACTATAGTGGATAACATGTTGACAAAGTTTTCAGGCGCTATAATACTGATAGATGCTGAACTTGCAGCAGAAAGAGCTATGACTCTTCAAAATAGGCTTGCTTTAGACATTCTTTTAGCAAAGGATGGAGGCGTTTGCAAAATGCTTGGTGCACGACACTGTTGTACCTATATACCCGACAATAGTGTGAAGATTAAAACTATGCTTGCTAATCTAACAAAAGAAAGTGCAGATTTGAAGGAATTGAAAGAACCAGGAGTGTGGGAGAAGGTTGGAAAGGGACTTGCTTCAGTGGGACATTGGATTGGGGGAATTTGGAATGGAATACTATTGAAAATAATAGAAGGAATATTAATAGTAATAATTTGTGGATTTGGAATTTGGGGAATAAAAAGGGGAATAATAATGATTATGGAAAGAATTAAAAGAAGAAAAGAAGAGAAAATTATGAAAAGAATGGCAGAAGAATACAAAGCGCAAACTAGGGGAACTAAAAGAAAATGGGAAAAGACAGAATTTTAATGAAATAAAATTTGTGGGCATGATTTGGTGTGATGACAAGTAGTCATCAGAGGAGTGATTGATGAAGCAGAAAATGAAGGTTTTGATTTATTAACGCTTAAACGTAGTGCTGAAATAATCATGTGTGACTTTAACCGAACTAATAAAGATTGTACGGGGCAAAATGTGCCCTCAGAGTAGTTTGCCATCATTTATACGCGTGCTTTATATAACGTAGTGTACTAGAATTGCACTAATCCGACATAATCATAAACGTGTGCTACGATTTGCTCGTTTGAAATGTTTTAGCTTAGCATGACTTTAGCGGAGGCTTTGGCCTAGTTGCCTGGTCTCACGGTTTAGATGCTCGTATTTTTCCACTGTGCTAATAAACGTGTATTTTTGCTTGAAGCTGTACCTTTCCACAGAAACCGTTCACATGCTTATCTTAAGGTTTCGTGCCAGCCTGGCATATTTTCTTTTACTCCAAGGTCGATTTGCAGGTGCGGACAATGGAGGCTCTGAAAGTGAGCTAATTGGTAGACAATGTTGCAACTTGCGTACCCATCTCCAAGGATAATGTATGCTTAAGTAAAAGATTGAGAACTGTCGTTTTTGATTGGACAATTTGAAGCTAACCTATGAACCCTCCAATGGAAGACCCTACTGGATTTGAACTGTTGTCTATAAAAACCAGGTGCACGAGAAGAAGGTAGCCATTACGGCCATTACAGCCATTACCAGCTCGATACCCGCCATTTTGCAGACTTCGTAGCTATTATGGCCCACTTTGCTGCGACGCCATTTTGAGAGATTTTGATGCTTTCTCTAATCGAGAGAAAGAGACTTTAAATGATTCTGGCCCTAGAAACTTTAACTTTGATTTGATCCCTTTGCATGAAGTAGTAGTTTTACCTTGCCGCCGTGAGGCAATTGCCCCGTCCACCCCTGCCCCTTTGCCCCGTCCCATGCTGATCGAAAACGGTACCCATGCTGACTGAAGAACGGTACCTGTGAGACGAAGACTTCCTTGTATGCTGATCGTAATTGGTAAATATGAAAGGAAATTGTAAAATTGCATTGTGTTTCTTTTAGGTAACCAACTGCTGATTTTGATAAAGTCCCTAGTTAGGAGTTTTCTAAATTAATGTTGCTAAATTGTTTTCGCATGAAGTCCCACATGCCGATGCTAATTTGAGGCTAGATGAGGATTCCATATGTTGCACGATGCAATTTGAGATCTTGTTATGCTGACTAAATGTATGCGATTAGTTCATTACAGATTATCGTATTAGTGATTTGCATTGCTATTATCGAATGTCTTGTGATTCAAATGCTACATAGATTACACTTGTTTCGCCGCTATGGACAGCTATTAATGTTCATCTACGTTTATCATTTGGTGTTGAGACACATATATATTGTGCTAGCTTTGCTAATATAGGGAAATAAAATTCACTAACTTTGAATAAACTGGTGTGGTTATTCCTGACTGAAAGGTCAGGGTTCGCCGAAAATGTATTCTGGATTAATTGTTAAGTGTTATGTTGAGCAGGGTATTGCTTATGTACGTTATTGATTATTGATTTTAATGAAATTGATTGATTAAGAGTACAGAGAGTTCCCACTTAGTCAAAAGATTCATCGGCCTAAAGAGCGTCCGAACACAGGTAAATTATTACTACGGACCGCTCTATCAGTAGATGGTAGCAGAGGACGGTTTCGTCTTTTGGGACCCTGTACTCCTAAAGTTCATGGTGTTGAATTAACGGTTACGCAGTTTTGAGACCCAACTCGAGGAGTTGAATTAGATTTTCTTGGGTAAAACGATTGACAGAATGATGATGGGCTAGGTCCACCGCGACTTTCCCGGGATCTCGGAGCTTGCGAATGGAGAGAATGGAGGTGTGGAATCGGCGTTGGCGGTACTAGTGATGGTATGAGTGAAGTTAGGGTTTTGCGCTTGCACAGCTTATTGCCGCAGGGTGTGTGAAAAGGTTGCGAGGATTTTTCTTTTTTTGAGGTTAGCGGAGGTGCGACTCCGAGTGTAGAGGTAGAGAAGTCGTCGAACTTCATAGAGATAGCGGAGGTGCGACTCCGAGTGTGAGAGTAGGGAAGTCGTCGAACTTCATGTGCGTGTGGCGCTTTGTGCATAAAAAAAAGGTCCACGTGGTTGTTGTTGTTGAGACGGGCCCTGCGAGGTCAAGAGACTCCGGAGTATGTTGATCCATGTTGTGGTCTGGGCGGTTTAGTAGGTTGATCGGGCGTGGTCAACGGGTCGGTACGTGTGTTAGGGAGTGAAAGAAACTTCGACTTCGGCCTTTGACAAGATTCTAAGTGCACTAGAATAGATCATTGACAAGTTGAGAGTAGGTCTGCGGGTCAGAATTTCTTGCGAACGTGGGGACTGAGAAAGACGGAATAGCGGCCGAGGCTAGTGAAAGGTCCCTAAGGTCCTGAAGCGATTGTGTTACCCTTCCTGTAGTAAACCGACAGATCTGTTTTATTTTTGGTAGCTCGCGATACATGCAAGAAGTTGTTACGAGAGGAGGTGAATGAAGGAGGACTAGCCGCAAGGCTTTGTCAGCCGCAGTGTGTGTGAGTGTGACGTCACTAGGAGCCGCGCTGGGATAGGTTGGTTGGTGAGAAGGGTCGCGCACGGATTGGACGCAGTCCGTGGGACTTAATTGGAAGGGGAAAGGCAAGCGAAGAGTATTCCGGGAATTAAAGTCACCTATTGATTACAAACTTTGTGAAATAAAAGACGAGAAAATGAAATTCTTTAAAGCATTCAGGAGTGCGATGAAGGGGGAGTCTTACATTAAAGCGAGCGTAGGAGAGGAGACGCCGCCCGAGGGCACACCAGCTTACATTGTAATGGAAGAGAAGGGGGTAGCTCCGTGCCTTTGGCTAAAGCAATGGCACAAACTGACAGAGAAACATGGGAGCGTAGCGTTCCCGATACCTGGGACATTCAATATAAGGATTCTAGAGAATTTGAGATTCACGATGTACGACATGAAGGTGCCTCCAAGGCCAGCCCAGTTTGAGGCTCTAGCGATTTGGGAACTAATGGCCAGACAGCAACAGCAAAAGAAGTTTGAGACCAGGATGAGAAAGGTAGAAAAGACACTAGCGGACGCTAGGTGGGATAATGCACAGAAGGTGTGGAGGTCAGATGTATTGCAGGGGATAAAACTGTTTCCCGCAATTACTAAGGAAGAAGAGGAGACAGGGAAGAAAGCTACCTGTAAGACGGACAGGAAGTGTTCCAAGGATAGAGAGGACGAGGAAAAGTTGAGAAGAGAAGAGGAGTTAGAGGATGAGGAGTTAATAATGCAACTGCTGAACGACCGTCCACCGCCTTATGCAGAGAATGGACAAGGTCCAAGTACCAGTTCTGCCCCTCCGGCATCGGTACAGAACAGTGAAACCCAGAGTTCAGGAGCGTCTTCAGGATCTAAGGACCCGAGTTTATTGTTCACCCCGCAGATACCGCAGGTTAGGAGAATATATCCAGATGTGCCCGTGTTGAAACCAGCAGAAAATTATCAGCCGCAGATGCCAGGGTATTACAGCAGCGACAATAGTACAGGAATGATTATGGACCCAACTGTAAGGGGAGGACAGAATGGTTATAACCAAACAATGGGACAAGTTGAATCAACTCAGTTTTTGATGCCCCAAAAGCAGATGCAGGGGGGAAACGCACATGCTCAAATGACGGGGAGTCAAATGGGCATGCCGGCAATGATGACCCATGGGGTGGGCATGAACATGCCACAGAACATGGGAAATGGACAGAACCCAGACGCGATATCACTACCCATTACTGTAGGTCCACTGGTACCTTTGTATAGTCAGCCTAACTTGGGTCTGAGCGGTCAGGGATCCATGCTGCAGAATGGGACCGAAAGGAGGTGCATAGAAAACACTCCAGGGATAACTCCGATAGCGGCTCAGCCAACTGGGTCTGGGTCCTTGATGGAGTTTAGCCCCATGTGTGCTCAGTCGACACTGGTGAGGTCGAGCCCCCCACTGATAATACCCCTAACATCGAACACTGAAAAGTTGCCGCAACCATCAATGGCAGTCGATGTGAATGCCACGCTGATGGGGGTGAATGCGCAACAGTTGACACAATGGTTCAACAGTCTAAACTCCACACAAAATTCAGCCAGTGGGAAAGGAGAAGACTATATGAATAGGGTCAGGTTGAACATGGAAGCACAAGAATTGGTGGAAGGGACCATGGGTGTGAACAGGTTAGAGTCCTACACAGAAGAAGAGCTGAGGTATCTATGTCCCAGGATTACGAAGGAAGTGAACAAGGTACATAAGAGTCTGCAAGAAGCAGCTGACAGAAACGGGGTTGACATAGACAAGATGAAACACTTGAGCAGGAGCTACAGGTTAGATTTTGGGACCACAGATTTTGAACACATGAGGTCAGCAGGCATGAGGACACACCTTAGGGAATTGCTGCAGAGTGCACAAGTGTGGAGGTGCTTAGACAAATGGGAAAGCAGGTGGGTAAAGAGAAAGGAAAAGAGGAGGGACAGTGCGACAGAGCACAATGAGAAAAGACCGCAGAGCAGTGATACAGTAACAATGTTACCAATGAGGGAGACAGCAGGGGGAAAATTAGTACATGTACCATGGCACAGGAGTGACATTCAGTCTTTTACGGACGATTTTCCCAAACTGAGAGAGAAACCGATTGAATGGTATCAACAGACTGATAGGTTTGTGAAGCTTGCAAAATGTCTCTGGGAGGACCTGAACACTCTCTTCGAGATCGTGGTTCCAGCAGATTTGTGGGAGGATTGCAAAAGAGCGGTAGGTTGGCCGACAAGTGAACCAGAGAGGGACAGGGAGACGGGCGCACCATCACCTATGGTGATGGGCTTGTACTATAAGGTGATTGAGCATTTGAAGACGAAGGTACCCGCGAAAAATGTGGATTGGCAGAAGATTGATCGAACTGCCCAAGAGACTAAAGAATCGATTCATAGTTACTATGAAAGGTTGTTGAAGGCGTTCAAGAATTACAGTGGCACGGAAACAATTGAAGCGAAGGACATGTTCCATTTTGTCTTCAGATTTGTGGAAGGGCTGAGGCCAGAGATAAGTCAGATGATAAAGTCGCATTTGATTTGTTGGCAATCGAAACCAATTGATGAGGTGTTGAATTATGCAAAATACTGTAGCGACGAAATTGAAGTGAAACAGAAAAGGTTGAAAGAGAAGGTGATGATGATGCAGCTTAAGGCAGCTCAAACAGGTTTACAAGGTTTGCAGGGTTTGCAAGGGATGCAAGGGTTCCAACAGCAGGTACCGCAACAACAGCCGCAGTTGCAGGGAAACATGGCGTTTCAGCCACAGGCGAGAGGCAGAGGTAGAGGAGGTTTTGTGAGTAATGGTCCGGATTTGAACACTGTTGTGACGGGTGTGGAGGCAATGAAGAAGGTGATGCCGTGTCACGTGTGCGGAATTGTAGGTCATTGGAAACGCGAGTGCCCGATGGTGGTGCAGGAAGGTGCAGGTACAGGTGCAGGTGTTGGTCAGCAAAACAATGATGTCAATGCATTTCAGACAATGAGGGGACCGAAATTGAGAGGTCCAAACCCACATTTTCAGACCATAAATCAATTGCAGGGATTACAACCTATGCAGCCGTAGCAGATGCAGATGCCTCGTATGCAGATGACGCAAATGCAGCCGATGCAACAGCAGTTACCTATGGTACCTAATCAGCAAATGCAAATACCATTGGCACCAATGGGTCAGCAGCAAGTGATGGTTCCTCCACAGGTCTCGGGTCAGGTAATGAGTACAGATGGCACCGTGCAACAGTTCCCATTACACAGTGAGAGTGGAATAAACAATGTATGGGAGAGTGAAAGTTCAGAAGAAGAAGGAGATTGTGTGCTTGCGGCATCCTTGGAAGTTGATCAAAGGGGTCCGTACGTAGAAGGAAAAGTAATGGGTCATAGTGTCTCATTCTTGGTTGACACAGGAGCCACACGTTCAACTGTTAAGAGCAGTGAAGTACCAAATTTGCCACTCTCAGGGAGGACAGTTCAAGTGGTGGGAGTAGCAAACAGACACCTGACGAACCCAATAACAGATCCGGTACCAGTCAGCATCGGTAACTATCAAGGGGTACATCAGTTTGTGGTATGTGACTCAAGCCCAATAGCACTGCTGGGGAGAGACCTATTGTGCAAATTGGGTTGTTCAATCATGTGTTCGAACGAAGGAATAACAATCCAGACGAGCAGTGATGGGGAAGAAGAGGACAGTGTAGAGGGGGATGAGGTGGAAACAGTAGATGAAGAATATCCTCTGATTTGTCTTTTCCCGATGATAACTGAAGAAGATATTCCAGCTGAATTACGAGAGACAGTCGGAAAGGAAGTGTGGGACATGACTGGGAAAGAGGTGGGATTGATGAAAGGAGTGGAACCAGTGAAAGTGGCTGTAAAGCCCAATGCAATCTTTCCCCAGACCCCACAATACCACATGCCACAAGACACCCTCATGAAAGTTGCTCAACTTATTGACGAATTTGTAAAACAGGGGGTACTGAAAGAAGTGTTGAGCAGTCCATGTAATTCACCAATAATGGGACTAATAAAGCCAAGTGGGAAGGTCCGACTTGTGCAGGACTTGAGGAAAATAAATGACATCATAGTCAAGTGTTGCCCTGTCGTACCAAATCCAGCCGTGATAATGTTTCAAATTCCTTGCGATGCTGAGTGGTTCTCAGTCATCGATTTGTCACAAGCGTTCTTCTCGGTGCCTCTTCATGAGGACAGCCAATTCCTCTTTTGTTTCAAATTCCTAGACAGAGTATACAGTTGGTGTCGAATTCCTCAAGGGTTTTCTGAGTCACCGTCAATATTCAATCAGATTCTAAAGAAAGATTTGGAAGCATTAGAGTTGCCATTCGAGTCAACCCTAGTACAGTACATTGATGACTTATTGGTTGCATCAAAGACGGAAAGTGGCTGCACAGCCGATACCATTGCTCTGTTGAACCATTTGGGAAAGAATGGACACAAGGTGTCTCCTTCCAAGTTGCAGTTCTGTCAGAAGAAAGTGAAATACTTGGGTCACCAGATAGAGAAAGGGTCACGGAGAATAATGAAGGAAAGAATAAGAAGCGTACTTCAAATGAGTCCACCAAAGACAAGGAGGGAGGTGAGGACGTTTTTGGGAATGGTGGGTTATTGTCGCCAGTGGATTCCCAACTTCTCGACTCTAGCAAAGCCTTTACTGAAACTGACCCAGAAGGATGCCTTGGATCAAATTGAACTGAAAGGAGATGAGATGGATGCTTTTGTTGAATTAAAAGAATGCATGTGCAGGGCTCCAGCTTTAGGTATGCCTGATTACACAAAGCCTTTCACATTGTTTTGTCATGAACGTGATGCATGTTCTTTGTCTGTCTTGACTCAAGCCCATGGTGGCGTAAACAGACCAGTAGCGTATTTTTCAGCTACTTTGGATCCGGTCGCAGCAGCACTTCCAGGGTGTTTGCGCGCCGTAGCAGCAGTTGGTATCAGCTTCACTCAGAGTGAAGGAATAGTGATGGGACACCCAGTAACAGTCATGGTCCCTCACTCAGTCGAGATACTTTTGACCCGCTCCCGAACGCAGCACATGACTGGAGCAAGACTCACAAGGTATGAAACGATAATTCTGGGCTCACCGAACGTGCAGCTGAAAAGGTGCACTACGTTGAATCCAGCAACCTTGCTCCCTGGAGAAAATGCTGAAATTGAGAACGCTGAAGACGTCGAGCATGACTGCCTTCAGGTGACTGAATTTTGCACAAAACCCCGACCGGACATTAAGGATACTAAGCTTGATGAAAATGACCAAATTCTTTTTGTTGACGGTTCATGTCTAAGAGAGGGGATGGGGATTTTGAAAGCAGGATATGCTGTATGTACTGTAACAGGGGTCTTGGAAGCGGGATGGCTTCAAGGAGTCTATTCTGCACAAGTAGCAGAACTTGTAGCCCTTACAAGAGCATGTCAACTGTCTGCATTGATGAAAGTCACCATTTACACAGATAGTCAATACAGGTTTGGGATTGTGCACGACTTTGGACAACTATGGTCACAGAGAGGGTTTCTGACTTCTTCAGGATCCCCAGTGAAGAACGGGGAGAGGATAAGGGAATTGTTACACGCCATTCAAGTGCCAGCCGAAGTTGCAGTAGTAAAGTGCAGTGCTCACACGAAAGGACAGGACTATGGCCCTCATTCTGACCCTGGCGGTCTTTGACCGCCAGGGCGGAGGACCGCGGGAGCACCGCCGACAGGCCGGCGGTGCTCCAATGGGGATTCCGACCGCGGCGGTAAAGCCGCGGTCGGACCGGCACCACTGGCGGGGTCCCGCCAGTGTACCGCGGCCCCATTGAATCCTCCGCGGCGGCGCAGCTTGCTGCACCGCCGCGGGGATTCCGACCCCCCCTACCGCCATCCAGATCCCGGCGGTCGGACCGCCGAGATCCGGATGGCGGTAGGGGGGGTCGCGGGGCCCCTGGGGGCCCCTGCAGTGCCCATGCCACTGGCATGGGCACTGCAGGGGCCCCCGTAAGAGGGCCCCTAAATGTATTTCACTGTCTGCTGCGCAGACAGTGAAATACGCGACGGGTGCAACTGCACCCGTCGCACAGCTTCCACTCCGCCGGCTCGATTCCGAGCCGGCTTCATCGTGGAAGCCTCTTTCCCGCTGGGCTGGCTGGCGGTCTGAAGGCGACCGCCCGCCAGCCCAGCGGGAAAGTCAGAATTACCGCCGCGGTCTTTCGACCGCGGAACGGTAACCTGACGGCGGGACTTTGGCGGTCGGCCTCCGCCGCCCGCCAAGGTCAGAATGAGGGCCTATGTTTCTCTGGGAAACGCATATGCGGATCAAGTCGCAAGATTTTGTGCCTTGAACTGTATATTACTCAGGGACGAATGGAATTCAATAAATGAACCAGAACTCGAACCAGCTGAAGCATTTGCCTTGAAGGTCGTAGATACAATAGATGAACTAAAAGCATTACAAAATAATGTCAGGGAGGATGAAAGGGATTCCTGGATTAAATCACAATGTATAAAGAGACAAGACGAGTTATGGGTTTCACATGAGGGAAAATTTGTTTTGCCAAACAGTCTCTTATCACAGCTTGCGCGGTTTTATCATGGGCAGGCTCACCTAGGGAGAGATGCCATGATAAGATTGTTTAAAACTGATTGGTTTAACCCCAGATTTCGTCAAGCTGCAGAAGCAGTTTGCCATCGATGTGTCACTTGCCAGCAGATGAACCCAGGAAAGGGAACGGTTGTGAACGCGAGTCACATTGGTAGGGCAAGCGGGCCTTTTAGTCGAATGCAGATGGACTTCATTGAGATGCCTGTGCATGGAGGCCTGAAATATGTGTTGGTGATTGTGTGCATTTTTAGTCACTGGGTTGAGGCATACCCCACACGTAGAAATGACAGCCTTACGGTTGCGAAGCTATTGCTGAGGGAGTTGATACCACGTTTCGGATTCCCGATCTCTTTAGAATCAGATAGGGGAAGTCACTTCAATAACGAGGTGATAAAGTTACTTTGCGAAGCGCTGAACATTGAGCAAAAGCTGCACTGTAGCTATCGCCCTGAAGCATCAGGACTGGTGGAGCAGATGAATGGTACACTGAAATCGAGAATGGCGAAAATATGTGCATCGACAAATTTGAAATGGCCTGACGCATTGCCCTTAGTACTAATGTCAATGAGAAATACTCCCGATAGAAAGACTGGATTGTCTCCGCACGAAATTCTCATGGGCAGGGCTATGAGACTTCCTGCAGTTCCTGCAAATGCGCTTTTGAATATTACAGATGATATGGTGTTAGACTACTGCAAAGGACTGGCTGACGTGGTTCGCTCTTTCTCTCACCAGGTGGAAGCGACCACCTTGCCACCGATCCAAGGTCCAGGACACGCACTGAAAGCAGGTGACTGGGTCGTGGTAAAGAAGCACGTGAGAAAGTCGTGTCTGGAACCCCGTTGGAAAGGCCCTTTCCAAGTGATCCTGACGACAACTACCGCTGTGAAGTGTGCGGGGGTTCCCAACTGGATTCACGCCAGTCACACAAAGAAGGTGTTGTGTCCCACAGATGAGGAAGTTGAAGCGCTGAAACTACCAGTGCCTGATAAAACAGTGCTGAGTGCTGAGACAGAGCAAAACCGAACTGAAGGCGAACAGGCAGAAGCGGGAGAGAAAGAGATATTCTCTGGGGACGAAGAGACAAACTTGCTTGGGGAAGACCAAGTAGAAAGTTCAGACAGCGACGAAGAAGCTGAAGGTAACAGAGAACCTGAAGCAGCTGAGGGTAGCAAAAAGCCTGAAGCAGCTGAAGGTGACAAGGAACCTGAAGCAGCTGAAAGTGATAAAGAGCCTGACGAAAGTAACGGTGACGAAGGGCTCGAAAAAGTTGAAAAAGCAGGAGAGCCTGATCAGAGGAGGGCTTTTCCAGAAGCAGACGATACAGAAAAAGAAAAAGAGAGCGTGATCGACTCCCCAGAAGGAGGGGACGAGACAGAACAGAACGAAAAGGTTCAAGCTTCCACAGAAAAGATTGCAGGTCCATCAAATGGACACGGCGCAAAGAGGAGACTAAGTATTTCACCAATAAAAGAAAGGGGTAAAGAAAGTTTGAACGAGGGAGGAAGGCCAAAAGTGAAAGAGAAAAGAAAGGAAGTGACTGTTGTGGAACAATTGTCAAGTGAAGAAAAAGACTTGACAAAAGAGGAAAGTACCAGCGAGGCAGAATCGAAAAGGGAAGCAAAATTGAAAAGGAAAAGGATACCAAACAGGAGATATTCCGGTCCTGAATGGGCATATGCAGTCAATGACGATTGGACTGACGAGTTTGTATCTCTAAGCATCGAGAACGAAGAAGAAGAAGAGATACCAATAGAAAAGAAAAGTTTCATAGACTCTGTCGATTGAAAGAGTAATAAATGATATTGATTGCTACAATCTAACGTGAAACAAACAACCAGCTGAGACATTGCTAAACCGGATGAGACATTTGCAAAACCGATAAAGACTGTGTTATTGCCGAATTGAGACAAATGCTGCTAACCGATAAGTGACCGGCCTCTTGAAGAAGACGGTGTGAACATTGCGCTCGTTCAGCTTTGTAACTGAATTGCTAAATAGTTTCTTTTAAAGGTGCTTCTAGCTCTCTGATTCTATACAGATCATGACTAGGTACGCTACGCAAAATAATAGAAAGAAATATTGTAAATATGTGTGTATAGGCTTAGTAATTGCATGTGTAATAATAATAATGGCAATTATGCTTGGAATGCATGGAAAGGGTGAGAATGAGAATATTGAGGCTTCTACTTTTGCTCCTGTTACTGTCACTGAACTAACCCCATTGAAAAGACTAGCATTGGATGAGAGGCTCTTGCACGATAAGAAAGAGCTTTCGTATAACGTTTTCTATCGCTTGCTAACAGAGTATGTTGAGACTATGGATGCGAAAGATTGTTATGTGTGTACACAGATACCGACATCAGTAAAGGAAGGGGTGACTTATCACCACATGCCTCTTACATACGGGATTACATGTAGTATAGTAATGTCTAGATTTTATGGTCAAACTAACATACAGTATTTTTACTCAAATTATGATGTTACCTTTGCATATGTTCCTATAATAGCGCAGCTAAGCCAGATTGCTAAAGATTGGGATGCTAAAATAATGAGGGAATTTTTCGAGCCAATGCAACCTTTTGAAACGGCTCATGCTCATAGGGAGAACCTTACTTGCTCAGTCTCTGCAGGAGAAATAAGCTTTTTAGATCGCACAGATGATAGAAGGGCACAAATGAAGGCGAAATTAGAAAAAGAGCTACATAAGAGGACTTCAGTAGATAATTATGATTTTGCTGCTATAAAGACACAAGGGAAAATAGCTTTAGATGCTTGGCATGTAGGGAAATTTTGTATATATCGAGGAGAATCCTATTATGACAATATTTTTGTAGGAGCAAGTGAGTGTAAACATACGTTTATTTTTAAGGCCAAATGGACATTCATGATGAACGGACTTGACCCTGTCATTCCAGGTGTATATTACATTTGCGGGTATAATGCCTATTATCGTCTTCCAAAGGGATGGTGGGGGAGATGTTATTTTGGTATAGTGTTCCCAAAGGTTTATCAACTGGATGACGTATCGATGATTCAAAAGACATCTGGATCCCATCGTATCCAGAAAAGAGAGACCGCAGCTGCTGTGGTAGGAGATATATTTGGAGCCATGATTCCTTCATTGGGAGTTGTGTTGAATTCCATCAAGATACGAAAGTTGTCTACTATAGTGGATAACATGTTGACAAAGTTTTCAGGCGCTATAATACTGATAGATGCTGAACTTGCAGCAGAAAGAGCTATGACTCTTCAAAATAGGCTTGCTTTAGACATTCTTTTAGCAAAGGATGGAGGCGTTTGCAAAATGCTTGGTGCACGACACTGTTGTACCTATATACCCGACAATAGTGTGAAGATTAAAACTATGCTTGCTAATCTAACAAAAGAAAGTGCAGATTTGAAGGAATTGAAAGAACCAGGAGTGTGGGAGAAGGTTGGAAAGGGACTTGCTTCAGTGGGACATTGGATTGGGGGAATTTGGAATGGAATACTATTGAAAATAATAGAAGGAATATTAATAGTAATAATTTGTGTATTTGGAATTTGGGGAATAAAAAGGGGAATAATAATGATTATGGAAAGAATTAAAAGAAGAAAAGAAGAGAAAATTATGAAAAGAATGGCAGAAGAATACAAAGCGCAAACTAGGGGAACTAAAAGAAAATGGGAACAGACAGAATTTTAATGAAATAAAATTTGTGGGCATGATTTGGTGTGATGACAAGTAGTCATCAGAGGAGTGATTGATGAAGCAGAAAATGAAGGTTTTGATTTATTAACGCTTAAACGTAGTGCTGAAATAATCATGTGTGACTTTAACCGAACTAATAAAGATTGTACGGGGCAAAATGTGCCCTCAGAGTAGTTTGCCATCATTTATACGCGTGCTTTATATAACGTAGTGTACTAGAATTGCACTAATCCGACATAATCATAAACGTGTGCTACGATTTGCTCGTTTGAAATGTTTTAGCTTAGCATGACTTTAGCGGAGGCTTTGGCCTAGTTGCCTGGTCTCACGGTTTAGATGCTCGTATTTTTCCACTGTGCTAATAAACGTGTATTTTTGCTTGAAGCTGTACCTTTCCACAGAAACCGTTCACATGCTTATCTTAAGGTTTCGTGCCAGCCTGGCATATTTTCTTTTACTCCAAGGTCGATTTGCAGGTGCGGACAATGGAGGCTCTGAAAGTGAGCTAATTGGTAGACAATGTTGCAACTTGCGTACCCATCTCCAAGGATAATGTATGCTTAAGTAAAAGCTTGAGAACTGTCGTTTTTGATTGGACAATTTGAAGCTAACCTATGAACCCTCCAATGGAAGACCCTACTGGATTTGAACTGTTGTCTATAAAAACCAGATGCACGAGAAGAAGGTAGCAATTACGGCCATTACAGCCATTACCAGCTCGATACCCGCCATTTTGCAGACTTCATAGCTATTATGGCCCACTTTGCTGCGACGCCATTTTGAGAGATTTTGATGCTTTCTCTAATCGAGAGAAAGAGACTTTAAATGATTCTGGCCCTAGAAACTTTAACTTTGATTTGATCCCTTTGCATGAAGTAGTAGTTTTACCTTGCCGCCGTGAGGCAATTGCCCCGTCCACCCCTGCCCCTTTGCCCCGTCCCATGCTGATCGAAAACGGTACCCATGCTGACCGAAGAACGGTACCTGTGAGACGAAGACTTCCTTGTATGCTGATCGTAATTGGTAAATATGAAAGGAAATTGTAACATTGCATTGTGTTTCTTTTAGGTAACCAACTGCTGATTTTGATAAAGTCCCTAGTTAGGAGTTTTCTAAATTAATGTTGCTAAATTGTTTTCGCATGAAGTCCCACATGCCGATGCTAATTTGAGGCTAGATGAGGATTCCATATGTTGCACGATGCAATTTGAGATCTTGTTATGCTGACTAAATGTATGCGATTAGTTCATTACAGATTATCGTATTAGTGATTTGCATTGCTATTATCGAATGTCTTGTGATTCAAATGCTACATAGATTACACTTGTTTCGCCGCTATGGACAGCTATTAATGTTCATCTACGTTTATCATTTGGTGTTGAGACACATATATATTGTGCTAGCTTTGCTAATATAGGGAAATAAAATTCACTAACTTTGAATAAACTGGTGTGGTTATTCCTGACTGAAAGGTCAGGGTTCGCCGAAAATGTATTCTGGATTAATTGTTAAGTGTTATGTTGAGCAGGGTATTGCTTATGTACGTTATTGATTATTGATTTTAATGAAATTGATTGATTAAGAGTACAGAGAGTTCCCACTTAGTCAAAAGATTCATCGGCCTAAAGAGCGTCCGAACACAGGTAAATTATTACTACGGACCGCTCTATCAGTAGATGGTAGCAGAGGACGGTTTCGTCTTTTGGGACCTTGTACTCCTAAAGTACATGGTGTTGAATTAACGGTTACGCAGTTTTGAGACCCAACTCGAGGAGTTGAATTAGATTTTCTTGGGTAAAACGATTGACAGAATGATGATGGGCTAGGTCCACCGCGACTTTCCCGGGATCTCGGAGCTTGCGAATGGAGAGAATGGAGGTGTGGAATCGGCGTTGGCGGTACTAGTGATGGTATGAGTGAAGTTAGGGTTTTGCGCTTGCACAGCTTATTGCCGCAGGGTGTGTGAAAAGGTTGCGAGGATTTTTCTTTTTTTGAGGTTAGCGGAGGTGCGACTCCGAGTGTAGAGGTAGAGAAGTCGTCGAACTTCATAGAGATAGCGGAGGTGCGACTCCGAGTGTGAGAGTAGGGAAGTCGTCGAACTTCATGTGCGTGTGGCACTTTGTGCATAAAAAAAAGGTCCACGTGGTTGTTGTTGTTGAGACAGGCCCTGCGAGGTCAAGAGACTCCGGAGTATGTTGATCCATGTTGTGGTCTGGGCGGTTTAGTAGGTTGATCGGGCGTGGTCAACGGGTCGGTACGTGTGTTAGGGAGTGAAAGAAACTTCGACTTCGGCCTTTGACAAGATTCTAAGTGCACTAGAATAGATCATTGACAAGTTGAGAGTAGGTCTGCGGGTCAGATTTGCTTGCGAACGTGGGGACTGAGAAAGACGGAATAGCGGCCGAGGCTAGTGAAAGGTCCCTAAGGTCCTGAAGCGATTGTGTTACCCTTCCTGTAGTAAACCGACAGATCTGTTTTATTTTTGGTAGCTCGCGATACATGCAAGAAGTTGTTACGAGAGGAGGTGAATGAAGGAGGACTAGCCGCAAGGCTTTGTCAGCCGCAGTGTGTGTGAGTGTGACGTCACTAGGAGCCGCGCTGGGATAGGTTGGTTGGTGAGAAGGGTCGCACACGGATTGGACGCAGTCCGTGGGACTTAATTGGAAGGGGAAAGGCAAGCGAAGAGTATTCCGGGAATTAAAGTCACCTATTGATTACAAACTTTGTGAAATAAAAGACGAGAAAATGAAATTCTTTAAAGCATTCAGGAGTGCGATGAAGGGGGAGTCTTACATTAAAGCGAGCGTAGGAGAGGAGACGCCGCCCGAGGGCACACCAGCTTACATTGTAATGGAAGAGAAGGGGGTAGCTCCGTGCCTTTGGCTAAAGCAATGGCACAAACTGACAGAGAAACATGGGAGCGTAGCGTTCCCGATACATGGGACATTCAATATAAGGATTCTAGAGAATTTGAGATTCACGATGTACGACATGAAGGTGCCTCCAAGGCCAGCCCAGTTTGAGGCTCTAGCGATTTGGGAACTAATGGCCAGACAGCAACAGCAAAAGAAGTTTGAGACCAGGATGAGAAAGGTAGAAAAGACACTAGCGGACGCTAGGTGGGATAATGCACAGAAGGTGTGGAGGTCAGATGTATTGCAGGGGATAAAACTGTTTCCCGCAATTACTAAGGAAGAAGAGGAGACAGGGAAGAAAGCTACCTGTAAGACGGACAGGAAGTGTTCCAAGGATAGAGAGGACGAGGAAAAGTTGAGAAGAGAAGAGGAGTTAGAGGATGAGGAGTTAATAATGCAACTGCTGAACGACCGTCCACCGCCTTATGCAGAGAATGGACAAGGTCCAAGTACCAGTTCTGCCCCTCCGGCATCGGTACAGAACAGTGAAACCCAGAGTTCAGGAGCGTCTTCGGGATCTAAGGACCCGAGTTTATTGTTCACCCCGCAGATACCGCAGGTTAGGAGAATATATCCAGATGTGCCCGTGTTGAAACCAGCAGAAAATTATCAGCCGCAGATGCCAGGGTATTACAGCAGCGACAATAGTACAGGAATGATTATGGACCCAACTGTAAGGGGAGGACAGAATGGTTATAACCAAACAATGGGACAAGTTGAATCAACTCAGTTTTTGATGCCCCAAAAGCAGATGCAGGGGGGAAACGCACATGCTCAAATGACGGGGAGTCAAATGGGCATGCCAGCAATGATGACCCATAGGGTGGGCATGAACATGCCACAGAACATGGGAAATGGACAGAACCCAGACGCGATATCACTACCCATTACTGTAGGTCCACTGGTACCTTTGTATAGTCAGCCTAACTTGGGTCTGAGCGGTCAGGGATCCATGCTGCAGAATGGGACCGAAAGGAGGTGCATAGAAAACACTCCAGGGATAACTCCGATAGCGGCTCAGCCAACTGGGTCTGGGTCCTTGATGGAGTTTAGCCCCATGTGTGCTCAGTCGACACTGGTGAGGTCGAGCCCCCCACTGATAATACCCCTAACATCGAACACTGAAAAGTTGCCGCAACCATCAATGGCAGTCGATGTGAATGCCACGCTGATGGGGGTGAATGCGCAACAGTTGACACAATGGTTCAACAGTCTAAACTCCACACAAAATTCAGCCAGTGGGAAAGGAGAAGACTATATGAATAGGGTCAGGTTGAACATGGAAGCACAAGAATTGGTGGAAGGGACCATGGGTGTGAACAGGTTAGAGTCCTACACAGAAGAAGAGCTGAGGTATCTATGTCCCAGGATTACGAAGGAAGTGAACAAGGTACATAAGAGTCTGCAAGAAGCAGCTGACAGAAACGGGGTTGACATAGACAAGATGAAACACTTGAGCAGGAGCTACAGGTTAGATTTTGGGACCACAGATTTTGAACACATGAGGTCAGCAGGCATGAGGACACACCTTAGGGAATTGCTGCAGAGTGCACAAGTGTGGAGGTGCTTAGACAAATGGGAAAGCAGGTGGGTAAAGAGAAAGGAAAAGAGGAGGGACAGTGCGACAGAGCACAATGAGAAAAGACCGCAGAGCAGTGATACAGTAACAATGTTACCAATGAGGGAGACAGCAGGGGGAAAATTAGTACATGTACCATGGCACAGGAGTGACATTCAGTCTTTTACGGACGATTTTCCCAAACTGAGAGAGAAACCGATTGAATGGTATCAACAGACTGATAGGTTTGTGAAGCTTGCAAAATGTCTCTGGGAGGACCTGAACACTCTCTTCGAGATCGTGGTTCCAGCAGATTTGTGGGAGGATTGCAAAAGAGCGGTAGGTTGGCCGACAAGTGAACCAGAGAGGGACAGGGAGACGGGCGCACCATCACCTATGGTGATGGGCTTGTACTATAAGGTGATTGAGCATTTGAAGACGAAGGTACCCGCGAAAAATGTGGATTGGCAGAAGATTGATCGAACTGCCCAAGAGACTAAAGAATCGATTCATAGTTACTATGAAAGGTTGTTGAAGGCGTTCAAGAATTACAGTGGCACGGAAACAATTGAAGCGAAGGACATGCTCCATTTTGTCTTAAGGTTTGTGGAAGGGCTGAGGCCAGAGATAAGTCAGATGATAAAGTCGCATTTGATTTGTTGGCAATCGAAACCAATTGATGAGGTGTTGAATTATGCAAAATACTGTAGCGACGAAATTGAAGTGAAACAGAAAAGGTTGAAAGAGAGACAACGTTTGCAGGGTTTGCAAGGGATGCAAGGGTTCCAACAGCAGGTACCGCAACAACAGCCGCAGTTGCAGGGAAACATGGCGTTTCAGCCACAGGCGAGAGGCAGAGGTAGAGGAGGTTTTGTGAGTAATGGTCCGGATTTGAACACTGTTGTGACGGGTGTGCAGGCAATGAAGAAGGTGATGCCGTGTCACGTGTGCGGAATTGTAGGTCATTGGAAACGCGAGTGCCCGATGGTGGTGCAGGAAGGTGCAGGTGCAGGTACAGGTGCAGGTGTTGGTCAGCAAAACAATGATGTCAATGCATTTCAGACAATGAGGGGACCGAAATTGAGAGGTCCAAACCCAAATTTTCAGACCATAAATCAATTGCAGGGATTACAACCTATGCAGCCGCAGCAGATGCAGATGCCTCGTATGCAGATGACGCAAATGCAGCCGATGCAACAGCAGTTACCTATGGTACCTAATCAGCAAATGCAAATACCATTGGCACCAATGGGTCAGCAGCAAGTGATGGTTCCTCCACAGGTCTCGGGTCAGGTAATGAGTACAGATGGCACCGTGCAACAGTTCCCATTACACAGTGAGAGTGGAATAAACAATGTATGGGAGAGTGAAAGTTCAGAAGAAGAAGGAGATTGTGTGCTTGCGGCATCCTTGGAAGTTGATCAAAGGGGTCCGTACGTAGAAGGAAAAGTAATGGGTCATAGTGTCTCATTCTTGGTTGACACAGGAGCCACACGTTCAACTGTTAAGAGCAGTGAAGTACCAAATTTGCCACTCTCAGGGAGGACAGTTCAAGTGGTGGGAGTAGCAAACAGACACCTGACGAACCCAATAACAGATCTGGTACCAGTCAGCATCGGTAACTATCAAGGGGTACATCAGTTTGTGGTATGTGACTCAAGCCCAATAGCACTGCTGGGGAGAGACCTATTGTGCAAATTGGGTTGTTCAATCATGTGTTCGAACGAAGGAATAACAATCCAGACGAGCAGTGATGGGGAAGAAGAGGACAGTGTAGAGGGGGATGAGGTGGAAACAGTAGATGAAGAATATCCTCTGATTTGTCTTTTCCCGATGATAACTGAAGAAGATATTCCAGCTGAATTACGAGAGACAGTCGGAAAGGAAGTGTGGGACATGACTGGGAAAGAGGTGGGATTGATGAAAGGAGTGGAACCAGTGAAAGTGGCTGTAAAGCCCAATGCAATCTTTCCCCAGACCCCACAATACCACATGCCACAAGACACCCTCATGAAAGTTGCTCAACTTATTGACGAATTTGTAAAACAGGGGGTACTGAAAGAAGTGTTGAGCAGTCCATGTAATTCACCAATAATGGGACTAATAAAGCCAAGTGGGAAGGTCCGACTTGTGCAGGACTTGAGGAAAATAAATGACATCATAGTCAAGTGTTGCCCTGTCGTACCAAATCCAGCCGTGATAATGTTTCAAATTCCTTGCGATGCTGAGTGGTTCTCAGTCATCGATTTGTCACAAGCGTTCTTCTCGGTGCCTCTTCATGAGGACAGCCAATTCCTCTTTTGTTTCAAATTCCTAGACAGAGTATACAGTTGGTGTCGAATTCCTCAAGGGTTTTCTGAGTCACCGTCAATATTCAATCAGATTCTAAAGAAAGATTTGGAAGCATTAGAGTTGCCATTCGAGTCAACCCTAGTACAGTACATTGATGACTTATTGGTTGCATCAAAGACGGAAAGTGGCTGCACAGCCGATACCATTGCTCTGTTGAACCATTTGGGAAAGAATGGACACAAGGTGTCTCCTTCCAAGTTGCAGTTCTGTCAGAAGAAAGTGAAATACTTGGGTCACCAGATAGAGAAAGGGTCACGGAGAATAATGAAGGAAAGAATAAGAAGCGTACTTCAAATGAGTCCACCAAAGACAAGGAGGGAGGTGAGGACGTTTTTGGGAATGGTGGGTTATTGTCGCCAGTGGATTCCCAACTTCTCGACTCTAGCAAAGCCTTTACTGAAACTGACCCAGAAGGATGCCTTGGATCAAATTGAACTGAAAGGAGATGAGATGGATGCTTTTGTTGAATTAAAAGAATGCATGTGCAGGGCTCCAGCTTTAGGTATGCCTGATTACACAAAGCCTTTCACATTGTTTTGTCATGAACGTGATGCATGTTCTTTGTCTGTCTTGACTCAAGCCCATGGTGGCGTAAACAGACCAGTAGCGTATTTTTCAGCTACTTTGGATCCGGTCGCAGCAGCACTTCCAGGGTGTTTGCGCGCCGTAGCAGCAGTTGGTATCAGCTTCACTCAGAGTGAAGGAATAGTGATGGGACACCCAGTAACAGTCATGGTCCCTCACTCAGTCGAGATACTTTTGACCCGCTCCCGAACGCAGCACATGACTGGAGCAAGACTCACAAGGTATGAAACGATAATTCTGGGCTCACCGAACGTGCAGCTGAAAAGGTGCACTACGTTGAATCCAGCAACCTTGCTCCCTGGAGAAAATGCTGAAATTGAGAACGCTGAAGACGTCGAGCATGACTGCCTTCAGGTGACTGAATTTTGCACAAAACCCCGACCGGACATTAAGGATACTAAGCTTGATGAAAATGACCAAATTCTTTTTGTTGACGGTTCATGTCTAAGAGACGGGATGGGGATTTTGAAAGCAGGATATGCTGTATGTACTGTAACAGGGGTCTTGGAAGCGGGATGGCTTCAAGGAGTCTATTCTGCACAAGTAGCAGAACTTGTAGCCCTTACAAGAGCATGTCAACTGTCTGCATTGATGAAAGTCACCATTTACACAGATAGTCAATACAGGTTTGGGATTGTGCACGACTTTGGACAACTATGGTCACAGAGAGGGTTTCTGACTTCTTCAGGATCCCCAGTGAAGAACGGGGAGAGGATAAGGGAATTGTTACACGCCATTCAAGTGCCAGCCGAAGTTGCAGTAGTAAAGTGCAGTGCTCACACGAAAGGACAGGACTATGTTTCTCTGGGAAACGCATATGCGGATCAAGTCGCAAGATTTTGTGCCTTGAACTGTATATTACTCAGGGACGAATGGAATTCAATAAATGAACCAGAACTCGAACCAGCTGAAGCATTTGCCTTGAAGGTCGTAAATACAATAGATGAACTAAAAGCATTACAAAATAATGTCAGGGAGGATGAAAGGGATTCCTGGATTAAATCACAATGTATAAAGAGACAAGACGAGTTATGGGTTTCACATGAGGGAAAATTTGTTTTGCCAAACAGTCTCTTATCACAGCTTGCGCGGTTTTATCATGGGCAGGCTCACCTAGGGAGAGATGCCATGATAAGATTGTTTAAAACTGATTGGTTTAACCCCAGATTTCGTCAAGCTGCAGAAGCAGTTTGCCATCGATGTGTCACTTGCCAGCAGATGAACCCAGGAAAGGGAACGGTTGTGAACGCGAGTCACATTGGTAGGGCAAGCGGGCCTTTTAGTCGAATGCAGATGGACTTCATTGAGATGCCTGTGCATGGAGGCCTGAAATATGTGTTGGTGATTGTGTGCATTTTTAGTCACTGGGTTGAGGCATACCCCACACGTAGAAATGACAGCCTTACGGTTGCGAAGCTATTGCTGAGGGAGTTGATACCACGTTTCGGATTCCCGATCTCTTTAGAATCAGATAGGGGAAGTCACTTCAATAACGAGGTGATAAAGTTACTTTGCGAAGCGCTGAACATTGAGCAAAAGCTGCACTGTAGCTATCGCCCTGAAGCATCAGGACTGGTGGAGCAGATGAATGGTACACTGAAATCGAGAATGGCGAAAATATGTGCATCGACAAATTTGAAATGGCCTGACGCATTGCCCTTAGTACTAATGTCAATGAGAAATACTCCCGATAGAAAGACTGGATTGTCTCCGCACGAAATTCTCATGGGCAGGGCTATGAGACTTCCTGCAGTTCCTGCAAATGCGCTTTTGAATATTACAGATGATATGGTGTTAGACTACTGCAAAGGACTGGCTGACGTGGTTCGCTCTTTCTCTCACCAGGTGGAAGCGACCACCTTGCCACCGATCCAAGGTCCAGGACACGCACTGAAAGCAGGTGACTGGGTCGTGGTAAAGAAGCACGTGAGAAAGTCGTGTCTGGAACCCCGTTGGAAAGGCCCTTTCCAAGTGATCCTGACGACAACTACCGCTGTGAAGTGTGCGGGGGTTCCCAACTGGATTCACGCCAGTCACACAAAGAAGGTGTTGTGTCCCACAGATGAGGAAGTTGAAGCGCTGAAACTACCAGTGCCTGATAAAACAGTGCTGAGTGCTGAGACAGAGCAAAACCGAACTGAAGGCGAACAGGCAGAAGCGGGAGAGAAAGAGATATTCTCTGGGGACGAAGAGACAAACTTGCTTGGGGAAGACCAAGTAGAAAGTTCAGACAGCAACGAAGAAGCTGAAGGTAACAGAGAACCTGAAGCAGCTGAGGGTAGCAAAAAGCCTGAAGCAGCTGAAGGTGACAAGGAACCTGAAGCAGCTGAAAGTGATAAAGAGCCTGACGAAAGTAACGGTGACGAAGGGCTCGAAAAAGTTGAAAAAGCAGGAGAGCCTGATCAGAGGAGGGCTTTTCCAGAAGCAGACGATACAGAAAAAGAAAAAGAGAGCGTGATCGACTCCCCAGAAGGAGGGGACGAGACAGAACAGAACGAAAAGGTTCAAGCTTCCACAGAAAAGATTGCAGGTCCATCAAATGGACACGGCGCAAAGAGGAGACTAAGTATTTCACCAATAAAAGAAAGGGGTAAAGAAAGTTTGAACGAGGGAGGAAGGCCAAAAGTGAAAGAGAAAAGAAAGGAAGTGACTGTTGTGGAACAATTGTCAAGTGAAGAAAAAGACTTGACAAAAGAGGAAAGTACCAGCGAGGCAGAATCGAAAAGGGAAGCAAAATTGAAAAGGAAAAGGATACCAAACAGGAGATATTCCGGTCCTGAATGGGCATATGCAGTCAATGACGATTGGACTGACGAGTTTGTATCTCTAAGCATCGAGAACGAAGAAGAAGAAGAGATACCAATAGAAAAGAAAAGTTTCATAGACTCTGTCGATTGAAAGAGTAATAAATGATATTGATTGCTACAATCTAACGTGAAACAAACAACCAGCTGAGACATTGCTAAACCGGATGAGACATTTGCAAAACCGATAAAGACTGTGTTATTGCCGAATTGAGACAAATGCTGCTAACCGATAAGTGACCGGCCTCTTGAAGAAGACGGTGTGAACATTGCGCTCGTTCAGCTTTGTAACTGAATTGCTAAATAGTTTCTTTTAAAGGTGCTTCTAGCTCTCTGATTCTATACAGATCATGACTAGGTACGCTACGCAAAATAATAGAAAGAAATATTGTAAATATGTGTGTATAGGCTTAGTAATTGCATGTGTAATAATAATAATGGCAATTGTGCTTGGAATGCATGGAAAGGGTGAGAATGAGAATATTGAGGCTTCTACTTTTGCTCCTGTTACTGTCACTGAACTAACCCCATTGAAAAGACTAGCATTGGATGAGAGGCTCTTGCACGATAAGAAAGAGCTTTCGTATAACGTTTTCTATCGCTTGCTAACAGAGTATGTTGAGACTATGGATGCGAAAGATTGTTATGTGTGTACACAGATACCGACATCAGTAAAGGAAGGGGTGACTTATCACCACATGCCTCTTACATACGGGATTACATGTAGTATAGTAATGTCTAGATTTTATGGTCAAACTAACATACAGTATTTTTACTCAAATTATGATGTTACCTTTGCATATGTTCCTATAATAGCGCAGCTAAGCCAGATTGCTAAAGATTGGGATGCTAAAATAATGAGGGAATTTTTCGAGCCAATGCAACCTTTTGAAACGGCTCATGCTCATAGGGAGAACCTTACTTGCTCAGTCTCTGCAGGAGAAATAAGCTTTTTAGATCGCACAGATGATAGAAGGGCACAAATGAAGGCGAAATTAGAAAAAGAGCTACATAAGAGGACTTCAGTAGATAATTATGATTTTGCTGCTATAAAGACACAAGGGAAAATAGCTTTAGATGCTTGGCATGTAGGGAAATTTTGTATATATCGAGGAGAATCCTATTATGACAATATTTTTGTAGGAGCAAGTGAGTGTAAACATACGTTTATTTTTAAGGCCAAATGGACATTCATGATGAACGGACTTGACCCTGTCATTCCAGGTGTATATTACATTTGCGGGTATAATGCCTATTATCGTCTTCCAAAGGGATGGTGGGGGAGATGTTATTTTGGTATAGTGTTCCCAAAGGTTTATCAACTGGATGACGTATCGATGATTCAAAAGACATCTGGATCCCATCGTATCCAGAAAAGAGAGACCGCAGCTGCTGTGGTAGGAGATATATTTGGAGCCATGATTCCTTCATTGGGAGTTGTGTTGAATTCCATCAAGATACGAAAGTTGTCTACTATAGTGGATAACATGTTGACAAAGTTTTCAGGCGCTATAATACTGATAGATGCTGAACTTGCAGCAGAAAGAGCTATGACTCTTCAAAATAGGCTTGCTTTAGACATTCTTTTAGCAAAGGATGGAGGCGTTTGCAAAATGCTTGGTGCACGACACTGTTGTACCTATATACCCGACAATAGTGTGAAGATTAAAACTATGCTTGCTAATCTAACAAAAGAAAGTGCAGATTTGAAGGAATTGAAAGAACCAGGAGTGTGGGAGAAGGTTGGAAAGGGACTTGCTTCAGTGGGACATTGGATTGGGGGAATTTGGAATGGAATACTATTGAAAATAATAGAAGGAATATTAATAGTAATAATTTGTGTATTTGGAATTTGGGGAATAAAAAGGGGAATAATAATGATTATGGAAAGAATTAAAAGAAGAAAAGAAGAGAAAATTATGAAAAGAATGGCAGAAGAATACAAAGCGCAAACTAGGGGAACTAAAAGAAAATGGGAACAGACAGAATTTTAATGAAATAAAATTTGTGGGCATGATTTGGTGTGATGACAAGTAGTCATCAGAGGAGTGATTGATGAAGCAGAAAATGAAGGTTTTGATTTATTAACGCTTAAACGTAGTGCTGAAATGATCATGTGTGACTTTAACCGAACTAATAAAGATTGTACGGGGCAAAATGTGCCCTCAGAGTAGTTTGCCATCATTTATACGCGTGCTTTATATAACGTAGTGTACTAGAATTGCACTAATCCGACATAATCATAAACGTGTGCTACGATTTGCTCGTTTGAAATGTTTTAGCTTAGCATGACTTTAGCGGAGGCTTTGGCCTAGTTGCCTGGTCTCACGGTTTAGATGCTCGTATTTTTCCACTGTGCTAATAAACGTGTATTTTTGCTTGAAGCTGTACCTTTCCACAGAAACCGTTCACATGCTTATCTTAAGGTTTCGTGCCAGCCTGGCATATTTTCTTTTACTCCAAGGTCGATTTGCAGGTGCGGACAATGGAGGCTCTGAAAGTGAGCTAATTGGTAGACAATGTTGCAACTTGCGTACCCATCTCCAAGGATAATGTATGCTTAAGTAAAAGCTTGAGAACTGTCGTTTTTGATTGGACAATTTGAAGCTAACCTATGAACCCTCCAATGGAAGACCCTACTGGATTTGAACTGTTGTCTATAAAAACCAGGTGCACGAGAAGAAGGTAGCCATTACGGCCATTACAGCCATTACCAGCTCGATACCCGCCATTTTGCAGACTTCGTAGCTATTATGGCCCACTTTGCTGCGACGCCATTTTGAGAGATTTTGATGCTTTCTCTAATCGAGAGAAAGAGACTTTAAATGATTCTGGCCCTAGAAACTTTAACTTTAATTTGATCCCTTTGCATGAAGTAGTAGTTTTACCTTGCCGCCGTGAGGCAATTGCCCCGTCCACCCCTGCCCCTTTGCCCCGTCCCATGCTGATCGAAAACGGTACCCATGCTGACCGAAGAACGGTACCTGTGAGACGAAGACTTCCTTGTATGCTGATCGTAATTGGTAAATATGAAAGGAAATTGTAAAATTGCATTGTGTTTCTTTTAGGTAACCAACTGCTGATTTTGATAAAGTCCCTAGTTAGGAGTTTTCTAAATTAATGTTGCTAAATTGTTTTCGCATGAAGTCCCACATGCCAATGCTAATTTGAGGCTAGATGAGGATTCCATATGTTGCACGATGCAATTTGAGATTTTGTTATGCTGACTAAATGTATGCGATTAGTTCATTACAGATTATCGTATTAGTGATTTGCATTGCTATTATCGAATGTCTTGTGATTCAAATGCTACATAGATTACACTTGTTTCGCCGCTATGGACAGCTATTAATGTTCATCTACGTTTATCATTTGGTGTTGAGACACATATATATTGTGCTAGCTTTGCTAATATAGGGAAATAAAATTCACTAACTTTGAATAAACTGGTGTGGTTATTCCTGACTGAAAGGTCAGGGTTCGCCGAAAATGTATTCTGGATTAATTGTTAAGTGTTATGTTGAGCAGGGTATTGCTTATGTACGTTATTGATTATTGATTTTAATGAAATTGATTGATTAAGAGTACAGAGAGTTCCCACTTAGTCAAAAGATTCATCGGCCTAAAGAGCGTCCGAACACAGGTAAATTATTACTACGGACCGCTCTATCAGTAGATGGTAGCAGAGGACGGTTTCGTCTTTTGGGACCCTGTACTCCTAAAGTACATGGTGTTGAATTAACGGTTACGCAGTTTTGAGACCCAACTCGAGGAGTTGAATTAGATTTTCTTGGGTAAAACGATTGACAGAATGATGATGGGCTAGGTCCACCGCGACTTTCCCGGGATCTCGGAGCTTGCGAATGGAGAGAATGGAGGTGTGGAATCGGCGTTGGCGGTACTAGTGATGGTATGAGTGAAGTTAGGGTTTTGCGCTTGCACAGCTTATTGCCGCAGGGTGTGTGAAAAGGTTGCGAGGATTTTTCTTTTTTTGAGGTTAGCGGAGGTGCGACTCCGAGTGTAGAGGTAGAGAAGTCGTCGAACTTCATAGAGATAGCGGAGGTGCGACTCCGAGTGTGAGAGTAGGGAAGTCGTCGAACTTCATGTGCGTGTGGCGCTTTGTGCATAAAAAAAAGGTCCACGTGGTTGTTGTTGTTGAGACGGGCCCTGCGAGGTCAAGAGACTCCGGAGTATGTTGATCCATGTTGTGGTCTGGGCGGTTTAGTAGGTTGATCGGGCGTGGTCAACGGGTCGGTACGTGTGTTAGGGAGTGAAAGAAACTTCGACTTCGGCCTTTGACAAGATTCTAAGTGCACTAGAATAGATCATTGACAAGTTGAGAGTAGGTCTGCGGGTCAGATTTGCTTGCGAACGTGGGGACTGAGAAAGACGGAATAGCGGCCGAGGCTAGTGAAAGGTCCCTAAGGTCCTGAAGCGATTGTGTTACCCTTCCTGTAGTAAACCGACAGATCTGTTTTATTTTTGGTAGCTCGCGATACATGCAAGAAGTTGTTACGAGAGGAGGTGAATGAAGGAGGACTAGCCGCAAGGCTTTGTCAGCCGCAGTGTGTGTGAGTGTGACGTCACTAGGAGCCGCGCTGGGATAGGTTGGTTGGTGAGAAGGGTCGCGCACGGATTGGACGCAGTCCGTGGGACTTAATTGGAAGGGGAAAGGCAAGCGAAGAGTATTCCGGGAATTAAAGTCACCTATTGATTACAAACTTTGTGAAATAAAAGACGAGAAAATGAAATTCTTTAAAGCATTCAGGAGTGCGATGAAGGGGGAGTCTTACATTAAAGCGAGCGTAGGAGAGGAGACGCCGCCCGAGGGCACACCAGCTTACATTGTAATGGAAGAGAAGGGGGTAGCTCCGTGCCTTTGGCTAAAGCAATGGCACAAACTGACAGAGAAACATGGGAGCGTAGCGTTCCCGATACATGGGACATTCAATATAAGGATTCTAGAGAATTTGAGATTCACGATGTACGACATGAAGGTGCCTCCAAGGCCAGCCCAGTTTGAGGCTCTAGCGATTTGGGAACTAATGGCCAGACAGCAACAGCAAAAGAAGTTTGAGACCAGGATGAGAAAGGTAGAAAAGACACTAGCGGACGCTAGGTGGGATAATGCACAGAAGGTGTGGAGGTCAGATGTATTGCAGGGGATAAAACTGTTTCCCGCAATTACTAAGGAAGAAGAGGAGACAGGGAAGAAAGCTACCTGTAAGACGGACAGGAAGTGTTCCAAGGATAGAGAGGACGAGGAAAAGTTGAGAAGAGAAGAGGAGTTAGAGGATGAGGAGTTAATAATGCAACTGCTGAACGACCGTCCACCGCCTTATGCAGAGAATGGACAAGGTCCAAGTACCAGTTCTGCCCCTCCGGCATCGGTACAGAACAGTGAAACCCAGAGTTCAGGAGCGTCTTCGGGATCTAAGGACCCGAGTTTATTGTTCACCCCGCAGATACCGCAGGTTAGGAGAATATATCCAGATGTGCCCGTGTTGAAACCAGCAGAAAATTATCAGCCGCAGATGCCAGGGTATTACAGCAGCGACAATAGTACAGGAATGATTATGGACCCAACTGTAAGGGGAGGACAGAATGGTTATAACCAAACAATGGGACAAGTTGAATCAACTCAGTTTTTGATGCCCCAAAAGCAGATGCAGGGGGGAAACGCACATGCTCAAATGACGGGGAGTCAAATGGGCATGCCGGCAATGATGACCCATGGGGTGGGCATGAACATGCCACAGAACATGGGAAATGGACAGAACCCAGACGCGATATCACTACCCATTACTGTAGGTCCACCGGTACCTTTGTATAGTCAGCCTAACTTGGGTCTGAGCGGTCAGGGATCCATGCTGCAGAATGGGACCGAAAGGAGGTGCATAGAAAACACTCCAGGGATAACTCCGATAGCGGCTCAGCCAACTGGGTCTGGGTCCTTGATGGAGTTTAGCCCCATGTGTGCTCAGTCGACACTGGTGAGGTCGAGCCCCCCACTGATAATACCCCTAACATCGAACACTGAAAAGTTGCCGCAACCATCAATGGCAGTCGATGTGAATGCCACGCTGATGGGGGTGAATGCGCAACAGTTGACACAATGGTTCAACAGTCTAAACTCCACACAAAATTCAGCCAGTGGGAAAGGAGAAGACTATATGAATAGGGTCAGGTTGAACATGGAAGCACAAGAATTGGTGGAAGGGACCATGGGTGTGAACAGGTTAGAGTCCTACACAGAAGAAGAGCTGAGGTATCTATGTCCCAGGATTACGAAGGAAGTGAACAAGGTACATAAGAGTCTGCAAGAAGCAGCTGACAGAAACGGGGTTGACATAGACAAGATGAAACACTTGAGCAGGAGCTACAGGTTAGATTTTGGGACCACAGATTTTGAACACATGAGGTCAGCAGGCATGAGGACACACCTTAGGGAATTGCTGCAGAGTGCACAAGTGTGGAGGTGCTTAGACAAATGGGAAAGCAGGTGGGTAAAGAGAAAGGAAAAGAGGAGGGACAGTGCGACAGAGCACAATGAGAAAAGACCGCAGAGCAGTGATACAGTAACAATGTTACCAATGAGGGAGACAGCAGGGGGGAAATTAGTACATGTACCATGGCACAGGAGTGACATTCAGTCTTTTACGGATGATTTTCCCAAACTGAGAGAGAAACCGATTGAATGGTATCAACAGACTGATAGGTTTGTGAAGCTTGCAAAATGTCTCTGGGAGGACCTGAACACTCTCTTCGAGATCGTGGTTCCAGCAGATTTGTGGGAGGATTGCAAAAGAGCGGTAGGTTGGCCGACAAGTGAACCAGAGAGGGACAGGGAGACGGGCGCACCATCACCTATGGTGATGGGCTTGTACTATAAGGTGATTGAGCATTTGAAGACGAAGGTACCCGCGAAAAATGTGGATTGGCAGACGATTGATCGAACTGCCCAAGAGACTAAAGAATCGATTCATAGTTACTATGAAAGGTTGTTGAAGGCGTTCAAGAATTACAGTGGCACGGAAACAATTGAAGCGAAGGACATGCTCCATTTTGTCTTCAGATTTGTGGAAGGGCTGAGGCCAGAGATAAGTCAGATGATAAAGTCGCATTTGATTTGTTGGCAATCGAAACCAATTGATGAGGTGTTGAATTATGCAAAATACTGTAGCGACGAAATTGAAGTGAAACAGAAAAGGTTGAAAGAGAAGGTGAGGATGATGCAGCTTAAGGCAGCTCAAACAGGTTTACAAGGTTTGCAGGGTTTGCAAGGGATGCAAGGGTTCCAACAGCAGGTACCGCAACAACAGCCGCAGTTGCAGGGAAACATGGCGTTTCAGCCACAGGCGAGAGGCAGAGGTAGAGGAGGTTTTGTGAGTAATGGTCCGGATTTGAACACTGTTGTGACGGGTGTGCAGGCAATGAAGAAGGTGATGCCGTGTCACGTGTGCGGAATTGTAGGTCATTGGAAATGCGAGTGCCCGATGGTGGTGCAGGAAGGTGCAGGTGCAGGTGCAGGTACAGGTGCAGGTGTTGGTCAGCAAAACAATGATGTCAATGCATTTCAGACAATGAGGGGACCGAAATTGAGAGGTCCAAACCCAAATTTTCAGACCATAAATCAATTGCAGGGATTACAACCTATGCAGCCGCAGCAGATGTAGATGCCTCGTATGCAGATGACGCAAATGCAGCCGATGCAACAGCAGTTACCTATGGTACCTAATCAGCAAATGCAAATACCATTGGCACCAATGGGTCAGCAGCAAGTGATGGTTCCTCCACAGGTCTCGGGTCAGGTAATGAGTACAGATGGCACCGTGCAACAGTTCCCATTACACAGTGAGAGTGGAATAAACAATGTATGGGAGAGTGAAAGTTCAGAAGAAGAAGGAGATTGTGTGCTTGCGGCATCCTTGGAAGTTGATCAAAGGGGTCCGTACGTAGAAGGAAAAGTAATGGGTCATAGTGTCTCATTCTTGGTTGACACAGGAGCAACACGTTCAACTGTTAAGAGCAGTGAAGTACCAAATTTGCCACTCTCAGGGAGGACAGTTCAAGTGGTGGGAGTAGCAAACAGACACCTGACGAACCCAATAACAGATCCGGTACCAGTCAGCATCGGTAACTATCAAGGGGTACATCAGTTTGTGGTATGTGACTCAAGCCCAATAGCACTGCTGGGGAGAGACCTATTGTGCAAATTGGGTTGTTCAATCATGTGTTCGAACGAAGGAATAACAATCCAGACGAGCAGTGATGGGGAAGAAGAGGACAGTGTAGAGGGGGATGAGGTGGAAACAGTAGATGAAGAATATCCTCTGATTTGTCTTTTCCCGATGATAACTGAAGAAGATATTCCAGCTGAATTACGAGAGACAGTCGGAAAGGAAGTGTGGGACATGACTGGGAAAGAGGTGGGATTGATGAAAGGAGTGGAACCAGTGAAAGTGGCTGTAAAGCCCAATGCAATCTTTCCCCAGACCCCACAATACCACATGCCACAAGACACCCTCATGAAAGTTGCTCAACTTATTGACGAATTTGTAAAACAGGGGGTACTGAAAGAAGTGTTGAGCAGTCAATGTAATTCACCAATAATGGGACTAATAAAGCCAAGTGGGAAGGTCCGACTTGTGCAGGACTTGAGGAAAATAAATGACATCATAGTCAAGTGTTGCCCTGTCGTACCAAATCCAGCCGTGATAATGTTTCAAATTCCTTGCGATGCTGAGTGGTTCTCAGTCATCGATTTGTCACAAGCGTTCTTCTCAGTGCCTCTTCATGAGGACAGCCAATTCCTCTTTTGTTTCAAATTCCTAGACAGAGTATACAGTTGGTGTCGAATTCCTCAAGGGTTTTCTGAGTCACCGTCAATATTCAATCAGATTCTAAAGAAAGATTTGGAAGCATTAGAGTTGCCATTCGAGTCAACCCTAGTACAGTACATTGATGACTTATTGGTTGCATCAAAGACGGAAAGTGGCTGCACAGCCGATACCATTGCTCTGTTGAACCATTTGGGAAAGAATGGACACAAGGTGTCTCCTTCCAAGTTGCAGTTCTGTCAGAAGAAAGTGAAATACTTGGGTCACCAGATAGAGAAAGGGTCACGGAGAATAATGAAGGAAAGAATAAGAAGCGTACTTCAAATGAGTCCACCAAAGACAAGGAGGGAGGTGAGGAAGTTTTTGGGAATGGTGGGTTATTGTCGGCAGTGGATTCCCAACTTCTCGACTCTAGCAAAGCCTTTACTGAAACTGACCCAGAAGGATGCCTTGGATCAAATTGAACTGAAAGGAGATGAGATGGATGCTTTTGTTGAATTAAAAGAATGCATGTGCAGGGCTCCAGCTTTAGGTATGCCTGATTACACAAAGCCTTTCACATTGTTTTGTCATGAACGTGATGCATGTTCTTTGTCTGTCTTGACTCAAGCCCATGGTGGCGTAAACAGACCAGTAGCGTATTTTTCAGCTACTTTGGATCCGGTCGCAGCAGCACTTCCAGGGTGTTTGCGCGCCGTAGCAGCAGTTGGTATCAGCTTCACTCAGAGTGAAGGAATAGTGATGGGACACCCAGTAACAGTCATGGTCCCTCACTCAGTCGAGATACTTTTGACCCGCTCCCGAACGCAGCACATGACTGGAGCAAGACTCACAAGGTATGAAACGATAATTCTGGGCTCACCGAACGTGTAGCTGAAAAGGTGCACTACGTTGAATCCAGCAACCTTGCTCCCTGGAGAAAATGCTGAAATTGAGAACGCTGAAGACGTCGAGCATGACTGCCTTCAGGTGACTGAATTTTGCACAAAACCCCGACCGGACATTAAGGATACTAAGCTTGATGAAAATGACAAAATTCTTTTTGTTGACGGTTCATGTCTAAGAGACGGGATGGGGATTTTGAAAGCAGGATATGCTGTATGTACTGTAACAGGAGTCTTGGAAGCGGGATGGCTTCAAGGAGTCTATTCTGCACAAGTAGCAGAACTTGTAGCCCTTACAAGAGCATGTCAACTGTCTGCATTGATGAAAGTCACCATTTACACAGATAGTCAATACGGGTTTGGGATTGTGCACGACTTTGGACAACTATGGTCACAGAGAGGGTTTCTGACTTCTTCAGGATCCCCAGTGAAGAACGGGGAGAGGATAAGGGAATTGTTACACGCCATTCAAGTGCCAACCGAAGTTGCAGTAGTAAAGTGCAGTGCTCACACGAAAGGACAGGACTATGTTTCTCTGGGAAACGCATATGCGGATCAAGTCGCAAGATTTTGTGCCTTGAACTGTATATTACTCAGGGACGAATGGAATTCAATAAATGAACCAGAACTCGAACCAGCTGAAGCATTTGCCTTGAAGGTCGTAGATACAATAGATGAACTAAAAGCATTACAAAATAATGTCAGGGAGGATGAAAGGGATTCCTGGATTAAATCACAATGTATAAAGAGACAAGACGAGTTATGGGTTTCACATGAGGGAAAATTTGTTTTGCCAAACAGTCTCTTATCACAGCTTGCGCGGTTTTATCATGGGCAGGCTCACCTAGGGAGAGATGCCATGATAAGATTGTTTAAAACTGATTGGTTTAACCCCAGATTTCGTCAAGCTGCAGAAGCAGTTTGCCATCGATGTGTCACTTGCCAGCAGATGAACCCAGGAAAGGGAACGGTTGTGAACGCGAGTCACATTGGTAGGGCAAGCGGGCCTTTTAGTCGAATGCAGATGGACTTCATTGAGATGCCTGTGCATGGAGGCCTGAAATATGTGTTGGTGATTGTGTGCATTTTTAGTCACTGGGTTGAGGCATACCCCACACGTAGAAATGACAGCCTTACGGTTGCGAAGCTATTGCTGAGGGAGTTGATACCACGTTTCGGATTCCCGATCTCTTTAGAATCAGATAGGGGAAGTCACTTCAATAACGAGGTGATAAAGTTACTTTGCGAAGCGCTGAACATTGAGCAAAAGCTGCACTGTAGCTATCGCCCTGAAGCATCAGGACTGGTGGAGCAGATGAATGGTACACTGAAATCGAGAATGGCGAAAATATGTGCATCGACAAATTTGAAATGGCCTGACGCATTGCCCTTAGTACTAATGTCAATGAGAAATACTCCCGATAGAAAGACTGGATTGTCTCCGCACGAAATTCTCATGGGCAGGGCTATGAGACTTCCTGCAGTTCCTGCAAATGCGCTTTTGAATATTACAGATGATATGGTGTTAGACTACTGCAAAGGACTGGCTGACGTGGTTCGCTCTTTCTCTCACCAGGTGGAAGCGACCACCTTGCCACCGATCCAAGGTCCAGGACACGCACTGAAAGCAGGTGACTGGGTCGTGGTAAAGAAGCACGTGAGAAAGTCGTGTCTGGAACCCCGTTGGAAAGGCCCTTTCCAAGTGATCCTGACGACAACTACCGCTGTGAAGTGTGCGGGGGTTCCCAACTGGATTCACGCCAGTCACACAAAGAAGGTGTTGTGTCCCACAGATGAGGAAGTTGAAGCGCTGAAACTACCAGTGCCTGATAAAACAGTGCTGAGTGCTGAGACAGAGCAAAACCGAACTGAAGGCGAACAGGCAGAAGCGGGAGAGAAAGAGATATTCTCTGGGGACGAAGAGACAAACTTGCTTGGGGAAGACCAAGTAGAAAGTTCAGACAGCAACGAAGAAGCTGAAGGTAACAGAGAACCTGAAGCAGCTGAGGGTAGCAAAAAGCCTGAAGCAGCTGAAGGTGACAAGGAACCTGAAGCAGCTGAAAGTGATAAAGAGCCTGACGAAAGTAACGGTGACGAAGGGCTCGAAAAAGTTGAAAAAGCAGGAGAGCCTGATCAGAGGAGGGCTTTCCCAGAAGCAGACGATACAGAAAAAGAAAAAGAGAGCGTGATCGACTCCCCAGAAGGAGGGGACGAGACAGAACAGAACGAAAAGGTTCAAGCTTCCACAGAAAAGATTGCAGGTCCATCAAATGGACACGGCGCAAAGAGGAGACTAAGGGGGTTATTCTAACTTTGGAGGAGTGTTAATCCGTCCCAAAAGTGACGGTAAAGTGACGGATATACCACCAGCCGTATTACGAGTTCCATAGGATATAATGGAGTCGTAATACGGCTGGTGGTAAATCCGTCACTTTTCCGTCACTTTTGGGACGGATTAACACCTCCTCCAAAGTTAGAATAACCCCCTAAGTATTTCACCAATAAAAGAAAGGGGTAAAGAAAGTTTGAACGAGGGAGGAAGGCCAAAAGTGAAAGAGAAAAGAAAGGAAGTGACTGTTGTGGAACAATTGTCAAGTGAAGAAAAAGACTTGACAAAAGAGGAAAGTACCAGCGAGGCAGAATCGAAAAGGGAAGCAAAATTGAAAAGGAAAAGGATACCAAACAGGAGATATTCCGGTCCTGAATGGGCATATGCAGTCAATGACGATTGGACTGACGAGTTTGTATCTCTAAGCATCGAGAACGAAGAAGAAGAAGAGATACCAATAGAAAAGAAAAGTTTCATAGACTCTGTCGATTGAAAGAGTAATAAATGATATTGATTGCTACAATCTAACGTGAAACAAACAACCAGCTGAGACATTGCTAAACCGGATGAGACATTTGCAAAACCGATAAAGACTGTGTTATTGCCGAATTGAGACAAATGCTGCTAACCGATAAGTGACCGGCCTCTTGAAGAAGACGGTGTGAACATTGCGCTCGTTCAGCTTTGTAACTGAATTGCTAAATAGTTTCTTTTAAAGGTGCTTCTAGCTCTCTGATTCTATACAGATCATGACTAGGTACGCTACGCAAAATAATAGAAAGACATATTGTAAATATGTGTGTATAGGCTTAGTAATTGCATGTGTAATAATAATAATGGCAATTGTGCTTGGAATGCATGGAAAGGGTGAGAATGAGAATATTGAGGCTTCTACTTTTGCTCCTGTTACTGTCACTGAACTAACCCCATTGAAAAGACTAGCATTGGATGAGAGGCTCTTGCACGATAAGAAAGAGCTTTCGTATAACGTTTTCTATCGCTTGCTAACAGAGTATGTTGAGACTATGGATGCGAAAGATTGTTATGTGTGTACACAGATACCGACATCAGTAAAGGAAGGGGTGACTTATCACCACATGCCTCTTACATACGGGATTACATGTAGTATAGTAATGTCTAGATTTTATGGTCAAACTAACATACAGTATTTTTACTCAAATTATGATGTTACCTTTGCATATGTTCCTATAATAGCGCAGATAAGCCAGATTGCTAAAGATTGGGATGCTAAAATAATGAGGGAATTTTTCGAGCCAATGCAACCTTTTGAAACGGCTCATGCTCATAGGGAGAACCTTACTTGCTCAGTCTCTGCAGTAGAAATAAGCTTTTTAGATCGCACAGATGATAGAAGGGCACAAATGAAGGCGAAATTAGAAAAAGAGCTACATAAGAGGACTTCAGTAGATAATTATGATTTTGCTGCTATAAAGACACAAGGGAAAATAGCTTTAGATGCTTGGCATGTAGGGAAATTTTGTATATATCGAGGAGAATCCTATTATGACAATATTTTTGTAGGAGCAAGTGAGTGTAAACATACGTTTATTTTTAAGGCCAAATGGACATTCATGATGAACGGACTTGACCCTGTCATTCCAGGTGTATATTACATTTGCGGGTATAATGCCTATTATCGTCTTCCAAAGGGATGGTGGGGGAGATGTTATTTGGGTATAGTGTTCCCAAAGGTTTATCAACTGGATGACGTATCGATGATTCAAAAGACATCTGGATCCCATCGTATCCAGAAAAGAGAGACCGCAGCTGCTGTGGTAGGAGATATATTTGGAGCCATGATTCCTTCATTGGGAGTTTTGTTGAATTCCATCAAGATACGAAAGTTGTCTACTATAGTGGATAACATGTTGACAAAGTTTTCAGGCGCTATAATACTGATAGATGCTGAACTTGCAGCAGAAAGAGCTATGACTCTTCAAAATAGGCTTGCTTTAGACATTCTTTTAGCAAAGGATGGAGGCGTTTGCAAAATGCTTGGTGCACGACACTGTTGTACCTATATACCCGACAATAGTGTGAAGATTAAAACTATGCTTGCTAATCTAACAAAAGAAAGTGCAGATTTGAAGGAATTGAAAGAACCAGGAGTGTGGGAGAAGGTTGGAAAGGGACTTGCTTCAGTGGGACATTGGATTGGGGGAATTTGGAATGGAATACTATTGAAAATAATAGAAGGAATATTAATAGTAATAATTTGTGTATTTGGAATTTGGGGAATAAAAAGGGGAATAATAATGATTATGGAAAGAATTAAAAGAAGAAAAGAAGAGAAAATTATGAAAAGAATGGCAGAAGAATACAAAGCGCAAACTAGGGGAACTAAAAGAAAATGGGAACAGACAGAATTTTAATGAAATAAAATTTGTGGGCATGATTTGTTGTGATGACAAGTAGTCATCAGAGGAGTGATTGATGAAGCAGAAAATGAAGGTTTTGATTTATTAACGCTTAAACGTAGTGCTGAAATAATCATGTGTGACTTTAACCGAACTAATAAAGATTGTACGGGGCAAAATGTGCCCTCAGAGTAGTTTGCCATCATTTATACGCGTGCTTTATATAACGTAGTGTACTAGAATTGCACTAATCCGACATAATCATAAACGTGTGCTACGATTTGCTCGTTTGAAATGTTTTAGCTTAGCATGACTTTAGCGGAGGCTTTGGCCTAGTTGCCTGGTCTCACGGTTTAGATGCTCGTATTTTTCCACTGTGCTAATAAACGTGTATTTTTGCTTGAAGCTGTACCTTTCCACAGAAACCGTTCACATGCTTATCTTAAGGTTTCGTGCCAGCCTGGCATATTTTCTTTTACTCCAAGGTCGATTTGCAGGTGCGGACAATGGAGGCTCTGAAAGTGAGCTAATTGGTAGACAATGTTGCAACTTGCGTACCCATCTCCAAGGATAATGTATGCTTAAGTAAAAGCTTGAGAACTGTCGTTTTTGATTGGACAATTTGAAGCTAACCTATGAACCCTCCAATGGAAGACCCTACTGGATTTGAACTGTTGTCTATAAAAACCAGGTGCACGAGAAGAAGGTAGCCATTACGGCCATTACAGCCATTACCAGCTCGATACCCGCCATTTTGCAGACTTCGTAGCTATTATGGCCCACTTTGCTGCGACGCCATTTTGAGAGATTTTGATGCTTTCTCTAATCGAGAGAAAGAGACTTTAAATGATTCTGGCCCTAGAAACTTTAACTTTGATTTGATCCCTTTGCATGAAGTAGTAGTTTTACCTTGCCGCCGTGAGGCAATTGCCCCGTCCACCCCTGCCCCTTTGCCCCGTCCCATGCTGATCGAAAACGGTACCCATGCTGACCGAAGAACGGTACCTGTGAGACGAAGACTTCCTTGTATGCTGATCGTAATTGGTAAATATGAAAGGAAATTGTAAAATTGCATTGTGTTTCTTTTAGGTAACCAACTGCTGATTTTGATAAAGTCCCTAGTTAGGAGTTTTCTAAATTAATGTTGCTAAATTGTTTTCGCATGAAGTCCCACATGCCGATGCTAATTTGAGGCTAGATGAGGATTCCATATGTTGCACGATGCAATTTGAGATCTTGTTATGCTGACTAAATGTATGCGATTAGTTCATTACAGATTATCGTATTAGTGATTTGCATTGCTATTATCGAATGTCTTGTGATTCAAATGCTACATAGATTACACTTGTTTCGCCGCTATGGACAGCTATTAATGTTCATCTACGTTTATCATTTGGTGTTGAGACACATATATATTGTGCTAGCTTTGCTAATATAGGGAAATAAAATCCACTAACTTTGAATAAACTGGTGTGGTTATTCCTGACTGAAAGGTCAGGGTTCGCCGAAAATGTATTCTGGATTATTTGTTAAGTGTTATGTTGAGCAGGGTATTGCTTATGTACGTTATTGATTATTGATTTTAATGAAATTGATTGATTAAGAGTACAGAGAGTTCCCACTTAGTCAAAAGATTCATCGGCCTAAAGAGCGTCCGAACACAGGTAAATTATTACTACGGACCGCTCTATCAGTAGATGGTAGCAGAGGACGGTTTCGTCTTTTGGGACCTTGTACTCCTAAAGTACATGGTGTTGAATTAACGGTTACGCAGTTTTGAGACCCAACTCGAGGAGTTGAATTAGATTTTCTTGGGTAAAACGATTGACAGAATGATGATGGGCTAGGTCCACCGCGACTTTCCCGGGATCTCGGAGCTTGCGAATGGAGAGAATGGAGGTGTGTAATCGGCGTTGGCGGTACTAGTGATGGTATGAGTGAAGTTAGGGTTTTGCGCTTGCACAGCTTATTGCCGCAGGGTGTGTGAAAAGGTTGCGAGGATTTTTCTTTTTTTGAGGTTAGCGGAGGTGCGACTCCGAGTGTAGAGGTAGAGAAGTCGTCGAACTTCATTGAGATAGCGGAGGTGCGACTCCGAGTGTGAGAGTAGGGAAGTCGTCGAACTTCATGTGCGTGTGGCGCTTTGTGCATAAAAAAAAGGTCCACGTGGTTGTTGTTGTTGAGACGGGCCCTGCGAGGTCAAGAGACTCCGGAGTATGTTGATCCATGTTGTGGTCTGGGCGGTTTAGTAGGTTGATCGGGCGTGGTCAACGGGTCGGTACGTGTGTTAGGGAGTGAAAGAAACTTCGACTTCGGCCTTTGACAAGATTCTAAGTGCACTAGAATAGATCATTGACAAGTTGAGAGTAGGTCTGCGGGTCAGATTTGCTTGCGAACGTGGGGACTGAGAAAGACGGAATAGCGGCCGAGGCTAGTGAAAGGTCCCTAAGGTCCTGAAGCGATTGTGTTACCCTTCCTGTAGTAAACCGACAGATCTGTTTTATTTTTGGTAGCTCGCGATACATGCAAGAAGTTGTTACGAGAGGAGGTGAATGAAGGAGGACTAGCCGCAAGGCTTTGTCAGCCGCAGTGTGTGTGAGTGTGACGTCACTAGGAGCCGCGCTGGGATAGGTTGGTTGGTGAGAAGGGTCGCGCACGGATTGGACGCAGTCCGTGGGACTTAATTGGAAGGGGAAAGGCAAGCGAAGAGTATTCCGGGAATTAAAGTCACCTATTGATTACAAACTTTGTGAAATAAAAGACGAGAAAATGAAATTCTTTAAAGCATTCAGGAGTGCGATGAAGGGGGAGTCTTACATTAAAGCGAGCGTAGGAGAGGAGACGCCGCCCGAGGGCACACCAGCTTACATTGTAATGGAAGAGAAGGGGGTAGCTCCGTGCCTTTGGCTAAAGCAATGGCACAAACTGACAGAGAAACATGGGAGCGTAGCGTTCCCGATACATGGGACATTCAATATAAGGATTCTAGAGAATTTGAGATTCACGATGTACGACATGAAGGTGCCTCCAAGGCCAGCCCAGTTTGAGGCTCTAGCGATTTGGGAACTAATGGCCAGACAGCAACAACAAAAGAAGTTTGAGACCAGGATGAGAAAGGTAGAAAAGACACTAGCGGACGCTAGGTGGGATAATGCACAGAAGGTGTGGAGGTCAGATGTATTGCAGGGGATAAAACTGTTTCCCGCAATTACTAAGGAAGAAGAGGAGACAGGGAAGAAAGCTACCTGTAAGACGGACAGGAAGTGTTCCAAGGATAGAGAGGACGAGGAAAAGTTGAGAAGAGAAGAGGAGTTAGAGGATGAGGAGTTAATAATGCAACTGCTGAACGACCGTCCACCGCCTTATGCAGAGAATGGACAAGGTCCAAGTACCAGTTCTGCCCCTCCGGCATCGGTACAGAACAGTGAAACCCAGAGTTCAGGAGCGTCTTCGGGATCTAAGGACCCGAGTTTATTGTTCACCCCGCAGATACCGCAGGTTAGGAGAATATATCCAGATGTGCCCGTGTTGAAACCAGCAGAAAATTATCAGCCGCAGATGCCAGGGTATTACAGCAGCGACAATAGTACAGGAATGATTATGGACCCAACTGTAAGGGGAGGACAGAATGGTTATAACCAAACAATGGGACAAGTTGAATCAACTCAGTTTTTGATGCCCCAAAAGCAGATGCAGGGGGGAAACGCACATGCTCAAATGACGGGGAGTCAAATGGGCATGCCGGCAATGATGACCCATGGGGTGGGCATGAACATGCCACAGAACATGGGAAATGGACAGAACCCAGACGCGATATCACTACCCATTACTGTAGGTCCACTGGTACCTTTGTATAGTCAGCCTAACTTGGGTCTGAGCGGTCAGGGATCCATGCTGCAGAATGGGACCGAAAGGAGGTGCATAGAAAACACTCCAGGGATAACTCCGATAGCGGCTCAGCCAACTGGGTCTGGGTCCTTGATGGAGTTTAGCCCCATGTGTGCTCAGTCGACACTGGTGAGGTCGAGCCCCCCACTGATAATACCCCTAACATCGAACACTGAAAAGTTGCCGCAACCATCAATGGCAGTCGATGTGAATGCCACGCTGATGGGGGTGAATGCGCAACAGTTGACACAATGGTTCAACAGTCTAAACTCCACACAAAATTCAGCCAGTGGGAAAGGAGAAGACTATATGAATAGGGTCAGGTTGAACATGGAAGCACAAGAATTGGTGGAAGGGACCATGGGTGTGAACAGGTTAGAGTCCTACACAGAAGAAGAGCTGAGGTATCTATGTCCCAGGATTACGAAGGAAGTGAACAAGGTACATAAGAGTCTGCAAGAAGCAGCTGACAGAAACGGGGTTGACATAGACAAGATGAAACACTTGAGCAGGAGCTACAGGTTAGATTTTGGGACCACAGATTTTGAACACATGAGGTCAGCAGGCATGAGGACACACCTTAGGGAATTGCTGCAGAGTGCACAAGTGTGGAGGTGCTTAGACAAATGGGAAAGCAGGTGGGTAAAGAGAAAGGAAAAGAGGAGGGACAGTGCGACAGAGCACAATGAGAAAAGACCGCAGAGCAGTGATACAGTAACAATGTTACCAATGAGGGAGACAGCAGGGGGAAAATTAGTACATGTACCATGGCACAGGAGTGACATTCAGTCTTTTACGGACGATTTTCCCAAACTGAGAGAGAAACCGATTGAATGGTATCAACAGACTGATAGGTTTGTGAAGCTTGCAAAATGTCTCTGGGAGGACCTGAACACTCTCTTCGAGATCGTGGTTCCAGCAGATTTGTGGGAGGATTGCAAAAGAGCGGTAGGTTGGCCGACAAGTGAACCAGAGAGGGACAGGGAGACGGGCGCACCATCACCTATGGTGATGGGCTTGTACTATAAGGTGATTGAGCATTTGAAGACGAAGGTACCCGCGAAAAATGTGGATTGGCAGAAGATTGATTGAACTGCCCAAGAGACTAAAGAATCGATTCATAGTTACTATGAAAGGTTGTTGAAGGCGTTCAAGAATTACAGTGGCACGGAAACAATTGAAGCGAAGGACATGCTCCATTTTGTGTTAAGGTTTGTGGAAGGGCTGAGGCCAGAGATAAGTCAGATGATAAAGTCGCATTTGATTTGTTGGCAATCGAAACCAATTGATGAGGTGTTGAATTATGCAAAATACTGTAGCGACGAAATTGAAGTGAAACAGAAAAGGTTGAAAGAGAAGGTGATGATGATGCAGCTTAAGGCAGCTCAAACAGTTTTACAACGTTTGCAGGGTTTGCAAGGGTTCCAACAGCAGGTACCGCAACAACAGCCGCAGTTGCAGGGAAACATGGCGTTTCAGCCACAGGCGAGAGGCAGAGGTAGAGGAGGTTTTGTGAGTAATGGTCCGGATTTGAACACTGTTGTGACGGGTGTGCAGGCAATGAAGAAGGTGATGCCGTGTCACGTGTGCGGAATTGTAGGTCATTGGAAACGCGAGTGCCCGATGGTGGTGCAGGAAGGTGCAGGTGCAGGTACAGGTGCAGGTGTTGGTCAGCAAAACAATGATGTCAATGCATTTCAGACAATGAGGGGACCGAAATTGAGAGGTCCAAACCCAAATTTTCAGACCATAAATCAATTGCAGGGATTACAACCTATGCAGCCGCAGCAGATGCAGATGCCTCGTATGCAGATGACGCAAATGCAGCCGATGCAACAGCAGTTACCTATGGTACCTAATCAGCAAATGCAAATACCATTGGCACCAATGGGTCAGCAGCAAGTGATGGTTCCTCCACAGGTCTCGGGTCAGGTAATGAGTACAGATGGCACCGTGCAACAGTTCCCATTACACAGTGAGAGTGGAATAAACAATGTATGGGAGAGTGAAAGTTCAGAAGAAGAAGGAGATTGTGTGCTTGCGGCATCCTTGGAAGTTGATCAAAGGGGTCCGTACGTAGAAGGAAAAGTAATGGGTCATAGTGTCTCATTCTTGGTTGACACAGGAGCCACACGTTCAACTGTTAAGAGCAGTGAAGTACCAAATTTGCCACTCTCAGGGAGGACAGTTCAAGTGGTGGGAGTAGCAAACAGACACCTGACGAACCCAATAACAGATCCGGTACCAGTCAGCATCGGTAACTATCAAGGGGTACATCAGTTTGTGGTATGTGACTCAAGCCCAATAGCACTGCTGGGGAGAGACCTATTGTGCAAATTGGGTTGTTCAATCATGTGTTCGAACGAAGGAATAACAATCCAGACGAGCAGTGATGGGGAAGAAGAGGACAGTGTAGAGGGGGATGAGGTGGAAACAGTAGATGAAGAATATCCTCTGATTTGTCTTTTCCCGATGATAACTGAAGAAGATATTCCAGCTGAATTACGAGAGACAGTCGGAAAGGAAGTGTGGGACATGACTGGGAAAGAGGTGGGATTGATGAAAGGAGTGGAACCAGTGAAAGTGGCTGTAAAGCCCAATGCAATCTTTCCCCAGACCCACAATACCACATGCCACAAGACACCCTCATGAAAGTTGCTCAACTTATTGACGAATTTGTAAAACAGGGGGTACTGAAAGAAGTGTTGAGCAGTCCATGTAATTCACCAATAATGGGACTAATAAAGCCAAGTGGGAAGGTCCGACTTGTGCAGGACTTGAGGAAAATAAATGACATCATAGTCAAGTGTTGCCCTGTCGTACCAAATCCAGCCGTGATAATGTTTCAAATTCCTTGCGATGCTGAGTGGTTCCCAGTCATCGATTTGTCACAAGCGTTCTTCTCGGTGCCTCTTCATGAGGACAGCCAATTCCTCTTTTGTTTCAAATTCCTAGACAGAGTATACAGTTGGTGTTGAATTCCTCAAGGGTTTTCTGAGTCACCGTCAATATTCAATCAGATTCTAAAGAAAGATTTGGAAGCATTAGAGTTGCCATTCGAGTCAACCCTAGTACAGTACATTGATGACTTATTGGTTGCATCAAAGACGGAAAGTGGCTGCACAGCCAATACCATTGCTCTGTTGAACCATTTGGGAAAGAATGGACACAAGGTGTCTCCTTCCAAGTTGCAGTTCTGTCAGAAGAAAGTGAAATACTTGGGTCACCAGATAGTGAAAGGGTCACGGAGAATAATGAAGGAAAGAATAAGAAGCGTACTTCAAATGAGTCCACCAAAGACAAGGAGGGAGGTGAGGAAGTTTTTGGGAATGGTGGGTTATTGTCGCCAGTGGATTCCCAACTTCTCGACTCTAGCAAAGCCTTTACTGAAACTGACCCAGAAGGATGCCTTGGATCAAATTGAACTGAAAGGAGATGAGATGGATGCTTTTGTTGAATTAAAAGAATGCATGTGCAGGGCTCCAGCTTTAGGTATGCCTGATTACACAAAGCCTTTCACATTGTTTTGTCATGAACGTGATGCATGTTCTTTGTCTGTCTTGACTCAAGCCCATGGTGGCGTAAACAGACCAGTAGCGTATTTTTCAGCTACTTTGGATCCGGTCGCAGCAGCACTTCCAGGGTGTTTGCGCGCCGTAGCAGCAGTTGGTATCAGCCTCACTCAGAGTGAAGGAATAGTGATGGGACACCCAGTAACAGTCATGGTCCCTCACTCAGTCGAGATACTTTTGACCCGCTCCCGAACGCAGCACATGACTGGAGCAAGACTCACAAGGTATGAAACGATAATTCTGGGCTCACCGAACGTGCAGCTGAAAAGGTGCACTACGTTGAATCCAGCAACCTTGCTCCCTGGAGAAAATGCTGAAATTGAGAACGCTGAAGACGTCGAGCATGACTGCCTTCAGGTGACTGAATTTTGCACAAAACCCCGACCGGACATTAAGGATACTAAGCTTGATGAAAATGACCAAATTCTTTTTGTTGACGGTTCATGTCTAAGAGACGGGATGGGGATTTTGAAAGCAGGATATGCTGTATGTACTGTAACAGGTGTCTTGGAAGCGGGATGGCTTCAAGGAGTCTATTCTGCACAAGTAGCAGAACTTGTAGCCCTTACAAGAGCATGTCAACTGTCTGCATTGATGAAAGTCACCATTTACACAGATAGTCAATACGGGTTTGGGATTGTGCACGACTTTGGACAACTATGGTCACAGAGAGGGTTTCTGACTTCTTCAGGATCCCCAGTGAAGAACGGGGAGAGGATAAGGGAATTGTTACACGCCATTCAAGTGCCAGCCGAAGTTGCAGTAGTAAAGTGCAGTGCTCACACGAAAGGACGGGACTATGTTTCTCTGGGAAACGCATATGCGGATCAAGTCGCAAGATTTTGTGCCTTGAACTGTATATTACTCAGGGACGAATGGAATTCAATAAATGAACCAGAACTCGAACCAGCTGAAGCATTTGCCTTGAAGGTCGTAGATACAATAGATGAACTAAAAGCATTACAAAATAATGTCAGGGAGGATGAAAGGGATTCCTGGATTAAATCACAATGTATAAAGAGACAAGACGAGTTATGGGTTTCACATGAGGGAAAATGTGTTTTGCCAAACAGTCTCTTATCACAGCTTGCGCGGTTTTATCATGGGCAGGCTCACCTAGGGAGAGATGCCATGATAAGATTGTTTAAAACTGATTGGTTTAACCCCAGATTTCGTCAAGCTGCAGAAGCAGTTTGCCATCGATGTGTCACTTGCCAGCAGATTAACCCAGGAAAGGGAACGGTTGTGAACGCGAGTCACATTGGTAGGGCAAGCGGGCCTTTTAGTCGAATGCAGATGGACTTCATTGAGATGCCTGTGCATGGAGGCCTGAAATATGTGTTGGTGATTGTGTGCATTTTTAGTCACTGGGTTGAGGCATACCCCACACGTAGAAATGACAGCCTTACGGTTGCGAAGCTATTGCTGAGGGAGTTGATACCACGTTTCGGATTCCCGATCTCTTTAGAATCAGATAGGGGAAGTCACTTCAATAACGAGGTGATAAAGTTACTTTGCGAAGCGCTGAACATTGAGCAAAAGCTGCACTGTAGCTATCGCCCTGAAGCATCAGGACTGGTGGAGCAGATGAATGGTACACTGAAATCGAGAATGGCGAAAATATGTGCATCGACAAATTTGAAATGGCCTGACGCATTGCCCTTAGTACTAATGTCAATGAGAAATACTCCCGATAGAAAGACTGGATTGTCTCCGCACGAAATTCTCATGGGCAGGGCTATGAGACTTCCTGCAGTTCCTGCAAATGCGCTTTTGAATATTACAGATGATATGGTGTTAGACTACTGCAAAGGACTGGCTGACGTGGTTCGCTCTTTCTCTCACGAGGTGGAAGCGACCACCTTGCCACCGATCCAAGGTCCAGGACACGCACTGAAAGCAGGTGACTGGGTCGAGGTAAAGAAGCACGTGAGAAAGTCGTGTCTGGAACCCCGTTGGAAAGGCCCTTTCCAAGTGATCCTGACGACAACTACCGCTGTGAAGTGTGCGGGGGTTCCCAACTGGATTCACGCCAGTCACACAAAGAAGGTGTTGTGTCCCACAGATGAGGAAGTTGAAGCGCTGAAACTACCAGTGCCTGATAAAACAGTGCTGAGTGCTGAGACAGAGCAAAACCGAACTGAAGGCGAACAGGCAGAAGCGGGAGAGAAAGAGATATTCTCTGGGGACGAAGAGACAAACTTGCTTGGGGAAGACCAAGTAGAAAGTTCAGACAGTGACGAAGAAGCTGAAGGTAACAGAGAACCTGAAGCAGCTGAGGGTAGCAAAAAGCCTGAAGCAGCTGAAGGTGACAAGGAACCTGAAGCAGCTGAAAGTGATAAAGAGCCTGACGAAAGTAACGGTGATGAAGGGCTCGAAAAAGTTGAAAAAGCAGGAGAGCCTGATCAGAGGAGGGCTTTCCCAGAAGCAGACGATACAGAAAAAGAAAAAGAGAGCGTGATCGACTCCCCAGAAGGAGGGGACGAGACAGAACAGAACGAAAAGGTTCAAGCTTCCACAGAAAAGAGTGCAGGTCCATCAAATGGACACGGCGCAAAGAGGAGACTAAGTATTTCACCAATAAAAGAAAGGGGTAAAGAAAGTTTGAACGAGGGAGGAAGGCCAAAAGTGAAAGAGAAAAGAAAGGAAGTGACTGTTGTGGAACAATTGTCAAGTGAAGAAAAAGACTTGACAAAAGAGGAAAGTACCAGCGAGGCAGAATCGAAAAGGGAAGCAAAATTGAAAAGGAAAAGGATACCAAACAGGAGATATTCCGGTCCTGAATGGGCATATGCAGTCAATGACGATTGGACTGACGAGTTTGTATCTCTAAGCATCGAGAACGAAGAAGAAGAAGAGATACCAATAGAAAAGAAAAGTTTCATAGACTCTGTCGATTGAAAGAGTAATAAATGATATTGATTGCTACAATCTAACGTGAAACAAACAACCAGCTGAGACATTGCTAAACCGGATGAGACATTTGCAAAACCGATAAAGACTGTGTTATTGCCGAATTGAGACAAATGCTGCTAACCGATAAGTGACCGGCCTCTTGAAGAAGACGGTGTGAACATTGCGCTCGTTCAGCTTTGTAACTGAATTGCTAAATAGTTTCTTTTAAAGGTGCTTCTAGCTCTCTGATTCTATACAGATCATGACTAGGTACGCTACGCAAAATAATAGAAAGAAATATTGTAAATATGTGTGTATAGGCTTAGTAATTGCATGTGTAATAATAATAATGGCAATTGTGCTTGGAATGCATGGAAAGGGTGAGAATGAGAATATTGAGGCTTCTACTTTTGCTCCTGTTACTGTCACTGAACTAACCCCATTGAAAAGACTAGCATTGGATGAGAGGCTCTTGCACGATAAGAAAGAGCTTTCGTATAACGTTTTCTATCGCTTGCTAACAGAGTATGTTGAGACTATGGATGCGAAAGATTGTTATGTGTGTACACAGATACCGACATCAGTAAAGGAAGGGGTGACTTATCACCACATGCCTCTTACATACGGGATTACATGCAGTATAGTAATGTCTAGATTTTATGGTCAAACTAACATACAATATTTTTACTCAAATTATGATGTTACCTTTGCATATGTTCCTATAATAGCGCAGCTAAGCCAGATTGCTAAAGATTGGGATGCTAAAATAATGAGGGAATTTTTCGAGCCAATGCAACCTTTTGAAACGGCTCATGCTCATAGGGAGAACCTTACTTGCTCAGTCTCTGCAGTAGAAATAAGCTTTTTAGATCGCACAGATGATAGAAGGGCACAAATGAAGGCGAAATTAGAAAAAGAGCTACATAAGAGGACTTCAGTAGATAATTATGATTTTGCTGCTATAAAGACACAAGGGAAAATAGCTTTAGATGCTTGGCATGTAGGGAAATTTTGTATATATCGAGGAGAATCCTATTATGACAATATTTTTGTAGGAGCAAGTGAGTGTAAACATACGTTTATTTTTAAGGCCAAATGGACATTCATGATGAACGGACTTGACCCTGTCATTCCAGGTGTATATTACATTTGCGGGTATAATGCCTATTATCGTCTTCCAAAGGGATGGTGGGGGAGATGTTATTTGGGTATAGTGTTCCCAAAGGTTTATCAACTGGATGACGTATCGATGATTCAAAAGACATCTGGATCCCATCGTATCCAGAAAAGAGAGACCGCAGCTGCTGTGGTATGAGATATATTTGGAGCCATGATTCCTTCATTGGGAGTTGTGTTGAATTCCATCAAGATACGAAAGTTGTCTACTATAGTGGATAACATGTTGACAAAGTTTTCAGGCGCTATAATACTGATAGATGCTGAACTTGCAGCAGAAAGAGCTATGACTCTTCAAAATAGGCTTGCTTTAGACATTCTTTTAGCAAAGGATGGAGGCGTTTGCAAAATGCTTGGTGCACGACACTGTTGTACCTATATACCCGACAATAGTGTGAAGATTAAAACTATGCTTGCTAATCTAACAAAAGAAAGTGCAGATTTGAAGGAATTGAAAGAACCAGGAGTGTGGGAGAAGGTTGGAAAGGGACTTGCTTCAGTGGGACATTGGATTGGGGGAATTTGGAATGGAATACTATTGAAAATAATAGAAGGAATATTAATAGTAATAATTTGTGTATTTGGAATTTGGGGAATAAAAAGGGGAATAATAATGATTATGGAAAGAATTAAAAGAAGAAAAGAAGAGAAAATTATGAAAAGAATGGCAGAAGAATACAAAGCGCAAACTAGGGGAACTAAAAGAAAATGGGAACAGACAGAATTTTAATGAAATAAAATTTGTGGGCATGATTTGGTGTGATGACAAGTAGTCATCAGAGGAGTGATTGATGAAGCAGAAAATGAAGGTTTTGATTTATTAACGCTTAAACGTAGTGCTGAAATAATCATGTGTGACTTTAACCGAACTAATAAAGATTGTACGGGGCAAAATGTGCCCTCAGAGTAGTTTGCCATCATTTATACGCGTGCTTTATATAACGTAGTGTACTAGAATTGCACTAATCCGACATAATCATAAACGTGTGCTACGATTTGCTCGTTTGAAATGTTTTAGCTTAGCATGACTTTAGCGGAGGCTTTGGCCTAGTTGCCTGGTCTCACGGTTTAGATGCTCGTATTTTTCCACTGTGCTAATAAACGTGTATTTTTGCTTGAAGCTGTACCTTTCCTCAGAAACCGTTCACATGCTTATCTTAAGGTTTCGTGCCAGCCTGGCATATTTTCTTTTACTCCAAGGTCGATTTGCAGGTGCGGACAATGGAGGCTCTGAAAGTGAGCTAATTGGTAGACAATGTTGCAACTTGCGTACCCATCTCCAAGGATAATGTATGCTTAAGTAAAAGCTTGAGAACTGTCGTTTTTGATTGGACAATTTGAAGCTAACCTATGAACCCTCCAATGGAAGACCCTACTGGATTTGAACTGTTGTCTATAAAAACCAGGTGCACGAGAAGAAGGTAGCCATTACGGCCATTACAGCCATTACCAGCTCGATACCCGCCATTTTGCAGACTTCGTAGCTATTATGGCCCACTTTGCTGCGACGCCATTTTGAGAGATTTTGATGCTTTCTCTAATCGAGAGAAAGAGACTTTAAATGATTCTGGCCCTAGAAACTTTAACTTTGATTTGATCCCTTTGCATGAAGTAGTAGTTTTACCTTGCCGCCGTGAGGCAATTGCCCCGTCCACCCCTGCCCCTTTGCCCCGTCCCATGCTGATCGAAAACGGTACCCATGCTGACCGAAGAACGGTACCTGTGAGACGAAGACTTCCTTGTATGCTGATCGTAATTGGTAAATATGAAAGGAAATTGTAAAATTGCATTGTGTTTCTTTTAGGTAACCAACTGCTGATTTTGATAAAGTCCCTAGTTAGGAGTTTTCTAAATTAATGTTGCTAAATTGTTTTCGCATGAAGTCCCACATGCCGATGCTAATTTGAGGCTAGATGAGGATTCCATATGTTGCACGATGCAATTTGAGATCTTGTTATGCTGACTAAATGTATGCGATTAGTTCATTACAGATTATCGTATTAGTGATTTGCATTGCTATTATCGAATGTCTTGTGATTCAAATGCTACATAGATTACACTTGTTTCGCCGCTATGGACAGCTATTAATGTTCATCTACGTTTATCATTTGGTGTTGAGACACATATATATTGTGCTAGCTTTGCTAATATAGGGAAATAAAATTCACTAACTTTGAATAAACTGGTGTGGTTAGTCCTGACTGAAAGGTCAGGGTTCGCCGAAAATGTATTCTGGATTAATTGTTAAGTGTTATGTTGAGCAGGGTATTGCTTATGTACGTTATTGATTATTGATTTTAATGAAATTGATTGATTAAGAGTACAGAGAGTTCCCACTTAGTCAAAAGATTCATCGGCCTAAAGAGCGTCCGAACACAGGTAAATTATTACTACGGACCGCTCTATCAGTAGTTGGTAGCAGAGGACGGTTTCGTCTTTTGGGACCCTGTACTCCTAAAGTACATGGTGTTGAATTAACGGTTACGCAGTTTTGAGACCCAACTCGAGGAGTTGAATTAGATTTTCTTGGGTAAAACGATTGACAGAATGATGATGGGCTAGGTCCACCGCGACTTTCCCGGGATCTCGGAGCTTGCGAATGGAGAGAATGGAGGTGTGGAATCGGCGTTGGCGGTACTAGTGATGGTATGAGTGAAGTTAGGGTTTTGCGCTTGCACAGCTTATTGCCGCAGGGTGTGTGAAAAGGTTGCGAGGATTTTTCTTTTTTTGAGGTTAGCGGAGGTGCGACTCCGAGTGTAGAGGTAGAGAAGTCGTCGAACTTCATAGAGATAGCGGAGGTGCGACTCCGAGTGTGAGAGTAGGGAAGTCGTCGAACTTCATGTGCGTGTGGCGCTTTGTGCATAAAAAAAAGGTCCACGTGGTTGTTGTTGTTGAGACGGGCCCTGCGAGGTCAAGAGACTCCGGAGTATGTTGATCCATGTTGTGGTCTGGGCGGTTTAGTAGGTTGATCGGGCGTGGTCAACGGGTCGGTACGTGTGTTAGGGAGTGAAAGAAACTTCGACTTCGGCCTTTGACAAGATTCTAAGTGCACTAGAATAGATCATTGACAAGTTGAGAGTAGGTCTGCGGGTCAGATTTGCTTGCGAACGTGGGGACTGAGAAAGACGGAATAGCGGCCGAGGCTAGTGAAAGGTCCCTAAGGTCCTGAAGCGATTGTGTTACCCTTCCTGTAGTAAACCGACAGATCTGTTTTATTTTTGGTAGCTCGCGATACATGCAAGAAGTTGTTACGAGAGGAGGTGAATGAAGGAGGACTAGCCGCAAGGCTTTGTCAGCCGCAGTGTGTGTGAGTGTGACGTCACTAGGAGCCGCGCTGGGATAGGTTGGTTGGTGAGAAGGGTCGCGCACGGATTGGACGCAGTCCGTGGGACTTAATTGGAAGGGGAAAGGCAAGCGAAGAGTATTCCGGGAATTAAAGTCACCTATTGATTACAAACTTTGTGAAATAAAAGACGAGAAAATGAAATTCTTTAAAGCATTCAGGAGTGCGATGAAGGGGGAGTCTTACATTAAAGCGAGCGTAGGAGAGGAGACGCCGCCCGAGGGCACACCAGCTTACATTGTAATGGAAGAGAAGGGGGTAGCTCCGTGCCTTTGGCTAAAGCAATGGCACAAACTGACAGAGAAACATGGGAGCGTAGCGTTCCCGATACATGGGACATTCAATATAAGGATTCTAGAGAATTTGAGATTCACGATGTACGACATGAAGGTGCCTCCAAGGCCAGCCCAGTTTGAGGCTCTAGCGATTTGGGAACTAATGGCCAGACAGCAACAGCAAAAGAAGTTTGAGACCAGGATGAGAAAGGTAGAAAAGACACTAGCGGACGCTAGGTGGGATAATGCACAGAAGGTGTGGAGGTCAGATGTATTGCAGGGGATAAAACTGTTTCCCGCAATTACTAAGGAAGAAGAGGAGACAGGGAAGAAAGCTACCTGTAAGACGGACAGGAAGTGTTCCAAGGATAGAGAGGACGAGGAAAAGTTGAGAAGAGAAGAGGAGTTAGAGGATGAGGAGTTAATAATGCAACTGCTGAACGACCGTCCACCGCCTTATGCAGAGAATGGACAAGGTCCAAGTACCAGTTCTGCCCCTCCGGCATCGGTACAGAACAGTGAAACCCAGAGTTCAGGAGCGTCTTCGGGATCTAAGGACCCGAGTTTATTGTTCACCCCGCAGATACCGCAGGTTAGGAGAATATATCCAGATGTGCCCGTGTTGAAACCAGCAGAAAATTATCAGCCGCAGATGCCAGGGTATTACAGCAGCGACAATAGTACAGGAATGATTATGGACCCAACTGTAAGGGGAGGACAGAATGGTTATAACCAAACAATGGGACAAGTTGAATCAACTCAGTTTTTGATGCCCCAAAAGCAGATGCAGGGGGGAAACGCACATGCTCAAATGACGGGGAGTCAAATGGGCATGCCGGCAATGATGACCCATGGGGTGGGCATGAACATGCCACAGAACATGGGAAATGGACAGAACCCAGACGCGATATCACTACCCATTACTGTAGGTCCACTGGTACCTTTGTATAGTCAGCCTAACTTGGGTCTGAGCGGTCAGGGATCCATGCTGCAGAATGGGACCGAAAGGAGGTGCATAGAAAACACTCCAGGGATAACTCCGATAGCGGCTCAGCCAACTGGGTCTGGGTCCTTGATGGAGTTTAGCCCCATGTGTGCTCAGTCGACACTGGTGAGGTCGAGCCCCCCACTGATAATACCCCTAACATCGAACACTGAAAAGTTGCCGCAACCATCAATGGCAGTCGATGTGAATGCCACGCTGATGGGGGTGAATGCGCAACAGTTGACACAATGGTTCAACAGTCTAAACTCCACACAAAATTCAGCCAGTGGGAAAGGAGAAGACTATATGAATAGGGTCAGGTTGAACATGGAAGCACAAGAATTGGTGGAAGGGACCATGGGTGTGAACAGGTTAGAGTCCTACACAGAAGAAGAGCTGAGGTATCTATGTCCCAGGATTACGAAGGAAGTGAACAAGGTACATAAGAGTCTGCAAGAAGCAGCTGACAGAAACGGGGTTGACATAGACAAGATGAAACACTTGAGCAGGAGCTACAGGTTAGATTTTGGGACCACAGATTTTGAACACATGAGGTCAGCAGGCATGAGGACACACCTTAGGGAATTGCTGCAGAGTGCACAAGTGTGGAGGTGCTTAGACAAATGGGAAAGCAGGTGGGTAAAGAGAAAGGAAAAGAGGAGGGACAGTGCGACAGAGCACAATGAGAAAAGACCGCAGAGCAGTGATACAGTAACAATGTTACCAATGAGGGAGACAGCAGGGGGAAAATTAGTACATGTACCATGGCACAGGAGTGACATTCAGTCTTTTACGGACGATTTTCCCAAACTGAGAGAGAAACCGATTGAATGGTATCAACAGACTGATAGGTTTGTGAAGCTTGCAAAATGTCTCTGGGAGGACCTGAACACTCTCTTCGAGATCGTGGTTCCAGCAGATTTGTGGGAGGATTGCAAAAGAGCGGTAGGTTGGCCGACAAGTGAACCAGAGAGGGACAGGGAGACGGGCGCACCATCACCTATGGTGATGGGCTTGTACTATAAGGTGATTGAGCATTTGAAGACGAAGGTACCCGCGAAAAATGTGGATTGGCAGAAGATTGATTGAACTGCCCAAGAGACTAAAGAATCGATTCATAGTTACTATGAAAGGTTGTTGAAGGCGTTCAAGAATTACAGTGGCACGGAAACAATTGAAGCGAAGGACATGCTCCATTTTGTGTTAAGGTTTGTGGAAGGGCTGAGGCCAGAGATAAGTCAGATGATAAAGTCGCATTTGATTTGTTGGCAATCGAAACCAATTGATGAGGTGTTGAATTATGCAAAATACTGTAGCGACGAAATTGAAGTGAAACAGAAAAGGTTGAAAGAGAAGGTGATGATGATGCAGCTTAAGGCAGCTCAAACAGTTTTACAACGTTTGCAGGGTTTGCAAGGGATGCAAGGGTTCCAACAGCAGGTACCGCAACAACAGCCGCAGTTGCAGGGAAACATGGCGTTTCAGCCACAGGCGAGAGGCAGAGGTAGAGGAGGTTTTGTGAGTAATGGTCCGGATTTGAACACTGTTGTGACGGGTGTGCAGGCAATGAAGAAGGTGATGCCGTGTCACGTGTGCGGAATTGTAGGTCATTGGAAACGCGAGTGCCCGATGGTGGTGCAGGAAGGTGCAGGTGCAGGTACAGGTGCAGGTGTTGGTCAGCAAAACAATGATGTCAATGCATTTCAGACAATGAGGGGACCGAAATTGAGAGGTCCAAACCCAAATTTTCAGACCATAAATCAATTGCAGGGATTACAACCTATGCAGCCGCAGCAGATGCAGATGCCTCGTATGCAGATGACGCAAATGCAGCCGATGCAACAGCAGTTACCTATGGTACCTAATCAGCAAATGCAAATACCATTGGCACCAATGGGTCAGCAGCAAGTGATGGTTCCTCCACAGGTCTCGGGTCAGGTAATGAGTACAGATGGCACCGTGCAACAGTTCCCATTACACAGTGAGAGTGGAATAAACAATGTATGGGAGAGTGAAAGTTCAGAAGAAGAAGGAGATTGTGTGCTTGCGGCATCCTTGGAAGTTGATCAAAGGGGTCCGTACGTAGAAGGAAAAGTAATGGGTCATAGTGTCTCATTCTTGGTTGACACAGGAGCCACACGTTCAACTGTTAAGAGCAGTGAAGTACCAAATTTGCCACTCTCAGGGAGGACAGTTCAAGTGGTGGGAGTAGCAAACAGACACCTGACGAACCCAATAACAGATCCGGTACCAGTCAGCATCGGTAACTATCAAGGGGTACATCAGTTTGTGGTATGTGACTCAAGCCCAATAGCACTGCTGGGGAGAGACCTATTGTGCAAATTGGGTTGTTCAATCATGTGTTCGAACGAAGGAATAACAATCCAGACGAGCAGTGATGGGGAAGAAGAGGACAGTGTAGAGGGGGATGAGGTGGAAACAGTAGATGAAGAATATCCTCTGATTTGTCTTTTCCCGATGATAACTGAAGAAGATATTCCAGCTGAATTACGAGAGACAGTCGGAAAGGAAGTGTGGGACATGACTGGGAAAGAGGTGGGATTGATGAAAGGAGTGGAACCAGTGAAAGTGGCTGTAAAGCCCAATGCAATCTTTCCCCAGACCCACAATACCACATGCCACAAGACACCCTCATGAAAGTTGCTCAACTTATTGACGAATTTGTAAAACAGGGGGTACTGAAAGAAGTGTTGAGCAGTCCATGTAATTCACCAATAATGGGACTAATAAAGCCAAGTGGGAAGGTCCGACTTGTGCAGGACTTGAGGAAAATAAATGACATCATAGTCAAGTGTTGCCCTGTCGTACCAAATCCAGCCGTGATAATGTTTCAAATTCCTTGCGATGCTGAGTGGTTCCCAGTCATCGATTTGTCACAAGCGTTCTTCTCGGTGCCTCTTCATGAGGACAGCCAATTCCTCTTTTGTTTCAAATTCCTAGACAGAGTATACAGTTGGTGTCGAATTCCTCAAGGGTTTTCTGAGTCACCGTCAATATTCAATCAGATTCTAAAGAAAGATTTGGAAGCATTAGAGTTGCCATTCGAGTCAACCCTAGTACAGTACATTGATGACTTATTGGTTGCATCAAAGACGGAAAGTGGCTGCACAGCCAATACCATTGCTCTGTTGAACCATTTGGGAAAGAATGGACACAAGGTGTCTCCTTCCAAGTTGCAGTTCTGTCAGAAGAAAGTGAAATACTTGGGTCACCAGATAGTGAAAGGGTCACGGAGAATAATGAAGGAAAGAATAAGAAGCGTACTTCAAATGAGTCCACCAAAGACAAGGAGGGAGGTGAGGAAGTTTTTGGGAATGGTGGGTTATTGTCGCCAGTGGATTCCCAACTTCTCGACTCTAGCAAAGCCTTTACTGAAACTGACCCAGAAGGATGCCTTGGATCAAATTGAACTGAAAGGAGATGAGATGGATGCTTTTGTTGAATTAAAAGAATGCATGTGCAGGGCTCCAGCTTTAGGTATGCCTGATTACACAAAGCCTTTCACATTGTTTTGTCATGAACGTGATGCATGTTCTTTGTCTGTCTTGACTCAAGCCCATGGTGGCGTAAACAGACCAGTAGCGTATTTTTCAGCTACTTTGGATCCGGTCGCAGCAGCACTTCCAGGGTGTTTGCGCGCCGTAGCAGCAGTTGGTATCAGCCTCACTCAGAGTGAAGGAATAGTGATGGGACACCCAGTAACAGTCATGGTCCCTCACTCAGTCGAGATACTTTTGACCCGCTCCCGAACGCAGCACATGACTGGAGCAAGACTCACAAGGTATGAAACGATAATTCTGGGCTCACCGAACGTGCAGCTGAAAAGGTGCACTACGTTGAATCCAGCAACCTTGCTCCCTGGAGAAAATGCTGAAATTGAGAACGCTGAAGACGTCGAGCATGACTGCCTTCAGGTGACTGAATTTTGCACAAAACCCCGACCGGACATTAAGGATACTAAGCTTGATGAAAATGACAAAATTATTTTTGTTGACGGTTCATGTCTAAGAGACGGGATGGGGATTTTGAAAGCAGGATATGCTGTATGTACTGTAACAGGGGTCTTGGAAGCGGGATGGCTTCAAGGAGTCTATTCTGCACAAGTAGCAGAACTTGTAGTCCTTACAAGAGCATGTCAACTGTCTGCATTGATGAAAGTCACCATTTACACAGATAGTCAATACGGGTTTGGGATTGTGCACGACTTTGGACAACTATGGTCACAGAGAGGGTTTCTGACTTCTTCAGGATCCCCAGTGAAGAACGGGGAGAGGATAAGGGAATTGTTACACGCCATTCAAGTGCCAGCCGAAGTTGCAGTAGTAAAGTGCAGTGCTCACACGAAAGGACAGGACTATGTTTCTCTGGGAAACGCATATGCGGATCAAGTCGCAAGATTTTGTGCCTTGAACTGTATATTACTCAGGGACGAATGGAATTCAATAAATGAACCAGAACTCGAACCAGCTGAAGCATTTGCCTTGAAGGTCGTAGATACAATAGATGAACTAAAAGCATTACAAAATAATGTCAGGGAGGATGAAAGGGATTCCTGGATTAAATCACAATGTATAAAGAGACAAGACGAGTTATGGGTTTCACATGAGGGAAAATTTGTTTTGCCAAACAGTCTCTTATCACAGCTTGCGCGGTTTTATCATGGGCAGGCTCACCTAGGGAGAGATGCCATGATAAGATTGTTTAAAACTGATTGGTTTAACCCCAGATTTCGTCAAGCTGCAGAAGCAGTTTGCCATCGATGTGTCACTTGCCAGCAGATGAACCCAGGAAAGGGAACGGTTGTGAACGCGAGTCACATTGGTAGGGCAAGCGGGCCTTTTAGTCGAATGCAGATGGACTTCATTGAGATGCCTGTGCATGGAGGCCTGAAATATGTGTTGGTGATTGTGTGCATTTTTAGTCACTGGGTTGAGGCATACCCCACACGTAGAAATGACAGCCTTACGGTTGCGAAGCTATTGCTGAGGGAGTTGATACCACGTTTCGGATTCCCGATCTCTTTAGAATCAGATAGGGGAAGTCACTTCAATAACGAGGTGATAAAGTTACTTTGCGAAGCGCTGAACATTGAGCAAAAGCTGCACTGTAGCTATCGCCCTGAAGCATCAGGACTGGTGGAGCAGATGAATGGTACACTGAAATCGAGAATGGCGAAAATATGTGCATCGACAAATTTGAAATGGCCTGACGCATTGCCCTTAGTACTAATGTCAATGAGAAATACTCCCGATAGAAAGACTGGATTGTCTCCGCACGAAATTCTCATGGGCAGGGCTATGAGACTTCCTGCAGTTCCTGCAAATGCGCTTTTGAATATTACAGATGATATGGTGTTAGACTACTGCAAAGGACTGGCTGACGTGGTTCGCTCTTTCTCTCACCAGGTGGAAGCGACCACCTTGCCACCGATCCAAGGTCCAGGACACGCACTGAAAGCAGGTGACTGGGTCGTGGTAAAGAAGCACGTGAGAAAGTCGTGTCTGGAACCCCGTTGGAAAGGCCCTTTCCAAGTGATCCTGACGACAACTACCGCTGTGAAGTGTGCGGGGGTTCCCAACTGGATTCACGCCAGTCACACAAAGAAGGTGTTGTGTCCCACAGATGAGGAAGTTGAAGCGCTGAAACTACCAGTGCCTGATAAAACAGTGCTGAGTGCTGAGACAGAGCAAAACCGAACTGAAGGCGAACAGGCAGAAGCGGGAGAGAAAGAGATATTCTCTGGGGACGAAGAGACAAACTTGCTTGGGGAAGACCAAGTAGAAAGTTCAGACAGCGACGAAGAAGCTGAAGGTAACAGAGAACCTGAAGCAGCTGAGGGTAGCAAAAAGCCTGAAGCAGCTGAAGGTGACAAGGAACCTGAAGCAGCTGAAAGTGATAAAGAGCCTGACGAAAGTAACGGTGACGAAGGGCTCGAAAAAGTTGAAAAAGCAGGAGAGCCTGATCAGAGGAGGGCTTTTCCAGAAGCAGACGATACAGAAAAAGAAAAAGAGAGCGTGATCGACTCCCCAGAAGGAGGGGACGAGACAGAACAGAACGAAAAGGTTCAAGCTTCCACAGAAAAGATTGCAGGTCCATCAAATGGACACGGCGCAAAGAGGAGACTAAGTATTTCACCAATAAAAGAAAGGGGTAAAGAAAGTTTGAACGAGGGAGGAAGGCCAAAAGTGAAAGAGAAAAGAAAGGAAGTGACTGTTGTGGAACAATTGTCAAGTGAAGAAAAAGACTTGACAAAAGAGGAAAGTACCAGCGAGGCAGAATCGAAAAGGGAAGCAAAATTGAAAAGGAAAAGGATACCAAACAGGAGATATTCCGGTCCTGAATGGGCATATGCAGTCAATGACGATTGGACTGACGAGTTTGTATCTCTAAGCATCGAGAACGAAGAAGAAGAAGAGATACCAATAGAAAAGAAAAGTTTCATAGACTCTGTCGATTGAAAGAGTAATAAATGATATTGATTGCTACAATCTAACGTGAAACAAACAACCAGCTGAGACATTGCTAAACCGGATGAGACATTTGCAAAACCGATAAAGACTGTGTTATTGCCGAATTGAGACAAATGCTGCTAACCGATAAGTGACCGGCCTCTTGAAGAAGACGGTGTGAACATTGCGCTCGTTCAGCTTTGTAACTGAATTGCTAAATAGTTTCTTTTAAAGGTGCTTCTAGCTCTCTGATTCTATACAGATCATGACTAGGTACGCTACGCAAAATAATAGAAAGAAATATTGTAAATATGTGTGTATAGGCTTAGTAATTGCATGTGTAATAATAATAATGGCAATTATGCTTGGAATGCATGGAAAGGGTGAGAATGAGAATATTGAGGCTTCTACTTTTGCTCCTGTTACTGTCACTGAACTAACCCCATTGAAAAGACTAGCATTGGATGAGAGGCTCTTGCACGATAAGAAAGAGCTTTCGTATAACGTTTTCTATCGCTTGCTAACAGAGTATGTTGAGACTATGGATGCGAAAGATTGTTATGTGTGTACACAGATACCGACATCAGTAAAGGAAGGGGTGACTTATCACCACATGCCTCTTACATACGGGATTACATGTAGTATAGTAATGTCTAGATTTTATGGTCAAACTAACATACAGTATTTTTACTCAAATTATGATGTTACCTTTGCATATGTTCCTATAATAGCGCAGCTAAGCCAGATTGCTAAAGATTGGGATGCTAAAATAATGAGGGAATTTTTCGAGCCAATGCAACCTTTTGAAACGGCTCATGCTCATAGGGAGAACCTTACTTGCTCAGTCTCTGCAGGAGAAATAAGCTTTTTAGATCGCACAGATGATAGAAGGGCACAAATGAAGGCGAAATTAGAAAAAGAGCTACATAAGAGGACTTCAGTAGATAATTATGATTTTGCTGCTATAAAGACACAAGGGAAAATAGCTTTAGATGCTTGGCATGTAGGGAAATTTTGTATATATCGAGGAGAATCCTATTATGACAATATTTTTGTAGGAGCAAGTGAGTGTAAACATACGTTTATTTTTAAGGCCAAATGGACATTCATGATGAACGGACTTGACCCTGTCATTCCAGGTGTATATTACATTTGCGGGTATAATGCCTATTATCGTCTTCCAAAGGGATGGTGGGGGAGATGTTATTTTGGTATAGTGTTCCCAAAGGTTTATCAACTGGATGACGTATCGATGATTCAAAAGACATCTGGATCCCATCGTATCCAGAAAAGAGAGACCGCAGCTGCTGTGGTAGGAGATATATTTGGAGCCATGATTCCTTCATTGGGAGTTGTGTTGAATTCCATCAAGATACGAAAGTTGTCTACTATAGTGGATAACATGTTGACAAAGTTTTCAGGCGCTATAATACTGATAGATGCTGAACTTGCAGCAGAAAGAGCTATGACTCTTCAAAATAGGCTTGCTTTAGACATTCTTTTAGCAAAGGATGGAGGCGTTTGCAAAATGCTTGGTGCACGACACTGTTGTACCTATATACCCGACAATAGTGTGAAGATTAAAACTATGCTTGCTAATCTAACAAAAGAAAGTGCAGATTTGAAGGAATTGAAAGAACCAGGAGTGTGGGAGAAGGTTGGAAAGGGACTTGCTTCAGTGGGACATTGGATTGGGGGAATTTGGAATGGAATACTATTGAAAATAATAGAAGGAATATTAATAGTAATAATTTGTGTATTTGGAATTTGGGGAATAAAAAGGGGAATAATAATGATTATGGAAAGAATTAAAAGAAGAAAAGAAGAGAAAATTATGAAAAGAATGGCAGAAGAATACAAAGCGCAAACTAGGGGAACTAAAAGAAAATGGGAACAGACAGAATTTTAATGAAATAAAATTTGTGGGCATGATTTGGTGTGATGACAAGTAGTCATCAGAGGAGTGATTGATGAAGCAGAAAATGAAGGTTTTGATTTATTAACGCTTAAACGTAGTGCTGAAATAATCATGTGTGACTTTAACCGAACTAATAAAGATTGTACGGGGCAAAATGTGCCCTCAGAGTAGTTTGCCATCATTTATACGCGTGCTTTATATAACGTAGTGTACTAGAATTGCACTAATCCGACATAATCATAAACGTGTGCTACGATTTGCTCGTTTGAAATGTTTTAGCTTAGCATGACTTTAGCGGAGGCTTTGGCCTAGTTGCCTGGTCTCACGGTTTAGATGCTCGTATTTTTCCACTGTGCTAATAAACGTGTATTTTTGCTTGAAGCTGTACCTTTCCACAGAAACCGTTCACATGCTTATCTTAAGGTTTCGTGCCAGCCTGGCATATTTTCTTTTACTCCAAGGTCGATTTGCAGGTGCGGACAATGGAGGCTCTGAAAGTGAGCTAATTGGTAGACAATGTTGCAACTTGCGTACCCATCTCCAAGGATAATGTATGCTTAAGTAAAAGCTTGAGAACTGTCGTTTTTGATTGGACAATTTGAAGCTAACCTATGAACCCTCCAATGGAAGACCCTACTGGATTTGAACTGTTGTCTATAAAAACCAGATGCACGAGAAGAAGGTAGCAATTACGGCCATTACAGCCATTACCAGCTCGATACCCGCCATTTTGCAGACTTCATAGCTATTATGGCCCACTTTGCTGCGACGCCATTTTGAGAGATTTTGATGCTTTCTCTAATCGAGAGAAAGAGACTTTAAATGATTCTGGCCCTAGAAACTTTAACTTTGATTTGATCCCTTTGCATGAAGTAGTAGTTTTACCTTGCCGCCGTGAGGCAATTGCCCCGTCCACCCCTGCCCCTTTGCCCCGTCCCATGCTGATCGAAAACGGTACCCATGCTGACCGAAGAACGGTACCTGTGAGACGAAGACTTCCTTGTATGCTGATCGTAATTGGTAAATATGAAAGGAAATTGTAACATTGCATTGTGTTTCTTTTAGGTAACCAACTGCTGATTTTGATAAAGTCCCTAGTTAGGAGTTTTCTAAATTAATGTTGCTAAATTGTTTTCGCATGAAGTCCCACATGCCGATGCTAATTTGAGGCTAGATGAGGATTCCATATGTTGCACGATGCAATTTGAGATCTTGTTATGCTGACTAAATGTATGCGATTAGTTCATTACAGATTATCGTATTAGTGATTTGCATTGCTATTATCGAATGTCTTGTGATTCAAATGCTACATAGATTACACTTGTTTCGCCGCTATGGACAGCTATTAATGTTCATCTACGTTTATCATTTGGTGTTGAGACACATATATATTGTGCTAGCTTTGCTAATATAGGGAAATAAAATTCACTAACTTTGAATAAACTGGTGTGGTTATTCCTGACTGAAAGGTCAGGGTTCGCCGAAAATGTATTCTGGATTAATTGTTAAGTGTTATGTTGAGCAGGGTATTGCTTATGTACGTTATTGATTATTGATTTTAATGAAATTGATTGATTAAGAGTACAGAGAGTTCCCACTTAGTCAAAAGATTCATCGGCCTAAAGAGCGTCCGAACACAGGTAAATTATTACTACGGACCGCTCTATCAGTAGATGGTAGCAGAGGACGGTTTCGTCTTTTGGGACCTTGTACTCCTAAAGTACATGGTGTTGAATTAACGGTTACGCAGTTTTGAGACCCAACTCGAGGAGTTGAATTAGATTTTCTTGGGTAAAACGATTGACAGAATGATGATGGGCTAGGTCCACCGCGACTTTCCCGGGATCTCGGAGCTTGCGAATGGAGAGAATGGAGGTGTGGAATCGGCGTTGGCGGTACTAGTGATGGTATGAGTGAAGTTAGGGTTTTGCGCTTGCACAGCTTATTGCCGCAGGGTGTGTGAAAAGGTTGCGAGGATTTTTCTTTTTTTGAGGTTAGCGGAGGTGCGACTCCGAGTGTAGAGGTAGAGAAGTCGTCGAACTTCATAGAGATAGCGGAGGTGCGACTCCGAGTGTGAGAGTAGGGAAGTCGTCGAACTTCATGTGCGTGTGGCACTTTGTGCATAAAAAAAAGGTCCACGTGGTTGTTGTTGTTGAGACAGGCCCTGCGAGGTCAAGAGACTCCGGAGTATGTTGATCCATGTTGTGGTCTGGGCGGTTTAGTAGGTTGATCGGGCGTGGTCAACGGGTCGGTACGTGTGTTAGGGAGTGAAAGAAACTTCGACTTCGGCCTTTGACAAGATTCTAAGTGCACTAGAATAGATCATTGACAAGTTGAGAGTAGGTCTGCGGGTCAGATTTGCTTGCGAACGTGGGGACTGAGAAAGACGGAATAGCGGCCGAGGCTAGTGAAAGGTCCCTAAGGTCCTGAAGCGATTGTGTTACCCTTCCTGTAGTAAACCGACAGATCTGTTTTATTTTTGGTAGCTCGCGATACATGCAAGAAGTTGTTACGAGAGGAGGTGAATGAAGGAGGACTAGCCGCAAGGCTTTGTCAGCCGCAGTGTGTGTGAGTGTGACGTCACTAGGAGCCGCGCTGGGATAGGTTGGTTGGTGAGAAGGGTCGCACACGGATTGGACGCAGTCCGTGGGACTTAATTGGAAGGGGAAAGGCAAGCGAAGAGTATTCCGGGAATTAAAGTCACCTATTGATTACAAACTTTGTGAAATAAAAGACGAGAAAATGAAATTCTTTAAAGCATTCAGGAGTGCGATGAAGGGGGAGTCTTACATTAAAGCGAGCGTAGGAGAGGAGACGCCGCCCGAGGGCACACCAGCTTACATTGTAATGGAAGAGAAGGGGGTAGCTCCGTGCCTTTGGCTAAAGCAATGGCACAAACTGACAGAGAAACATGGGAGCGTAGCGTTCCCGATACATGGGACATTCAATATAAGGATTCTAGAGAATTTGAGATTCACGATGTACGACATGAAGGTGCCTCCAAGGCCAGCCCAGTTTGAGGCTCTAGCGATTTGGGAACTAATGGCCAGACAGCAACAGCAAAAGAAGTTTGAGACCAGGATGAGAAAGGTAGAAAAGACACTAGCGGACGCTAGGTGGGATAATGCACAGAAGGTGTGGAGGTCAGATGTATTGCAGGGGATAAAACTGTTTCCCGCAATTACTAAGGAAGAAGAGGAGACAGGGAAGAAAGCTACCTGTAAGACGGACAGGAAGTGTTCCAAGGATAGAGAGGACGAGGAAAAGTTGAGAAGAGAAGAGGAGTTAGAGGATGAGGAGTTAATAATGCAACTGCTGAACGACCGTCCACCGCCTTATGCAGAGAATGGACAAGGTCCAAGTACCAGTTCTGCCCCTCCGGCATCGGTACAGAACAGTGAAACCCAGAGTTCAGGAGCGTCTTCGGGATCTAAGGACCCGAGTTTATTGTTCACCCCGCAGATACCGCAGGTTAGGAGAATATATCCAGATGTGCCCGTGTTGAAACCAGCAGAAAATTATCAGCCGCAGATGCCAGGGTATTACAGCAGCGACAATAGTACAGGAATGATTATGGACCCAACTGTAAGGGGAGGACAGAATGGTTATAACCAAACAATGGGACAAGTTGAATCAACTCAGTTTTTGATGCCCCAAAAGCAGATGCAGGGGGGAAACGCACATGCTCAAATGACGGGGAGTCAAATGGGCATGCCAGCAATGATGACCCATAGGGTGGGCATGAACATGCCACAGAACATGGGAAATGGACAGAACCCAGACGCGATATCACTACCCATTACTGTAGGTCCACTGGTACCTTTGTATAGTCAGCCTAACTTGGGTCTGAGCGGTCAGGGATCCATGCTGCAGAATGGGACCGAAAGGAGGTGCATAGAAAACACTCCAGGGATAACTCCGATAGCGGCTCAGCCAACTGGGTCTGGGTCCTTGATGGAGTTTAGCCCCATGTGTGCTCAGTCGACACTGGTGAGGTCGAGCCCCCCACTGATAATACCCCTAACATCGAACACTGAAAAGTTGCCGCAACCATCAATGGCAGTCGATGTGAATGCCACGCTGATGGGGGTGAATGCGCAACAGTTGACACAATGGTTCAACAGTCTAAACTCCACACAAAATTCAGCCAGTGGGAAAGGAGAAGACTATATGAATAGGGTCAGGTTGAACATGGAAGCACAAGAATTGGTGGAAGGGACCATGGGTGTGAACAGGTTAGAGTCCTACACAGAAGAAGAGCTGAGGTATCTATGTCCCAGGATTACGAAGGAAGTGAACAAGGTACATAAGAGTCTGCAAGAAGCAGCTGACAGAAACGGGGTTGACATAGACAAGATGAAACACTTGAGCAGGAGCTACAGGTTAGATTTTGGGACCACAGATTTTGAACACATGAGGTCAGCAGGCATGAGGACACACCTTAGGGAATTGCTGCAGAGTGCACAAGTGTGGAGGTGCTTAGACAAATGGGAAAGCAGGTGGGTAAAGAGAAAGGAAAAGAGGAGGGACAGTGCGACAGAGCACAATGAGAAAAGACCGCAGAGCAGTGATACAGTAACAATGTTACCAATGAGGGAGACAGCAGGGGGAAAATTAGTACATGTACCATGGCACAGGAGTGACATTCAGTCTTTTACGGACGATTTTCCCAAACTGAGAGAGAAACCGATTGAATGGTATCAACAGACTGATAGGTTTGTGAAGCTTGCAAAATGTCTCTGGGAGGACCTGAACACTCTCTTCGAGATCGTGGTTCCAGCAGATTTGTGGGAGGATTGCAAAAGAGCGGTAGGTTGGCCGACAAGTGAACCAGAGAGGGACAGGGAGACGGGCGCACCATCACCTATGGTGATGGGCTTGTACTATAAGGTGATTGAGCATTTGAAGACGAAGGTACCCGCGAAAAATGTGGATTGGCAGAAGATTGATCGAACTGCCCAAGAGACTAAAGAATCGATTCATAGTTACTATGAAAGGTTGTTGAAGGCGTTCAAGAATTACAGTGGCACGGAAACAATTGAAGCGAAGGACATGCTCCATTTTGTCTTAAGGTTTGTGGAAGGGCTGAGGCCAGAGATAAGTCAGATGATAAAGTCGCATTTGATTTGTTGGCAATCGAAACCAATTGATGAGGTGTTGAATTATGCAAAATACTGTAGCGACGAAATTGAAGTGAAACAGAAAAGGTTGAAAGAGAGACAACGTTTGCAGGGTTTGCAAGGGATGCAAGGGTTCCAACAGCAGGTACCGCAACAACAGCCGCAGTTGCAGGGAAACATGGCGTTTCAGCCACAGGCGAGAGGCAGAGGTAGAGGAGGTTTTGTGAGTAATGGTCCGGATTTGAACACTGTTGTGACGGGTGTGCAGGCAATGAAGAAGGTGATGCCGTGTCACGTGTGCGGAATTGTAGGTCATTGGAAACGCGAGTGCCCGATGGTGGTGCAGGAAGGTGCAGGTGCAGGTACAGGTGCAGGTGTTGGTCAGCAAAACAATGATGTCAATGCATTTCAGACAATGAGGGGACCGAAATTGAGAGGTCCAAACCCAAATTTTCAGACCATAAATCAATTGCAGGGATTACAACCTATGCAGCCGCAGCAGATGCAGATGCCTCGTATGCAGATGACGCAAATGCAGCCGATGCAACAGCAGTTACCTATGGTACCTAATCAGCAAATGCAAATACCATTGGCACCAATGGGTCAGCAGCAAGTGATGGTTCCTCCACAGGTCTCGGGTCAGGTAATGAGTACAGATGGCACCGTGCAACAGTTCCCATTACACAGTGAGAGTGGAATAAACAATGTATGGGAGAGTGAAAGTTCAGAAGAAGAAGGAGATTGTGTGCTTGCGGCATCCTTGGAAGTTGATCAAAGGGGTCCGTACGTAGAAGGAAAAGTAATGGGTCATAGTGTCTCATTCTTGGTTGACACAGGAGCCACACGTTCAACTGTTAAGAGCAGTGAAGTACCAAATTTGCCACTCTCAGGGAGGACAGTTCAAGTGGTGGGAGTAGCAAACAGACACCTGACGAACCCAATAACAGATCTGGTACCAGTCAGCATCGGTAACTATCAAGGGGTACATCAGTTTGTGGTATGTGACTCAAGCCCAATAGCACTGCTGGGGAGAGACCTATTGTGCAAATTGGGTTGTTCAATCATGTGTTCGAACGAAGGAATAACAATCCAGACGAGCAGTGATGGGGAAGAAGAGGACAGTGTAGAGGGGGATGAGGTGGAAACAGTAGATGAAGAATATCCTCTGATTTGTCTTTTCCCGATGATAACTGAAGAAGATATTCCAGCTGAATTACGAGAGACAGTCGGAAAGGAAGTGTGGGACATGACTGGGAAAGAGGTGGGATTGATGAAAGGAGTGGAACCAGTGAAAGTGGCTGTAAAGCCCAATGCAATCTTTCCCCAGACCCCACAATACCACATGCCACAAGACACCCTCATGAAAGTTGCTCAACTTATTGACGAATTTGTAAAACAGGGGGTACTGAAAGAAGTGTTGAGCAGTCCATGTAATTCACCAATAATGGGACTAATAAAGCCAAGTGGGAAGGTCCGACTTGTGCAGGACTTGAGGAAAATAAATGACATCATAGTCAAGTGTTGCCCTGTCGTACCAAATCCAGCCGTGATAATGTTTCAAATTCCTTGCGATGCTGAGTGGTTCTCAGTCATCGATTTGTCACAAGCGTTCTTCTCGGTGCCTCTTCATGAGGACAGCCAATTCCTCTTTTGTTTCAAATTCCTAGACAGAGTATACAGTTGGTGTCGAATTCCTCAAGGGTTTTCTGAGTCACCGTCAATATTCAATCAGATTCTAAAGAAAGATTTGGAAGCATTAGAGTTGCCATTCGAGTCAACCCTAGTACAGTACATTGATGACTTATTGGTTGCATCAAAGACGGAAAGTGGCTGCACAGCCGATACCATTGCTCTGTTGAACCATTTGGGAAAGAATGGACACAAGGTGTCTCCTTCCAAGTTGCAGTTCTGTCAGAAGAAAGTGAAATACTTGGGTCACCAGATAGAGAAAGGGTCACGGAGAATAATGAAGGAAAGAATAAGAAGCGTACTTCAAATGAGTCCACCAAAGACAAGGAGGGAGGTGAGGACGTTTTTGGGAATGGTGGGTTATTGTCGCCAGTGGATTCCCAACTTCTCGACTCTAGCAAAGCCTTTACTGAAACTGACCCAGAAGGATGCCTTGGATCAAATTGAACTGAAAGGAGATGAGATGGATGCTTTTGTTGAATTAAAAGAATGCATGTGCAGGGCTCCAGCTTTAGGTATGCCTGATTACACAAAGCCTTTCACATTGTTTTGTCATGAACGTGATGCATGTTCTTTGTCTGTCTTGACTCAAGCCCATGGTGGCGTAAACAGACCAGTAGCGTATTTTTCAGCTACTTTGGATCCGGTCGCAGCAGCACTTCCAGGGTGTTTGCGCGCCGTAGCAGCAGTTGGTATCAGCTTCACTCAGAGTGAAGGAATAGTGATGGGACACCCAGTAACAGTCATGGTCCCTCACTCAGTCGAGATACTTTTGACCCGCTCCCGAACGCAGCACATGACTGGAGCAAGACTCACAAGGTATGAAACGATAATTCTGGGCTCACCGAACGTGCAGCTGAAAAGGTGCACTACGTTGAATCTAGCAACCTTGCTCCCTGGAGAAAATGCTGAAATTGAGAACGCTGAAGACGTCGAGCATGACTGCCTTCAGGTGACTGAATTTTGCACAAAACCCCGACCGGACATTAAGGATACTAAGCTTGATGAAAATGACCAAATTCTTTTTGTTGACGGTTCATGTCTAAGAGACGGGATGGGGATTTTGAAAGCAGGATATGCTGTATGTACTGTAACAGGGGTCTTGGAAGCGGGATGGCTTCAAGGAGTCTATTCTGCACAAGTAGCAGAACTTGTAGCCCTTACAAGAGCATGTCAACTGTCTGCATTGATGAAAGTCACCATTTACACAGATAGTCAATACAGGTTTGGGATTGTGCACGACTTTGGACAACTATGGTCACAGAGAGGGTTTCTGACTTCTTCAGGATCCCCAGTGAAGAACGGGGAGAGGATAAGGGAATTGTTACACGCCATTCAAGTGCCAGCCGAAGTTGCAGTAGTAAAGTGCAGTGCTCACACGAAAGGACAGGACTATGTTTCTCTGGGAAACGCATATGCGGATCAAGTCGCAAGATTTTGTGCCTTGAACTGTATATTACTCAGGGACGAATGGAATTCAATAAATGAACCAGAACTCGAACCAGCTGAAGCATTTGCCTTGAAGGTCGTAAATACAATAGATGAACTAAAAGCATTACAAAATAATGTCAGGGAGGATGAAAGGGATTCCTGGATTAAATCACAATGTATAAAGAGACAAGACGAGTTATGGGTTTCACATGAGGGAAAATTTGTTTTGCCAAACAGTCTCTTATCACAGCTTGCGCGGTTTTATCATGGGCAGGCTCACCTAGGGAGAGATGCCATGATAAGATTGTTTAAAACTGATTGGTTTAACCCCAGATTTCGTCAAGCTGCAGAAGCAGTTTGCCATCGATGTGTCACTTGCCAGCAGATGAACCCAGGAAAGGGAACGGTTGTGAACGCGAGTCACATTGGTAGGGCAAGCGGGCCTTTTAGTCGAATGCAGATGGACTTCATTGAGATGCCTGTGCATGGAGGCCTGAAATATGTGTTGGTGATTGTGTGCATTTTTAGTCACTGGGTTGAGGCATACCCCACACGTAGAAATGACAGCCTTACGGTTGCGAAGCTATTGCTGAGGGAGTTGATACCACGTTTCGGATTCCCGATCTCTTTAGAATCAGATAGGGGAAGTCACTTCAATAACGAGGTGATAAAGTTACTTTGCGAAGCGCTGAACATTGAGCAAAAGCTGCACTGTAGCTATCGCCCTGAAGCATCAGGACTGGTGGAGCAGATGAATGGTACACTGAAATCGAGAATGGCGAAAATATGTGCATCGACAAATTTGAAATGGCCTGACGCATTGCCCTTAGTACTAATGTCAATGAGAAATACTCCCGATAGAAAGACTGGATTGTCTCCGCACGAAATTCTCATGGGCAGGGCTATGAGACTTCCTGCAGTTCCTGCAAATGCGCTTTTGAATATTACAGATGATATGGTGTTAGACTACTGCAAAGGACTGGCTGACGTGGTTCGCTCTTTCTCTCACCAGGTGGAAGCGACCACCTTGCCACCGATCCAAGGTCCAGGACACGCACTGAAAGCAGGTGACTGGGTCGTGGTAAAGAAGCACGTGAGAAAGTCGTGTCTGGAACCCCGTTGGAAAGGCCCTTTCCAAGTGATCCTGACGACAACTACCGCTGTGAAGTGTGCGGGGGTTCCCAACTGGATTCACGCCAGTCACACAAAGAAGGTGTTGTGTCCCACAGATGAGGAAGTTGAAGCGCTGAAACTACCAGTGCCTGATAAAACAGTGCTGAGTGCTGAGACAGAGCAAAACCGAACTGAAGGCGAACAGGCAGAAGCGGGAGAGAAAGAGATATTCTCTGGGGACGAAGAGACAAACTTGCTTGGGGAAGACCAAGTAGAAAGTTCAGACAGCAACGAAGAAGCTGAAGGTAACAGAGAACCTGAAGCAGCTGAGGGTAGCAAAAAGCCTGAAGCAGCTGAAGGTGACAAGGAACCTGAAGCAGCTGAAAGTGATAAAGAGCCTGACGAAAGTAACGGTGACGAAGGGCTCGAAAAAGTTGAAAAAGCAGGAGAGCCTGATCAGAGGAGGGCTTTTCCAGAAGCAGACGATACAGAAAAAGAAAAAGAGAGCGTGATCGACTCCCCAGAAGGAGGGGACGAGACAGAACAGAACGAAAAGGTTCAAGCTTCCACAGAAAAGATTGCAGGTCCATCAAATGGACACGGCGCAAAGAGGAGACTAAGTATTTCACCAATAAAAGAAAGGGGTAAAGAAAGTTTGAACGAGGGAGGAAGGCCAAAAGTGAAAGAGAAAAGAAAGGAAGTGACTGTTGTGGAACAATTGTCAAGTGAAGAAAAAGACTTGACAAAAGAGGAAAGTACCAGCGAGGCAGAATCGAAAAGGGAAGCAAAATTGAAAAGGAAAAGGATACCAAACAGGAGATATTCCGGTCCTGAATGGGCATATGCAGTCAATGACGATTGGACTGACGAGTTTGTATCTCTAAGCATCGAGAACGAAGAAGAAGAAGAGATACCAATAGAAAAGAAAAGTTTCATAGACTCTGTCGATTGAAAGAGTAATAAATGATATTGATTGCTACAATCTAACGTGAAACAAACAACCAGCTGAGACATTGCTAAACCGGATGAGACATTTGCAAAACCGATAAAGACTGTGTTATTGCCGAATTGAGACAAATGCTGCTAACCGATAAGTGACCGGCCTCTTGAAGAAGACGGTGTGAACATTGCGCTCGTTCAGCTTTGTAACTGAATTGCTAAATAGTTTCTTTTAAAGGTGCTTCTAGCTCTCTGATTCTATACAGATCATGACTAGGTACGCTACGCAAAATAATAGAAAGAAATATTGTAAATATGTGTGTATAGGCTTAGTAATTGCATGTGTAATAATAATAATGGCAATTGTGCTTGGAATGCATGGAAAGGGTGAGAATGAGAATATTGAGGCTTCTACTTTTGCTCCTGTTACTGTCACTGAACTAACCCCATTGAAAAGACTAGCATTGGATGAGAGGCTCTTGCACGATAAGAAAGAGCTTTCGTATAACGTTTTCTATCGCTTGCTAACAGAGTATGTTGAGACTATGGATGCGAAAGATTGTTATGTGTGTACACAGATACCGACATCAGTAAAGGAAGGGGTGACTTATCACCACATGCCTCTTACATACGGGATTACATGTAGTATAGTAATGTCTAGATTTTATGGTCAAACTAACATACAGTATTTTTACTCAAATTATGATGTTACCTTTGCATATGTTCCTATAATAGCGCAGCTAAGCCAGATTGCTAAAGATTGGGATGCTAAAATAATGAGGGAATTTTTCGAGCCAATGCAACCTTTTGAAACGGCTCATGCTCATAGGGAGAACCTTACTTGCTCAGTCTCTGCAGGAGAAATAAGCTTTTTAGATCGCACAGATGATAGAAGGGCACAAATGAAGGCGAAATTAGAAAAAGAGCTACATAAGAGGACTTCAGTAGATAATTATGATTTTGCTGCTATAAAGACACAAGGGAAAATAGCTTTAGATGCTTGGCATGTAGGGAAATTTTGTATATATCGAGGAGAATCCTATTATGACAATATTTTTGTAGGAGCAAGTGAGTGTAAACATACGTTTATTTTTAAGGCCAAATGGACATTCATGATGAACGGACTTGACCCTGTCATTCCAGGTGTATATTACATTTGCGGGTATAATGCCTATTATCGTCTTCCAAAGGGATGGTGGGGGAGATGTTATTTTGGTATAGTGTTCCCAAAGGTTTATCAACTGGATGACGTATCGATGATTCAAAAGACATCTGGATCCCATCGTATCCAGAAAAGAGAGACCGCAGCTGCTGTGGTAGGAGATATATTTGGAGCCATGATTCCTTCATTGGGAGTTGTGTTGAATTCCATCAAGATACGAAAGTTGTCTACTATAGTGGATAACATGTTGACAAAGTTTTCAGGCGCTATAATACTGATAGATGCTGAACTTGCAGCAGAAAGAGCTATGACTCTTCAAAATAGGCTTGCTTTAGACATTCTTTTAGCAAAGGATGGAGGCGTTTGCAAAATGCTTGGTGCACGACACTGTTGTACCTATATACCCGACAATAGTGTGAAGATTAAAACTATGCTTGCTAATCTAACAAAAGAAAGTGCAGATTTGAAGGAATTGAAAGAACCAGGAGTGTGGGAGAAGGTTGGAAAGGGACTTGCTTCAGTGGGACATTGGATTGGGGGAATTTGGAATGGAATACTATTGAAAATAATAGAAGGAATATTAATAGTAATAATTTGTGTATTTGGAATTTGGGGAATAAAAAGGGGAATAATAATGATTATGGAAAGAATTAAAAGAAGAAAAGAAGAGAAAATTATGAAAAGAATGGCAGAAGAATACAAAGCGCAAACTAGGGGAACTAAAAGAAAATGGGAACAGACAGAATTTTAATGAAATAAAATTTGTGGGCATGATTTGGTGTGATGACAAGTAGTCATCAGAGGAGTGATTGATGAAGCAGAAAATGAAGGTTTTGATTTATTAACGCTTAAACGTAGTGCTGAAATGATCATGTGTGACTTTAACCGAACTAATAAAGATTGTACGGGGCAAAATGTGCCCTCAGAGTAGTTTGCCATCATTTATACGCGTGCTTTATATAACGTAGTGTACTAGAATTGCACTAATCCGACATAATCATAAACGTGTGCTACGATTTGCTCGTTTGAAATGTTTTAGCTTAGCATGACTTTAGCGGAGGCTTTGGCCTAGTTGCCTGGTCTCACGGTTTAGATGCTCGTATTTTTCCACTGTGCTAATAAACGTGTATTTTTGCTTGAAGCTGTACCTTTCCACAGAAACCGTTCACATGCTTATCTTAAGGTTTCGTGCCAGCCTGGCATATTTTCTTTTACTCCAAGGTCGATTTGCAGGTGCGGACAATGGAGGCTCTGAAAGTGAGCTAATTGGTAGACAATGTTGCAACTTGCGTACCCATCTCCAAGGATAATGTATGCTTAAGTAAAAGCTTGAGAACTGTCGTTTTTGATTGGACAATTTGAAGCTAACCTATGAACCCTCCAATGGAAGACCCTACTGGATTTGAACTGTTGTCTATAAAAACCAGGTGCACGAGAAGAAGGTAGCCATTACGGCCATTACAGCCATTACCAGCTCGATACCCGCCATTTTGCAGACTTCGTAGCTATTATGGCCCACTTTGCTGCGACGCCATTTTGAGAGATTTTGATGCTTTCTCTAATCGAGAGAAAGAGACTTTAAATGATTCTGGCCCTAGAAACTTTAACTTTAATTTGATCCCTTTGCATGAAGTAGTAGTTTTACCTTGCCGCCGTGAGGCAATTGCCCCGTCCACCCCTGCCCCTTTGCCCCGTCCCATGCTGATCGAAAACGGTACCCATGCTGACCGAAGAACGGTACCTGTGAGACGAAGACTTCCTTGTATGCTGATCGTAATTGGTAAATATGAAAGGAAATTGTAAAATTGCATTGTGTTTCTTTTAGGTAACCAACTGCTGATTTTGATAAAGTCCCTAGTTAGGAGTTTTCTAAATTAATGTTGCTAAATTGTTTTCGCATGAAGTCCCACATGCCAATGCTAATTTGAGGCTAGATGAGGATTCCATATGTTGCACGATGCAATTTGAGATTTTGTTATGCTGACTAAATGTATGCGATTAGTTCATTACAGATTATCGTATTAGTGATTTGCATTGCTATTATCGAATGTCTTGTGATTCAAATGCTACATAGATTACACTTGTTTCGCCGCTATGGACAGCTATTAATGTTCATCTACGTTTATCATTTGGTGTTGAGACACATATATATTGTGCTAGCTTTGCTAATATAGGGAAATAAAATTCACTAACTTTGAATAAACTGGTGTGGTTATTCCTGACTGAAAGGTCAGGGTTCGCCGAAAATGTATTCTGGATTAATTGTTAAGTGTTATGTTGAGCAGGGTATTGCTTATGTACGTTATTGATTATTGATTTTAATGAAATTGATTGATTAAGAGTACAGAGAGTTCCCACTTAGTCAAAAGATTCATCGGCCTAAAGAGCGTCCGAACACAGGTAAATTATTACTACGGACCGCTCTATCAGTAGATGGTAGCAGAGGACGGTTTCGTCTTTTGGGACCCTGTACTCCTAAAGTACATGGTGTTGAATTAACGGTTACGCAGTTTTGAGACCCAACTCGAGGAGTTGAATTAGATTTTCTTGGGTAAAACGATTGACAGAATGATGATGGGCTAGGTCCACCGCGACTTTCCCGGGATCTCGGAGCTTGCGAATGGAGAGAATGGAGGTGTGGAATCGGCGTTGGCGGTACTAGTGATGGTATGAGTGAAGTTAGGGTTTTGCGCTTGCACAGCTTATTGCCGCAGGGTGTGTGAAAAGGTTGCGAGGATTTTTCTTTTTTTGAGGTTAGCGGAGGTGCGACTCCGAGTGTAGAGGTAGAGAAGTCGTCGAACTTCATAGAGATAGCGGAGGTGCGACTCCGAGTGTGAGAGTAGGGAAGTCGTCGAACTTCATGTGCGTGTGGCGCTTTGTGCATAAAAAAAAGGTCCACGTGGTTGTTGTTGTTGAGACGGGCCCTGCGAGGTCAAGAGACTCCGGAGTATGTTGATCCATGTTGTGGTCTGGGCGGTTTAGTAGGTTGATCGGGCGTGGTCAACGGGTCGGTACGTGTGTTAGGGAGTGAAAGAAACTTCGACTTCGGCCTTTGACAAGATTCTAAGTGCACTAGAATAGATCATTGACAAGTTGAGAGTAGGTCTGCGGGTCAGATTTGCTTGCGAACGTGGGGACTGAGAAAGACGGAATAGCGGCCGAGGCTAGTGAAAGGTCCCTAAGGTCCTGAAGCGATTGTGTTACCCTTCCTGTAGTAAACCGACAGATCTGTTTTATTTTTGGTAGCTCGCGATACATGCAAGAAGTTGTTACGAGAGGAGGTGAATGAAGGAGGACTAGCCGCAAGGCTTTGTCAGCCGCAGTGTGTGTGAGTGTGACGTCACTAGGAGCCGCGCTGGGATAGGTTGGTTGGTGAGAAGGGTCGCGCACGGATTGGACGCAGTCCGTGGGACTTAATTGGAAGGGGAAAGGCAAGCGAAGAGTATTCCGGGAATTAAAGTCACCTATTGATTACAAACTTTGTGAAATAAAAGACGAGAAAATGAAATTCTTTAAAGCATTCAGGAGTGCGATGAAGGGGGAGTCTTACATTAAAGCGAGCGTAGGAGAGGAGACGCCGCCCGAGGGCACACCAGCTTACATTGTAATGGAAGAGAAGGGGGTAGCTCCGTGCCTTTGGCTAAAGCAATGGCACAAACTGACAGAGAAACATGGGAGCGTAGCGTTCCCGATACATGGGACATTCAATATAAGGATTCTAGAGAATTTGAGATTCACGATGTACGACATGAAGGTGCCTCCAAGGCCAGCCCAGTTTGAGGCTCTAGCGATTTGGGAACTAATGGCCAGACAGCAACAGCAAAAGAAGTTTGAGACCAGGATGAGAAAGGTAGAAAAGACACTAGCGGACGCTAGGTGGGATAATGCACAGAAGGTGTGGAGGTCAGATGTATTGCAGGGGATAAAACTGTTTCCCGCAATTACTAAGGAAGAAGAGGAGACAGGGAAGAAAGCTACCTGTAAGACGGACAGGAAGTGTTCCAAGGATAGAGAGGACGAGGAAAAGTTGAGAAGAGAAGAGGAGTTAGAGGATGAGGAGTTAATAATGCAACTGCTGAACGACCGTCCACCGCCTTATGCAGAGAATGGACAAGGTCCAAGTACCAGTTCTGCCCCTCCGGCATCGGTACAGAACAGTGAAACCCAGAGTTCAGGAGCGTCTTCGGGATCTAAGGACCCGAGTTTATTGTTCACCCCGCAGATACCGCAGGTTAGGAGAATATATCCAGATGTGCCCGTGTTGAAACCAGCAGAAAATTATCAGCCGCAGATGCCAGGGTATTACAGCAGCGACAATAGTACAGGAATGATTATGGACCCAACTGTAAGGGGAGGACAGAATGGTTATAACCAAACAATGGGACAAGTTGAATCAACTCAGTTTTTGATGCCCCAAAAGCAGATGCAGGGGGGAAACGCACATGCTCAAATGACGGGGAGTCAAATGGGCATGCCGGCAATGATGACCCATGGGGTGGGCATGAACATGCCACAGAACATGGGAAATGGACAGAACCCAGACGCGATATCACTACCCATTACTGTAGGTCCACCGGTACCTTTGTATAGTCAGCCTAACTTGGGTCTGAGCGGTCAGGGATCCATGCTGCAGAATGGGACCGAAAGGAGGTGCATAGAAAACACTCCAGGGATAACTCCGATAGCGGCTCAGCCAACTGGGTCTGGGTCCTTGATGGAGTTTAGCCCCATGTGTGCTCAGTCGACACTGGTGAGGTCGAGCCCCCCACTGATAATACCCCTAACATCGAACACTGAAAAGTTGCCGCAACCATCAATGGCAGTCGATGTGAATGCCACGCTGATGGGGGTGAATGCGCAACAGTTGACACAATGGTTCAACAGTCTAAACTCCACACAAAATTCAGCCAGTGGGAAAGGAGAAGACTATATGAATAGGGTCAGGTTGAACATGGAAGCACAAGAATTGGTGGAAGGGACCATGGGTGTGAACAGGTTAGAGTCCTACACAGAAGAAGAGCTGAGGTATCTATGTCCCAGGATTACGAAGGAAGTGAACAAGGTACATAAGAGTCTGCAAGAAGCAGCTGACAGAAACGGGGTTGACATAGACAAGATGAAACACTTGAGCAGGAGCTACAGGTTAGATTTTGGGACCACAGATTTTGAACACATGAGGTCAGCAGGCATGAGGACACACCTTAGGGAATTGCTGCAGAGTGCACAAGTGTGGAGGTGCTTAGACAAATGGGAAAGCAGGTGGGTAAAGAGAAAGGAAAAGAGGAGGGACAGTGCGACAGAGCACAATGAGAAAAGACCGCAGAGCAGTGATACAGTAACAATGTTACCAATGAGGGAGACAGCAGGGGGGAAATTAGTACATGTACCATGGCACAGGAGTGACATTCAGTCTTTTACGGATGATTTTCCCAAACTGAGAGAGAAACCGATTGAATGGTATCAACAGACTGATAGGTTTGTGAAGCTTGCAAAATGTCTCTGGGAGGACCTGAACACTCTCTTCGAGATCGTGGTTCCAGCAGATTTGTGGGAGGATTGCAAAAGAGCGGTAGGTTGGCCGACAAGTGAACCAGAGAGGGACAGGGAGACGGGCGCACCATCACCTATGGTGATGGGCTTGTACTATAAGGTGATTGAGCATTTGAAGACGAAGGTACCCGCGAAAAATGTGGATTGGCAGACGATTGATCGAACTGCCCAAGAGACTAAAGAATCGATTCATAGTTACTATGAAAGGTTGTTGAAGGCGTTCAAGAATTACAGTGGCACGGAAACAATTGAAGCGAAGGACATGCTCCATTTTGTCTTCAGATTTGTGGAAGGGCTGAGGCCAGAGATAAGTCAGATGATAAAGTCGCATTTGATTTGTTGGCAATCGAAACCAATTGATGAGGTGTTGAATTATGCAAAATACTGTAGCGACGAAATTGAAGTGAAACAGAAAAGGTTGAAAGAGAAGGTGAGGATGATGCAGCTTAAGGCAGCTCAAACAGGTTTACAAGGTTTGCAGGGTTTGCAAGGGATGCAAGGGTTCCAACAGCAGGTACCGCAACAACAGCCGCAGTTGCAGGGAAACATGGCGTTTCAGCCACAGGCGAGAGGCAGAGGTAGAGGAGGTTTTGTGAGTAATGGTCCGGATTTGAACACTGTTGTGACGGGTGTGCAGGCAATGAAGAAGGTGATGCCGTGTCACGTGTGCGGAATTGTAGGTCATTGGAAATGCGAGTGCCCGATGGTGGTGCAGGAAGGTGCAGGTGCAGGTGCAGGTACAGGTGCAGGTGTTGGTCAGCAAAACAATGATGTCAATGCATTTCAGACAATGAGGGGACCGAAATTGAGAGGTCCAAACCCAAATTTTCAGACCATAAATCAATTGCAGGGATTACAACCTATGCAGCCGCAGCAGATGTAGATGCCTCGTATGCAGATGACGCAAATGCAGCCGATGCAACAGCAGTTACCTATGGTACCTAATCAGCAAATGCAAATACCATTGGCACCAATGGGTCAGCAGCAAGTGATGGTTCCTCCACAGGTCTCGGGTCAGGTAATGAGTACAGATGGCACCGTGCAACAGTTCCCATTACACAGTGAGAGTGGAATAAACAATGTATGGGAGAGTGAAAGTTCAGAAGAAGAAGGAGATTGTGTGCTTGCGGCATCCTTGGAAGTTGATCAAAGGGGTCCGTACGTAGAAGGAAAAGTAATGGGTCATAGTGTCTCATTCTTGGTTGACACAGGAGCAACACGTTCAACTGTTAAGAGCAGTGAAGTACCAAATTTGCCACTCTCAGGGAGGACAGTTCAAGTGGTGGGAGTAGCAAACAGACACCTGACGAACCCAATAACAGATCCGGTACCAGTCAGCATCGGTAACTATCAAGGGGTACATCAGTTTGTGGTATGTGACTCAAGCCCAATAGCACTGCTGGGGAGAGACCTATTGTGCAAATTGGGTTGTTCAATCATGTGTTCGAACGAAGGAATAACAATCCAGACGAGCAGTGATGGGGAAGAAGAGGACAGTGTAGAGGGGGATGAGGTGGAAACAGTAGATGAAGAATATCCTCTGATTTGTCTTTTCCCGATGATAACTGAAGAAGATATTCCAGCTGAATTACGAGAGACAGTCGGAAAGGAAGTGTGGGACATGACTGGGAAAGAGGTGGGATTGATGAAAGGAGTGGAACCAGTGAAAGTGGCTGTAAAGCCCAATGCAATCTTTCCCCAGACCCCACAATACCACATGCCACAAGACACCCTCATGAAAGTTGCTCAACTTATTGACGAATTTGTAAAACAGGGGGTACTGAAAGAAGTGTTGAGCAGTCAATGTAATTCACCAATAATGGGACTAATAAAGCCAAGTGGGAAGGTCCGACTTGTGCAGGACTTGAGGAAAATAAATGACATCATAGTCAAGTGTTGCCCTGTCGTACCAAATCCAGCCGTGATAATGTTTCAAATTCCTTGCGATGCTGAGTGGTTCTCAGTCATCGATTTGTCACAAGCGTTCTTCTCAGTGCCTCTTCATGAGGACAGCCAATTCCTCTTTTGTTTCAAATTCCTAGACAGAGTATACAGTTGGTGTCGAATTCCTCAAGGGTTTTCTGAGTCACCGTCAATATTCAATCAGATTCTAAAGAAAGATTTGGAAGCATTAGAGTTGCCATTCGAGTCAACCCTAGTACAGTACATTGATGACTTATTGGTTGCATCAAAGACGGAAAGTGGCTGCACAGCCGATACCATTGCTCTGTTGAACCATTTGGGAAAGAATGGACACAAGGTGTCTCCTTCCAAGTTGCAGTTCTGTCAGAAGAAAGTGAAATACTTGGGTCACCAGATAGAGAAAGGGTCACGGAGAATAATGAAGGAAAGAATAAGAAGCGTACTTCAAATGAGTCCACCAAAGACAAGGAGGGAGGTGAGGAAGTTTTTGGGAATGGTGGGTTATTGTCGGCAGTGGATTCCCAACTTCTCGACTCTAGCAAAGCCTTTACTGAAACTGACCCAGAAGGATGCCTTGGATCAAATTGAACTGAAAGGAGATGAGATGGATGCTTTTGTTGAATTAAAAGAATGCATGTGCAGGGCTCCAGCTTTAGGTATGCCTGATTACACAAAGCCTTTCACATTGTTTTGTCATGAACGTGATGCATGTTCTTTGTCTGTCTTGACTCAAGCCCATGGTGGCGTAAACAGACCAGTAGCGTATTTTTCAGCTACTTTGGATCCGGTCGCAGCAGCACTTCCAGGGTGTTTGCGCGCCGTAGCAGCAGTTGGTATCAGCTTCACTCAGAGTGAAGGAATAGTGATGGGACACCCAGTAACAGTCATGGTCCCTCACTCAGTCGAGATACTTTTGACCCGCTCCCGAACGCAGCACATGACTGGAGCAAGACTCACAAGGTATGAAACGATAATTCTGGGCTCACCGAACGTGTAGCTGAAAAGGTGCACTACGTTGAATCCAGCAACCTTGCTCCCTGGAGAAAATGCTGAAATTGAGAACGCTGAAGACGTCGAGCATGACTGCCTTCAGGTGACTGAATTTTGCACAAAACCCCGACCGGACATTAAGGATACTAAGCTTGATGAAAATGACAAAATTCTTTTTGTTGACGGTTCATGTCTAAGAGACGGGATGGGGATTTTGAAAGCAGGATATGCTGTATGTACTGTAACAGGAGTCTTGGAAGCGGGATGGCTTCAAGGAGTCTATTCTGCACAAGTAGCAGAACTTGTAGCCCTTACAAGAGCATGTCAACTGTCTGCATTGATGAAAGTCACCATTTACACAGATAGTCAATACGGGTTTGGGATTGTGCACGACTTTGGACAACTATGGTCACAGAGAGGGTTTCTGACTTCTTCAGGATCCCCAGTGAAGAACGGGGAGAGGATAAGGGAATTGTTACACGCCATTCAAGTGCCAACCGAAGTTGCAGTAGTAAAGTGCAGTGCTCACACGAAAGGACAGGACTATGTTTCTCTGGGAAACGCATATGCGGATCAAGTCGCAAGATTTTGTGCCTTGAACTGTATATTACTCAGGGACGAATGGAATTCAATAAATGAACCAGAACTCGAACCAGCTGAAGCATTTGCCTTGAAGGTCGTAGATACAATAGATGAACTAAAAGCATTACAAAATAATGTCAGGGAGGATGAAAGGGATTCCTGGATTAAATCACAATGTATAAAGAGACAAGACGAGTTATGGGTTTCACATGAGGGAAAATTTGTTTTGCCAAACAGTCTCTTATCACAGCTTGCGCGGTTTTATCATGGGCAGGCTCACCTAGGGAGAGATGCCATGATAAGATTGTTTAAAACTGATTGGTTTAACCCCAGATTTCGTCAAGCTGCAGAAGCAGTTTGCCATCGATGTGTCACTTGCCAGCAGATGAACCCAGGAAAGGGAACGGTTGTGAACGCGAGTCACATTGGTAGGGCAAGCGGGCCTTTTAGTCGAATGCAGATGGACTTCATTGAGATGCCTGTGCATGGAGGCCTGAAATATGTGTTGGTGATTGTGTGCATTTTTAGTCACTGGGTTGAGGCATACCCCACACGTAGAAATGACAGCCTTACGGTTGCGAAGCTATTGCTGAGGGAGTTGATACCACGTTTCGGATTCCCGATCTCTTTAGAATCAGATAGGGGAAGTCACTTCAATAACGAGGTGATAAAGTTACTTTGCGAAGCGCTGAACATTGAGCAAAAGCTGCACTGTAGCTATCGCCCTGAAGCATCAGGACTGGTGGAGCAGATGAATGGTACACTGAAATCGAGAATGGCGAAAATATGTGCATCGACAAATTTGAAATGGCCTGACGCATTGCCCTTAGTACTAATGTCAATGAGAAATACTCCCGATAGAAAGACTGGATTGTCTCCGCACGAAATTCTCATGGGCAGGGCTATGAGACTTCCTGCAGTTCCTGCAAATGCGCTTTTGAATATTACAGATGATATGGTGTTAGACTACTGCAAAGGACTGGCTGACGTGGTTCGCTCTTTCTCTCACCAGGTGGAAGCGACCACCTTGCCACCGATCCAAGGTCCAGGACACGCACTGAAAGCAGGTGACTGGGTCGTGGTAAAGAAGCACGTGAGAAAGTCGTGTCTGGAACCCCGTTGGAAAGGCCCTTTCCAAGTGATCCTGACGACAACTACCGCTGTGAAGTGTGCGGGGGTTCCCAACTGGATTCACGCCAGTCACACAAAGAAGGTGTTGTGTCCCACAGATGAGGAAGTTGAAGCGCTGAAACTACCAGTGCCTGATAAAACAGTGCTGAGTGCTGAGACAGAGCAAAACCGAACTGAAGGCGAACAGGCAGAAGCGGGAGAGAAAGAGATATTCTCTGGGGACGAAGAGACAAACTTGCTTGGGGAAGACCAAGTAGAAAGTTCAGACAGCAACGAAGAAGCTGAAGGTAACAGAGAACCTGAAGCAGCTGAGGGTAGCAAAAAGCCTGAAGCAGCTGAAGGTGACAAGGAACCTGAAGCAGCTGAAAGTGATAAAGAGCCTGACGAAAGTAACGGTGACGAAGGGCTCGAAAAAGTTGAAAAAGCAGGAGAGCCTGATCAGAGGAGGGCTTTCCCAGAAGCAGACGATACAGAAAAAGAAAAAGAGAGCGTGATCGACTCCCCAGAAGGAGGGGACGAGACAGAACAGAACGAAAAGGTTCAAGCTTCCACAGAAAAGATTGCAGGTCCATCAAATGGACACGGCGCAAAGAGGAGACTAAGGGGGTTATTCTAACTTTGGAGGAGTGTTAATCCGTCCCAAAAGTGACGGTAAAGTGACGGATATACCACCAGCCGTATTACGAGTTCCATAGGATATAATGGAGTCGTAATACGGCTGGTGGTAAATCCGTCACTTTTCCGTCACTTTTGGGACGGATTAACACCTCCTCCAAAGTTAGAATAACCCCCTAAGTATTTCACCAATAAAAGAAAGGGGTAAAGAAAGTTTGAACGAGGGAGGAAGGCCAAAAGTGAAAGAGAAAAGAAAGGAAGTGACTGTTGTGGAACAATTGTCAAGTGAAGAAAAAGACTTGACAAAAGAGGAAAGTACCAGCGAGGCAGAATCGAAAAGGGAAGCAAAATTGAAAAGGAAAAGGATACCAAACAGGAGATATTCCGGTCCTGAATGGGCATATGCAGTCAATGACGATTGGACTGACGAGTTTGTATCTCTAAGCATCGAGAACGAAGAAGAAGAAGAGATACCAATAGAAAAGAAAAGTTTCATAGACTCTGTCGATTGAAAGAGTAATAAATGATATTGATTGCTACAATCTAACGTGAAACAAACAACCAGCTGAGACATTGCTAAACCGGATGAGACATTTGCAAAACCGATAAAGACTGTGTTATTGCCGAATTGAGACAAATGCTGCTAACAGATAAGTGACCGGCCTCTTGAAGAAGACGGTGTGAACATTGCGCTCGTTCAGCTTTGTAACTGAATTGCTAAATAGTTTCTTTTAAAGGTGCTTCTAGCTCTCTGATTCTATACAGATCATGACTAGGTACGCTACGCAAAATAATAGAAAGACATATTGTAAATATGTGTGTATAGGCTTAGTAATTGCATGTGTAATAATAATAATGGCAATTGTGCTTGGAATGCATGGAAAGGGTGAGAATGAGAATATTGAGGCTTCTACTTTTGCTCCTGTTACTGTCACTGAACTAACCCCATTGAAAAGACTAGCATTGGATGAGAGGCTCTTGCACGATAAGAAAGAGCTTTCGTATAACGTTTTCTATCGCTTGCTAACAGAGTATGTTGAGACTATGGATGCGAAAGATTGTTATGTGTGTACACAGATACCGACATCAGTAAAGGAAGGGGTGACTTATCACCACATGCCTCTTACATACGGGATTACATGTAGTATAGTAATGTCTAGATTTTATGGTCAAACTAACATACAGTATTTTTACTCAAATTATGATGTTACCTTTGCATATGTTCCTATAATAGCGCAGATAAGCCAGATTGCTAAAGATTGGGATGCTAAAATAATGAGGGAATTTTTCGAGCCAATGCAACCTTTTGAAACGGCTCATGCTCATAGGGAGAACCTTACTTGCTCAGTCTCTGCAGTAGAAATAAGCTTTTTAGATCGCACAGATGATAGAAGGGCACAAATGAAGGCGAAATTAGAAAAAGAGCTACATAAGAGGACTTCAGTAGATAATTATGATTTTGCTGCTATAAAGACACAAGGGAAAATAGCTTTAGATGCTTGGCATGTAGGGAAATTTTGTATATATCGAGGAGAATCCTATTATGACAATATTTTTGTAGGAGCAAGTGAGTGTAAACATACGTTTATTTTTAAGGCCAAATGGACATTCATGATGAACGGACTTGACCCTGTCATTCCAGGTGTATATTACATTTGCGGGTATAATGCCTATTATCGTCTTCCAAAGGGATGGTGGGGGAGATGTTATTTGGGTATAGTGTTCCCAAAGGTTTATCAACTGGATGACGTATCGATGATTCAAAAGACATCTGGATCCCATCGTATCCAGAAAAGAGAGACCGCAGCTGCTGTGGTAGGAGATATATTTGGAGCCATGATTCCTTCATTGGGAGTTTTGTTGAATTCCATCAAGATACGAAAGTTGTCTACTATAGTGGATAACATGTTGACAAAGTTTTCAGGCGCTATAATACTGATAGATGCTGAACTTGCAGCAGAAAGAGCTATGACTCTTCAAAATAGGCTTGCTTTAGACATTCTTTTAGCAAAGGATGGAGGCGTTTGCAAAATGCTTGGTGCACGACACTGTTGTACCTATATACCCGACAATAGTGTGAAGATTAAAACTATGCTTGCTAATCTAACAAAAGAAAGTGCAGATTTGAAGGAATTGAAAGAACCAGGAGTGTGGGAGAAGGTTGGAAAGGGACTTGCTTCAGTGGGACATTGGATTGGGGGAATTTGGAATGGAATACTATTGAAAATAATAGAAGGAATATTAATAGTAATAATTTGTGTATTTGGAATTTGGGGAATAAAAAGGGGAATAATAATGATTATGGAAAGAATTAAAAGAAGAAAAGAAGAGAAAATTATGAAAAGAATGGCAGAAGAATACAAAGCGCAAACTAGGGGAACTAAAAGAAAATGGGAACAGACAGAATTTTAATGAAATAAAATTTGTGGGCATGATTTGTTGTGATGACAAGTAGTCATCAGAGGAGTGATTGATGAAGCAGAAAATGAAGGTTTTGATTTATTAACGCTTAAACGTAGTGCTGAAATAATCATGTGTGACTTTAACCGAACTAATAAAGATTGTACGGGGCAAAATGTGCCCTCAGAGTAGTTTGCCATCATTTATACGCGTGCTTTATATAACGTAGTGTACTAGAATTGCACTAATCCGACATAATCATAAACGTGTGCTACGATTTGCTCGTTTGAAATGTTTTAGCTTAGCATGACTTTAGCGGAGGCTTTGGCCTAGTTGCCTGGTCTCACGGTTTAGATGCTCGTATTTTTCCACTGTGCTAATAAACGTGTATTTTTGCTTGAAGCTGTACCTTTCCACAGAAACCGTTCACATGCTTATCTTAAGGTTTCGTGCCAGCCTGGCATATTTTCTTTTACTCCAAGGTCGATTTGCAGGTGCGGACAATGGAGGCTCTGAAAGTGAGCTAATTGGTAGACAATGTTGCAACTTGCGTACCCATCTCCAAGGATAATGTATGCTTAAGTAAAAGCTTGAGAACTGTCGTTTTTGATTGGACAATTTGAAGCTAACCTATGAACCCTCCAATGGAAGACCCTACTGGATTTGAACTGTTGTCTATAAAAACCAGGTGCACGAGAAGAAGGTAGCCATTACGGCCATTACAGCCATTACCAGCTCGATACCCGCCATTTTGCAGACTTCGTAGCTATTATGGCCCACTTTGCTGCGACGCCATTTTGAGAGATTTTGATGCTTTCTCTAATCGAGAGAAAGAGACTTTAAATGATTCTGGCCCTAGAAACTTTAACTTTGATTTGATCCCTTTGCATGAAGTAGTAGTTTTACCTTGCCGCCGTGAGGCAATTGCCCCGTCCACCCCTGCCCCTTTGCCCCGTCCCATGCTGATCGAAAACGGTACCCATGCTGACCGAAGAACGGTACCTGTGAGACGAAGACTTCCTTGTATGCTGATCGTAATTGGTAAATATGAAAGGAAATTGTAAAATTGCATTGTGTTTCTTTTAGGTAACCAACTGCTGATTTTGATAAAGTCCCTAGTTAGGAGTTTTCTAAATTAATGTTGCTAAATTGTTTTCGCATGAAGTCCCACATGCCGATGCTAATTTGAGGCTAGATGAGGATTCCATATGTTGCACGATGCAATTTGAGATCTTGTTATGCTGACTAAATGTATGCGATTAGTTCATTACAGATTATCGTATTAGTGATTTGCATTGCTATTATCGAATGTCTTGTGATTCAAATGCTACATAGATTACACTTGTTTCGCCGCTATGGACAGCTATTAATGTTCATCTACGTTTATCATTTGGTGTTGAGACACATATATATTGTGCTAGCTTTGCTAATATAGGGAAATAAAATCCACTAACTTTGAATAAACTGGTGTGGTTATTCCTGACTGAAAGGTCAGGGTTCGCCGAAAATGTATTCTGGATTATTTGTTAAGTGTTATGTTGAGCAGGGTATTGCTTATGTACGTTATTGATTATTGATTTTAATGAAATTGATTGATTAAGAGTACAGAGAGTTCCCACTTAGTCAAAAGATTCATCGGCCTAAAGAGCGTCCGAACACAGGTAAATTATTACTACGGACCGCTCTATCAGTAGATGGTAGCAGAGGACGGTTTCGTCTTTTGGGACCTTGTACTCCTAAAGTACATGGTGTTGAATTAACGGTTACGCAGTTTTGAGACCCAACTCGAGGAGTTGAATTAGATTTTCTTGGGTAAAACGATTGACAGAATGATGATGGGCTAGGTCCACCGCGACTTTCCCGGGATCTCGGAGCTTGCGAATGGAGAGAATGGAGGTGTGTAATCGGCGTTGGCGGTACTAGTGATGGTATGAGTGAAGTTAGGGTTTTGCGCTTGCACAGCTTATTGCCGCAGGGTGTGTGAAAAGGTTGCGAGGATTTTTCTTTTTTTGAGGTTAGCGGAGGTGCGACTCCGAGTGTAGAGGTAGAGAAGTCGTCGAACTTCATTGAGATAGCGGAGGTGCGACTCCGAGTGTGAGAGTAGGGAAGTCGTCGAACTTCATGTGCGTGTGGCGCTTTGTGCATAAAAAAAAGGTCCACGTGGTTGTTGTTGTTGAGACGGGCCCTGCGAGGTCAAGAGACTCCGGAGTATGTTGATCCATGTTGTGGTCTGGGCGGTTTAGTAGGTTGATCGGGCGTGGTCAACGGGTCGGTACGTGTGTTAGGGAGTGAAAGAAACTTCGACTTCGGCCTTTGACAAGATTCTAAGTGCACTAGAATAGATCATTGACAAGTTGAGAGTAGGTCTGCGGGTCAGATTTGCTTGCGAACGTGGGGACTGAGAAAGACGGAATAGCGGCCGAGGCTAGTGAAAGGTCCCTAAGGTCCTGAAGCGATTGTGTTACCCTTCCTGTAGTAAACCGACAGATCTGTTTTATTTTTGGTAGCTCGCGATACATGCAAGAAGTTGTTACGAGAGGAGGTGAATGAAGGAGGACTAGCCGCAAGGCTTTGTCAGCCGCAGTGTGTGTGAGTGTGACGTCACTAGGAGCCGCGCTGGGATAGGTTGGTTGGTGAGAAGGGTCGCGCACGGATTGGACGCAGTCCGTGGGACTTAATTGGAAGGGGAAAGGCAAGCGAAGAGTATTCCGGGAATTAAAGTCACCTATTGATTACAAACTTTGTGAAATAAAAGACGAGAAAATGAAATTCTTTAAAGCATTCAGGAGTGCGATGAAGGGGGAGTCTTACATTAAAGCGAGCGTAGGAGAGGAGACGCCGCCCGAGGGCACACCAGCTTACATTGTAATGGAAGAGAAGGGGGTAGCTCCGTGCCTTTGGCTAAAGCAATGGCACAAACTGACAGAGAAACATGGGAGCGTAGCGTTCCCGATACATGGGACATTCAATATAAGGATTCTAGAGAATTTGAGATTCACGATGTACGACATGAAGGTGCCTCCAAGGCCAGCCCAGTTTGAGGCTCTAGCGATTTGGGAACTAATGGCCAGACAGCAACAACAAAAGAAGTTTGAGACCAGGATGAGAAAGGTAGAAAAGACACTAGCGGACGCTAGGTGGGATAATGCACAGAAGGTGTGGAGGTCAGATGTATTGCAGGGGATAAAACTGTTTCCCGCAATTACTAAGGAAGAAGAGGAGACAGGGAAGAAAGCTACCTGTAAGACGGACAGGAAGTGTTCCAAGGATAGAGAGGACGAGGAAAAGTTGAGAAGAGAAGAGGAGTTAGAGGATGAGGAGTTAATAATGCAACTGCTGAACGACCGTCCACCGCCTTATGCAGAGAATGGACAAGGTCCAAGTACCAGTTCTGCCCCTCCGGCATCGGTACAGAACAGTGAAACCCAGAGTTCAGGAGCGTCTTCGGGATCTAAGGACCCGAGTTTATTGTTCACCCCGCAGATACCGCAGGTTAGGAGAATATATCCAGATGTGCCCGTGTTGAAACCAGCAGAAAATTATCAGCCGCAGATGCCAGGGTATTACAGCAGCGACAATAGTACAGGAATGATTATGGACCCAACTGTAAGGGGAGGACAGAATGGTTATAACCAAACAATGGGACAAGTTGAATCAACTCAGTTTTTGATGCCCCAAAAGCAGATGCAGGGGGGAAACGCACATGCTCAAATGACGGGGAGTCAAATGGGCATGCCGGCAATGATGACCCATGGGGTGGGCATGAACATGCCACAGAACATGGGAAATGGACAGAACCCAGACGCGATATCACTACCCATTACTGTAGGTCCACTGGTACCTTTGTATAGTCAGCCTAACTTGGGTCTGAGCGGTCAGGGATCCATGCTGCAGAATGGGACCGAAAGGAGGTGCATAGAAAACACTCCAGGGATAACTCCGATAGCGGCTCAGCCAACTGGGTCTGGGTCCTTGATGGAGTTTAGCCCCATGTGTGCTCAGTCGACACTGGTGAGGTCGAGCCCCCCACTGATAATACCCCTAACATCGAACACTGAAAAGTTGCCGCAACCATCAATGGCAGTCGATGTGAATGCCACGCTGATGGGGGTGAATGCGCAACAGTTGACACAATGGTTCAACAGTCTAAACTCCACACAAAATTCAGCCAGTGGGAAAGGAGAAGACTATATGAATAGGGTCAGGTTGAACATGGAAGCACAAGAATTGGTGGAAGGGACCATGGGTGTGAACAGGTTAGAGTCCTACACAGAAGAAGAGCTGAGGTATCTATGTCCCAGGATTACGAAGGAAGTGAACAAGGTACATAAGAGTCTGCAAGAAGCAGCTGACAGAAACGGGGTTGACATAGACAAGATGAAACACTTGAGCAGGAGCTACAGGTTAGATTTTGGGACCACAGATTTTGAACACATGAGGTCAGCAGGCATGAGGACACACCTTAGGGAATTGCTGCAGAGTGCACAAGTGTGGAGGTGCTTAGACAAATGGGAAAGCAGGTGGGTAAAGAGAAAGGAAAAGAGGAGGGACAGTGCGACAGAGCACAATGAGAAAAGACCGCAGAGCAGTGATACAGTAACAATGTTACCAATGAGGGAGACAGCAGGGGGAAAATTAGTACATGTACCATGGCACAGGAGTGACATTCAGTCTTTTACGGACGATTTTCCCAAACTGAGAGAGAAACCGATTGAATGGTATCAACAGACTGATAGGTTTGTGAAGCTTGCAAAATGTCTCTGGGAGGACCTGAACACTCTCTTCGAGATCGTGGTTCCAGCAGATTTGTGGGAGGATTGCAAAAGAGCGGTAGGTTGGCCGACAAGTGAACCAGAGAGGGACAGGGAGACGGGCGCACCATCACCTATGGTGATGGGCTTGTACTATAAGGTGATTGAGCATTTGAAGACGAAGGTACCCGCGAAAAATGTGGATTGGCAGAAGATTGATTGAACTGCCCAAGAGACTAAAGAATCGATTCATAGTTACTATGAAAGGTTGTTGAAGGCGTTCAAGAATTACAGTGGCACGGAAACAATTGAAGCGAAGGACATGCTCCATTTTGTGTTAAGGTTTGTGGAAGGGCTGAGGCCAGAGATAAGTCAGATGATAAAGTCGCATTTGATTTGTTGGCAATCGAAACCAATTGATGAGGTGTTGAATTATGCAAAATACTGTAGCGACGAAATTGAAGTGAAACAGAAAAGGTTGAAAGAGAAGGTGATGATGATGCAGCTTAAGGCAGCTCAAACAGTTTTACAACGTTTGCAGGGTTTGCAAGGGTTCCAACAGCAGGTACCGCAACAACAGCCGCAGTTGCAGGGAAACATGGCGTTTCAGCCACAGGCGAGAGGCAGAGGTAGAGGAGGTTTTGTGAGTAATGGTCCGGATTTGAACACTGTTGTGACGGGTGTGCAGGCAATGAAGAAGGTGATGCCGTGTCACGTGTGCGGAATTGTAGGTCATTGGAAACGCGAGTGCCCGATGGTGGTGCAGGAAGGTGCAGGTGCAGGTACAGGTGCAGGTGTTGGTCAGCAAAACAATGATGTCAATGCATTTCAGACAATGAGGGGACCGAAATTGAGAGGTCCAAACCCAAATTTTCAGACCATAAATCAATTGCAGGGATTACAACCTATGCAGCCGCAGCAGATGCAGATGCCTCGTATGCAGATGACGCAAATGCAGCCGATGCAACAGCAGTTACCTATGGTACCTAATCAGCAAATGCAAATACCATTGGCACCAATGGGTCAGCAGCAAGTGATGGTTCCTCCACAGGTCTCGGGTCAGGTAATGAGTACAGATGGCACCGTGCAACAGTTCCCATTACACAGTGAGAGTGGAATAAACAATGTATGGGAGAGTGAAAGTTCAGAAGAAGAAGGAGATTGTGTGCTTGCGGCATCCTTGGAAGTTGATCAAAGGGGTCCGTACGTAGAAGGAAAAGTAATGGGTCATAGTGTCTCATTCTTGGTTGACACAGGAGCCACACGTTCAACTGTTAAGAGCAGTGAAGTACCAAATTTGCCACTCTCAGGGAGGACAGTTCAAGTGGTGGGAGTAGCAAACAGACACCTGACGAACCCAATAACAGATCCGGTACCAGTCAGCATCGGTAACTATCAAGGGGTACATCAGTTTGTGGTATGTGACTCAAGCCCAATAGCACTGCTGGGGAGAGACCTATTGTGCAAATTGGGTTGTTCAATCATGTGTTCGAACGAAGGAATAACAATCCAGACGAGCAGTGATGGGGAAGAAGAGGACAGTGTAGAGGGGGATGAGGTGGAAACAGTAGATGAAGAATATCCTCTGATTTGTCTTTTCCCGATGATAACTGAAGAAGATATTCCAGCTGAATTACGAGAGACAGTCGGAAAGGAAGTGTGGGACATGACTGGGAAAGAGGTGGGATTGATGAAAGGAGTGGAACCAGTGAAAGTGGCTGTAAAGCCCAATGCAATCTTTCCCCAGACCCACAATACCACATGCCACAAGACACCCTCATGAAAGTTGCTCAACTTATTGACGAATTTGTAAAACAGGGGGTACTGAAAGAAGTGTTGAGCAGTCCATGTAATTCACCAATAATGGGACTAATAAAGCCAAGTGGGAAGGTCCGACTTGTGCAGGACTTGAGGAAAATAAATGACATCATAGTCAAGTGTTGCCCTGTCGTACCAAATCCAGCCGTGATAATGTTTCAAATTCCTTGCGATGCTGAGTGGTTCCCAGTCATCGATTTGTCACAAGCGTTCTTCTCGGTGCCTCTTCATGAGGACAGCCAATTCCTCTTTTGTTTCAAATTCCTAGACAGAGTATACAGTTGGTGTTGAATTCCTCAAGGGTTTTCTGAGTCACCGTCAATATTCAATCAGATTCTAAAGAAAGATTTGGAAGCATTAGAGTTGCCATTCGAGTCAACCCTAGTACAGTACATTGATGACTTATTGGTTGCATCAAAGACGGAAAGTGGCTGCACAGCCAATACCATTGCTCTGTTGAACCATTTGGGAAAGAATGGACACAAGGTGTCTCCTTCCAAGTTGCAGTTCTGTCAGAAGAAAGTGAAATACTTGGGTCACCAGATAGTGAAAGGGTCACGGAGAATAATGAAGGAAAGAATAAGAAGCGTACTTCAAATGAGTCCACCAAAGACAAGGAGGGAGGTGAGGAAGTTTTTGGGAATGGTGGGTTATTGTCGCCAGTGGATTCCCAACTTCTCGACTCTAGCAAAGCCTTTACTGAAACTGACCCAGAAGGATGCCTTGGATCAAATTGAACTGAAAGGAGATGAGATGGATGCTTTTGTTGAATTAAAAGAATGCATGTGCAGGGCTCCAGCTTTAGGTATGCCTGATTACACAAAGCCTTTCACATTGTTTTGTCATGAACGTGATGCATGTTCTTTGTCTGTCTTGACTCAAGCCCATGGTGGCGTAAACAGACCAGTAGCGTATTTTTCAGCTACTTTGGATCCGGTCGCAGCAGCACTTCCAGGGTGTTTGCGCGCCGTAGCAGCAGTTGGTATCAGCCTCACTCAGAGTGAAGGAATAGTGATGGGACACCCAGTAACAGTCATGGTCCCTCACTCAGTCGAGATACTTTTGACCCGCTCCCGAACGCAGCACATGACTGGAGCAAGACTCACAAGGTATGAAACGATAATTCTGGGCTCACCGAACGTGCAGCTGAAAAGGTGCACTACGTTGAATCCAGCAACCTTGCTCCCTGGAGAAAATGCTGAAATTGAGAACGCTGAAGACGTCGAGCATGACTGCCTTCAGGTGACTGAATTTTGCACAAAACCCCGACCGGACATTAAGGATACTAAGCTTGATGAAAATGACCAAATTCTTTTTGTTGACGGTTCATGTCTAAGAGACGGGATGGGGATTTTGAAAGCAGGATATGCTGTATGTACTGTAACAGGTGTCTTGGAAGCGGGATGGCTTCAAGGAGTCTATTCTGCACAAGTAGCAGAACTTGTAGCCCTTACAAGAGCATGTCAACTGTCTGCATTGATGAAAGTCACCATTTACACAGATAGTCAATACGGGTTTGGGATTGTGCACGACTTTGGACAACTATGGTCACAGAGAGGGTTTCTGACTTCTTCAGGATCCCCAGTGAAGAACGGGGAGAGGATAAGGGAATTGTTACACGCCATTCAAGTGCCAGCCGAAGTTGCAGTAGTAAAGTGCAGTGCTCACACGAAAGGACGGGACTATGTTTCTCTGGGAAACGCATATGCGGATCAAGTCGCAAGATTTTGTGCCTTGAACTGTATATTACTCAGGGACGAATGGAATTCAATAAATGAACCAGAACTCGAACCAGCTGAAGCATTTGCCTTGAAGGTCGTAGATACAATAGATGAACTAAAAGCATTACAAAATAATGTCAGGGAGGATGAAAGGGATTCCTGGATTAAATCACAATGTATAAAGAGACAAGACGAGTTATGGGTTTCACATGAGGGAAAATGTGTTTTGCCAAACAGTCTCTTATCACAGCTTGCGCGGTTTTATCATGGGCAGGCTCACCTAGGGAGAGATGCCATGATAAGATTGTTTAAAACTGATTGGTTTAACCCCAGATTTCGTCAAGCTGCAGAAGCAGTTTGCCATCGATGTGTCACTTGCCAGCAGATTAACCCAGGAAAGGGAACGGTTGTGAACGCGAGTCACATTGGTAGGGCAAGCGGGCCTTTTAGTCGAATGCAGATGGACTTCATTGAGATGCCTGTGCATGGAGGCCTGAAATATGTGTTGGTGATTGTGTGCATTTTTAGTCACTGGGTTGAGGCATACCCCACACGTAGAAATGACAGCCTTACGGTTGCGAAGCTATTGCTGAGGGAGTTGATACCACGTTTCGGATTCCCGATCTCTTTAGAATCAGATAGGGGAAGTCACTTCAATAACGAGGTGATAAAGTTACTTTGCGAAGCGCTGAACATTGAGCAAAAGCTGCACTGTAGCTATCGCCCTGAAGCATCAGGACTGGTGGAGCAGATGAATGGTACACTGAAATCGAGAATGGCGAAAATATGTGCATCGACAAATTTGAAATGGCCTGACGCATTGCCCTTAGTACTAATGTCAATGAGAAATACTCCCGATAGAAAGACTGGATTGTCTCCGCACGAAATTCTCATGGGCAGGGCTATGAGACTTCCTGCAGTTCCTGCAAATGCGCTTTTGAATATTACAGATGATATGGTGTTAGACTACTGCAAAGGACTGGCTGACGTGGTTCGCTCTTTCTCTCACGAGGTGGAAGCGACCACCTTGCCACCGATCCAAGGTCCAGGACACGCACTGAAAGCAGGTGACTGGGTCGAGGTAAAGAAGCACGTGAGAAAGTCGTGTCTGGAACCCCGTTGGAAAGGCCCTTTCCAAGTGATCCTGACGACAACTACCGCTGTGAAGTGTGCGGGGGTTCCCAACTGGATTCACGCCAGTCACACAAAGAAGGTGTTGTGTCCCACAGATGAGGAAGTTGAAGCGCTGAAACTACCAGTGCCTGATAAAACAGTGCTGAGTGCTGAGACAGAGCAAAACCGAACTGAAGGCGAACAGGCAGAAGCGGGAGAGAAAGAGATATTCTCTGGGGACGAAGAGACAAACTTGCTTGGGGAAGACCAAGTAGAAAGTTCAGACAGTGACGAAGAAGCTGAAGGTAACAGAGAACCTGAAGCAGCTGAGGGTAGCAAAAAGCCTGAAGCAGCTGAAGGTGACAAGGAACCTGAAGCAGCTGAAAGTGATAAAGAGCCTGACGAAAGTAACGGTGATGAAGGGCTCGAAAAAGTTGAAAAAGCAGGAGAGCCTGATCAGAGGAGGGCTTTCCCAGAAGCAGACGATACAGAAAAAGAAAAAGAGAGCGTGATCGACTCCCCAGAAGGAGGGGACGAGACAGAACAGAACGAAAAGGTTCAAGCTTCCACAGAAAAGAGTGCAGGTCCATCAAATGGACACGGCGCAAAGAGGAGACTAAGTATTTCACCAATAAAAGAAAGGGGTAAAGAAAGTTTGAACGAGGGAGGAAGGCCAAAAGTGAAAGAGAAAAGAAAGGAAGTGACTGTTGTGGAACAATTGTCAAGTGAAGAAAAAGACTTGACAAAAGAGGAAAGTACCAGCGAGGCAGAATCGAAAAGGGAAGCAAAATTGAAAAGGAAAAGGATACCAAACAGGAGATATTCCGGTCCTGAATGGGCATATGCAGTCAATGACGATTGGACTGACGAGTTTGTATCTCTAAGCATCGAGAACGAAGAAGAAGAAGAGATACCAATAGAAAAGAAAAGTTTCATAGACTCTGTCGATTGAAAGAGTAATAAATGATATTGATTGCTACAATCTAACGTGAAACAAACAACCAGCTGAGACATTGCTAAACCGGATGAGACATTTGCAAAACCGATAAAGACTGTGTTATTGCCGAATTGAGACAAATGCTGCTAACCGATAAGTGACCGGCCTCTTGAAGAAGACGGTGTGAACATTGCGCTCGTTCAGCTTTGTAACTGAATTGCTAAATAGTTTCTTTTAAAGGTGCTTCTAGCTCTCTGATTCTATACAGATCATGACTAGGTACGCTACGCAAAATAATAGAAAGAAATATTGTAAATATGTGTGTATAGGCTTAGTAATTGCATGTGTAATAATAATAATGGCAATTGTGCTTGGAATGCATGGAAAGGGTGAGAATGAGAATATTGAGGCTTCTACTTTTGCTCCTGTTACTGTCACTGAACTAACCCCATTGAAAAGACTAGCATTGGATGAGAGGCTCTTGCACGATAAGAAAGAGCTTTCGTATAACGTTTTCTATCGCTTGCTAACAGAGTATGTTGAGACTATGGATGCGAAAGATTGTTATGTGTGTACACAGATACCGACATCAGTAAAGGAAGGGGTGACTTATCACCACATGCCTCTTACATACGGGATTACATGCAGTATAGTAATGTCTAGATTTTATGGTCAAACTAACATACAATATTTTTACTCAAATTATGATGTTACCTTTGCATATGTTCCTATAATAGCGCAGCTAAGCCAGATTGCTAAAGATTGGGATGCTAAAATAATGAGGGAATTTTTCGAGCCAATGCAACCTTTTGAAACGGCTCATGCTCATAGGGAGAACCTTACTTGCTCAGTCTCTGCAGTAGAAATAAGCTTTTTAGATCGCACAGATGATAGAAGGGCACAAATGAAGGCGAAATTAGAAAAAGAGCTACATAAGAGGACTTCAGTAGATAATTATGATTTTGCTGCTATAAAGACACAAGGGAAAATAGCTTTAGATGCTTGGCATGTAGGGAAATTTTGTATATATCGAGGAGAATCCTATTATGACAATATTTTTGTAGGAGCAAGTGAGTGTAAACATACGTTTATTTTTAAGGCCAAATGGACATTCATGATGAACGGACTTGACCCTGTCATTCCAGGTGTATATTACATTTGCGGGTATAATGCCTATTATCGTCTTCCAAAGGGATGGTGGGGGAGATGTTATTTGGGTATAGTGTTCCCAAAGGTTTATCAACTGGATGACGTATCGATGATTCAAAAGACATCTGGATCCCATCGTATCCAGAAAAGAGAGACCGCAGCTGCTGTGGTATGAGATATATTTGGAGCCATGATTCCTTCATTGGGAGTTGTGTTGAATTCCATCAAGATACGAAAGTTGTCTACTATAGTGGATAACATGTTGACAAAGTTTTCAGGCGCTATAATACTGATAGATGCTGAACTTGCAGCAGAAAGAGCTATGACTCTTCAAAATAGGCTTGCTTTAGACATTCTTTTAGCAAAGGATGGAGGCGTTTGCAAAATGCTTGGTGCACGACACTGTTGTACCTATATACCCGACAATAGTGTGAAGATTAAAACTATGCTTGCTAATCTAACAAAAGAAAGTGCAGATTTGAAGGAATTGAAAGAACCAGGAGTGTGGGAGAAGGTTGGAAAGGGACTTGCTTCAGTGGGACATTGGATTGGGGGAATTTGGAATGGAATACTATTGAAAATAATAGAAGGAATATTAATAGTAATAATTTGTGTATTTGGAATTTGGGGAATAAAAAGGGGAATAATAATGATTATGGAAAGAATTAAAAGAAGAAAAGAAGAGAAAATTATGAAAAGAATGGCAGAAGAATACAAAGCGCAAACTAGGGGAACTAAAAGAAAATGGGAACAGACAGAATTTTAATGAAATAAAATTTGTGGGCATGATTTGGTGTGATGACAAGTAGTCATCAGAGGAGTGATTGATGAAGCAGAAAATGAAGGTTTTGATTTATTAACGCTTAAACGTAGTGCTGAAATAATCATGTGTGACTTTAACCGAACTAATAAAGATTGTACGGGGCAAAATGTGCCCTCAGAGTAGTTTGCCATCATTTATACGCGTGCTTTATATAACGTAGTGTACTAGAATTGCACTAATCCGACATAATCATAAACGTGTGCTACGATTTGCTCGTTTGAAATGTTTTAGCTTAGCATGACTTTAGCGGAGGCTTTGGCCTAGTTGCCTGGTCTCACGGTTTAGATGCTCGTATTTTTCCACTGTGCTAATAAACGTGTATTTTTGCTTGAAGCTGTACCTTTCCTCAGAAACCGTTCACATGCTTATCTTAAGGTTTCGTGCCAGCCTGGCATATTTTCTTTTACTCCAAGGTCGATTTGCAGGTGCGGACAATGGAGGCTCTGAAAGTGAGCTAATTGGTAGACAATGTTGCAACTTGCGTACCCATCTCCAAGGATAATGTATGCTTAAGTAAAAGCTTGAGAACTGTCGTTTTTGATTGGACAATTTGAAGCTAACCTATGAACCCTCCAATGGAAGACCCTACTGGATTTGAACTGTTGTCTATAAAAACCAGGTGCACGAGAAGAAGGTAGCCATTACGGCCATTACAGCCATTACCAGCTCGATACCCGCCATTTTGCAGACTTCGTAGCTATTATGGCCCACTTTGCTGCGACGCCATTTTGAGAGATTTTGATGCTTTCTCTAATCGAGAGAAAGAGACTTTAAATGATTCTGGCCCTAGAAACTTTAACTTTGATTTGATCCCTTTGCATGAAGTAGTAGTTTTACCTTGCCGCCGTGAGGCAATTGCCCCGTCCACCCCTGCCCCTTTGCCCCGTCCCATGCTGATCGAAAACGGTACCCATGCTGACCGAAGAACGGTACCTGTGAGACGAAGACTTCCTTGTATGCTGATCGTAATTGGTAAATATGAAAGGAAATTGTAAAATTGCATTGTGTTTCTTTTAGGTAACCAACTGCTGATTTTGATAAAGTCCCTAGTTAGGAGTTTTCTAAATTAATGTTGCTAAATTGTTTTCGCATGAAGTCCCACATGCCGATGCTAATTTGAGGCTAGATGAGGATTCCATATGTTGCACGATGCAATTTGAGATCTTGTTATGCTGACTAAATGTATGCGATTAGTTCATTACAGATTATCGTATTAGTGATTTGCATTGCTATTATCGAATGTCTTGTGATTCAAATGCTACATAGATTACACTTGTTTCGCCGCTATGGACAGCTATTAATGTTCATCTACGTTTATCATTTGGTGTTGAGACACATATATATTGTGCTAGCTTTGCTAATATAGGGAAATAAAATTCACTAACTTTGAATAAACTGGTGTGGTTAGTCCTGACTGAAAGGTCAGGGTTCGCCGAAAATGTATTCTGGATTAATTGTTAAGTGTTATGTTGAGCAGGGTATTGCTTATGTACGTTATTGATTATTGATTTTAATGAAATTGATTGATTAAGAGTACAGAGAGTTCCCACTTAGTCAAAAGATTCATCGGCCTAAAGAGCGTCCGAACACAGGTAAATTATTACTACGGACCGCTCTATCAGTAGATGGTAGCAGAGGACGGTTTCGTCTTTTGGGACCCTGTACTCCTAAAGTACATGGTGTTGAATTAACGGTTACGCAGTTTTGAGACCCAACTCGAGGAGTTGAATTAGATTTTCTTGGGTAAAACGATTGACAGAATGATGATGGGCTAGGTCCACCGCGACTTTCCCCGGATCTCGGAGCTTGCGAATGGAGAGAATGGAGGTGTGGAATCGGCGTTGGCGGTACTAGTGATGGTATGAGTGAAGTTAGGGTTTTGCGCTTGCACAGCTTATTGCCGCAGGGTGTGTGAAAAGGTTGCGAGGATTTTTCTTTTTTTGAGGTTAGCGGAGGTGCGACTCCGAGTGTAGAGGTAGAGAAGTCGTCGAACTTCATAGAGATAGCGGAGGTGCGACTCCGAGTGTGAGAGTAGGGAAGTCGTCGAACTTCATGTGCGTGTGGCGCTTTGTGCATAAAAAAAAGGTCCACGTGGTTGTTGTTGTTGAGACGGGCCCTGCGAGGTCAAGAGACTCCGGAGTATGTTGATCCATGTTGTGGTCTGGGCGGTTTAGTAGGTTGATCGGGCGTGGTCAACGGGTCGGTACGTGTGTTAGGGAGTGAAAGAAACTTCGACTTCGGCCTTTGACAAGATTCTAAGTGCACTAGAATAGATCATTGACAAGTTGAGAGTAGGTCTGCGGGTCAGATTTGCTTGCGAACGTGGGGACTGAGAAAGACGGAATAGCGGCCGAGGCTAGTGAAAGGTCCCTAAGGTCCTGAAGCGATTGTGTTACCCTTCCTGTAGTAAACCGACAGATCTGTTTTATTTTTGGTAGCTCGCGATACATGCAAGAAGTTGTTACGAGAGGAGGTGAATGAAGGAGGACTAGCCGCAAGGCTTTGTCAGCCGCAGTGTGTGTGAGTGTGACGTCACTAGGAGCCGCGCTGGGATAGGTTGGTTGGTGAGAAGGGTCGCGCACGGATTGGACGCAGTCCGTGGGACTTAATTGGAAGGGGAAAGGCAAGCGAAGAGTATTCCGGGAATTAAAGTCACCTATTGATTACAAACTTTGTGAAATAAAAGACGAGAAAATGAAATTCTTTAAAGCATTCAGGAGTGCGATGAAGGGGGAGTCTTACATTAAAGCGAGCGTAGGAGAGGAGACGCCGCCCGAGGGCACACCAGCTTACATTGTAATGGAAGAGAAGGGGGTAGCTCCGTGCCTTTGGCTAAAGCAATGGCACAAACTGACAGAGAAACATGGGAGCGTAGCGTTCCCGATACATGGGACATTCAATATAAGGATTCTAGAGAATTTGAGATTCACGATGTACGACATGAAGGTGCCTCCAAGGCCAGCCCAGTTTGAGGCTCTAGCGATTTGGGAACTAATGGCCAGACAGCAACAGCAAAAGAAGTTTGAGACCAGGATGAGAAAGGTAGAAAAGACACTAGCGGACGCTAGGTGGGATAATGCACAGAAGGTGTGGAGGTCAGATGTATTGCAGGGGATAAAACTGTTTCCCGCAATTACTAAGGAAGAAGAGGAGACAGGGAAGAAAGCTACCTGTAAGACGGACAGGAAGTGTTCCAAGGATAGAGAGGACGAGGAAAAGTTGAGAAGAGAAGAGGAGTTAGAGGATGAGGAGTTAATAATGCAACTGCTGAACGACCGTCCACCGCCTTATGCAGAGAATGGACAAGGTCCAAGTACCAGTTCTGCCCCTCCGGCATCGGTACAGAACAGTGAAACCCAGAGTTCAGGAGCGTCTTCGGGATCTAAGGACCCGAGTTTATTGTTCACCCCGCAGATACCGCAGGTTAGGAGAATATATCCAGATGTGCCCGTGTTGAAACCAGCAGAAAATTATCAGCCGCAGATGCCAGGGTATTACAGCAGCGACAATAGTACAGGAATGATTATGGACCCAACTGTAAGGGGAGGACAGAATGGTTATAACCAAACAATGGGACAAGTTGAATCAACTCAGTTTTTGATGCCCCAAAAGCAGATGCAGGGGGGAAACGCACATGCTCAAATGACGGGGAGTCAAATGGGCATGCCGGCAATGATGACCCATGGGGTGGGCATGAACATGCCACAGAACATGGGAAATGGACAGAACCCAGACGCGATATCACTACCCATTACTGTAGGTCCACTGGTACCTTTGTATAGTCAGCCTAACTTGGGTCTGAGCGGTCAGGGATCCATGCTGCAGAATGGGACCGAAAGGAGGTGCATAGAAAACACTCCAGGGATAACTCCGATAGCGGCTCAGCCAACTGGGTCTGGGTCCTTGATGGAGTTTAGCCCCATGTGTGCTCAGTCGACACTGGTGAGGTCGAGCCCCCCACTGATAATACCCCTAACATCGAACACTGAAAAGTTGCCGCAACCATCAATGGCAGTCGATGTGAATGCCACGCTGATGGGGGTGAATGCGCAACAGTTGACACAATGGTTCAACAGTCTAAACTCCACACAAAATTCAGCCAGTGGGAAAGGAGAAGACTATATGAATAGGGTCAGGTTGAACATGGAAGCACAAGAATTGGTGGAAGGGACCATGGGTGTGAACAGGTTAGAGTCCTACACAGAAGAAGAGCTGAGGTATCTATGTCCCAGGATTACGAAGGAAGTGAACAAGGTACATAAGAGTCTGCAAGAAGCAGCTGACAGAAACGGGGTTGACATAGACAAGATGAAACACTTGAGCAGGAGCTACAGGTTAGATTTTGGGACCACAGATTTTGAACACATGAGGTCAGCAGGCATGAGGACACACCTTAGGGAATTGCTGCAGAGTGCACAAGTGTGGAGGTGCTTAGACAAATGGGAAAGCAGGTGGGAAAAGAGAAAGGAAAAGAGGAGGGACAGTGCGACAGAGCACAATGAGAAAAGACCGCAGAGCAGTGATACAGTAACAATGTTACCAATGAGGGAGACAGCAGGGGGAAAATTAGTACATGTACCATGGCACAGGAGTGACATTCAGTCTTTTACGGACGATTTTCCCAAACTGAGAGAGAAACCGATTGAATGGTATCAACAGACTGATAGGTTTGTGAAGCTTGCAAAATGTCTCTGGGAGGACCTGAACACTCTCTTCGAGATCGTGGTTCCAGCAGATTTGTGGGAGGATTGCAAAAGAGCGGTAGGTTGGCCGACAAGTGAACCAGAGAGGGACAGGGAGACGGGCGCACCATCACCTATGGTGATGGGCTTGTACTATAAGGTGATTGAGCATTTGAAGACGAAGGTACCCGCGAAAAATGTGGATTGGCAGAAGATTGATTGAACTGCCCAAGAGACTAAAGAATCGATTCATAGTTACTATGAAAGGTTGTTGAAGGCGTTCAAGAATTACAGTGGCACGGAAACAATTGAAGCGAAGGACATGCTCCATTTTGTGTTAAGGTTTGTGGAAGGGCTGAGGCCAGAGATAAGTCAGATGATAAAGTCGCATTTGATTTGTTGGCAATCGAAACCAATTGATGAGGTGTTGAATTATGCAAAATACTGTAGCGACGAAATTGAAGTGAAACAGAAAAGGTTGAAAGAGAAGGTGATGATGATGCAGCTTAAGGCAGCTCAAACAGTTTTACAACGTTTGCAGGGTTTGCAAGGGATGCAAGGGTTCCAACAGCAGGTACCGCAACAACAGCCGCAGTTGCAGGGAAACATGGCGTTTCAGCCACAGGCGAGAGGCAGAGGTAGAGGAGGTTTTGTGAGTAATGGTCCGGATTTGAACACTGTTGTGACGGGTGTGCAGGCAATGAAGAAGGTGATGCCGTGTCACGTGTGCGGAATTGTAGGTCATTGGAAACGCGAGTGCCCGATGGTGGTGCAGGAAGGTGCAGGTGCAGGTACAGGTGCAGGTGTTGGTCAGCAAAACAATGATGTCAATGCATTTCAGACAATGAGGGGACCGAAATTGAGAGGTCCAAACCCAAATTTTCAGACCATAAATCAATTGCAGGGATTACAACCTATGCAGCCGCAGCAGATGCAGATGCCTCGTATGCAGATGACGCAAATGCAGCCGATGCAACAGCAGTTACCTATGGTACCTAATCAGCAAATGCAAATACCATTGGCACCAATGGGTCAGCAGCAAGTGATGGTTCCTCCACAGGTCTCGGGTCAGGTAATGAGTACAGATGGCACCGTGCAACAGTTCCCATTACACAGTGAGAGTGGAATAAACAATGTATGGGAGAGTGAAAGTTCAGAAGAAGAAGGAGATTGTGTGCTTGCAGCATCCTTGGAAGTTGATCAAAGGGGTCCGTACGTAGAAGGAAAAGTAATGGGTCATAGTGTCTCATTCTTGGTTGACACAGGAGCCACACGTTCAACTGTTAAGAGCAGTGAAGTACCAAATTTGCCACTCTCAGGGAGGACAGTTCAAGTGGTGGGAGTAGCAAACAGACACATGACGAACCCAATAACAGATCCGGTACCAGTCAGCATCGGTAACTATCAAGGGGTACATCAGTTTGTGGTATGTGACTCAAGCCCAATAGCACTGCTGGGGAGAGACCTATTGTGCAAATTGGGTTGTTCAATCATGTGTTCGAACGAAGGAATAACAATCCAGACGAGCAGTGATGGGGAAGAAGAGGACAGTGTAGAGGGGGATGAGGTGGAAACAGTAGATGAAGAATATCCTCTGATTTGTCTTTTCCCGATGATAACTGAAGAAGATATTCCAGCTGAATTACGAGAGACAGTCGGAAAGGAAGTGTGGGACATGACTGGGAAAGAGGTGGGATTGATGAAAGGAGTGGAACCAGTGAAAGTGGCTGTAAAGCCCAATGCAATCTTTCCCCAGACCCACAATACCACATGCCACAAGACACCCTCATGAAAGTTGCTCAACTTATTGACGAATTTGTAAAACAGGGGGTACTGAAAGAAGTGTTGAGCAGTCCATGTAATTCACCAATAATGGGACTAATAAAGCCAAGTGGGAAGGTCCGACTTGTGCAGGACTTGAGGAAAATAAATGACATCATAGTCAAGTGTTGCCCTGTCGTACCAAATCCAGCCGTGATAATGTTTCAAATTCCTTGCGATGCTGAGTGGTTCCCAGTCATCGATTTGTCACAAGCGTTCTTCTCGGTGCCTCTTCATGAGGACAGCCAATTCCTCTTTTGTTTCAAATTCCTAGACAGAGTATACAGTTGGTGTCGAATTCCTCAAGGGTTTTCTGAGTCACCGTCAATATTCAATCAGATTCTAAAGAAAGATTTGGAAGCATTAGAGTTGCCATTCGAGTCAACCCTAGTACAGTACATTGATGACTTATTGGTTGCATCAAAGACGGAAAGTGGCTGCACAGCCAATACCATTGCTCTGTTGAACCATTTGGGAAAGAATGGACACAAGGTGTCTCCTTCCAAGTTGCAGTTCTGTCAGAAGAAAGTGAAATACTTGGGTCACCAGATAGTGAAAGGGTCACGGAGAATAATGAAGGAAAGAATAAGAAGCGTACTTCAAATGAGTCCACCAAAGACAAGGAGGGAGGTGAGGAAGTTTTTGGGAATGGTGGGTTATTGTCGCCAGTGGATTCCCAACTTCTCGACTCTAGCAAAGCCTTTACTGAAACTGACCCAGAAGGATGCCTTGGATCAAATTGAACTGAAAGGAGATGAGATGGATGCTTTTGTTGAATTAAAAGAATGCATGTGCAGGGCTCCAGCTTTAGGTATGCCTGATTACACAAAGCCTTTCACATTGTTTTGTCATGAACGTGATGCATGTTCTTTGTCTGTCTTGACTCAAGCCCATGGTGGCGTAAACAGACCAGTAGCGTATTTTTCAGCTACTTTGGATCCGGTCGCAGCAGCACTTCCAGGGTGTTTGCGCGCCGTAGCAGCAGTTGGTATCAGCCTCACTCAGAGTGAAGGAATAGTGATGGGACACCCAGTAACAGTCATGGTCCCTCACTCAGTCGAGATACTTTTGACCCGCTCCCGAACGCAGCACATGACTGGAGCAAGACTCACAAGGTATGAAACGATAATTCTGGGCTCACCGAACGTGCAGCTGAAAAGGTGCACTACGTTGAATCCAGCAACCTTGCTCCCTGGAGAAAATGCTGAAATTGAGAACGCTGAAGACGTCGAGCATGACTGCCTTCAGGTGACTGAATTTTGCACAAAACCCCGACCGGACATTAAGGATACTAAGCTTGATGAAAATGACCAAATTCTTTTTGTTGACGGTTCATGTCTAAGAGACGGGATGGGGATTTTGAAAGCAGGATATGCTGTATGTACTGTAACAGGGGTCTTGGAAGCGGGATGGCTTCAAGGAGTCTATTCTGCACAAGTAGCAGAACTTGTAGTCCTTACAAGAGCATGTCAACTGTCTGCATTGATGAAAGTCACCATTTACACAGATAGTCAATACGGGTTTGGGATTGTGCACGACTTTGGACAACTATGGTCACAGAGAGGGTTTCTGACTTCTTCAGGATCCCCAGTGAAGAACGGGGAGAGGATAAGGGAATTGTTACACGCCATTCAAGTGCCAGCCGAAGTTGCAGTAGTAAAGTGCAGTGCTCACACGAAAGGACAGGACTATGTTTCTCTGGGAAACGCATATGCGGATCAAGTCGCAAGATTTTGTGCCTTGAACTGTATATTACTCAGGGACAAATGGAATTCAATAAATGAACCAGAACTCGAACCAGCTGAAGCATTTGCCTTGAAGGTCGTAGATACAATAGATGAACTAAAAGCATTACAAAATAATGTCAGGGAGGATGAAAGGGATTCCTGGATTAAATCACAATGTATAAAGAGACAAGACGAGTTATGGGTTTCACATGAGGGAAAATTTGTTTTGCCAAACAGTCTCTTATCACAGCTTGCGCGGTTTTATCATGGGCAGGCTCACCTAGGGAGAGATGCCATGATAAGATTGTTTAAAACTGATTGGTTTAACCCCAGATTTCGTCAAGCTGCAGAAGCAGTTTGCCATCGATGTGTCACTTGCCAGCAGATTAACCCAGGAAAGGGAACGGTTGTGAACGCGAGTCACATTGGTAGGGCAAGCGGGCCTTTTAGTCGAATGCAGATGGACTTCATTGAGATGCCTGTGCATGGAGGCCTGAAATATGTGTTGGTGATTGTGTGCATTTTTAGTCACTGGGTTGAGGCATACCCCACACGTAGAAATGACAGCCTTACGGTTGCGAAGCTATTGCTGAGGGAGTTGATACCACGTTTCGGATTCCCGATCTCTTTAGAATCAGATAGGGGAAGTCACTTCAATAACGAGGTGATAAAGTTACTTTGCGAAGCGCTGAACATTGAGCAAAAGCTGCACTGTAGCTATCGCCCTGAAGCATCAGGACTGGTGGAGCAGATGAATGGTACACTGAAATCGAGAATGGCGAAAATATGTGCATCGACAAATTTGAAATGGCCTGACGCATTGCCCTTAGTACTAATGTCAATGAGAAATACTCCCGATAGAAAGACTGGATTGTCTCCGCACGAAATTCTCATGGGCAGGGCTATGAGACTTCCTGCAGTTCCTGCAAATGCGCTTTTGAATATTACAGATGATATGGTGTTAGACTACTGCAAAGGACTGGCTGACGTGGTTCGCTCTTTCTCTCACCAGGTGGAAGCGACCACCTTGCCACCGATCCAAGGTCCAGGACACGCACTGAAAGCAGGTGACTGGGTCGTGGTAAAGAAGCACGTGAGAAAGTCGTGTCTGGAATCCCGTTGGAAAGGCCCTTTCCAAGTGATCCTGACGACAACTACCGCTGTGAAGTGTGCGGGGGTTCCCAACTGGATTCACGCCAGTCACACAAAGAAGGTGTTGTGTCCCACAGATGAGGAAGTTGAAGCGCTGAAACTACCAGTGCCTGATAAAACAGTGCTGAGTGCTGAGACAGAGCAAAACCGAACTGAAGGCGAACAGGCAGAAGCGGGAGAGAAAGAGATATTCTCTGGGGACGAAGAGACAAACTTGCTTGGGGAAGACCAAGTAGAAAGTTCAGACAGCGACGAAGAAGCTGAAGGTAACAGAGAACCTGAAGCAGCTGAGGGTAGCAAAAAGCCTGAAGCAGCTGAAGGTGACAAGGAACCTGAAGCAGCTGAAAGTGATAAAGAGCCTGACGAAAGTAACGGTGACGAAGGGCTCGAAAAAGTTGAAAAAGCAGGAGAGCCTGATCAGAGGAGGGCTTTCCCAGAAGCAGACGATACAGAAAAAGAAAAAGAGAGCGTGATCGACTCCCCAGAAGGAGGGGACGAGACAGAACAGAACAAAAAGGTTCAAGCTTCCACAGAAAAGATTGCAGGTCCATCAAATGGACACGGCGCAAAGAGGAGACTAAGTATTTCACCAATAAAAGAAAGGGGTAAAGAAAGTTTGAACGAGGGAGGAAGGCCAAAAGTGAAAGAGAAAAGAAAGGAAGTGACTGTTGTGGAACAATTGTCAAGTGAAGAAAAAGACTTGACAAAAGAGGAAAGTACCAGCGAGGCAGAATCGAAAAGGGAAGCAAAATTGAAAAGGAAAAGGATACCAAACAGGAGATATTCCGGTCCTGAATGGGCATATGCAGTCAATGACGATTGGACTGACGAGTTTGTATCTCTAAGCATCGAGAACGAAGAAGAAGAAGAGATACCAATAGAAAAGAAAAGTTTCATAGACTCTGTCGATTGAAAGAGTAATAAATGATATTGATTGCTACAATCTAACGTGAAACAAACAACCAGCTGAGACATTGCTAAACCGGATGAGACATTTGCAAAACCGATAAAGACTGTGTTATTGCCGAATTGAGACAAATGCAGCTAACCGATAAGTGACCGGCCTCTTGAAGAAGACGGTGTGAACATTGCGCTCGTTCAGCTTTGTAACTGAATTGCTAAATAGTTTCTTTTAAAGGTGCTTCTAGCTCTCTGATTCTATACAGATCATGACTAGGTACGCTACGCAAAATAATAGAAAGAAATATTGTAAATATGTGTGTATAGGCTTAGTAATTGCATGTGTAATAATAATAATGGCAATTGTGCTTGGAATGCATGGAAAGGGTGAGAAGGAGAATATTGAGGCTTCTACTTTTGCTCCTGTTACTGTCACTGAACTAACCCCATTGAAAAGACTAGCATTGGATGAGAGGCTCTTGCACGATAAGAAAGAGCTTTCGTATAACGTTTTCTATCGCTTGCTAACAGAGTATGTTGAGACTATGGATGCGAAAGATTGTTATGTGTGTACACAGATACCGACATCAGTAAAGGAAGGGGTGACTTATCACCACATGCCTCTTACATACGGGATTACATGTAGTATAGTAATGTCTAGATTTTATGGTCAAACTAACATACAGTATTTTTACTCAAATTATGATGTTACCTTTGCATATGTTCCTATAATAGCGCAGCTAAGCCAGATTGCTAAAGATTGGGATGCTAAAATAATGAGGGAATTTTTCGAGCCAATGCAACCTTTTGAAACGGCTCATGCTCATAGGGAGAACCTTACTTGCTCAGTCTCTGCAGTAGAAATAAGCTTTTTAGATCGCACAGATGATAGAAGGGCACAAATGAAGGCGAAATTAGAAAAAGAGCTACATAAGAGGACTTCAGTAGATAATTATGATTTTGCTGCTATAAAGACACAAGGGAAAATAGCTTTAGATGCTTGGCATGTAGGGAAATTTTGTATATATCGAGGAGAATCCTATTATGACAATATTTTTGTAGGAGCAAGTGAGTGTAAACATACGTTTATTTTTAAGGCCAAATGGACATTCATGATGAACGGAATTGACCCTGTCATTCCAGGTGTATATTACATTTGCGGGTATAATGCCTATTATCGCCTTCCAAAGGGATGGTGGGGGAGATGTTATTTGGGTATAGTGTTCCCAAAGGTTTATCAACTGGATGACGTATCGATGATTCAAAAGACATCTGGATCCCATCGTATCCAGAAAAGAGAGACCGCAGCTGCTGTGGTAGGAGATATATTTGGAGCCATGATTCCTTCATTGAGAGTTGTGTTGAATTCCATCAAGATACGAAAGTTGTCTACTATAGTGGATAACATGTTGACAAAGTTTTCAGGCGCTATAATACTGATAGATGCTGAACTTGCAGCAGAAAGAGCTATGACTCTTCAAAATAGGCTTGCTTTAGACATTCTTTTAGCAAAGGATGGAGGCGTTTGCAAAATGCTTGGTGCACGACACTGTTGTACCTATATACCCGACAATAGTGTGAAGATTAAAACTATGCTTGCTAATCTAACAAAAGAAAGTGCAGATTTGAAGGAATTGAAAGAACCAGGAGTGTGGGAGAAGGTTGGAAAGGGACTTGCTTCAGTGGGACATTGGATTGGGGGAATTTGGAATGGAATACTATTGAAAATAATAGAAGAAATATTAATAGTAATAATTTGTGTATTTGGAATTTGGGGAATAAAAAGGGGAATAATAATGATTATGGAAAGAATTAAAAGAAGAAAAGAAGAGAAAATTATGAAAAGAATGGCAGAAGAATACAAAGCGCAAACTAGGGGAACTAAAAGAAAATGGGAACAGACAGAATTTTAATGAAATAAAATTTGTGGGCATGATTTGGTGTGATGACAAGTAGTCATCAGAGGAGTGATTGATGAAGCAGAAAATGAAGGTTTTGATTTATTAACGCTTAAACGTAGTGCTGAAATAATCATGTGTGACTTTAACCGAACTAATAAAGATTGTACGGGGCAAAATGTGCCCTCAGAGTAGTTTGCCATCATTTATACGCGTGCTTTATATAACGTAGTGTACTAGAATTGTACTAATCCGACATAATCATAAACGTGTGCTACGATTTGCTCGTTTGAAATGTTTTAGCTTAGCATGACTTTAGCGGAGGCTTTGGCCTAGTTGCCTGGTCTCACGGTTTAGATGCTCGTATTTTTCCACTGTGCTAATAAACGTGTATTTTTGCTTGAAGCTGTACCTTTCCACAGAAACCGTTCACATGCTTATCTTAAGGTTTCGTGCCAGCCTGGCATATTTTCTTTTACTCCAAGGTCGATTTGCATGTGCGGACAATGGAGGCTCTGAAAGTGAGCTAATTGGTAGACAATGTTGCAACTTGCGTACCCATCTCCAAGGATAATGTATGCTTAAGTAAAAGCTTGAGAACTGTCGTTTTTGATTGGACAATTTGAAGCTAACCTATGAACCCTCCAATGGAAGACCCTACTGGATTTGAACTGTTGTCTATAAAAACCAGGTGCACGAGAAGAAGGTAGCCATTACGGCCATTACAGCCATTACCAGCTCGATACCCGCCATTTTGCAGACTTCGTAGCTATTATGGCCCACTTTGCTGCGACGCCATTTTGAGAGATTTTGATGCTTTCTCTAATCGAGAGAAAGAGACTTTAAATGATTCTGGCCCTAGAAACTTTAACTTTGATTTGATCCCTTTGCATGAAGTAGTAGTTTTACCTTGCCGCCGTGAGGCAATTGCCCCGTCCACCCCTGCCCCTTTGCCCCGTCCCATGCTGATCGAAAACGGTACCCATGCTGACCGAAGAACGGTACCTGTGAGACGAAGACTTCCTTGTATGCTGATCGTAATTGGTAAATATGAAAGGAAATTGTAAAATTGCATTGTGTTTCTTTTAGGTAACCAACTGCTGATTTTGATAAAGTCCCTAGTTAGGAGTTTTCTAAATTAATGTTGCTAAATTGTTTTCGCATGAAGTCCCACATGCCGATGCTAATTTGAGGCTAGATGAGTATTCCATATGTTGCACGATGCAATTTGAGATCTTGTTATGCTGACTAAATGTATGCGATTAGTTCATTACAGATTATCGTATTAGTGATTTGCATTGCTATTATCGAATGTCTTGTGATTCAAATGCTACATAGATTACACTTGTTTCGCCGCTATGGACAGCTATTAATGTTCATCTACGTTTATCATTTGGTGTTGAGACACATATATATTGTGCTAGCTTTGCTAATATAGGGAAATAAAATTCACTAACTTTGAATAAACTGGTGTGGTTATTCCTGACTGAAAGGTCAGGGTTCGCCGAAAATGTATTCTGGATTAATTGTTAAGTGTTATGTTGAGCAGGGTATTGCTTATGTACGTTATTGATTATTGATTTTAATGAAATTGATTGATTAAGAGTACAGAGAGTTCCCACTTAGTCAAAAGATTCATCGGCCTAAAGAGCGTCCGAACACAGGTAAATTATTACTACGGACCGCTCTATCAAGGGCGAGAAATGCTACCAAACTTACCTTGACAATGGTTTAATGATATTAACCTAAATAGAGTGTTGCTGAGCCCTCAATATGTATTTCACACGAAGAGAGAGAGAGAGAGAGAGAGAGAGAGAGAGGTGAAGAGAATATACACAGAAAGTGTGATTTATAGAATGGCACTACTTCTTGTCTACAAATGTCTTCTATACAACCGAATTTCACACTATGGATCATTTTATTCTCTTCAAACTCTAACCCAGTTGAGTTCTATCTGCCAGAAGGAAAATATTGGCTTAATGATATGATATTATCATCTGAAAAATAAAGAGCAAGTAGCAATTACAACGCTGAATAAACTTTCAGTAAAATAATGTTTTATATCTGTAACTTTTATTCTTGGAAAAATAGCTGTGCACTGATGAAATTATAAAAATACCCGACACCTTATTTTATTTTTATACAAGCACCTGAAAGTTACTTTAACAGTTTTTGCTAGTTTTCCTTCTATTACGTGTGCTTTTGTGGCTGTAAAAACACTCATTTGTGTGCCAACTCAACAGAGGTGATAAATGAAAAGGGATTTACCAGTCTTTTTACACATGACAAGGAAAACGTGCTTCAAAAGATAGCAGGGATCACAAAATACTTTCTCAGGATGCTTCCACCTTTTTCCAAGGAGCCCGAGGACTGAGGCGAAGCCTCAAAATTGTGAAGAATGTTTGCCATCCTGTGATGGTTTCCAATAATGAAGACCCTGAGTTGTGCCTGGAGCAATAACTTTTTGATTGTTTTGAATAAATGTTCAGTGATGGAGAACAATGGTGAGTGTCTCAGATGTGAAATCTCTGTCCACAATGCTTTCCAGTACAAGTGTAGTCAAATAAAATGTAGAAGAATGCAACAGTGCCCTTAAACAACACAAGAAAAGTAATAGCCTTGTTAACCTCCCAAGTGGCATACAGTTCTACTTCTCTAAATGTGTGCACATTGATGCTTTTAACGTGGGATTTCATTGGACAGAAGAACTTGGTGAAATCATAGCAAACCATCATATTCAACTGAAGCACCCAAAACAGCAGAAGGGTCTTCTGGGCAATGTTTGGATCTTGATTGTGCCAGATCTCTCTTGGTGTTTGCAATCTCATAAAAGAAAGGTGCATGTTTTCACTTTTATATTTTTCTTGCTGCATAATTGTGATCTAACTTTGCTACTTGTATATCCTTCTCAATTTCGTCACACTTGACTGCATTGTGTTTGTCCTTAAGAACAGGAGGTTTGTGGTGTGCATTTTTCCAGGGGTCATACTGCTAATTGGAGCCCTTCTAAGATTGTTCTGGGTGTGCAGAAGCAATAACACAAGCCAGAGGATACCACTGGAAAATTATGAGCAATGCCCAATTGTTGGTCCTGGCCCTTTTACAGGTCATCCACAAACTTTTTGCCTTCCACCTCCTTTATCTGACCCCTTTTGTAGACGTTAGGACTCTGAACGCTTTACCACTGCTGATCAGTGCTAAAGTGCAGGTGCTCTCCCTTCCAAACTTGGTATGATTGGCTTACACCTGATTGGCACATTTAAATTATCTGTAAGTCCCTTGTACAGTGATATCCCTCATACTCAGGGCCGGTAAAATAAATGCTACTTGTAGACCTACAGTGCAACTTGTGCCACCCACTGAAGCAGCCTTTCAAACCTGTCTCAGACCTGCCACCGCAGGGCCTGTGTGCGCAGTTTCTGCCACAGAGACCTGGCATTTAAATTTACTTGCCGAGCCTGAAACTCCCCATTTACTACATATAGGTCACCCCTAAGGTAGGCCCTAGCTAGCCCTATGGGCAGGGTGATCTGTATATAAAAGGTTGGACATATGTCCAACAGCCTATTTAGTTTCCACTACTGTGAGTGTTGCTCCTCTCGTAGGATTGCATTGGAAATGCTTTAACATATGTCTATGTGATATTGTCTGATCTATGAGCGGGACATAGGCATGTTTGCTATGGTTGTAATGGTAGTGAGAAATGCTGCTTACTGGTGTAGGTGGGATTTTTTTACCATTACCATTATGTAAATGCAACTTTTGGAAAGTGAGCCTTTCTCTGTGCTCATGACTCTGGTGTTTTGCAGTTTGACTCCAACCCACATCTGGGCAGAGTGACAGCTGAGCTTTGTGCATACTTTTCAGACAGCCTGTGTACATGGAGGGTGGAGGTGTCACAAGAGTGTATCTGCATACTGGATGGTCTTCCTGGGCTGGGAGAGGTAGAGGCGGAGCACACCTGCATCCGTAAAGGCTGTGCCCTGCCCTCACACAAAGGGCTTGTTTACCCCCTACTGATGTCTGGAGCTAGAGCTGGATGAGAGAGGGGACATTCCTGGACCGGTTAGTGCTGATTGGAGACCCCTCTCCCCCTTTTGTGGAGGCTATGCAAAATGAGTACAGGGGGCTAGCCCCCACATTTAGAGAGCACTTTTTGGACGTGGGACCGAACCTCTGTCAGAGGGACTGCCTGGCTGCACAAAAGACTTATCTGGGCTGCTCTTTGTTGTCCTTTCCCCTATCTCTGGACTGCCAAGGATCTGGAGGGCAGCTAGAAAGAACCACCACTCGAATTTCCTGTTGTGTGTGCTGGCCTATCTGCCCCTCCGTGTCCCGTCCATTGCCTTCTGAGGAGCCCAGCGCTGTGCCCCACTCCTTGGCCCCTTTTACAAAACTAGTACAAGAAGAGCATTTTTTAGGTTAATCCCCACTGACCTGGAACTGAGGAAGCTCCCTGTGCCTCAGTGAGAGAGCACTTTTCACATTAATCTCTGTCGACCTTGGCGTGAGGAAGCGTCGCATGCCCCTGTGGATGAGGCTTCCCCCTCCTCCCCATCGCAGCAGGAGTTGCGAGGATCCTCCTTGTGAAAGCATGAAGTATGGGGAGCCTCAGGCTTGCGGACACACCTACCCGAAGCTGTCCCGGGGCCGCTGCACTCCGGGGAGAGAGGAGGTGGTGATGGCCTGGGAGGCCCTGGGAGAGCTCCTGGCATGCTGCTCCCGGAAGGCAGCGCCGTACCCTTCTGGGTGTGGGGAACTAGAGCCGACAGGAGCCACCTCAGTACAGAGCTGAGCGCAGGGACCGATCCACTTCTCCTCAAGGGTAGTGCTCCTGAGGGGGGGACCCTTTTTGGCTGCACTAGTAGCTGGCCATGGTAGCGACCCTTGAAGGAGGTCCCAGGCCCTACCAATATCAGTTGAAATGGTCACATGATCTGTACTCGGAGCGCACAAGCACCTGGGTTGGGACCCATGCGTCCCTGTTTACCCTACATTTCCCAAAGGAGCGCAGGAGTGTGATCACCTTCATCTTGCTGGGGGGAGGACGTGTATAATTTTCAGGAGGGGCATTACAGAATAAGGCTATGACTCATGCCATTGGGAAATGGCTCCCTTCTATGTGCATTTTTCGTTCATGACATGTACCACATCAGAATGTTTCATTTTATGTATACACACGATGTCTTGCCATTTCTGATAATATGTTTATTCTGACATGTGCATTTTTGATAATAATGACCACCTGACTACTGCTAGTGTTGCAGAATACCAGTACCCTATATGTTTACCTGACTGCTGCTTATTGCCGCAGAGTACTAATAACCTGTGTGATGTTCTGACAACTACTTGTGTAGTAGGATATTACTGATACATGTTGTGTGTGGGGTAAGAATGCTTTATGCAATACAGTTTATTTATATAACTTGTAGTGTTTCCTTTGTGGTGTATTTATTGTGTCACGTGTGTTGTGTGTGTTGTGCAAATGCTTTTCACATTGTCTCTGGGATAAACCTGACTGCTCGTGCCAAACTACCAAGGGGGTGAGCAGGGGTTATCTTGGGTGTGTAACTTCCTCGCCCTGACTAGAATGGTGGTTACTGCATGGCTGAGGTGCCTATCCTAACCAACCAGGAACACCATTTCTAACAAGGATCAACTATATGAACTATATGAAATTTGAGTGGATCAGATCTATGCACTGAAGGTGAATTCTAGTACTTCATATGCATCCGATCTCAGGAGAGGAACATGAATGAAGACTGGCTATGTGGATATTTGTCCCATATTCACAATTGACTAATGTGCTCTATCATTTTGAACACAATGATTGGCTGGCATGTTCCATGTCTCAACCAATCGACAATCAGACTACAAAATGACACATTTGCGTCCTTCTAAACTGGCAAACATTTCGCCAACCCATCACCACCAACAAAGGTGGTACCTTCAGCCTGAAAATTGAGTCACTAGTACCCTTTATTTACAACAGAATAAACACCCATGCTAGGTAGTGGTAAGTTACCATTCTTCGAGGCATTGAATGGACTTGGATAGTGCATTTTAATAAGTTGACCCAATTCCAGGAGCAGTATAGTTCCAAAGCATTATGTAAGATCTACCAAAGATTCTGGAATAATACACATTAAAATAATAAAATTAAGAGCTTTTAGTCAAACTTATGGAATGTTGTAGTGTTATGTACAACATTAAGATTTCTGATCAGATTTTGAGAGCGATCCTCTCCCATATTGTTTTGCTTCTGCTCTGCTCCAGATCCTATTCTTTTTGAAGTTAAGAACCTTGTTGAACCTCCATGCTGTTGCTTGTGTCTCTCCCATGGAGTGTCTGAGGTCAACATTTGAGCACTGGCCAATTTAGGTCCAACAAATTCTTGCCTTCTTAGAATAATCAGTCCAAATTTAGTTGGCACTGGGGCAACAAAACTAAGACCATCAACTCATTTGACATTGATTGGCAAACCACAGTCTATCAATATTGGCCAAAGCTCTGTTAGAAGCATACAACCCAGCTGTAAAAGCATTGTTTTACCCAAACCAAACTGTTCAGCCATCTCATGCTCTGTCCATGATCAGGCTGGAGCAGACTCTATCAGTTAAAGTTTGATTCTGTGACAGATAGCGACTTGGACTTGTGGTTTTTGCTGATATTTGTCTGAGTGGAGTCCTCACTAAAGGCACTCTCGAAGGCCGAGAGAATAGACATCTTGAACTTCTCCTTGAAGTCTTGGCCCATGAAGACATAAAGAATGGGGTTGATGCAGCTGTTCAGGAAAGCCAAACTGGTCGCCAACGGGATCCCAATCAGCATGGCTTTTCTTAGCTTAAAGCTTTGTGATGTGTGGATAATCAGTTCGAGTATAGAGAAGACATGGTAGGGAAACCAGCAGATGAAAAAGCTCACAATGACTGCAATGATGATCTTGAATGGCTTACTGGACCTTGCAAGGTGGTTTTTCTTTAATCGCAGTGCGATAATGGAGTAGCAGGCAATAATGCATGAAAACGGGATGATGAATCCACACACAAAACGGGTTATGATCATGGCTTGATGTCTGGTGGCTCTCAAGAGGTTGATTTCATCATCCTCATAGTTGTCGGAAAAAGCAAAGTTGTTATAACAATGTGTAATTGTTATATTCTCTTCATTCAGAGAAGTAGCTGTGTCACGAAAGGCCAAGTAGGGAGAGCTAATAAGAACCGCCATGATCCAGATGGCAATGGCCACCCTTGTGGCCAGCCAAGGTGTCCTGTGATTCTGTGACCACACTGGTGACACCACACAAAAACAGCGGTCAATGCTGATAGCCATCAAAATAAAGATGCTGGCAAACATATTAAGGAAGGCCACTGTGCTGTTAATTTTGCACAAGAATGTGCCAAAGGGCCAGTGAAAGTCCATGGCTGTGTAGGCGATGCTGAGTGGCAAGAAGAAGGTGAATATGAAATCGGCAATGGCCAAGTTCAGGAACCACACAGTGTTGACCGTTTTCTTCATCTTGAAGCCAGCGATCCAGATGACCAGGCCGTTGCCCATCACTCCTAGCAGGAATGCCACGCTGTAGAACACCATGGACAGCACGTGTAAGGACGTTTGAAGGTTATGGTTGGCTTCCTCATCATCCTCATAGTACTCGTACCATGTGCTTGAGTCCATCCCAGTGTCACCAGAGGTGGCAAGAGGGGCACCGGTGACATCGTTCATCTTCAGGGAAAGATGGTGCAGGACCCCTGAAAGAAACAAAAAACAATTGAAGATATGAACCATTTTTGAGCCATCAGTGATGGTTCAGTGTTGTAGTGATTCTGATGTGCCACCTTATCCATTGATTTAACATAAGGAATCATTAACCTTTGACTGTATTTATATAGTGTCTTATTCACACAAAGATTATCTGGACACTGGGTACCAGCTGATTATATTGCAAGCCAAGACAACGGAGGGGGGGGGCTAAATGATGAGATCTAGATGTTAAATAACAATGTTTTAGGTGTGTTGAAGTACACACGTGAGTGAAGCTGTCTAATTAACCCCAGAAGGTTATTGGAGGCATAAGAGAGAAGAGGTGTTCTCATTTTTTTTGTTGATCTATTGGTGGAGTCCTGCAATAAACCTTTGTGTGACCAATCTTGTAAGTAAGCAGGAGTGACATCATTTAGAACAGCCATACATAGGTTATCTGGAGCCAGACTGCATAAACACTTAAAAGCAAGGCAACATACACTGAAGTGGAGTATTTGCTTTCCATATGTAAAGTGTTTTTACATATACGTGGCGTGAGCTTTTTATACTGAAGCCATCCTACAAAGTTACATTCTAATCAAAGAAAACAGCTAGCGTTTGGGCTTCCTTCAGCTATACTGATTGGATGGCAGAACCCACTCCCTACACCGGTATCTTTTTCGATTGGTTGCAAGAATGGCCAACCAGAATTGCTGAAGCAAACATGTTATTTTAGCACTTCCGATTGGCCACCATTTCAACCAATTAAAATCAATGTTAGACCCATTCGGCTCACAAAAGCTGATGCACGGACTGCACACTGCATGGCTAGGATGTGGACAGGATTCCTGAAGCAATCCACGGGCCGATGCAGTATACTTCCGGCTATATTTTCAGTCTGCCGTAAGTGGAATGTTAACTCTGAAAAGGCAGATTGACCCTGGAATCTTCTTTCTCTTATCCCAAACTAAAAATAATAATAAAAATACCCAGTCCTGTTCCATACTACAAATAGTTATCGCTCTGAAATTGATTGTGTAGACTGCAGGGCCCCGTTGCCTCTCCGGGCATCTCGATTGAGCAGTTAAGGCCTAGCTAAGGAGAGGAGCCAACTAAAGCACAACAGAAGAGTATTTTTTTATAACACACAATTGTTTTTTGCAAAGGAAGAAGAACAAAAGGGAAACAAAAACATAAGCATACAGACAATGACGCGCTCATAACTGCGCTCAACCCCACCCATGCCAGAGCAAGGAGGGCTACTCCCACCATCATCATTATAAGTGAGAGTACATCATACATAGAGACAGATTCAGCCCAAAATTGTAGTAGCACCGGGTGCCCCTCACCTGCAGAAAGTATCCGCAGCGCTGGCGGCCCAGGGGCAGAGAAACTGGCTTGACCCCCTGCAGTACTATTCAGCTAGGAGGCCCAGCGTAGTGTTTCAGGGAGCCCATATGCAATTCTATGTATGTGGGACACCCAGTGCCTTATTGTCCAACATATCCAATAGTCCATGCCTCTTGTCCACTCATGAATTGGTGTGGGGGGGTGGGAGGGGGGATCAGGTCTGTCTTCACTATCAAATAGGCCGTGGCAATGAAGGCACATGCAGCCCTTGTTTCCCCAAATGTGTCCATGATCCCCAACTGTACGATTTTCGGTATCTAGTGCTAGGCTGTGACCAACCCTCCCCCCCAATCCTGCCATTGACGTCTAGCCTTTCCCCTCTGTTATTTGCCTTTAGTATTGCAGATGTATAATAGTAATTATGTATTAATCGTGGGCATTTTTAGTATTTCATAGTTTCCTTTTTTTTTTTTTTTTTTAGGGGGCAACTCCTATATCAACTTTTGTTAATGTATACCTTTTCTGTTTTTCTTTTTCATTCATTACCTTTAATATTTACCTGTATCCATTCTGTATTTTTTGTTTTGTATTTTTATTTCCTTTTGGTAAACTCCAGCTTTTTCCTTAAGCTATGACTTTCCAGTTTTGTTTGGAGATGTCATTCTCTTACGCTCCCCCCTAATAACACCCTTAACTTAACCATTTGGTTTATCTGTTTGCTCTCTCCATTACTTTTTTTTGATTTCCGATTTAATTACCAATATATGTTTGTTACTTTATGTAACTGTACCGAGAAAATGGCATGTCACCTATTGTGTAAAGGAATAACTCATTAATAATCACTTTAGGAGGAAGTAGATCAACAATTATAAAGAATAGTTCAAGAGATAGCTTTTAGAAATCTGTTAGGCTGCCAGTCCATCATTATTTTTTCTATTCATTTCACCAACACAGCACCCATTGACTGCAATTGCCCCATGTTGTCATATGGAGAATTCAGCACCATGGAGAGCTACAGAATTGTTCTGTTGTGTTGAATGGTTTTCACATGGAAGTCAATGGAGCAACGCCAGATACACAGCTGGCTTTGGCCGTATGAAAGCATAGCCATGGTTAATTTCTTATAGCCCACTTTGGATTTCAGGATTCCGGTTCCCTGTATGATATGGCGAGCCAGGATCCTAGATTTCACATAAAAATAAAAGTAATGAATTTTATCTCGTCTCCTAATTGATGTTATTAGTAAAATATTTTTCACACAGGGTACCAGCATTATGAAGGCCCATGAAGTTGTGTTCTGTGCACAGTGAAAACTATTAAGACCAAAATCTTGTAACGTGTGTCAGGTCACTGGTGGTTAACCCAGTTCTTGTTTGGAGTGAAGTCAAATTGACAAATAGTGATCTGAAGAATTATTGCAATAAGTCTAACCACTGGCAATTGCTCAAGGTGTCATTCCAACCCCATCAGTCTTTTGCCCACCACGCCGCCTCAGAAGGGACCAAGCCACATGTAAATCAGTCTTGACCTTCCTCCAATTGGAAAACTCCAGCCCAAACTGCCTCGCCAGGTCCTCCCTGAATCGGAACACAAGCTATTCAAGCCTGGGTTTGCCATCATTGGTGCTTTTCAGTCAGGTGCAGGCACATGCACTGTGCCACTGGAACCAAGTTATACCTGTCTGATATGCCCTATTAAGAGGGAAACTGACCTTGGGTTGATTGTGTTCCAGTTCAGGGAGGACCTAGCCTGGCAGTTTAGACTGGACTCTTTCCACTGGAGCACGGTGAAGACTGATTTGCATATAATAGGGTTGTAACTGAGGTGATATGGTGGGCAAGATAACAAAGGACTAGGATGTGGCCCAGAGTAATTAACAGTAGCTGTGGTTAATTCAACCAATCCATCCATCTCCTTTTTCCATTCTTTCTCATTGAGAGTAAGGCCCTCCTCAAACTTAAAATAGAAATATATTTTGGACTGCTGGTTGTGGTTTAAAAATTGCAACACTACAGTGTAGGAAAGTGCCCATTTCGGCATGGTCACCATCCACCTTTTGCCTGATAACAGATGCTAACTTGACTGAGTGTGTACTGGGATCCTGCTAACTAGGCCACAGCACCTGTGTTCTTTCCCTAAATGGTACCATTGCTTCCACAACTGGCACACCACTGGCACAGAGGTAAGTCCCTTGTAAAAGGTACCAGTGGTACCTAGGGCCCTGTGGCCAGGGAGGGTCCCTAAGGGCTGCAGAATGTATTATGCCACCCTATGGGACGCCTCACCAAAAACACTGCCATTGTAGATTGTGTGTGCTGGTGGGGGGGTGGGGGGAGGAGGGAGGTAAAGTTGACATGGCATCCCTCTCCAGGTGCCTTTCCACAGACCACTGCCTGCCTCTCTCTAGTGGGCCTTACAGCCCTAAGACACAGTTCACTATACCACAGGTGAGGGCATAGCTGCATGAGCAATATGCCCCTACAGTGTCTACATACATTCTTAGGCCCTGTAAGTACAGTGTAGCCATATTAAGTACATGGGCTGGGAGTTTGTCATTACAAGTTTGGTATAAAACTTCTCAGATCAATAAACCCACACTAATGCCCGTGTTGGATGTATTGTAAAATGCATACAGAGGGCATCTTATAGATTCCCCCTGTATTTCACTGAGACCCTCTAGTCTGAGGCTGACCGGTATGTGCCTGCCTGCCACTAACAGACAAGCCTCTGACTCCAATGGCGTGAGAGTATTTGTGCTCTCTGGGGTCAGGGACAAAGCCTGCTCTTGGTGGAGGCGCTTCACACCTCTCCCCTGCCGGTGTTGTGTAGCCATTTTAGCTATAGCTCCATGCACGTTATTTTAACACACTAGGCCAAGCCGCAGTGCACTCTAACCTAGATATATTTTATTCGGCTTTATAATTACAGTAGCCACTTTCACAGTTTTGTTTTGTTTTCTGTTTATCCAATTGTTTTTGCCTAGGCCACCACTCTGTTCTCAAACAAGACATTCTTGCTCAGTCTGTGCTTCTTGCAAGGCTACAGCACGGTACATTGCCGGTGAACGTGGTATGAGTTTAGTCTCCGACATTCGTAGAAAATACACATCCTTACGTAGGGACATTTTCTCAGAACATCAGCTGTATTATTATAAAACACTTCCCTGTCCCTTACACTTTAGAGGGAGATTCCAGCCAGAGAACCACAACTGTATGCTGATTGCCAGATGCTTTGCTACAGATGCTAATGCAGACTGCAGGCCTTTGCTCAGGTATGGTGGATGATGTCTTCCTGGGGGAACCTGAAGGGCAGAATTAGAGCTTAACATGCTGTGCTCTATCATAGCCTAGGTAGGAGTTAGTCTGTCAACTGTAGTGACAATATGATAGCGTTATTTCTATGCTTCACTCTTCTTGTCACAATTTTAATACTGTCATGCTGTGTCGTCTTGGTTATTGCAGCTCATGCTTTGCTATCTAAGATGCAGTTGCTTCATTAAAAACATTATTGAAACATATACTGCTTCTGTTTGTCATTGTATACATGAGACTAAGGTAACCGAGAGAAACGGATGAGACCTGAGTGGCCACGGCTTCCCTGAGAAACCATTTATGTCATGCGCTTGGCTGCCTAGTCATCCCTGTCCTTGGGTGGAGATGAGGCACTGCTAGTTGGCCGGAGCAAAACCCGAGATTGGAGCAACACGTGTCACCTGCAGTGGGTCTGACTTAGTCACCCACATCGTGGGCGATACTGCCGCTCAAAATCCAGTGGTCCCATTAGAATAATGAGAGCCTAAGCGACACCGAAACAGCAACACTTGGTGATGAGCCTCAAAGGCTCCTGCCTTTTTTGCTGCCTCAGGGCACTCCAGCTAGTGGAGATGCCCGTCCCCCAGACCAGGCCTCACTTTTGGCGGCAGGTCTGGTGGGAAAATTAGTGAGCACCAGGTGGAGGGTCCAACCCAGCTGTGACCATTCCTAGGGTGCCAGAGCAGAGGTGAACCACTCCTGGCAGAATCATTCATCTTGTTTTGGAGGGTGTTAGCCAATAGGGTTAGAATGTGGCCCACTCCCCAAAGGGAGTGAGCACAGGAAGGGTGCTGCCACCCTCAGGGTCAGTAGCCATTGGCTACTACCTTCTGATCCCTGTAATGCGCCTACATCTAGTATTTAAGAGCACCCCTGAACCTTGCTCTTCAGATTAGTGGCAACCTTGAAAAAAGAAGAAGGGCTGAAGAGTTGCACCTGCAGAGAACACTTCAGACGACATCTGATTTAGCCCCAGCCCTACCTGTCTGTCTGCGGCTTCAAGGCTCCTGCTACAAAAAGGTGATGCATCCTGCAGGACCAGTGACCACTACAAACCCCCAGAGGACTGCCTGCCTACTCAAGGACCAAGATCTCCTGAGGACAGTGGTCCTATCCACAAAGAAGCCTCTAGGAAGGACTCCAGACTCTCCCGGATCTGCGAGTCCTGCCCACAATGCACCCAACACCCACGGCCCAAGTCCAGGTGGCCCCCTGGTCCAGAGAAAGTCCAGAGGCGATTCTGACCTAAAGTCCACCCTGGGTTGACCCCTCCTGACCAACACGACAGTACCTGTAGCCTAAATCCCGAGGAACCCCCTGACTGCGACTGGCTATGGTGAAGATTTCCAGATGCCTAAAGGTACCCCTGCACTGCAGCTCCCTGGCCTTGGGGAACGTAACTGACAGTCCAGCAACATCCAGTGGGCACTCTACTTACCTGTTGAGCCGTTTGTCTTCTTCAGCCAATTCCTTGGACCAAGCCAACAGCATCTTTGTGACCTCCGGGGTTCCTCCATTGAAAAGCATTGGGCACCCAACACCTGTGTTCGCACCCTGCATCTGATCGCCCCCGAGCTGCTGAGGGTGTGTGTTTGGTGCTGGCCTGCGCCCCCAACCTTCCCTGGTGCTGAGCTAAATCTCCCAGGTCTGTGCCCTGAAGTCTTGGGGACTTACCTGCAAGTGCTTCCAGTCTCCATAGGATTCCATTGGGCGCCCAACGCCAACTTTTACCTCTGTACCCAGCCGGCCCCTTGTTGCTGGTGTTGCACCCTTGATGTCTTCCTAAACCTTGTGCTGTGGACACCTTAACCTTCATAGTCAAGTACTTATCTGCAAATTGTGCTGTTACTCTTCCTCCCCTACGACTGCATTGCTTTCTAAGAGAAATTGCAATGTATCTACTTTTTAAATTAAAAAAGAATTACTTACCTGAAAACTGTTTTATCCGTGAATTCCAAACAAAGTGCATTTGATACTTGATAGTGATACATTGTTGTAACTGTTGTTACCTGCAGCAAAGATACTTTTTTTCTAGAATAAAGTAACAAAGTATACTTTTGATACATAAAACATTGGCCTGGAGAAAGTCGTTGACTGTGTGCCTCATTTCTTGAATGTGTGTGTACAACACATGCTTAGCACTACCCTCTGATAAGCCTAACTGCTCCGCCACACTACCACAAAAGAAAGCATTAGTATTATCCACTTTGGGCTTTTGGCAGAGTGTGCAAAGGAACACCCTGCTGAGGAGGAAGACCTCCTCTCAGACGGGGAAGAAGTTAGGATCAGGAGGATGACCTCCCCACTCCTAACCTAATTAGGGAGAACATGGCCTCTGTGCCCCTGACTCCAAGGATAGTACTCACAGGACCTCGGTCTCCCACAGGGAAATCAGGGTCCTCTGGGAACACTGAGGGCACCCTCAGTAAAGATAACCTCCTTTTAGTAAGGATGGCCATAAGACTAGCTCTGGAGAGACAACTGAAGAGCTGTGCCGTTGTAGAGACGGAGTGAGCACAATGGGCATAGTTCCCATTAATGGTGGCAGAAAACTAATACCTAGGGACATAGAGCTATCATACGATCCGAAAATCACCAAAGGGATTGTCCCCAAGTATGAGGATGGTGATGTGATCACCAAATTATTCACAGCCTTTGAGAGGGCTTGTGGAATGGGGAAAGTGAAAAAGTCTCACTGGGGAGCTCTCGTTTGGGAACTGTTCACAAGTAAGTGTAGAGATAGACTCCTCAACCTCACTGGAGCAGATGCTTAGCCCTATGACCTTATGAAGGCTACCCTGATTGAGGGCTTTTGACTCACCACTGAGTAGTATCGAATCAGGTTCAGGGAGGCTCACAAAACCTCGAGCCAACCCAGGGTTGACTTCATAGACTACTCAGTGAAAACACTTAGGCCCATATTTATACTTTTTTAGCACTGCCTTTGTGTCTTTTTTGGAGCAAAAGCGGCACAAAATTACAAAATACAATTGTAGTTTCTAAGTTTGCGCTGCTTTTGTGTCAAAAAGCGGCACAAATGCGGCGCTAAAAAAGTATAAATATGGGCCTAAGTGGTTGGTTAACTGGAAGTGAATTACATGACTATGATGGGCTCTATAATTTGTTTATGAAAGAATACATCTTATGTAACTGCTTTCATGAACATTTGCATCAATATCTGGTAGAACTAGGTCCAATTTCTCCCAAATAATTGGGAAAGAAGGCAGACCACTGGGTCAAGACTAGAGTGAACAAGACTTTCACTGGTGGTGACCAAAAGAAAGGTGTTACTAAGCCTACCCAGGGGAAGAGTGGTGAGACACCTAATGATAAAAGTAAAGAGTCTTCTAAAGGCCACCAAAATCCTGCTCCAGGGGGTGGGTCCCAATCCTTTTCACCATCCACTCATGGGTACAAGGGTAAAACTTTGATCCCAAAAAGGCCTGATGTTTCAACTGTAGACAGGATGGACACCAAACCGGAGACTTGGCCTGTCCTAAAAAGAATCCCCCTCCTAAGGCATCAGCTAGCACTGGTATAGCTAGTCTACAGGTGGGATCTACAATGTGCCCAGAGCAAATCAGAGTCCACACTGAAGCTATTTTGGTCTCTTAGGATGGGGTAGATGTTGCCACTATTGCTGCCTGACACCCTAACATGAACAAATACAAATACAGACAGCATCCCTTGATTAATGGGACTAGAGTAGACGCCCTGAGTGATACAGGTAAAGATGTCACCATGGTGATAGAAAAACTGGTTTCCCCAGGGCAGTACTTGGCTGGACAAACATATCCAGTTACCAATGCCGATAATGTAACTAAGGTCCATCCCATGGATATGTTGACCTTAGAATGGGGAGGAACCTGGCTATGGTGACCTTAGAATGGCCTGAAACAGGTAGTGGTCACTCCTGCAATCCCAGCTGAATGACGGCTAGGGATTAACCTGGAGTCGTCAGCATGGGCTGAGGTAGAACACAAACCCCATGCAGCCACACTGGGAATGCCTGAGATGCTGAGTGTGAAAACTAGAGCACGGGGTGAAACAGTATTGTTGGAGCCTAGAATAATGGCCCAACCTTCCAAGAGAAAGGACAAGAAGACTGAGGAACCAGCTTCTAAACAGCAAAAAGCCCAGGACCCCTGTTCCCAGGAAGAAGACTTATCCACCCCAGAGGGAACTGAGCACATGGAACTTGAAACTACCAGGTTGAGCTCTTGGGCTCTAGGGAACAGCTGTTCCAACAACAAAGAACCTGTGCTACTCTTGAAGACCTGCAACAGCAAGCTGCTGCACCAGAAACCATTGGACTTGTTGAAAGGTTCAATGAAATATTGAAGGGCATGATCACAAGGCTCCCTATAAAGCTCAAAAGGAGATGGGATGTCCTTTTGCTATGCTTGCTTTTTGCCTACAGAGAAGTGCCTCAGAAGGGAGTAGGGCTTTCGCCCTTTGAATGTCTGTTTGGCCATTCTGACAGGGGACCACTTGCGTTTGTGAAAGAGGGTTGGGAGAGACCTCTCTGAGACTCTAAGCAAGATGTGGTGGACTCTGTGCTAGGCCTACTTTCAAGAATCACAGAGTATAGGGAGAAAACATCTAAAAAACTTGAGGCCAGCCAACAGCTCCAAAAGCAGTGGTATGAACAAATGGCTGCACTGGTGGAGTTCAAACCAGCGCAGATGGTGTGGGTTCTGGAGCCTGTAGCTCCAAGGGCACTTCAGGACAGGTGGAGTTTCCCTTACCCTAACCTCGAAAAGAAAAGTGAGATCCCCTGCTTGGTAGACATGGGCACTAGCAGGACACCCAAGAGGGTGATACATGTGAACCACCTCAAGCTTTTCTGTGACAGGGCTGATGCAACCTTGCTGATGGTTATTGATGAGGATCAGGAAGCAGAGTGAACCTCTCCCAGACCTCCTCTCTTACAGTCCAAAAGATGGTTCAGTTGATGGAGTTGTTTACTCAGACACCCTAAATGCCCACCAGCAGGCTGACTGCAGGCAAGCCCTGAAGCAGTATGCATAGCTCTTCTCCTCAACCCTTGGACAGACACACTGGTGTATCCAAAATGTGGACACTGGAGACAGCTTACCTGTCAAATCTAAGATCTGCAGTCTGACCAAGTTAAGGAGAGCATCAAAGTTGAAGTCAACAAGATGCTGGATTTAGAGGTTATTGAACCCTCTGACATTCCCGGGCTAGCCCAGTGGTCTTAGTCCCCAAGCCTCATCCCCAGGGTGGAAATAAATAAATTAGGTTCTGTTCGGACTACAGTGGTCTCAACTCCATCACCAAGACAGATGCTCACCCCATACCCAGTGCTGATATACAAATTAGGTGCAGCAAAGTTTCTCAGTAACTTCCACCTGACTGCAGGGTACTGGCAAATTTGCATGGCACCAGGAGCAAAATAAAAGACAGCATTCTCCACAGCTGATGGGCATTATCAGTTTGCTGTTATGCCCTCTGGTTTAAAGAATGTCCCTGCCCACTTCCAAAGGTTGGTGAATCAAGTCCTTGCTGGATTGCAGTCCCTTGGTGCAGCATATCTAAATGATATTGCTGTCATTAGCTCCACCTGGCAGGACCACTTGGGAAGGTTTTGCAGGCCCTGCGATCTGCAGACCTTACTATTTTGGCATCCAAATGCCAGAAAGGGCAGGGCACTGTTGTATATGTGGGCCACGTTGTAGGTAGATGCCAAGTTCAACCCTTACAGCCCAGGATCCAGACAATTCTGGACTGGGAAGCTCCTACCACCCAGACTCAAGTCATGGCATTCCTTGGCTTGACCGGATATTACAGGAGGTTTGTGTGAGGAGTTGAGTCCATTGCGACCCCACTCACAGAGCTTACCTCCAAAAAGATGCCCAAGAAAGTTAACTGGATGGTTAGTTGTCAAAAGGCCTTTGACACCCTGAAGGAGGCACTGTGCTCAGCCCAGTTCTCAAAGCTCCAGACTACTCTAAGCAGTTCATTTTGCAGACAGATGCCTCTGAACATGGGATAGGAGCAGTCATGTCCTAGACCAACAATGCCTGTTGCTTTTATTAGCAGGAGGAACAGTGTTGGAGTGCCATTTGGAGGGAAGCATTTGCTGTTGTTTGGTCCCTGAGGAAGTTGAGACTGTACTTGTTTGGTACTCACTTCATTGTTCAAACTGACCACAGACCTCTCAGGTGGCTTATGCAGATGAAAAGTGAGAACCCTAAACATTTGAGGTGGTCCATCTCCCTACAGGGAATGGACTTTATAGTCGAACATAGCCCTGGGACTGCCCATGGCAATGTAGGTGGACTTTCCAGGTTTTTCCACTTACACAAGGAAGACTCTCTTGGGAAAAGTTAGTCTCATCCTCTTTCATTTTGGAGGGGATTGTGTAGGAAAGTGCTCTTTTTGGCATGGTCCCCCTCACTTTTTGCCTGATATCTGATACTAACGTGAGTGTGTGCTGGGAGCCTGCTAACCAGGTCCCCGCACCTGTGTTCCTTCCTTAAACTGTACCATTGCTTCCACAGTTGGGACTCCCATGGCACGTAGCTAATCCCCTGTAAAAGGTACCACTGGTACCAAGGGCACTGTGACCAGGGAGGGTCCCTAAGGGCTGCAGCATGTATTATGCCACCCTAAGGTACCCCTCACCAAACACATGCACACTGCCACTGCAGCTTGTGTGTGCTAGTGGGGAGAAAAGGGTAAAGTAAATATGGCATCCCTCTCTGGGTGCCATGCCCCCAGACCACTGCCTGTGACTTAAGTAAGTCACCCCTCCAACAGGCCTTACAGCCCTAAAGCAGGGTGTGTTATACCACAAGTGTGGGCATAGCTGCATGAGCAATATGCCCCCTACGGTGTCTAAGTCCATTCTTAGACATTGTAAGTGCAGTGTAGCCATAGTAAGTACATGGGCTTGGAGTTTGTCATAATGAACTCCACAGCTCCATGATAGTTTCACTGAATGCTGGGAAGTTTGGTATTAAACTTCTCAGCTCACTAGACCCACACTGATGCAAGTGGTGGATTTATTGTAAAATGCAAACAGAGGGCATCTTGGAGATGCCCCCTGTATTTCACCCAACCCTCTAGTGTGAGGCTGACTGGTCTGTCCTAGCCTGCCACTAACAGACAAGCTTCTGAACCCATGGGGTGAGAGCCTTTGTGCTCTCTGGGGTCATGGATAAAGCCTGCTCTGGGTAGAGGTGCATCACACCTCCACCCTGCAGGAACAGCAACACTTTGTGTGGAGCCTCAAAGGCTCCTGCCTTTTGTTTTGCTGCATCAGGGCCCTTCAGCTAGTGGAGAAGCCCTCCTCCCAGAGTAGGACCCACTTTTTGCCGGCAGGTCCGGTGGGAACATTAGTATGCAACGGGAGGAGTGTCCTCCCAGATGGAACCACCCCTAGGGTGCCCAGAGCAGAGGTGAACCCCTTCTGGCAGAATCCTCCATCTTGTTTTGGAGGGTATTAGCCAATAGGGTTAGGAGTGTGCCCACCTCCCCAAAGGGAGTGCGTACAGGAAGGGTGTAGCCACCCTCAGGGTCAGTAGCCATTGGCTACTGCCCTCTGACCCCTGTAACGCCCCTAAATCTAGTATTTGGGAGCACCCTTGAATCTTGCTCTTCAGATTCCTGATGACCTTAAAGAAGAAGAAGGACTGGAAATCCGCACTAGCAGAGAAAACTCCAGACAACAACTGATTAGGCCCCAGCCCTACTGGCCTGTCTGCAGCTTGAAGACTCCTGCTACAAAAAGGCAACACATCCAGCAGGACCCGCAACCTCTACAAACTCCCAGAGGACTGCCTGCCTACCCAATGACCAAGATCTCCTGAGGACAGAGGCCCTGTCCACAAGAAATCTCCAAGAAGGACTCTAGGTCCTCCCGGATCTGCGAGTCCTGCCCACTCTGCGCCCAAGTCCAGGTGGCCCATCGGTCCAGAGAAGCTCTGCAGCCAATTCTGCCCTCGAGTCCAGCCTTGGTTAACCCCTCCTGACCAACATGACGATGCCTTCAGCCTAAATCCAGAGGACCCCCTGACTGCGACCGGCTCCGGTCAAGATATCCAGACGCCTAAAGGTACCCCTGCACCCACAGCCCGCTGTCCTTGGAGAACCTAACTGACAGTCCAGTAACGTCCAGTGGCTCTCTAGTTACCTGTCCAGATGTTGGTCTCCTTCAGTCGACTCCCTGAACCAAGCCTGCAGCATCTTTGTGACCCCCGGGGTTCCTCCACTAAAAAGCATTGGGTGCCCAATGGCTGCCCGTGCCACTGAAGGTGTGTATTTGGTGTTGACCTTTGGCCCCTCCGGTGCTGAGCTAAACCCCCCAGGTCAGTGCCCTGAAGTCAGGGGTACTTTCCTGCAAGCTGTTTCTTTTTAAGTGACCCCAGGCTCCATGGGATTCCATTGTGCGCCCGACACCAAATTTGACCTCTGCACCCGGCCGGTGCTTGGTGGTACACCCTTGGTGTCTTCCTAAACCTTGTCCTGTGGGCACCTTAACCCCCTGAAGACTGGGATCATAAGTTGAGTACTTACCTGCAAATTGTGTTGTTACTTTACGTACCCTCGGACTGCATTGCTTTCTATGAGAAATTGCAATGTGTCTACTTTAGAAATTGAAAAGTATAGCTTACTTGAAAACTGTTTTATCTGTATATTCCAAGAAAAGCGCATTTGATTCTTGAACGTGATACATTCTTGAAGCTGTACTTACCTGCAACAAAGACCCTTTTGGTTCTAGAAATAAAGTAACAAAGTATATTTGTGATCCATAAATCATTGGCTTGGAGTTAGTCATTGAGTGTGCACCTCATTTCTTGACTTTGTGTGTACAACAAATGCTTAGAATTTTCCTCTGATAAGCCTAACTGTGCAACAACACTAGCACAAAAGAGAGCATTAATATTATTGACTTTGGCCTTTGTAAAGCCTCTGGGATCCTCTGGACTCTGTGCACACTATAGCTTACTTTTGTATCGTATGTACAGAGCCACCTTCCTACACACAGGCCTACTGAAGAACAGAACAGGGATAGCTTCATACTGACGGATTCCATTCACTGGCCGTGTAGACAAGTGTCTTCTCTTATCAGGCACATCTTAAGGATTTTGGGGGCCATGGGCCAAATGCATTTTGGGGGCCTGTTTGGAACAGCTTTGAATTTATGATCCAATTTCTGCTTTTTCATGTCCTCTTTGGCTAGGTTAGTGACAGTGCACAGGCACACTGGTCCAAATTCTAAATGTGTTTCCATCTCAAATTCAAGGATAGTGATGTGGGTTTTCAATATTGTAATATAGCAGCAGCTTACTAATATCCTTGCAAATAATCTCCAGGAAGCGCTGCCATTTCTCATATGTCAGGTCCTGCTTGGATCTTATAGGAACTTTTTTATGGATGTTGCAAAATCTAAAGGCAACATGTCTCTGCATAATGTGTGTAAAATACTCCCACATCACCCGTATTAAAAATAAATTCAAACAAAGTGGTATTTAAAACCATCTGTTGAAGAATCATTCATGGTCATCGGCGCAGGACTGTGAGGTGGGCAGAGCCCGATCTATCAAGGGCCCCCTAAAAGCCCTGCCCCAGATCCCACTTTGCCCTTGCCTCCTCACCAGGAAGCAGCCGGGGACTTACCCACCGGAAGCAAGTTGAACTTATCAGGAACCCGATGCACGTTATTTCCTGTCCCTTGTAAAAGGCATGAATGGGCATGAAATCCTCCCTAGAAATAAGACACAACCTGAGCCCCCTGTTTATGCTTCATCATCAACATGCTCCTCGCCCCGCCCCCTTTCTGAGAAGCACAAACAATTTGTTTTGGGCGCTGCTGCTGTGAGCTGACTTGCAAATTCTCGGCGTAATGCAGGATTTTACTGGAGCCGGCTGCAGCCACAGGCCCCTCTTTTGAACCTACCTCAGACGGGAGGAATGTGTCACCCAGGCTTTGCCCGTCGAATAACAAAGGTATTTACAGGAAGAGCACCCTCCGAGGGAAAGCGCAGCCCGTGTGAGGCATCTAAGCTCCGGCAACAAAGAGGCCCTGACTCATTACACCGCATTACCGTGCAATTACCTGCTTGTCAGAGCACCTGGAGGACACATCAGTGTGTGATTACAGCTCCTAGAAACCTTTCATTACCTTCCCAAAGCTCCGGACGCCCGGCCAAATGATGCCTCAGCCCGGTGTGTAATTTAACCCTTCTCATTACACACGTGTGACATCGTGTGATATACACAGAGGATGGTAATTGTGTCAACAGGGGCAGAGTGTTATCCAGAAGAAAGTTCTGCTGCACCGGGCTTGTCAGAGCTGTGTTATTTATGTATGTTTGCACGTATGTATGGAGTGTCAGAGCTGTGTTATCTATGTATGTTTGCACGTATGTATGGAGTGTCAGAGGTGTGTTATCTATGTATGTTTGCACGTATGTATGGAGTGTCAGAGCTGTGTTATTTATGTATGTTTGCACGTATGTATGGAGTGTCAGAGCTGTGTTATCTATGTATGTTTGCACGTATGTATGGAGTGTCAGAGGTGTGTTATCTATGTATGTTTGCACATATGTATGGAGTGTGTGTCAGAGGTGTGTTATCTATGTATGTTTGCACGTATGTATGGAGTGTCAGAGGTGTGTTATCTATGTATGTTTGCACGTATGTATGGTGTGTCAGAGGTGTGTTATCTATGTATGTTTGCACGTATGTATGGAGTGTGTGTCAGAGGTGTGTTATATACGTATGTTTGTACGTATGTATGGAGTGTCAGAGCTGTGTTATTTATGTATGTTTGCACGTATGTATAGAGTGTCAGAGCTGTGTTATCTATGTATGTTTGCACGTATGTATGGAGTGTCAGAGGTGTGTTATCTATGTATGTTTGCACATATGTATGGAGTGTGTGTCAGAGGTGTGTTATCTATGTATGTTTGCACGTATGTATGGAGTGTCAGAGGTGTGTAATCTATGTATGTTTGCACATATGTATGGAGTGTGTGTCAGAGGTGTGTTATCTATGTATGTTTGCACGTATGTATGGAGTGTCAGAGGTGTGTTATCTATGTATGTTTGCACGTATGTATGGTGTGTCAGAGGTGTGTTATCTATGTATGTTTGCACGTATGTATGGAGTGTGTGTCAGAGGTGTGTTATCTATGTATGTTTGCACGTATGTATGGAGTGTGTGTACGAGGTGTGTTATCTATGTATGTTTGCGCGCATGTATGGAGTGTCAGAGGGATGTTATCTATGTATGTTTGCACGTATGTATGGAGTGTGTGTCAGAGGTGTGTTATCTATGTATGTTTGCACGTATGTATGGAGTGTGTGTCAGAGGTGTGTTGCATATGTATGATTGCACATATGAATGGAGTGTCAGAGGTGTGTTATCTATGTATGTTTGCACGTATGTATGAAGTGTAAAAGGTGTGTTATCTATGTATGTTATCTATGTATGTTTGCACATACGTATGGAGTGTCAGAGGTGTGTTATCTATGTATGTTTGCACGTATGTATAGAGTGCCAGAGGTGTGTTATCTATGTATGTTTGCACGTATGTATGGAGTGTCAGAGGTGTGTTATCTATGTATGTTTGCACATATGTATGGAGTGTGTGTCAGAGGTGTGTTATCTATGTATGTTTGCACGTATGTATGGAGTGTCAGAGGTGTGTTATCTATGTATGTTTGCACATATGTATGGAGTGTGTGTCAGAGGTGTGTTATCTATGTATGTTTGCACGTATGTATGGAGTGTCAGAGGTGTGTTATCTATGTATGTTGTCTATGTATGTTTGCACGTACGTATGGAGTGTCAGAGGTGTGTTATCTATGTATGTTTGCACGTATGTATGGAGTGTCAGAGGTGTGTTATATATGTATGTTTGCACGTACGTATGGAGTGTCAGCGGTGTGTTATCCATGTATGTTTGCACGTATGTATGGAGTGTCAGAGGTGTGTTATCTATGTATGTTTGCATGTATGTATGAAGTGTCAGAGGTGTGTTATATATGTATGTTTGCACGTACGTATGGAGTGTCAGAGGTGTGTTAGCCATGTATGTTTGCACGTATGTATGGTGTGTCAGAGGTGTGTTATCTATGTATGTTTGCACGTATGTATGGAGTGTGTGTCAGAGGTGTGTTATATACGTATGTTTGTACGTATGTATGGAGTGTCAGAGGTGTGTTATCTATGTATGTTTGCACGTATGTATGGAGTGTCAGAGCTGTGTTATCTATGTATGTTTGCTCGTATGTATGGAGTGTCAGAGCTGTGTTATCTATGTACGCTTGCACAAATGTATGGAGTGTGTCAGAGGTGTGTTATCTATGTATGTTTGCACGTATGTATGGAATGTCAAAGGTGTGTTATTTATGTATGTTTGCACTATGTATGGAGTGTCAGAGGTGTGTTATCTATGTATGTTTGCACGCACGTATGGGGAGTCAGAGGTGTGTTATCTGTGTATGTTTGCACGCATGTATGGTATGTCAGAAGTGTGTTATCTATGTATGTTTGCACATATGTATGGAGTGTGTGTCAGAGGTGTGTTATCTATGTATGTTTGCGCGCATGTATGGAGTGTCAGAGGTGTGTTATCTATGTATGTTTGCACGTATGTATGAAGTGTGTGTCAGAGGTGTGTTATCTATGTATGTTTGCTTGTATATATGGAGTGTCATAGGTGTGTTATCTATGTATGTTTGCACGTATGTATGGAGTGTGTGTCAGAGGTGTGTTATCTATGTATGTTTGCACGTATGTATGGAGTGTCAGAGGTGTGTTATCTATGTATGTTTGCACGTATGTATGGAGTGTCAGAGGTGTGTTATCTATGTATGTTTGCACGTATGTATGGAGTGTGTGTCAGAGGTGTGTTATCTATGTATGTTTGCACGTATGCATGGAGTGTCAGAGGTGTGTTATCTATGTATGTTGTCTATGTATGTTTGCACATACGTATGGAGTGTCAGAGGTGTGTTATCTATGTATGTTTGCACGTATGTATGGAGTGTCAGAGGTGTGTTATATATGTATGTTTGCACGTACGTATGGAATGTCAGCGGTGTGTTATCCATGTATGTTTGCACATATGTATGGAGTGTCAGAGGTGTGTTATCTATGTATGTTTGCATGTATGTATGGAGTGTCAGAGGTGTGTTATATATGTATGTTTGCACGTATGTATGGAGTGTCAGAGGTGTGTTAGCCATGTATGTTTGCACATACGTATGGAGTGTCAGAGGTGTGTTATCTATGTATGTTTGCACGTATGTATGGAGTGTTAGAGATGTGTTATCTATGTATGTTGTCTGTGTATGTTTGCACGTACGTATGGAGTGTCAGAGGTGTGTTATCTATGTATGTTTGCACGTACGGATGGAGTGTCAGAGGTGTGTTATCCATGTATGTTTGCACGTACGTATGGAGTGTCAGAGGTGTGTTATCTATGTATGTTTGCATGTATGTATGGAGTGTCAGAGGTGTGTTATCTATGTATGTTTGCACGTATGTATGGAGTGTCAGAGGTGTGTTATCTATGGATGTTTGCACGTATGTATGGAGTGTCAGAGGTGTGTTATCTATGTATGTTTGCACGTACGTGTGGAGTGTCAGAGATGTGTTATCTATGTATGTTTGCACTTATGTATGGAGTGTCAGAGGTGCGTTATCTATGTATGTTATCTATGTATGTTTGCACGTACATATGGAGTGTCAGAGGTGTGTTATCTATGTATGTTTGCACGTATGTATGGAGTGTCAGAGGTGTGTTATCTATGTATGTTTGCACGTATGTATGGAGTGTATGTCAGAGGTGTGTTATCTATGTATGTTTGCACGTATGTATGGAGTGTCAGAAGTGTGTTATCTATGTTTGTTTGCACGTATGTATGGAGTGTGTGTCAGAGGTGTGTTAGCTATGTATGTTTGCACGTATGTATGGAGTGTCAGAGGTGTGTTATCTATGTATGTTGTCTATGTTTGTTCGCACGTACGCATAGCGTGTCAGAGGTGTGTTATCTATGTATGTTTGCACGTATGTATGGAGTGTCAGAGGTGTGTTATCTATGTATGTTTGCACGTATGTATGGAGTGTCAGAGGTGTGTTATATATGTATGTTTGCACGTACGTATGGAGTGTCAGAGGTGTGTTATCCATGTAAGTTTGCACGTACGTATGGAGTGTCAGAGGTGTGTTATCTATGTATGTTTGCACGTATGTATGGAGCGTCAGAGGTGTGTTATATATGTATGTTTGCACTTACGTATGGAGTGTCAGAGGTGTGTTATCTATGTATGTTTGCACTTATGCATGGAGAGCTATGGAGCAAACCTAAACGGGCATGGAGATCTCTATATACCGAGGCTGTGTGCATCTCTTAGAGATGAAAGAGCTGGATTCATGCCAGGCTTCATAGGCACGCGCAGGCCCCCATGGGGTATCAATGGGTGTCACTGAGTAGATTTTTGGGCTGTAAGAATGAAGGTTAAAATCTGATGTGTAAAGGGACGTTATGTAATGTCCGACCGCTACAGCTGCCACCAACACCAATCATAACACCACCACAAATACTACATCATCAATGCCACCACCAGTCCCACCTATACAAATTCCAATGGCTGTCTTACCAATGCCACCACCAATGTGACCATCACCAACAGTACGGTCAATACTACCAGTAACCCACCACCAGTGCTACCAACTCCAGCACCTAAACCGGAACTGGCACAAACACCACGACCACTAGTATCATCATCACCACTAACACCAATACCACAACCCACACCACTCATGCCTTTATCAAAATGAATAACATCAATACTATCAACACCAATGGTGTCACCACCCATACTACCACAAATACAGCTACCACTGTTAACACCAATGTCATCAATGCCCAACAACACCAATACTCCAAATACCACCAACTATACTACCAGTCCAAGAGCACTGCCAGTGCTGGCACCATTAATGCCACCATGACACATACCACCATCAGTGTCACCACTAATTTCACTAATACTACCAACATCAGTATTCTGGCATTACCACTCTTCTGCCCTTAACAATACCACTAATAACAGTTGCATCTATTCTGTATCAGAGTACAACACCGCCACCAATGCCAAACAACCATCAGTGACACTGTAACTAAAATCACCACAACCAATATCACTACCAAAAACAATGCCACCTCCCACAGCACTACCAACACTACCAATGTTACAGCCACCAGAACTAAACCACCAAAAAACCCTACCACCACCAACAAGCATTGGCAAAGTCAACATATCTTGTTTGTGGTCTGATATTGCCTGGACCTTTTAGCTTTGTCATTGCTTGTTTCATTTGGTATTTCCATGTTTTGTGATGTCATGTTTAAGAGTGTATGAAGACATGCATCTGCAACATCCTGCCATTCTTAGGCCTGGCGTTAGCCAAGAACATTTGATTTTGCTACTCTTATATATAATAAACTTAGTAAGGACTTTGAGCCTGCCCTCTTCATCCATTTGTCTGCTGTGTCATGCACATTTTTTGTCTATTTGCTACAGCTGCAGCAAGGGGCAGAGGGTCATTCTATTTCAACCATTGGCTAACTTCACTGTGAGTGATGGCATACTGCCCCTTCACAATGAACACCTTCACTGTGAGTGATGGCATACTGCCCCTTCACAATGAACACCTTCACTGTGAGTGATGGCTTACCGCCCTTTCTCATGGACCACATGCACAGGTAGTTCCCTTCAGTGTCTGGCACTACTATTGCAATCTGTACTTTCTAAGACCAAAAAATATGTTTTTGTCTTTAGACAATGTATTTTTTAAGATTGAAGAGAAGGCTTGGCATCCCAATTCATCAGTGTTTTTAACACCATGTCACCTCAGTTTGGACCAGCTATGTGCAAATCAGTGTTGACCCTGCGGTCCTGGATTGCGTGTGTTCCAGTTCAGGGAGCACCTGGCATGGCAGTTCAGGCTGGACTGTTCTGATTAGAGTATGGTCACGATTGATTTCCCTACAGCTGGGTCCAAGCTGAGGTGACATGATGTGCAAAAAAAACGATAGATTGGGATGAGGCTTGAATACTTTACCAGTGGCTGAGATTAAGTCAAGCATTCCATCCATCCCTTTTTGTGTCCTTTATGTGTGGCCCTGAGTGGGATGGGTGTGCCCAAAAGTGGGTCCCATGCACACTGTGTCACTAGAAACAAGCTGTACCCACTGATGAGCCCATAAATAGGGTAAAAACGGTCCTGGGTTGCCTGTGTTCCAGTTCAGGGAGGACCTGGCTTGGACAATTGGGCTGGACTGCTTCAAGTGAAGCAGGATAAAGACTGATTTGCATATGGCTGGGTCCAAACTGAGATGACCTTGTGTGCAAAATAACAATGGATTGGGATGCGGCCTGAGTAATTACCAGTGACTGAAGTTAATTCAAGCATTCCATTCATCACTTTTTGTGTCATATTTTCTTGGCAATATGTGTGTTAAATGTCCTTGTTTACATTTTGGCAGAAGGGGTTCCTGTGTCAGAGCAGGCCAAAAAAATAGGCCCAGGCACTAAAATAAAAATGGCCCCTTAGTAAATGAGAGAGCTAAAATGTCGCCCACATTCTGCAAACCGGGTTAGTTTCGAACTTGTAAAGACATGCTCTATGGCTATGAGAGATTGTGTGTATCTGTGCTTGTTGCAAGCAATGTTTGTGGTGACATCAGGGAAACCAAAAGTAAAAACGGGACCACCTGACCATAAAGCAGTCCCACAAATAGCCCAAAAGTACAGCTCATAGAGTGACGTGTCAGGCTAGCCATTCCATCACTAGCAGGTTGCCCTGTAGTCCAGTTCCGACTCTAAGGGGTCCTGTGTACGTTTTCGGAGGCCTTATCTGTAGGATTGCGTCCTGCTTTGGAAGTCACATCTTGAGTATTTTGTTCCTATCTGGGGACCACATCTGGAGTATTATGTCCAGTTCTTCAAGCCTCATGTGGAGTATCACATGAGCCACTGAAGGTCACATGTAAAGAATCACATAAGCCTCTGAAGGTGACACGTGTTGAATGAAGGTCACATGTACTGTGTCACATGAGCCTCTGAAGGTCACAAGTAGAATATCACATTGGCCTCTCAAGGTCATGTGTGGAGTTTCACATCTGCCACTGAAGATGACGTGGAGAATCACATCAGCCTCTAAAGGGTACATATGGAGAATCATATCAGACTCTCAAGTCACGTGTGGAGCATCACATCAACCTCTGAAGGCCACATGCAGAGTTTTGGGTTGTTTTCTGGAGCCAAGATATGGATTTTGTATCCTGGTCCGAAGTTCACATCTGGAATATTTGTTACAGTTCAAGAGGTCTCATCTGGCCCGTTGTGTATAATTAGGGCCACTGGAATTGTGTGGCACAGGAAGCCCACATTATGCAGCCTACGTCACTACACCATGCATTACTAAAAAAAGGAAATTATGCAGCTTAATGCGATACATTTTGTGATAGTATTATTTCATTCTTTCTTTTAATTTTCATTTTTACATACTGTAACACTGTCTGGGAAAATATTTTGCCTTATTAGTACCATTTTAATATCCAAATACAGCAATAAGCAACCGAAAAATGACCAGTAACCCACTGTTCAGGGCCTTCCAGTACATAGGAACGCACGTCAACATGTTTTTAGTAATATTTCACCTGTTTGCGGTAGAAACAAAACCTTTTTGTTAAAATCAGCAAATTATGGAGCACAAGATGGATGATGCTGTCGATGTGGCAAATACATAATTATGTGAAAAATGCTGCAGCCACAAAATCTCATAATTTTAGTGGCTCCGTCTTTAATGTTGTTTACACTGATGTGGAGTATACCACATCTGAGTTACTGTGTACAATCATTTATATCACGTGTGAGGTATTGTGTACAATCGTGTATACCGTGGGTGGAATATTGTGTGCAATCATCTATACACCACGTGTGGGGGATTGTGTCAGTCGTGTATACCACATTTGGAGGATTGTACACAATTATGAATACCACATGTGGGGAATTGTGTCAGCCGTGCATACCCCATGTGAATTAGTGTGCACAAACATGTGAACCACAGCTTGGGTGTTGCACACCATTCTGACAGCCTATCTGAGGTGCAGTATCCAGACCTGTTCACCCCATTTTGAGTTTTCTATATTACTGCGGAGACCATGTTTGGCAGATTATGTTCATTTGTGGTGTCTTGTGCTGCAAGTTTGATCTGGTGTATTGTGTCCTGCTGTTGAAGCCCACATCTGGGCTGTTGTAGTACACTCTAAGGATCACATCTGGGCTGTTGTAGCACACTCTAAGGATCACATCTGGGCTGTTATAGTGCACTCCAAAGGCTGCATCCATGCTGTTGCAGTACACCCTAAAGTCCACATCTGGGCTGTTATAGTACACTCTAAAGTCCACATCTGAGCTGCTGTGGTACACACTCTAAGGATCACATCTGGACTGTTGTAGTACACTCTAAAGATCACACCTGGATCGCTGCAGTACACTTTAAAAGACTCATCTGGGCTGTTGTAGTACACTCTAAGGATCACATCTGGGCTGTTGTAGTACACTCCAAAGGGCACATCTGGGCTGTTTTAGTACACTCCAAAGGCTACAACCAGGCTGTTGCAGTACACTCTAAAGTCCACATCTGGGCTGTTGTAGTACACTCAAAAATGTCCACATCTGGGCTGTTGTAGTACACTCCAAAGGGCACATCTGGGCTGTTGTAGTACACTCCAAATACTACATCCATGCTGTTGCAATACACTCTAAAGTCCACATCTGGGCTATTGTGGTACACACTCTAAGGATCACATCTGGGCTGTTGTAGCACACTCTAAGGATCACACTTGGATCGCTGCAGTACACTTTAAAATACTCATCTGGGCTGTTGTAGTACACTCTAAGGATCACATCTGGGCTGTTGTAGTACACTCCAAAGGGCACATCTGGGCTGTTTTAGTACACTCCAAAGGCTACATCCAGGCTGTTGCAGTACACTCTAAAGTCCACATCCGGGCTGTTATAGTACACTCTAAAGTCCACATCTGGGCTGTTGTAGTACACTCCAAAGGGCACATCTGGGCTGTTATAGTACACTCCAAAGGCTGCATCCATGCTGTTGCAGTACACTCTAAAGTCCACATCTAGGCTGTTATAGTACACTCTAAAGTCCACATCTAGGCTGTTATAGTACACTCTAAAGTCCACATCTGGGTTGTTGTGGTACACACTCTAAGGATCACATCTGGGCTGTTGTAGCACACTCTAAGGATCACACCTGGATTGCTGCAGTACACTTTAAATGACTCATCTGGGCTGTCGTAGTACACTCTGAAGGCAACACCTGGACTGATGTAGTACACTCCAAAGGCTACATCCAGGCTGTTGTAGTACACTCTGAAAGACTCATCTGGGCTGTTGTTGTACACTCTAAAAGCCACACTAGGGCTGTTCTAGTACATATAAAAGGCAACATGTGAGCTGTTGTAATGCACTCTAAGGATCACATCAGGGCTGTTGTGGTACACGCTACGGATCACACCTGGACCACTACAGGACACTTTAAAAGACTCATCTGCTCTGTTGTAGTACACTCTAAAGATCACATTGTGGTAGTTGCGGTACAGCGTAAAGGACTCATCTGGGCTGTTGTGGTACATTTTCAAGGCCACATCTGGGGAGTTGTAGTACACTCTAGAGGACTCATTAGGGCTGTTGTGGTACACTCCTAAGGTGACATCTGGGCTTTTGTAGTACACTCTAAGGGCTACATCTGGGCCATTGTAGTACACTAAAAAGGCCACACCTGGACTGTTGTATTACACTCTAAAGTCCACATCTGGGCTGTTGTCATACACTCTAAAGGCCACCTCTGGGCTGTTGTAGTACACTCTAACACCTGGGCTGTTGTGGTACACTCTACGGATCACATCTGGGCTGTTATAGTGCACTCCAAAGGCTGCATCCATGCTGTTGCAGTACACCCTAAAGTCCACATCTGGGCTGTTATAGTACACTCTAAAGTCCACATCTGAGCTGCTGTGGTACACACTCTAAGGATCACATCTGGGCTGTTATAGTGCACTCCAAAGGCTGCATCCATGCTGTTGCAGTACACCCTAAAGTCCACATCTGGGCTGTTATAGTACACTCTAAAGTCCACATCTGAGCTGCTGTGGTACACACTCTAAGGATCACATCTGGACTGTTGTAGTACACTCTAAAGATCACACCTGGATCGCTGCAGTACACTTTAAAAGACTCATCTGGGCTGTTGTAGTACACTCTAAGGATCACATCTGGGCTGTTGTAGTACACTCCAAAGGGCACATCTGGGCTGTTTTAGTACACTCCAAAGGCTACAACCAGGCTGTTGCAGTACACTCTAAAGTCCACATCTGGGCTGTTGTAGTACACTCAAAAATGTCCACATCTGGGCTGTTGTAGTACACTCCAAAGGGCACATCTGGGCTGTTGTAGTACACTCCAAATACTACATCCATGCTGTTGCAATACACTCTAAAGTCCACATCTGGGCTATTGTGGTACACACTCTAAGGATCACATCTGGGCTGTTGTAGCACACTCTAAGGATCACACTTGGATCGCTGCAGTACACTTTAAAATACTCATCTGGGCTGTTGTAGTACACTCTAAGGATCACATCTGGGCTGTTGTAGTACACTCCAAAGGGCACATCTGGGCTGTTTTAGTACACTCCAAAGGCTACATCCAGGCTGTTGCAGTACACTCTAAAGTCCACATCCGGGCTGTTATAGTACACTCTAAAGTCCACATCTGGGCTGTTGTAGTACACTCCAAAGGGCACATCTGGGCTGTTATAGTACACTCCAAAGGCTGCATCCATGCTGTTGCAGTACACTCTAAAGTCCACATCTAGGCTGTTATAGTACACTCTAAAGTCCACATCTAGGCTGTTATAGTACACTCTAAAGTCCACATCTGGGTTGTTGTGGTACACACTCTAAGGATCACATCTGGGCTGTTGTAGCACACTCTAAGGATCACACCTGGATTGCTGCAGTACACTTTAAATGACTCATCTGGGCTGTCGTAGTACACTCTGAAGGCAACACCTGGACTGATGTAGTACACTCCAAAGGCTACATCCAGGCTGTTGTAGTACACTCTGAAAGACTCATCTGGGCTGTTGTTGTACACTCTAAAAGCCACACTAGGGCTGTTCTAGTACATATAAAAGGCAACATGTGAGCTGTTGTAATGCACTCTAAGGATCACATCAGGGCTGTTGTGGTACACGCTACGGATCACACCTGGACCACTACAGGACACTTTAAAAGACTCATCTGCTCTGTTGTAGTACACTCTAAAGATCACATTGTGGTAGTTGCGGTACAGCGTAAAGGACTCATCTGGGCTGTTGTGGTACATTTTCAAGGCCACATCTGGGGAGTTGTAGTACACTCTAGAGGACTCATTAGGGCTGTTGTGGTACACTCCTAAGGTGACATCTGGGCTTTTGTAGTACACTCTAAGGGCTACATCTGGGCCATTGTAGTACACTAAAAAGGCCACACCTGGACTGTTGTATTACACTCTAAAGTCCACATCTGGGCTGTTGTCATACACTCTAAAGGCCACCTCTGGGCTGTTGTAGTACACTCTAACACCTGGGCTGTTGTGGTACACTCTACGGGGCACCTCTCGGCTGTTGTAGGACACTCTAAAGGAGCCATCAGGGTGCATGCGGTGCACTCTAAAGTCCACATCTGGGCTGTTGTAATACACTCTAAAGGCCACGTCTGGGCTGTTGTGACATGATCTGAAGCCACATTTCCTAAGGAGTAAGACAAACAGGAGACAGGAGACAGGTGATCCTAAAACCAAAGGCTGTTTTGTGAAAGACACAGTAGTAACAACAAATTCCCTTAATGTTAGCACCATTAAGAAGGCAGAGGTAAAGCTGAAGTCCAGGGACTTAAAGATAGGGAATGTATAGGCAGGATGAGCATACGGCGAGAGGTGGCGGGAGGACATTAATTTACATCAAAACAGTTTTCTGCACTCCTTCATTACCTTCCAGCCACTGAGGGAGTAAGGGTTCATGGGCAGGGCCACTGGAAGTATGCAACTGTGCGGTGACTTTCGCATAATTATAGCTTCACTGCATTTGCCACATAACCAATCATCTGCCACCTGTGCTATAGATTTTAACAACAAATAATGTTGTTTCTAGCTCAAACGGTTGAAAAGTTACTAAAAATGCAGCAACACGTTTTGCTGTGCTCTGGGAGGCCCTTTGCAAAGCTGGACTGCAATACCCAAGCTGTGGTTCACATGTTTGTGCACACTAATTCACATGGGGTATGCACGGCTGACACAATTCCCCACATGTGGTATACATAATTGTGTACAATCCTCCAAATGTGGTATACACGATTGACACAATCCCCCACACTTGGTGTATAGATGATTGCACACAATATTCCGCCCACGGTATACACGATTGTACACAATACCTCACACGTGATATAAATGATTGTAAACAGTAACTCATGTGGTATACTCCACAACAGTGTAAACAACATTAATCACAGAGCCACTAAAATTATGATATTTTGTGGCTGCAGAATTTTCACATAATTATGTATTTGACACATTTACCGCATCATCCATCATATGCTCCATAATTTGCTGATTTTAACAAAAACAATTGTTTCTACCGCAAGCAGATGAAATATTACTAAAAACGTGTCGACGTGCGTTCCTATGTACTGGAAGGCCCTGAACAGTGGATTACTGGTCCTTTTTCTGTTGCTTATTTCTATATCTGAGTGTTAATCTGGTACTAATGAAGTGCAACAAATGTCCATAAGGTGTTACAAAGTAAAAATAATAAAGTGACATTATTACAAAATATTTCTCATTATGCTGCATAATTTGAGTTTTCTTGATGCATCCATCCTGCATATTTACTCAACACTGCCGCATCATTTGACCCCCTCATGCCGCATAATTCCACTGGCCCTGATAAAAGGGTAGATGCAACCAACTCTCCATCATCCTCAACTAGTGCGGTGGGGGTGGGGCTGTGGGGGAGTAGTGGGGGACTAGTGTGGCCAGCAGGGAGATTTTCAAGAAGGCTTTTGCATTTTCCGCGACATCATGCACAAATACACCCTAAACTTGTGTTTACCACCGGACTTTGAGCACGAGGCCTGAGGTTACTTCTTTCCAAACAAAAACATGTGAATTGCGATTCTGCTGCTTCAGAGGTTGAGAGCGGACTCTCTGACTCACCTTCAGCAGATGTTCAAGGCAGAGAGTAGCTGGGTGAGTCCCAGCAACTCCCTGTGCCACCGGTCAAGCTGGAGGCCGGCACCGCTGCGCCCATACAATCCTTGGCCTCGCTGCAGAGCCTCTTTCATAGGCTAAGATGAGCTCATAGTCCTAATGGCCTGTACAGATGCTCTGCAGGAAGATCGCCAGCCGGTCGGTAACATCCCTGAATGCCCTCTGGACTACTTTGCCCGGGCGGGTGATATCCTAGGAAAGGCTCATGCGTTTCCACTGACTTCTTTCCAGCTTTGTGACCCGGGTCATGGGGAACCCGAGACCCCTCTGAAGCTGTGTGGTTTCTGGATGCAAGCCAGACTGAGAGAATGTTGCAGATACGGGATATTGTTCCAGTTTAAGATCAGCACAAGCTGCATATTTAACACCAGGTGTGATTAACTCAGCAGGATGGCTTCCTGAAAACAGCTGGCTTCAGGAGCTGTGGGGACCTGTGGTGGATGTCCTCTGCTCTCAGACTGAGATCCAGGGCTCTCCAGAGTCCAGGGCCATGGGGGCCCTGGCAGTGGCATAGTGAGCCCCGCCTTCACAGCTTAAGCAAGGATGGTGTGGACACAGTTATTTATGAGCCTTACCCGTCTGCAGACATAACCTCTAGAAACAAAACTAAGAGAAAACAATAAAAGAGGCCAGGGATGCGAAGTTACTCGCAGTAAAGAAATGAAGAGCAAAAGAGAGGGGGAAAAAGAGAGAGGGCTGGAAGGAAGAGCGAAAGAAGATGAAAAAATGAGGAAGAAATTGACAAGAAGGAAGGGGGAAGGATGAATGCATAGTTGCAAGGACGAAAGGACGATCGGAGGGAAGAATAAAACCACATTTCAGTCGGTGGGCGAAAGAAAGTGACTGCAATGACCGAAGGCTGGATGTTTGGATAAATGGATGAATGGATAGTTGGATGGACAGGTGAAAGAATGGATTGATTACAGGAGGGTGAATTAGTGGATGAATGAAAAAATGTAATGAGTGGATGGACTGATCGGGTAGAAGGACGTATGAATGTTTGGAAGGGGGACTGTAAAGATGGATGGATGGATAAAAATATGGATAGTTAGATGGATGGATGCATAAAATGCTTAAACGATGGTGCGATAAATGGACGAAAGGCAAGATGAAGGGAACTCATCTAGAGTGGGTAAAGCTTATTTGCTTCGCTCACCCATCGGCGCTCGAAGCATGGATCAAAGCGTGGGTTATTTTACTTTTCTTACTACTCCCTTGATATCCACCTCCATGTTCTTGCCATCTGGAGGGCTGTTGGTGGATAAGGAGCCGTTGAGCTGAGTGGAGGTCCTCGGCTGGGATGTTTGGTAGAGTCAGATCGCCTTTGTAACTGGACAGTTAATGTCAAATTTAACAATTTTTGTGCAGCGCAGTCCAGCAACCAAAGTGACTGCTCCGCCTTGCAGGAAAGGGAGATAGCAGAACACTGTCATATCTGTTGACATGTGCCGCTGCGTGTATACCCCTGCCCTGCAGCCCATAAGGCTGCATTGTGCCATGCACCCACCATTGCACCAGCATGCACAGGTGAGTGCTTGCAGTCTAGTACGGCTTTGGAATGGGAGGGGTATGCTTGCAGTCCACAGCCCTATGCATAGATATACACTATGGGCCAGATGTATCAAAGGGTTTTACCCATTCTGTGTCTATGGGAAAATGCATTGGTACATATGGCCCCATCCCTTTTCCAAATGTGTATGCTGTGTCCCACAGCACACATGCAATGTTGCAAAAGTCTGCAAGAGGCGCACATTTCTAGGGTAAAGCCAAGTCTTTCTATTTTAGGAGATAGGACTTGGAGTGAGTGGTTGCATGGGCACGTCCATGTACCAACTATGGTACACCCTTTCACACAAAATACCATGCCATAGACCAATGCTCGTCTTTGCGTTACTTTAGTGCTGCGTCCACAGCAAATCAAGTTCTGCGCTGCAAAGTCTATCCCAAACCTCTGTCCAGAGTTCCAATCCCAGCCCGCACTTGGCTAAAAATCTTGGAATTGTGGGAAAACCACCCCTGTGCCAAATGCATGCAGGTGTGTGGAATGCAGACAGAACTGTAATGTTATCGGGCACTTCAAAACCGTAAAATCAGGCTTCATATTCGTAATCTAGCGCCTCCTACTCTGCAGATTTTAGCAAAATATTTTGTTTCTAGCTCAAACGGTTCAAAAGTTACGAAAACCGCAGCAGCACATGTTGCCGCGCAGTGGAAGGCGCTTTGCAAAGATGGACTGTTCACCTTTCTATATCTTCTTCTTGTGTTTGGGTATTAAGTGGGTACTAATGAGGTGCAATCAATGAAAATACTGTGTTAACAGGTTAAAAATGAAATAATGAAGTGATACTGCTACAAAATGTGCCATGTTATACCGCACAATTTGGCTTTTTTGTCGCATGATTTCCTCGTGAGGATTACCCTGCCGCATAATTTGGCCCTCTCCTGTCTGCCACATAATTACAGTGTCCTGGTACATAGCGTTCAGTCGCTCCCCAGCCAAACCTGCACAAAATAAATACTAGACGTGCCTGTGGAGAGGGAAGGAGGAAGGGATAGAGCAGGGAGAAGGACCAGAAGAGAGAGAGGAGCAGGAAACATGTGGCATGTAGGATGGACGGAAGGGAGAGCGAGACAGAGGGAGAAAAGCAAATGATATAAGGGGAAGGAAAAGAGAAGCGCTGAGCAGATGAAGGGGACATAAAACAGAGGGCTGCAGGGAGGAACAAAGAAACGATGGAAGGAAATGGGAGAGGAATAGAATGGGAAAAGAAAGAATTGAAAAGGGGAGGATGAAAGGTTATCCCAAGAAGTATTGAGGAGACTACACCACAGACTCAACATGCTCGACAAGAAACATTGGGGCAGATTTAAGAAAAGTGCACCTTAGCGTCCCCCTAACGCCACCATGTGTGCGCCTAATTTAACATACAGCGCACCATGGCGGAAGTTAGGGAACTAGCGTCAACAATTTTTATGCTAGTTTGGCGCATTGCAGGATTAGTGTCAAAAAGGTTGACACCAATCCTGCAAAGCACCGAGAGGCCCATTGAAAACAATGGGAGCCTCATTTTAACGCCTACTCTGAGCAGGCGTTAAGAATGGCAATATAAATTACACAAAGAAAGCGCCATTTTTTCGCCCACCCCCCCAAACACGGGTACGCCCTCCTTCCATACATTATGCCAGGCGCAGTCATAATGTGGCGCAAGGGTTTACAAAGTGGCGCAATCCATGCATTGCGCCACTTTGTAAATATGGTGCAGCCATTTTGGCCTCTTGGACCACATTAGCGTAAAGAAATGACGCTAATGTGGCACAAGGAGGCGCTAGGGGCTCTTAAATCTGCCGCTTTGAGTTTAGATCCCAGCATTTAGAGCTCTGACATGCCTGACATGACATATGGAGCGTGGCCCTTTAAAGGAACAACCAAACACACCTGTAAGGCAGAATTTAGACAACACCGCCAACACGTTTAAAAAGGAAACACGGATGTCACCCCAAACTCAATGGCACTCAAAGGAAGCATAATTGAGTTTGGTAACAGTGATAACATCTGTTGGAGCACTTCGAGGTACAGGCGATAAGGCGCTATAGTTTAATGATATCCATACACGACTGAAACAAACACAGAGATGACATTCTTACCCCACCGTGCCTGAGATCGAGATAGAGGCACTACACCCTGACCCCATCGTGCCTTATTACATCCTAACCCCCTCCGTGCCTGAGACCGAGATAGAGGCTTTACATCCTGACCCCATCGTGCCTTGTTACATCCTGACCCCACCGTGCATGAGACCGAGATAGAGTTGTTACATCCTCACCCCACCGTGCCTTGTTACATCCTAACCCCACCGTGCCTGAGACCGAGATAGAGTTGTTACATCCTTACCCCACCGTGCCTAAGGCCGAGATAGAGGTGTTACAAGTGCCTGAGACCGAGATAGAGGCGTTACATCCTAACCCCGCGTGCCTGAGACCGAGATAGAGGTATTACATCCTAACCCCACCGTACCTTGTTACATCCTAACCCCATGCTGCCGGAGATTTAGGATGAACAATACACGTCAGGCATCCCAGCATGCTTAGGGGAAAGTAAAGAAATTGCACACAGAAAATACATCCTCTCTGAGAAGAAATAAGGGGAATAACCCCCCTAAGGAGAGTGCACCCCAAGTTTAAGACTATTTCATAACAAATAATGATTCTCCACAACATACCTACATGAAGCAGAAGGAATAGGAGTTCATACACAAAGCCAACACCTTGAGTAGAAATAAGAATTCCCAACAATCCAACACCCTGTCATTGAGAAGAAACTTAAACAAAGTTAACCCCCACTGTGTCCGAGAAAGGAAAAGTGTAACCTCACTCCCACATCAAGAGGGATACATCCCTAATCCCACAGCCCAGCGTGTCTAAAAAGTGGAGATGATATGTCTGCAAGACCCTAACATTTCTGTGAAGGTGTAAGGGGGGTGGGGTGCACTCCCTTCCTTAGGGTGGTTAGGATGAGTATCCACCCTAGCCCCTAACATGCCCGAAACAATAACCAGGAGACAGCAGGGGATTAACAGTGTCCTCTAGTGAGAGTGGAAAACCTGGTGCATTGTCTATTCCAAACTCCACTCTTGAGTGTAATGCTGAAAGCACTATGTAGGAGTTGTATAGCGCCTCGTACCTGCCCGCGCTGCACTCTAGCGCTCTCTGGAAGCCTCCACTCCGTGCCCGGGGTGCCTCGAGACCCCGATCGCTGCCTGCGGCTCTCTCTGCCTCCCGGTTCCCTCCTAGTGGATTGTTAGTTCCCGGATCCTTGCCCGGAGGCGGCGCTGGCTGCGGTTGCTGTCCCGTGCCTCGATGCCGGCCGCGCTGTGGGCGTGGAGGGCAGCGCTCCCTGGTCCACTCTGGTCCCGAGTGCCGGCCCCCGCCGTGGGAGGGAGGGCTCACCCCAGCGCTCTCACTGAGACAGGCTGGTGCACTCGCTGCCAGCGCTGCCCGCAGAGAGGCCAGGCTCCCATCCCAGCCAGGATGCACAGCGCCGCGCCAGCCTTGTGCGCCTTGACGCTCTGGCAGCCGAGGGCTCTCTGTACATCAGCCCTTCTCATAGTGAAACCGCCCATGCCCAGCCAGAGCCTGGCACTGGGCACCTGAACTACAGCCCTGTCTAGAGACCTTCTAATGGGCGAGAGTCTCTGAGAGGCCGGCGCGGCTGGGGCAAAATCAGCCACATGTCAGCGCTATATCTGAAAGATTGCCATGGCTGGGTCTTCGTCCAGGAGATGGTGGGGCCGGGGGCATTAGTCAGACAAAGGTCTGGTGCAGCCTTGAAAGGCTGACAATGTCGGGTTGAGTCAGTCACAAGCCACGTGTAGATATGAATGGATGGATGACGCTGGACACAGCCGGTCACAAGGCAAACCACATATGAAAAAGGCGAGGGTCACATAGCAGTCCGTCACAGTTCAGGCACAGTTCTCTTAATAGCTGGCGAGGCCGGGGTAAAGTCAGTCACAACCCATGCCTGTAAAAGAATGAGCGTTAGACGCTGGGCACAGCCAGTCACAAGGTAAACCCACATATGAAAGGAGGCGAGGGCCACAACGCAGTCTGTCACGGTTCAGGCTGAGTGCTGGCAGGCTGGGGTAGGATCAGTCACAAGCCATGTCTCTATATGTGAATGAACAGAAGACGCTGGGCACAGCTAGCCACAATGCAAGCCCTCATATGGAGCGACAAGGGCCACAAGAAGTCTGCCACAGTTCATAGTGCACTCACTCGTGCAATGATGATGGGGTCCGTGGTCCTCTCTTCCTCCCTCCACAGAGGCAATAGACGTCTTGGTTTAGGGCGCAGCAAAGTTACTTCACATGAAACAAGGTGGTATAACAACCACTGCAACCAATAACATTACACGAGAGAAAAGTACACAGCAAGCCTGAACTCAGAATTGCACATATCCTATTTAACATCCCCATTTGGGTGCAGTATAGATAGGAAAGAGCAGGTGAGATAAGGTGCCACATTAAACATTGCTGATGGCTCCAGAGACCGCATACAGCATTGGTCACTGCTGGGGCATCCTGTGACTCTTGGCCACGCCCCACACAATCTCTGCGTTACCCTACAATGGGCTCTAATATTGACATGCTGGGGTGGGTGGCAAAATTCAGTCTGCGACCTCCGTGTCGCACACAGCAGATCAGGGGGACAAAAAGAGGGCCACCAGGTTTTAGCCCATTTTTAAAGGGTCCTACTCTGCTCCCCTCAGTCACATCCCCACCACTGTTTCCGGTCATAACCCACCTCAGACCTCCACCCCTCCACGGTGGAGCGACTAATGACGCCCACCCGCAAATGGCGCCGGGCTCTTAGCCAGGCTGAGGTTGTCAGTCACAAGCCATGTCGATCAATGAATGGGTGGATGTTGGACACAGATTATCACATATTGGGATCATTTCTAAAAGACCAATTGGTCCGGTGAATAGTCAATCTGGTTCAAGGACACAAACTGAAAGTCATGAAGACTTGGGGTAGAGTCAGTCACATCTCAGGATCACCGCTGATAGGCCATTAGGCAGTGCTTTAAATGGGAAGGTGCTCATAGGTATTGAGTACCTGCACTTCTTTAATTTTATTATGGGTGGGTGAAAAATTCAGCTCTGCCGGCAAATTTCACTGAATTTTGCCCTTGCCACGTTCCTCTTGGAGTGCAGAGTTTGGACAAAACACTGCCAACCACCACGTGTGTTTTTTTTTTTTCTCATGCATAGCTTGCCAACGTTAAGTTACTGAGCACGAGTAAGAATTTGTGTCCCCAAGTATGATTTCCAGGTGCTAGCACGCCTCCTGGTGAGATTTCTCAATATGGGAGATTGTAGCAGGCCACAAGCATTCATTTTGAGAAAACGGATGCGCAAATAGAAAATGTACTCGAGCGGCAGAAAGAAGCAGCGCCCTCTGGTTCCAAGAGGAACGTGGCGAGGGCAAAATTCAGTGAAATTTGCCGGCAGAGCTGATTTTACAGCACGGAAGAAGCCTTCGGTGCTAGAAATCAGCACAAGCAGCGCAACATGGCTGATTCCACTCACTTGCATAACTATGAGGAATCTCATAGAGTTTTTATGTAATTCTGTGGAGTGAAACTCCGTGAGTTCAGCCTGCCCTTAAACTTTACACAGAGACTACTTGCACCGCTCTGTAGGAAGTTTGATATTTTTCATGAGAGAATGCACGGTCTCCTCAGTAGCAAACTTGTACCTTGGGGTCAATACTGAAACTTCTTTAATATAGCCTTAGAACCCGCCGTAGCGGGCTCTACCGGCTATTAAAGGCCCGCTTCCCGTGAACAAAGCGAACATTGGAATGTTGGCGCTGCGGGCTTTTACCAGCCAGTAAAAGCCTGCAGCACTCCATTGTTTTCAATGGAGCCTCCAGCATTCCAATGTTCTAATACTATTTCAACTACTGACAGTAGAAGTGGGGAGGTGTCTGATACGCGTTAGGCAAATTGAATTCTGGTCCCAGTTCACCTAGGTCCAAACACAGATTACAGAGTATTTCACAACACCAGAGTCTACGATTGCTGCATACTGGTACCCCACAAGTTCATAGGTTCCCTGTTGGAGTAACAAGCTACAGCATCAGGCTAAGATAAAGACCATGATAATGTCCCTCAAATGCTCTTCCGCAGGATACTCAAGAGACGGCATTCCATGTTACGGTCCAATACCGGATACCTTCACCGTCAAATAAGAGTCCTGAAAAAGCCCAAGGCTTCTGGCTGTAATGGACGAAACGTGTGTTGGCTGTACATCTCCAAACAAGAGTGTTGACTTCAATAAACCAAATATATAAAAAACTACATATTTATTATTTCATTGTAAAATGTTTAACAACCTGTAGGATATTAAATATTTTATAATTGTGCATTTTATAATTACAAAATAAATATGTATAATTTGTATATATGTTTAACATTAATTTATATTTATTTATAATGTTTTACTATTTTAAATAATGAAAGTTAATTGAACATTATTTCCTTTGGATTTTTATTTTAAGTCCTTAACTCCATTATTTTCTCTGGGAGGGTGTTGCAGAGGTTGGCCATGTGTAGTGCTGGACATACTACAAAAGTGTACATTTCTACAAAAGTGCAAATTACTACAAAAGTGTATGTCATTAAAAAAGTGCAGTTTGTGAATCCAGAAAAGTAACAAATATGTTCAAAAGTGTAAACTTACTCAAAAGCGCAGTTTGTGAATCAAGCCCACAGTGTTTCTGTTCTTTCTGCAGAGCTCAGCCCCGCCCCCACGCATCTCAGCTCACCCCCTCCCCATCCCAGGCTACATGTGTCAAGCGCAGATAAGGAGCACCAATGCGTAAACCAGCGCTGCACCCTCAGTGAATTAATCCCAGAATGCAACAGTGTCATGGTGGAGCGGCCGGGAACACTCTGCATTTGTTCATGTGTGAAGCGAGTGAGTCTCTATTGAAGAGTTTGAGGTGAGTGAGTGAGTGGGTCTCCTTTGAAGTATGTGAGGCCACTGATACAGACTGAGTGCCAAGATACTGAGACACATTAGGGTATTGATGAGGGAATGAGTGAGACCTGACTGATGTTTATTAATCCAATGATGAGGAATGTGTGAGGCTCCACTGGAGTGCATGAGGCCAGTGAATGAGAATGAATGAGACTTCACTGATGTGTAAAAGTATGAGAATGAGTGATACCGCAACAAAGTGTACTAGTCCAGAGTATCAGAATGAGTTAGACTCCACTGAAGTGTACTAGTCCAGAGTGTGGGAATTAGTGAGACTGCACTGACGTGTGTGAGGACAGAGTGTGGAAATGAGTGAAAACCACTGACATGTCTGAGGCCAAAGTGTGGGAATGAATGAGATTCCACTGATGTATACCAGTCTGGAGATTGGGAATGACTGAGACTTCACTATAGTGTTCATGGCCAGAGTGTGGAAATGAGTGAGACCCTACTGACGTGTCTGAGGCCAGAGTGTAGGAATGAATGAGATTCCACTGATGTTTACTTGCCCAGTTTGTGGGAATGAGTGAGACTCTACTGACATGTCTGAGGCCAGAGTGTGGGAATGAATAAGATTTCACTGACATGTACTATTCAAGAGTGTGGGAATCAGTGAGACTCCACTGACGCACCTGAATGTATGAGGCCAGATTATGGGAATGAGTGAGACTCCACTGATGTGTATGAGGCCAAAGGGTGGAAATGAGTGAGACCCCTCTGAGGTGTATGAAGCGTCCGTGTGTAAATGAGTGACACTCCACAGAAGTGTTTGAGGCCAGATTATGGGAATGAGTGAGAGTCCACTGAAGAGTCTGAGGCCAGTGACTGGGGATGAGTGAGACTTCACTGAAGTGTATGAGGTCAGAGACTGGGTCAATGTGAGACTTCAGTTAAGTGTTTAAAGTCATTATTCAAGTGATGATGTAAAGTATTCTGAAGCTTCTTTCCTTACATTGAATAGTGCGCTGTCTTTGGGAAAGAGCAGAATGCGATAAACGTGACACATCCTTGTATGACGGCTCCTACTCATGCCTGTGAGGAAACCCTAGAACCACCTGGAAATTACCCCCTTCAGCAGGGCTTTAGTGGGATGGAAAAAGTGGAGGGTCTCTACAATGGGCATGGCCTAGGTAGTTATAGGCCTAACCTAAACACATACATTACATTTCTGTGGTTCCCATAGTGTGCACCTGACCAGTATTTTGGTGCCTCTCTGAGCTTTCTGTTATTGCATCCAGAAATAAAACAACTTACATAACCCTAAAACCAGCCAGGACTATTGGCATTGTCAATGGCTGTCTGTGTGCGCTCTGCAGAGAGGTCAAGAATTGGATGACCATGTATTCTGAACACCTTTTTGACCTACTGTCAGACTGTGGAAAACTCGTATTGCTTTCAGACTGACCACTAGAAAGGTTCAGCTTAAAGCATGCATTAAACAAGAGTAATATGCTTAACGAAAAAAATACAAAAACCGACATCCTGGGGATAGCTAACTCTCTAATGGGTGCAGGGTTAAATATAAAGGGAACTAAGTCACTGACAAGGATTACCTGAACAACTTTTACATTAATTGTTCAGAAATCATCATTGTTTTTCTCTGTGAAGTTAAGGACCTGAATATTTAGGGCCCGATACAGATCTGTTTCAGTCTCCGTTAAAAAATCTACCAGTTCTGGGACCCAGACCACTCAAAGCCCTGCCTGCCAGGGTGCTACAAAGCCGTGCTAGAGGCACATGTGAGCTACGCCAAGGATGATAACGACATATAGGGTCTCATTATGAGTCTGGCGGTCCTCAGACCGCCAGATCCAAGGTGGCAGTCTGACCACCGTAGTCGCACACAATGCCACAGTCTGACCGCCGACACCTCCAGGCTGCTGGCAGCTGGCAGCCTGGCAGTCCAGGCGGTTGTAATCCACCAGGACAGCACTGCAAGCAGCACTGCCCTGGGGATTACGAGTCCCAACACCACCAGCCTTTCCATAGCGGGTACCCCGCCATGGAAAGGATGGTAGAATGAGGGCGTCGGGGGGCACCTGGGGGCGCCTGCACTGCCCCGTCGCGCATTCCACTGCCCGTATTGCAGGCACTGGAATGCATGACGGGTGCACTGCACCGTCACATTGGCACCGGCTCCATTAGGAGCCGGCGTCAATGTTAAGGCTCTGTTCACCGCAAGACCAGCAAGCGGAAACACTGTTTCCGCCTGCCGGTCCTGTGGTGAACTCGTAATAGGGCTGGTAGTGTTCAGTCCACACTGGCGGCCTGATGGAGGAATGCGTTTGGCAGGTGGCCCCTGCCACCCGGCAAACTTGTAATGAGGCCCATAGTGTGTATGTGTAGCGGACACAGCTCAGATCACCCGAGTGCTGTACAGTGAGAGCTGTTAATGACTTGTTGTACAATTACTCATTCGTCATTGGTTATTTTATTTATTTCATCTTTGTGTCCAGGGGCGTAGCTTGGTCAGTAAGATTGGGGGGTGGGCACCTCAGATATTCCCAACAATCAGACTGGCATATAATGTAAAAATATATTATATGGGGGCAGGGCACATGAGAGGGGCTTGAGGTGCAGGGGAAAGGGCAAGGGATGCAGATCGCTATTGCTAGGGGTACTAAGTAAGGATAAACACAGTATTTTGTACAATTACCAATATTTTTTAAGACTATCAAAACAGAGAAAGGAAGAGAGTCTACGCTTTTGTGTCTGTGTGTATGTCAAAACTGGTGGAAGCTTCGAGACCCCCCCCATGCACGACTGAAAGCGTCTGTACCCAACTGTTTACCAGAAAATGCATTTATTAGGGGGGTGTAACGCCCCAAACACCCCCTGAAGCCACGCCCCTGTTTGTACCTCCTTGATGTTGCTGATGCTTTTCTGTGCGGAGTGTTTCGTCTCAGCGTCATGAATGTTCTGGCAGAGAGTAGACGCAGGTTGTTGGGGCCTTTCGCGTACCTTTCTGTTGGAGACGGAGTTTCCTGGCCGCGTTGATGCCCTGCTCGCTCGTGCTCCCATCTGAGCTCTTCGTATCCGAATAAACTAACTTTAAATTACTTCTTCGCGTGGCGACGAGGATTGGATGAAACTGAAGAATGCGTGGAAGCGGCAACTGACGCATTTCAGAGGCGCGCCCGATGTGGTACCAGATGATGAATGGATGAAGGCTTACGAGGAAGACTCCATTCTGATGAAAGTTGAAATAAAACATGTTGCCCAAGGCTGGCCTTATCTGTGAGTTTATGATGAGCAATACCTGGTACCAGGCTTCTAGTGCCCACACACGCCCCTGAGTGCCAGCAGCATTGGAGTCATCTTCCACTCTCCCATACATCACGGTTACTGTAACCTGCATCCTTTCGCCTTATCTCTCCCTGAGGAACCAGCCTCATAGTTAAGTTAATACCCTAGTCTGTTGACTCATGCAAATCTGAGAGGGTAGCAGGTGGGGTGATGTCCCCTGCATCCTTCACCAGGGCTCCAGCAGGGTCTGCCCAAGAGCACAGATGGTTTCCCAGGGGAGCCCGAGAGGCCTTCCAGGGTGGGGCCTTGGGAATGTAAAGCCCAGTCCAAGACACACCGGGGCAGATTTAAGAGCTACTTGCCTCTCTTTAGCACCACTTAAGGCAGCGCTAAGGTGTCCTTTTCCCCGCCCCATATTTACAAAGTGGGGCAATGCATGCATTGAGTCACTTTGTAACCTCCTGCACCACATTATGCCTGTGCCAGGCATAATTTATGGAAGGGGGAGCGTTCTCCCGTTAGGCGGCCCCAAAATATGGTACAGTGAAATGTAAAAGATTTCACTGCACCATTTTTTCTGTCATTTTTAACGCCTGCTCAGAGCAGGAATTAAAATGACGCACCCATTTAAATCAATGGGCCTCCTTGCACTTTGCTACAATAGCGTCAACATTTTTGAAGCTAGTGTAGTAAAGCGCCACAATAATGTAAAATTTTTTGACACTATTGTTCTAACTACTGCCATGGTGTGCCGTATCTTAAATATGGCGCAAACATGGTGGCGTTACGGGGATATAGGGAGACACAAGAAAAGTGGCACTACATTGGATGGAGTGCCACTTTTAAAAAATTCGGCCCACAGAGTTTGGGAATGTCCCAGCCCAACTCTCCCTTCCTTTATCCCTCTTCAGCTATGGCCCCATAATATGCTTTTTGGGCAAGGCTGTGTGAGAGTTCGAACCGTGGGTGGAGGTGTAGGGAACCTCGTGCCTCCTAGGTGCCCTAGAGTCTCTTGAGCCTGCCTGTTACAATTACCCTGATATCCCTGGTCTGCCACCCCCAGTCTTGGGACGCAAGTCCCAAACAAAGAAGTGTAGAGACTTAACCAGGTAAGGCAGTGTGTGAGTGACATCACTGTGCGTGATCTTGTTTGTGCCTTCAAAGGAAGTGCCATCATGGCCTATAACCTCACAGGAAGTGCTATCACAAGAAGTGAAATCATGCATTAAGACCGCCCACATATGCTTAGCAGGTCTGTCATGAGTACATTCGAGTGCATTAAGAGATGTAACAAATGAAAGCTGATCAGTACTAAAGTGTGTGACTTGAGTTTCCTGCCAGAAGGAATTAACAGCTCAAATGTGGATAACATTTGGTGGCTAAGTACGGTTGGCAACCCATTAGGTGCTACAGTCTAGGTATATTAAACTAGGCACCAAGAACAAAACACATTTCAAGCATTGCTTTAAAAATGCTACGAACTATAATTGTGAATATCAATGCAATACAATTTAGTGACCTACCAAGCCTACCGCCATTGTATGCACTGACAATTTTAGCACACTTTGACCATTATCAAAAAATGTAAGTTGAGCACTGCATTTGGTATTCCAAGCATGGAAAACAATATTCCCTATTCAATATACAGTTACAACTGAATGTTGCACACATACACGTTGTGGTCCATGCTATATTGCCACAGGATGTTTAACCATAAAAATGAGTAATTAGTGCAACCTTTTACATCATTGAATTCCTAACATGTGGGCAAAAAAATCCATGCATCTGGTATCTTTGGTGTGATGGGCAGTAGAATATACCTTCCTACACTGAGTATCATCCACATGGCGATGCAGATATAGCCATCTGTTACCACACAGCAATGGATTCTAAAGAGGAAGAGGAGGGCCAGCTCTGCTTGCTCCGCCAGTACAACTCCTTCATATTCAACCCCACAACTTACAATGACCTAAGAAAAAGTAGTAAAAGAATACAGGAGCGACATGTCTGCATCCAAAAACCAAGGGGTCAACATTACTAAAGAAAAAATATAAAACATTGGTGAATTTTTAAATCCTTAAAAGGCTTGACTATATAAAGTAAACTATTGGACAGAGTAGTGAACAGATAATATAGTGGTTTGAGTTAAAAACCTGCTACTGCAAAGGCATATGTTTAGCCTGTAGACTCATTTCAATCATAGACCTGCCACTTTAAGCTTTCACCATTGCAAAAAAATGCATGTAATTGGAACCACAAAGTTGAAGTAGGAACATCTAAAGTTATGAAGTAGGTACATTGACTGAAATGAGACCCTAGTAACTGCATGAAACAGTGCTAAACGTGTCAGACAGATTAGTGGCAAAGGCATTAGACATAACATGTCAGCTCTGTAAGATACCTTTATAAGTTTATATTGTGTGCATTTCTAATGATGAGCAGAATTAATTTTCACACTCATATGTGTACATTGATTTAGTGCTATTATCCTTGAAACAAAGTTTCTATGATGCGTAGTAATGTGCTTTTCAAATGAATGTTAAATAGATCACATTTGAATGCAGACTCCATATTGCTTGAAATGTAAGTAATCGCTGTCACTGATTCTGCCCTAGCCCCCCCTGCCCACCTTCTCTTCTTGCAAACTGCAGCACACAGTGAAGCTGACATTGAACAATTTATTTCCAGTCATCATTATTCTGTTCTCAATTAACTTTTCTTTGTTCTGTTGTGACTTGTAACATCCCAAGGGGTTTTCCACTGAATCACTGTGCTCTATTCATTCACATAACATGCTATTGTTAATGTATCTTTTTCTGTTATAGCATCTCCGGGCAACATTAGCATAGAGGATTTGAATTATTATTTAAGTAGTGTGTTAGTGCTTAGGTGTGAAGGCATTGTGATGTTTATTTTAAATGTTGTTAGACCTGGCATCGTCTCCCCCTGTCTTTTTTGCCTCTGCTTCTGATGTTTTGACTGTGTGCTGGACTCTGTTTTTGCTGTTTTTGGTACTCTGGGCACTTTACCACTGCTGACCAGTGCTAAAGTGCAAGTGCTCCCGTGTAAAGGGTATGGTAATTTGCTTTTCCATGATTGGCACATTTGGTTTACTAGTAAGTCCCTAGTAAAGTGCCCTAGAGGTGCCCAGGGCCTGTAAATCAAATGCCACTAGTGAGCCTGCAGCACTGGTTGTGCCACCCACATGAGTAGCCCTGTAAAATTGGCTCAGACCAGTGTCTGTGTGTGCAGTTTTAAACTGCCAATTCGACCTGGCAAGTGTACCCACTTGCCAGGCCTAAACCTTCCCTTTTTATACATTTAAGGTACCCCTAAGGTAGGCCCTAGGTAGCACCATGGGCAGGGTGCAGTATATGTTAAAGGTGGGGCATGTGCTGGTGTGTTTCACATGTCCTAACAGTGAAATACTGCCAAATTCGGTTTTCCCTGTGCAAGGCCAATCTCTCTCATAGGTTAACATGGGGGCTGCCTTTAAATATTTTTAAAGTGCAGATTCCCTTTGAGAGCAGATAGAAATTTGGAGTTTGGGGTCCCTGAACTCACAATTGAAATATACATCTTTTGGTAAAGTTGGTTTTTAAATTTTTGGTTTGAAAATGCCACTTTTAGAAAGTGGGCATTTTCTTGCTTAAACCATTCTGTGACTCTTTCTGTTTGTAGATTCCATGTCTGGGTCAGACTGACAGTTGGGCTGTTTGTGAATCTCCTCTAGACAGTGACACAAAGGGAACTCGGATGTAGCCTGCATACGCTGATGAGCCATCTGAGCTAGAGTGGAGGGATGAGTGGTCACTTACACCTGAATGGGCTGTGCCTGTCCTCACACAATGCAGTCTCCAACCCCATGGTGTGTGTCTGGGGCCTGGCCTGGCCTGGGCAAGGTAGAATCCTGTAAACAACAGACACTTTCCTTTGAAGTTTTTCTACTTCAAAGGTAGAAAGGGGTACAAGTAGTGGACCCAAAACCCCAGACTTTAGATCACTTCTGGAACCAAGAGGAACCTCTGCCAAGGAGAAGAGCTGAAGAGCTCAGAAATGCTGCCCCTGCCTGTTCTTTGTTGGGCTATCCTGCCATTGCTGCTTCTGCCTGTGAAAGGGGACAAAGACTGGACTTTGTTGTACATTCCTGCTTGAGAAGAATCTCCAAAGGCTTGACCTGAGCTTGCCTCCTGTGTTGAAGTCTCAGGGCCATTAAAGACTTCCTCTGCCAGCACCTGGACTCTCGGCTGAGACTCCTGCCCTGCCAAGTGGTGCCCTATCCAGTCCCTGGGCCCTTGAAAGGTGAAGTTGGCAGAACTAGAGCTCAAATCCATGCAGAGAACGCTGTGTGGGGAAATTTTTGACACACAATCTCTAACATGGCTAATAAACAACGCACCACCCACTTTGCAGCAATAATCAACACTCCACCTGCATCGCGGTTGGGAGATCAACGCATCGTGGCTGGAGAAATGACGCAACACCCGCTTGCGGCTGCTCATAATGATGCAAACACCACGCAGCACGGTTTTATAACACAGTGCGACCGGATTTCTCAGGCATCGTCCCTGGGCGTCAAAAATCATGAACCTGCGCAGATCCGAGGTCCTCCGTCCGGAAACTGAAGCATCGCTCTCTTGAGAGAAAAAAGAAGATTCGCCTACCCGACCGGAGAAGAAACGATGCACGGCCTCACTTGCGAGTAAGGAATCTACGCATCCCTGACTTTTCCAATGCACACTCGCCAGTGCGGCTTTATTTTTGACACAAACCAGGTACTTTATGTAAGATCAACATTTCCATTGTTTTCTATGGATTAAGACTATGGGGGTGATTCTAAGTCTGGCGGGCGGCGGAGGCCGCCCGCCAGACTTCCCCCCTCCAGAATACCGCACCGCGGTCGGAAGACCGCTGCGGCTATTCTGTGTTTTACACTGGGCTGGCGGGCGACCGCCAAAAGGCCGCCCGCCAGCCCAGTGTAAAACTACCTTCCCACGAGGACGCCGGCTCAGAATTGAGCCGGCGGAGTGGGAAGGTGCGACGGGTGCAGTTGCACCCGTCGCGAATTTCAGTGTCTGCAAAGCAGACACTGAAATTCTTTTTGGGGCCCTCTTACGGGGGCCCCTGCAGTGCCCATGCCATTGGCATGGGCACAGCAGGGGCCCCCAGGGGCCCCACGACACCCCATACCGCCATCCTGTTCCTGGCGGGAGAACCGCCAGGAACAGGATGGCGGTATGGGGTGTCAGAATCCTCCATGGCGGCGCAGCTTGCTGCGCCGCCATGGAGGATTCATTTGGGCAGCGGAAAACCGGTGGGAGACCGCCGGTTTTCCACTTCTGACCGCGGGCGAACCGCCGCGGTCAGAATGCCCAGCGGGGCACCGCCAGCCTGTTGGCGGTGCCCCCGTCATTTTAGCCCTGGCGGTCTTGGACCGCCAGGGTTAGAATGACCCCCTATATTCTTTTGAAAATTCATATCTTGACTAGTGTATGTTGGATTTTTGTCATTTTTGTATTATCTGATTTAGATAAATATTACCTATTTTACTAAACTAGTGTGGTGTCCATTTTTTAGTGTTTTCACTTTATTACTGTGTGTGTTGGTACAAATATTTGACACATTGCTCCTGGGTTAAGCCTTTCTGCTCGTGCCAAGCTACCAAGGGGGTGAGTGGGGGTTAACAAGGTGTGTTTCTCCTATGAGCTGACTAGGGTGAGGGTCCTTGCTTGGACAGGGGGTAACCCGACTGCCAACCAAAGACCCCATTGCTAACACATGTGCTCGTATTTGCTGATGAAATGATACATTTGCTTACACTACTCTTACTGTGATTACTGTTATTCCATTTACAAGAATAATGTATAAAACCTCCTTGATTTTGGGTGTAGGAGGCTGGCCTGGCTTATAGTGGGTACCTGATGGTACTTACACCTTGTGCCAGGTCCAGTTATCCCTTATTAGTAGATTAGTAGTGTTCTAGCAGCTTAGGCTGATAGAGGTAGCTATAGCAGAGCAGCTTAGGCTGAACTAGGAGACATGCAGAGCTCCTACTATACCACTTATATCATATAGCACTATGTCATAAGAAACACAATACTTAGAGTTACTAAAAATAAAGGTACTTTATTTTAGTGACAATGTCCCAAAAGTATCTCAGAGGATATACTCCCTTAGGAGGTAAGTAAAATACACAAAACATACACACAAACCAAAATCAGGTAAGTAAAACACTTAGAAAAGTAGTGCAAACACTGTAGGACACAATATAATGCAATAGGAGACAATAGGCCTAGGGGAAACACAAACCATATACTCCAAAAGTGGAATGCGAAGCACGAATGGACCCCAGGCCTAGTGTAGTGTGTAGAGGGTGGCTGGGAGTGTAAGAAAACACTAAGGGTGTCCAAGATACCCCACCCCAAGACCCTGAAAAGTAGGAGTAAAGTTACCCTACTACCCCAGAAAGACAGTAAAGGCGAGATAGGGGATTCTGCAAAGGCAACAACTGACTGCAAAGCACTGAAGATGGATTCCTGGACCTGAGGACCTACAAAGGAAGGGGCCCAAGTCCAAGAGTCACGCAAGTGTCCAGGGGGGGCAGGAGCCCACTATACCCCGGATGAAGGTGCAAAAGGGCTGCCTCAGGGTGGAAGAAGCCAAAGATTCTGCAACAACGGAAGGTGCCAGGAACTTCTCCTTTGGTCAGAAGATGTACCACGGCGTGCTGGAGGATGCAGAGTTATATCCATGCAGAAAGACCTCTAACAAGCCTTGCTAGCTGCAAGAGTCACGGTTTAAGATTTTGGGTGCTGCCAGGGCCCAGGAAGAACCAGGAGGTCGCCCCTTGGAGGAGGAGACAGAGGGGGCACACAGCAACAGAGAGAGGCCACGCAGAAGCAGGCAGCACCAGCAGAAGCACCTGAAAAGGCGATCAGGAAATCTGAGCACGGCGGTTGTCTCAACACAACAAAAGAGGGTCCCTCAGAGCATGCACCACCAGGAAACAGTTGAGAAAGCCGGCAGGATTAGGCGCTACAATGTTGCTGGTAGCCGTCTTGCTACTTTGTTGCGGTTTTGCAGGCGTCCTGCAGCAGTCAGCGGTCGATCCTTGGCAGAAGTCGAAGAGAGAAGTGCAGAGGAACTCTGGTGAGCTCTTTCATTCGTTATCTGATGAGAAACCCACAGGAGAGACACTAAATAGACCTCAGAGGAGGACTGGCTACCTAACCAGGTAAGAGCCTATCAGGAAGGGTCTCTGACGTCACCTGCTGGCACTGGCCACTCAGAGGTCTCGATTGTGCCCTCACACCTCTGCATTCAAGATGGCAGAGGTCTGGGACACACTGGAGGAGCCCTGGGCACCACCCCTGGGGGGGTGATGGACAGGGGAGTGGTCACTCCCCTTTCCTTTGTCCAGTTTTGCGCCAGAGCCGGGGCTGGGGAATCCCTGAACCAGTGTAGACTGGTTTATGCAAAGAGGGCACCATCTGTGCCCTTCAAAGCATTTCCAGAGGCCAGGAGAGGCTACTCCTCTCAGGCCCTTAACACCTATTTCCAAAAGGAGACCCTCTCTCAGAGGAAATCCTTTGTTCTGCCTTCCTGGGACTGGGCTGCCCAGGCCTCAGGGGGGCAGAAACCTGTCTGAGGGTTGGCAACAGCGGTAGCTGCAGAGAAAACCCCAGAGACCTAGTTTGGCAGTACCTGGGGTCCATGCTGGAGCCCCGGGATGCATGGGATTGGCACTCCAACACCAGATTTGGCTTGGGGGGACAATTCCATGATCTTAGACATGTTACATGGCCATGTTCGGAGTTACCATTGTGAAGCTACACATAGGTATTGACCTATATGTAGTTCACACGTGTAATGGTGTCCCCGCACTCATAAAGTCCGGGGAAATTGCACTGAACAATGTGGGGGCACCTTGGCTAGTGCCAGGGTGCCCTCACACTTAGTAACTTTGCACCTAACCTTCACTGAGTGAGGGTTAGACATATTGGTGACTTATAAGTTACTTAAGTGCAGTGTAAAATGGCTGTGAAATAACGTGGAAGTTATTTCACTCAGGCTGCAGTGGCAGTCCTGTGTAAGAATTGTCTGAGCTCCCTATGGGTGGCAAAGGAAATGCTGCTGCCCATAGGTATCTTCTGGAACCCCAATACCCTGGGTACCTAGGTACCATATACTAGGGGATTATAAGGGTTTTCCAGTGTGCCAATCAGAATTGGTCAAATTAATCACTAGCCTGCAGTGACAATTTTAAAAGCAGAGAGAGCATAAACACTGTGGTTCTGGTTAGCAGAGCCTCACTGATACAGTTAGGCACCACACAGGGAACACACACAGGACACAAGTTATGAGCACTGGGGTCCTGGCTAGCAGGATCCCAGTGACACAGGCAATAAAAATATACATACAAGTAAAAAAATGGGGGTAACATGCCAGGCAAGATGGTACTTTCCTGCACAACCCCCCCCCCCCCAAACGAGGGACAATAAGGCTAACCTTGCCCAGATGAGTCTTCATTGTCTAAGTGGAAATATCTGGAGAGTCCATCTGCATTGGAATGGGTACTCCCAGGTCTATGTTCCACTGTATAGTCCATTCCCTGTAGGGAGATGGACCACCTCAACAATTTAGGGTTTTCACCTTTCATTTGTTTTAGCCAAAGTAGAGCTTTGTGGTCTGTCTGAACAATAAAGTGAGTACCAAACAGGTATGGTCTCAACTTTTTCAGTGCCCAGACCACAGCAAAGGCCTCCCTCTCTATGGCAGACCAACGCTTTTCTCTAGGGGTCAACCTCTAGCAACAGGTTGATCCTGGCCCTCAGTATTAAGCTGTGATAGCACTGCCCCAACCCCCAATTCAGAAGCCTCAGTCTGGACTATGAACATTTTGGAGTAGCAAGGGCTTTTTAGGACAGGTGCAGAGCACATGGCCTGTTTGAGCTCACCAAAAGCTTTTTGACAGCAGCTGTCCACAATACCTTTTTAGGCATCTTCTTACTAGTGAGATCATTAAGGGGGGCTGCAATGGAGCCATCATTCTTAATAAACCTTCTATAGTACCCTGTGAGGCCTAGAAAGACTCTCACCTGGGTTTGAGTTGCAGGGGGAGCCCATTCCATAATGGTCTGGATCTTCCCCTGCAGTGGTGCAATCTGTTCCCCACCTACCAGGTGGCCCAGAGAAACCACTTTCCCCTACCATATCTGGCACTTTGAAGCCTTGATAGTGAGGCCTGCCTTTTGCAGGGCCTCCAAAGCTTTCCACAGGTGGACCAGGTGATCATCCCAGGTGGAGCTAAAGACAGCTATATCATCCAGATATGCTGCACTAAAAGCTTCCAACCCTTGCAGGACTGTGTTCACCAACCTTTGAAAGGTGGTAGGTGCATTCTTCAGACCAAAGGGCATCACAGTGAATTGATAGTGCCCTCCAATGGTTGAAAATGCAGTCTTGGGTTTAGCATCTTCTGATAGTTTAATCTGCCAATACCCTGCAGTTAAATCAAAAGTGCTTAGATACTTGGCAGAAGCCAATGTATCTATCAGCTCATCTGCCCTGGGTATAGGGTGAGCATCTGTCTTGGTTACTTGGTTGAGCCCTCTATAGTCAACACAAAACCTCATCTCATTTTTACCACCCTTACTGTGAGGTTTTGGAACAAGCAACACTGGGCTAGCCCATTGGCTTTCTGAAGGCTCAATCACTCCTAAGCCTAACATTTTCTGAACCTCTTGTTTTATGCAGTCTCTGACATGGTCAGGCTGCCTATAAATCTTACTTTTGACAGGTAAACTGTCTTCTCTATTGCTTGTATGCTCACACCAAGTAGTGGTACCTGGTATCAGTGAGAAGTGTTCATAAAACTGACTTAAGAGATTTACACAGTTGCCCTTCTGCTCTGCAGTAAGACAATCTGCAAGTACTACTCCCTCCACTAAGCCATCAGCTTCAGTGGTGGAGAAGAGATCAGGGAGAGGGTCACTCTCTTCTTCCTGTCCCTCATCAGTTGCCATGAGCAGGGTGAGATCAGCCCTGTCATAGTAGGGTTTAGGCGGTTGACATGGAGCACCGTAAGGGGACTCCTGGCAGTGCCCAGGACTACCAAGTAGGTAACCTCACCCTTTTTCTCAACAATTAGATGGGGTCCACTCCATTTGTCCTGGAGTGCTCTTGGGGCCACAGGCTACAATACCCACACCTTCTGTCCTGGGTGGTACTGGGTCAGGACAGCCTTCTGGTCATGCCACTGCTTTTGCAGCTCCTGGCTGGCCTGAAGGTTTTTACTGGCCTTTTTCATGTACTCAACCATTCTTGATCTTAGGCCAAGAACATAATCCACAATGTCCTGTTTAGGAGCTTTTAAAGGTTGTTCCCAACCCTCCTTAACAAGTGCAAGGGGACCTCTCACAGGGTGTCCAAAGAGGAGTTCAAAGAGGCTAAAGCCCACTCCATTTTGGGGTACCTCCCTGTAAGCAAAAAGGAGGCAAGGTAACAGGACATCCCATCTCCTTCTGAGTTTTTCAGGGAGACCCATTATCATACCTTTGAGAGTTTTATTAAACCTCTCAACCAGACCATTTGTTTGTGGATGATAAGGAGTAGTGAACTTGTATGTTACACCACACTCCTTCCACATTGCTTTGAGGTATGCAGACATGAAGTTACTACGTCTGTCTGACACCACTTCCTTAGGGAAGCCCACCCTGGAAAAGATTCCCAGGAGGGCCTTTGCCACTGCAGGAGCTGTAGTGGTCCTTAAGGGGATAGCTTCAGGATACCTAGTGGCATGGTCCACTACCACAAGGATAAACCTATTGCCTAAAGCTGTTGGAGGGTCAAGGGGCCAACTATGTCAACCCCTACCCTTTCAAAGGGCACCCCAACCACAGGAAGTGGAATTAAGGGGGCCTTTGGAGTGCCACCAGTCTTACCACAGGCTTGGCAGGTGACACAAGAGCGACAAAACTATTTTGTGTCCTCTGACATATGAGGCCAATGAAACAGGGGAACAAGTCTGTCCCAAGTTTTACTTTGGCCCAAATGCCCAGCCAAAGGAATGTCATGTGCCAAGGTAAGAAGGAACTCCCTGTACTGCAAAGGGATGACCAATCTCGTGGTAGCTCCAGGTTTAGGGTCCCTTGATTCAGTATACAGGAGGTTGTCTTCCCAATACACCTTATGGCTATCTCTGATATCCCCATTCTGCTGTTTGACAGCTTGCTGTCTCAAACCCTCTAGTGTGGGACGGGTCTGCTGTGACACACTCAGCTCTTCCCTAGCAGGCCCCCCTGCACCCAAAAGCTCAGCAGTGTCTGCTGCTAGTTCCTCTGGTGTAGGTTCTGCATAGGGAGAGGATTCCTCTTCCTCAAAAGGGGAATCTTCTGGTGAGGGAGGGATTGTGGGCAAGGATTTACCCTTCCTACCCCTAGCTTTTGGGAGCACTTGGTCCATTGTTCCAAGATCCAAGTTTACCTGTCCTTTTTGCTTTTTGCCCTGAGCCCTTGTTAAAGCAAACATATGCCCAGGAATACCCAGCATTGCTGCATGAGCCTCCAACTCCACTTCAGCCCAAGCTGATGTCTCCAAATCATTGCCTAGTAAGCAATCTACAGGTAATTCAGTGGCTACCACAACTTTCAATGGACGGAGTGCTGAACAATGCAAACACTCACCCCCACAATGCAAACACTCACCCCCCAGTCACAGATCTGGGTTTAGTCCATCGTTCTTGTGCTCACCATGCCACCCCAGTTTGGACCCAGCCATATGCAAATCAGTCTTGACCCCGTTCCTCATGGGAACAGTCCAGCCCGAACTGCCAAGCCAGGTCCTCACTGGACCAGAAACAAGCATCCTGGGACCGGTTTCAGGGTTCCATCCTTCATCAGCCAGGCTAGCTTGAATCCAGTGGCACAGTGAGCAAGGGACCCACATCTGGGAATACCCTTCCCACTTAGGGCAACTTTAGCAACATAAAAGGATGATGGACGGAATGCTGAACAATGCAAACACTCACCCTCAGTCACAGATCTGGGTTTAATCCATCGTTCTTTTGATCAGGGTGAACCAGTTTCTCTATAACGATAGTTACACTGGCCCCTGTGTCCCTGTAGGCCTCAACCTCAACACCATTAATTAGGGGTAGTTGCTTGTACTTACCCATATTAAGGGGACAAGCAACCAAGCTGGCAAAGTCAATGCCACCATCAGAGACTAAAACAGCCTCTGCGGTCTCCCTAACAAGACCAACCCCAACTACACTGCCAATAGTGAGCCCAGCTACACCCTTGGATTGGCTATTTGTAGTAGACATCCCACCACCACTGCTATTACTAGGGGCACTAGAGGTTGCAGTTGGGGTTGTGGTAGTGGGAGCCTTGGTGTTTTTCTTTGGACAAGTGGCATCACTTGCCCAATGGCCTTTTACTTTACATAAATAACACCATGGCTTTTTCTGATTGTGAGAAGAGGATTTGGACCCACCACCCCTGGGATTTCTGTGGGCCTGATGAAGACTCAGACTGTTTTTTTATCTTTGTCCCCACCCTTGTCAGAAGACGTACCATCCTTCTTCTTGCCATCATTGTCTCCCCCTGTATGAACTTTTCTGTTCACTCTTGTTCTGACCCATTTGTCTGCCTTCTTTCCCAATTCTTGGGGAGAGGTCAGATCTGAGTCTACCAAGTACTGGTGCAACAAATCAGACACACAATTGTTCAAAATATGCTCTCTCAGGATTAGATTATACAGGCTTTCATAGTCAGTCACCTTACTGCCATGTAACAAACCATCCAAGGCCTTCACTGAACAGTCTACAAAGTCTTTCCAGTCTTGAGAGACCTCTTTTCTGGTGTCTCTGAACTTAGTCCTGTATTGTTCAGTGGTTAAGCCAAATCCATCCAAGAGTGCATCCTTCAAAACTTTGTAGTTATTAGCATCGCTTTCTCTGACAGTAAGGAGCCTATCCCTACCCTTACCAGTGAAAGATAGCCACAAGATAGCAGCCCACTGCCTTTGAGGGACCAACTGTACCATACAGGTCCTCTCAAGTGCAGCAAACTACTTGTTAATGTCACCCCCTCCTTGTAAGGGGGAACTATCTTATGCAGGTTTCTGGAATCTTGCTCTTTAACAGGATTACTATCAAAAACACTGCTGCTGCAACCATGGGGAACTAACCCCACCTCTGCCTTTCCCTTTCTACATCCAGAGATTCCCTGCCTAAGGCCAGCTGCTGCTGTTTAAGCTTCAGCCTGGCCTCTTCCAACTTCAGCTTTCAGAGTTCTCTTTCCATTAAATTATCCTCAGGGTGGGAGGCTTGGGAATTGTGAGACACAGAAGAAATGTGGGAACTGGCAGAGAGAGACCTGTCCCTAACAGGCTGGACTCTAGTAACCTGGCCTTTAGGAGTGAAAGGTGCCCTATTTGTGTGTGACCCCCCTCCCACTACCAGTGTCACTAGGTGGCTTGTTAGCTGGCAGGTCCTTAGAAGAACCATCCCCAGCATCCCCTGGGACTCCTCTGAGTCTGGCTGTGTACCCCCCTCCTCTACCTCCAGATCCTGGGATGGGCCAGACTGGTTCTGGTCACTTTCTAGGAGAAGGCTAAGGAGAAGATCTTTGGTAGGATTCTTACCAATTGCTAAACCTCTTTCAATGCAGAGACCCCTCAAACTTTTAAAGTTTAGATTCCCATATGTTACCTGGACAACTGTGGGAGTAAGCTCTATTGCAGACATTACAGAAAAGGTTTAGGACAGTGAGAGAAAAAAGTTTTTGGGAACTTTTTAAAGAACAGAGAAAAACTTTTTCAAACTTTTGAAAACTTTTAAAAGTTTTCAGAAATGTTTCAGAAACGTTTTAGAAAGTTTTAGAGAAGGAAAGTTAAACTGTTTAGGTTACTGCATATATTCTGACGTATTTGGTATATGTTTTTCTTATGAAAAGCACCAATGACAAAGTGGTAAAGCAGTTACAAGTACTTATCCCACCGCTGCACCACCAATGTAGGAGGCTGGCCTGGCTTATAGTGGGTACCTGATGGTACTTACACCTTGTGCCAGTACCAGTTATCCCTTATTAGTAGACTAGTAGTGTTCTAGCAGCTTAGGCTGATGGAGGTAGCTATAGCAGAGCAGCTTAGGCTGAACTAGGAGACATGCAAAGCTCCTACTATACCACTTATATCATATAGCACTATATCATAAGAATCACAATACTCAGAGTTACTAAAAATAAAAGTACTTTATTTTAGTGACAATATGCCAAAAGTATCTCAGAGGATATACTCCCTTAGGAGGTAAGTAAAATACACAAAATATACACACAAACCAAAATCAGGTAAGTAAAACACTTAGAAAAGTAGTGCAAACACTGTAGGACACAATAGAATGCAATAGGAGACAATAGGCCTAGGGGCAACACAAACCATATACTCCAAAAGTGAATGCGAACCACGAATGGACCCCAGGCCTAGTGTAGTGTGTAGAGGGTCGCTGGGAGTGTAAGAAAACACTAAGGGCGTCCAAGATACCCCACGCCAAGACCCTGAAAAGTAGGAGTAAAATTACCCTATTACCCCAGAAAGACAGTAAAGTTGAGATAGGGGATTCTGCAAAGGCAACAACTGACTGCAAAGCACTGAAGATGGATTCCTGGACCTGAGGACCTGCAAAGGAAGGGGACCAAGTCCAAGAGTCACGCAAGTGTCCGGGGGGGGGGGCAGGAGCCCACTAAACCCCGGATGAAGGTTCAAAAGGGCTGCCTCCGGGTGGAAGAAGCCAAAGATTCTGCAATGGAAGGTGCCATGAACTTCTCCTTTGGTAAGAAGATGTCCCACGTCATACTGGAGGATGCAGAGTTGTTTCCACGCAGAAATACTGCTAACAAGCCTTGCTAGCTGCAAGAGTCGTAGTTGAAGATTTTGGGTGCTGCCAGGGCCCAGGAAGGACCAGGAGGTTGCCCCTTGGAGGAGGAGACAGAGGGGACGCTCAGCAACAGAGAAAGCCCATGCAGAAGCAGGCAGCACCCGCAGAAGCACCCGAGCAGGCGTTCAGGGAATCTGAGCATGGCAGTCATCTCAACACAACAAAAGAGGGTCCACGAAGCCGGAGGTCGCCTCAGCGAGTTGGGTAATGCAGGACAGAGTGCTGGGGACCTGGGCTGTGCTGTGCGCGAAGGAAGTCTTGCAAAAGTGTACAGAAGCCCTAGCAGCTGCAGATGACGCAGTACACACTGTCTGGCGTGGCGAGGCAAGGACTTACCTCCACAAAATTTAGACAGAAGGACCACTGGACTGTCCGGGTCACTTGGATCCAGCTCCTGTGTTCCAGGGACCACGCTTGTCAAGATGAGAGGGGACCCAGAGGACCGGTGATGCAGAAGTTTGGTGCCTGCGTTAGCAGGGGGACGATTCCGTCGACCCACAGGAGATTTCTTCTTGGCTTCCAGTGCAGGGTGAAGGCAGACAGCCCTCAGAGCATTCACCACCAGGAAACAGTCGAGAAAGCCAGCAGGATTAGGCGCTACAATGTTGCTGGTAGTCATCTTGCTACTTTGTTGCAGTTTTGCAGACGTCCTGGAGCAGTCAGCGGTCGATCCTTGGCAGAAGTCGAAGAGAGAAGTGCAGAGGAACTCTGGTGAGCTCTTGCATTTGTTATCTGACGAGAAACCCACAGGATAGATCCTAAATAGCCCTCAGAGGAGGATTGGCTACCTAACCAGGTAAGAGCCTATCAGGAAGGGTCTCTGACGTCACCTGCTGGCACTGGCCACCCAGAGGTCTCCATTGTGCCCTCACACCTCTGCATTCAAGATGGCAAAGGTCTGGGACACACTGGAGGAGCTCTGGGCACTACCCCTGGGGTGGTGATGGACAGGGGAGTGGTGACTCCCCTTTCCTTTGTCCAGTTTCGTGCCAGAGCAGGGGCTGGGGGATCCCTGAACCAGTGTAGACTGGTTTATGCACGGAGGGCACCATCTGTGCCCTTCAAAGTATTTCCAGAGGCCAGGAGAGGCTACTCCTCTCAGGCCCTTAACACCTATTTCCAAAGGGAGAGGGTGTAACACCCTCTCTCAGAGCAAATCCTTTGTTCTGCCTTCCTGGGACTGGGCTGCCCAGACCTCAGGGGGGCAGAAACCTGTCTGAGGGTTGGCAGCAGCGGTAGCTGCAGAGAAAACCCCAGAGAGCTAGTTTGGCAGAACCCAGGGTCCATGCTGGAGCCCCGGGGATGCATGGGTTTGGCACCCCAATACCAGATTTGGCTTGGGGGTACACTTCCATGATCTTAGACATGTTACATGGCCATGTTCAGAGTTAGCAATGTGAAGCTACACATAGGTATTGACCTATATGTAGTTCACACATGTAATGGTGTCCCGCACTCACAAAGTGTGGGGAAATTGCCCTGAACAATGTGGGGGCACCTTGGCTAGTGCCAGTGTGCCCTCACACTTAGTAACTTTGCACCTAACCCTCACTGGGTGAGGGTTAGACATATGGGTGACTTATAAGTTACTTAAGTGCCAGGGTAGATGGTTCACAAGCGAGAGGGAGTACAATCCCATAGGTACATGAGTTTATAGGTGGTTTCCAACAGGGAGAGGCTACAATATATGATAGTAATATCACGCCAGAGGGTATCCCACTGTTTGGGTGTAATTGCTTAAACAGCTTCCCCATTCCATAAGGTTTGGTAATGGTTTGTGACAATAGGTGTTGAGGGTTAAAGTGTTTGATATGTGTTGGATTTGAGCCCTTTCGTCCCATCTCATGATCACACCAGTCTTTCAAATAGGCTATAGGGGCGTATGCCCACAGGGTAGACTGTGGGTTGAAGTGCCCAGTGGAGCAGCTGTAGGTGCTCCAATCTAGCTGTGTCCGGGGGACGATTTTCCTCCCGACATTGCTCAAAAGTCTTTAGCATGGGTCCCTGAAAAAGGTCTCTCAGCATTCTGCAGTCCTTATCGGTCCATGCCTGGAAGGCGTGAGGGTACAGCCTGTAGTGAATTCTGGGTTATGGGAGATCGGGGTGTTTGGAGAAGGAAAGGGAGTCAAACTGTACAATGTTACTAGCTTATCCCATATATCTAGTGCTGCCTTGGTTGGGGTTGCTGTGTACGTGCTGTGGTGACGGGCGTGTTTGGGAAGCCAAGCCAAGTCCCATAAAGGCCTACAGGCTACTGCCCTGTTCTTGCGGAACCAGTGGCTTTCACATGCCACCCAGGCTGACATGAAGCGCAGGTGTGCTGCCCAATAGTACTCTAAGAGATTAGGGCATGCCAACACTAACCTGTCCCTAGGTTGTGTCAGGAGCATTGTGGATATACATTGTTTTTTTCCTCCCTAGATAAATGTTCGCAGCTCACGTTGGAGCTGTAGGATATCGTCATGGGGTATTAGGGTGGTAAGAGTTTGGAAGAGGTACAGGACCTGGAGGAGGATATTCATTTTGATTACATTGATCCTACCCAGCCATGAGATGAATAGGTTTTTCCAATGCCTAAGTTCTTCAGCTGTGGCTTAGCATAGTGCCAACCAGGTTGTTAATGTAGTTGTCAGGTTAAGACCCAGGTATTTGAGTGTAGTGAAGAGAAAGTGAAGGATGCTAATCGTTGTAGTTTAGGCATGTCGCAGTCAGGATAGTCAGGTTCAAGATAGATTTTGACATATTTACATTAAAGCCAGAGACTGCCTTGAAAGCGCAAAGGCAGGTTACCAAAGCCGGGAGTGAGGTTTGGTGATGTGTCAAAGTAAGCAGCAAGTCATCAGCAAAGAGACTGACCTAATTTATTGACCCCCAAAAGGGATTCCACAGATATCCTGGGTCTGGTGTATCGCAATTGCCAGGGGCTCTACCGCCAGCGCAGACAACAGAGGTGAGAGTGGGTAGCCTGTCTAGTCCTTCTGCCTATGGTTATAGGGAATGTAGTGCACACATTGACCCATATTGATGCCATTGGAGCCGTACAGGAGGCAATGATCCTATTGATCACAGTAGGTCCTAGCCAAATTTTCCACAGCACTGAGTGGAGAAAGGTCTAAATAACTCTATTGAATGCCTTCTCCATGTCCAGGGATAGGAGGCAGGGCAGGATTTGATGATGGTGGGCCTTCCCCACTAGATGAGCCACTCTACTCACATAATTTATGCCTTGGCGGTTTCAAATAAATCCAACATGATCTGGGTCGATAATGCATTCAATCTAGAGGAGAGGATCTTTGTAAAGAGTTTTGCGTCAGTGTTTAGAAGGGCAATGGGGCAGTATGATGAGCAGAGGGTTGGGTCTTTACCCAGCTTGTCTAATTGTTCCAGGATCTTAATTTTAGAGGTTAATCCATCTTCCACAAGTCTGTTCTCCTTACGCCGTGCAATGACTCTCAATGAAAATATTCCTTGTATAGTTGCTTTGAATCCATCCCACAGCATGTGGGGAGAGACTCTTGGTAATTGTTGTGAGTGAAGTAATCAGTGATCCCTTTGCATACTTCTGCTATGTCAACAGGGTCTCGGAGTAGTCATGGTGGTAAGTGCCATTGTGGTGGCTCTGCCATAGTGTGGGTCGATCAGGACCAATGGATCTCAACATGCACATGATCCGATATAGAGATGTCTGAGATCTCAGCAGAATCTAAAGCATGGAGAAGGGTATGGGTGATAAAGATATAATCGATGCGTGAGTACGTGGAGTGAACATAGAGTAGAAAGAATAGTCCCTCGAATCAGGGTGCATGTAACTCCAGGCATCTACCAAGCCCAAAGCGGTAATGTCCTTCTTCAGGTGTGAGGATATTGCTTCCGGTCCCTGGTAAGCAGCAGAATGGCGATCAATTGCTGGATCCCAGACTACATTGAAATCTCCTCCGACTATTATATCTCCCTCAACCCCCTGAAGCTGCTCCCCAGTGATACGCTGGACAAAGGCGTACAATGTTGCCTTTTGTCAGGGTAAAACTTTCTTTACTCAAGGACTGAACAAGCTAACTCCACCACCAGCCTACTCCACCAGGTATACTATTCCATCAATCTAGGCTGTTATAGAGTGCACATGACATGTGACTTGCATGCGCTTCTGCCTACACCCCAAGCTCTAACCTCATGAACCAAGAATTAAAGACAAAACATTAACTTTCAATGTGAAACAGGAGAAATAAAGATATGTTCATTGTTGGACTTGGCCATCTTTGCAGAGTTTTGACTTTGCACCTCCTGTTTTCTGAACCGGTTTGCGATGGCATTTAGCACTTTGTGCACTTTACCACTCCTAACCAGTGTTAAGAGTTTGTGCTCTCTCTTTTAAACATGGTAAAATTGGCTTACACCTTATTGGCTTATTTAACTTACTTTTAAGTCCCTATTAAAGTGGTCCTACATGCACCTTCGGCCTGTAAATTAAATGCTACTAGTGTGCCTGCAGCACTTACTGTGCCAGCCACTAAGGTAGCCTTTCCAAACCCTTCCCTGCCAGGCCTTTTCCCCCTCAGGTACCAGGCCTTTAGTTTGTGGGTTACCCTGGAGGAGACCAAGAAATTAGCCAATATACCCAAAAACTATTTTCTTTTAAATGATAAAAAAGGGCTGCAGAAGAAAGCTTGTGGTTTTTTCCCTGACAATGGCATTTACAAAGGATTCATGGTGCTAAAATCACCATCTTCCCAGCTTTCAGGAACAGGCAGACTTGAATCAGAAAACCACATTTTTCAACACAATTTTGGCATTTTACTGGGACATACCCCATTTTTACTAATTTTTGTGCTTTCAACTTCCTTCCAGTTAGTGACAGAAATGGGTGTACAACAAGTGCTGGATCCCGGACAGCTAAACATTTCTGACAAGTAGATACAATTCTGAATTCAGCAAAGTGTCATTTGTGTAGATCCTTCAAGGTTTTCCTACAGAAAGTAACAGCTAAAATAAAAAAAATATTGAAATTGAGGTGAAAAAAGAGCCATTTCTGTCCACGTTTTCTTCTATAACTTTTTCCATCTATTTCAGATTTTTAAAAGCAATATACGGTTCTGTCTGCTGGACTCTTCTGGTTGCGGGGATATATAGGGCTTGTAGGTTCATCAAGAACCGTAGGTACACAGAACCAATAAATGAGCTTCAACTTGCAATGAGTTTTCATTGTATACCGGGTATAGATCAATTCATTTGGTGAAATATAAAGAGTGAAAAATAGGTATCAAGGAAACCTTTGTATTTCCAAAATGGGCACAAGATAAGGTGCAGTGGTTATTTGCACATCTCTGAATTCCGGGGGCCCCATACTAGCATATGAATTACAGGGCATTTCTGAAACAGATGTCTTTTTTACACACTGTCTTAAATTTGGAAGGAGGAAATGTAGAGAAAGACAAGGGGCAATAACATTTGTTCTTCTATTCTATGTTCCAGAAGTCTCCCGATAAAAATGGTACCTCACTTGCATGTGTAGGCCTAATGCCCGCGACAGGAAACGCAACATGGACACATCACATTTTTACATTGAAATCTGATGGAAAGTGCCTAGCTGTGGATTTTGTCCTCTAGCTCAGCTGGCACCTATGGAAACCTACCGAACCTGTGTATTTTTTAAACCTAGACACCTACGGGAATCCAGGATGGGGTGACTTGTAGGCTCTGACCAGGTTCTGTTACCCAGAATCCTTTGCAAACCTCAAAATGTGGCAAAAAAAACATCTTTCTCTCAGATTTCAGTGCTGCAAAGTTCTGGAATCTGAGGGGAGCCACAAACTTCTTTCCACCCAGCATTCCCCAAAGTCTTGCAATAAAAATGGTACCTCACTTGTGTTGGTAGGCCTAGTGCCCGCGACAGGAAACACCCCAAAACGCAACATGGATACATCAAATTTTTACAATGACAACTGCCGTTTTTTGGAACGTGCCTAGTTGTGGATCTTGGTCTCTAGCTCAGCCGGCACCTAGAAAACCTATCATACCTTTAAATTTTTTAAAAACAGACACCTAGGGGAACCCAGGATGTGGTAACTTGTGGTGCTCACACCAGGTTCGTTCTGTTACCCAGAATCCTTAGCAAACCTCAAAATTTGGCTAAACAAAAGTTTTTGCCTCACATTTCGGAGCTGCAAAGTTCTGGAATCTGAGGGGAACCACAAACTTCCTTCTACCCAGCACTCCCCCACATCTCCCGATAGAAATGGTACCTCACTTGTGTGGGTAGGCCTAGTGCCCACGTCAGGAAATGCCCCAAAACACTACGTGGACACATCAAAATTATCAAATACAAAACTACCTGTTTTTGCAGGGGCACCTGCGTTTTTGGTCCTGGGCTCAGCAGCCATGTAGGGAAACCTACCAAACCCACACATTTCTGAAAACTAGACACCCGAAGGAGTCCAATAAGGTGTGACTTGTGTGGATCCCCTAGTGTTTTCTTACCCAGAATCCTCAGCAAACCTCAAATTTAGCTAAAAAATCACATTTTTCCCACATTTCTGTGGGATCACTGCACCGGCAGAAATTTCCTACCACTCACCAATCCCCTCAGTCTCCTGATAAAAATGATACCTCACTTGTGTAGGTGGGCCAACTGCCTGTGACAGGGAAGAGCTAAAAACATGTCCAAATTAAGGGGGAGCCACAGCAGATCCAAAAGGGCAGCTTGGAAAAAAATGTTTTTAGGCCCACAATTGGGGCAGAATTTTTATGGGTATAAATGTGACAATGCTGGATGGTTGGAATTTTGTGTATTCCTGCAGATTCCGAAAGGTTCCATCACAAAAATGTGGGGAAAATGTGTGATTTCAAGCAACATTTGAGGTTTGCAGGGCATTGTGGGTAAGAAAATGGTGCGGGTACATGTGAAGCACATCACCCTGGACTCACCCAGCTGTTTAGTTTTCAAATGTGTCTAGGTGTTGTAGATTTTTCTACATGGCAGCGTCCTAATGTCCAAAAAGTGCAGCCCTCACCATTCCAAGTGGGACGAATTTGAGAGTTAGACAACCTCTCATGGCCCAAATGTAAAACCAAAACCCAAAATAATCAAATGTCCTCTTGCTTGCCGTTGGGATAAGATCTTTTAGCATGCGTGGGGAGAGCTGAAAGACTGTTACCCCCTTTAGTTGGGGTGGGGGCATAACCATGCCCATACTGGTTGGTAGCCACTATCCCACTATTTTTTTTTTCTAATTCCCTGGCATCTAGTAGGCTTTCAGCCCCACCCCCAGGGAGTGTATTGGGGGTAATTGCCCCATCTGCCCACCGGTGGGCAGAACAACTTTGTCCCCATTTATTGGGGGTGAGGGTATTAATATACCCCCACCCTCTTTTAAAAAAAAGAATCTTCCCTGATGTCTGGTGGGCTTTCTGCCCCCCAGATGGGCCTTACAAAAATAGGCCAATCTTACCCCAAGAGGGGCAGAAATGGCCTAAAATAAATTTGCCCCTAGGGAAGCGACCCTTGTCTAAGGGGTTGCTCCCTGTTTTTTTAAATTGTCGCAAAAAAAATCCCTGGTGTCTAGTGGCTTCTGCCCCCCCAGGGGGCAGATCGGCCTAATTAATATAGGCCAATCTGCCCCCAAGGGGCAGAAAAGGCCTAATAAAAAAATTGCTCCCTGGGGATCGACTCTTGCCTAAGGGGTCCCTCCCCTTATCATTGTGAACAAGAAAAAAACATGCTGGTGTCTTGTGCCTTCTGCCCCCCCTGGGACTAATTAATGTATGCCGATCTTCCCCCGGGGGGGCAGAAAAGGCGTGATAAAAAAAATTGCCCCCGGGGAGCGACCCTTACCTAAGGGGTCCCTCCCCTTATCATTGTGAACAAGAAAAAAACATGCTGGTGTCTAGTGCCTTCTGCTCCCCCTGGGACTAATTAACATAGGCCGATCTGCCCCCACGGGGGCAGAAAAGGGCTAATAAAAAAATTTCCCACTGGGGAGCGGCCCTTGCCTAAGGGGTCGTTCCCCTTATAACGGTAAACAAAAAAAAATCCCTCGCGTCTAGTGGGCATTCCTGCAACCCGATCACTTTGCGATCGGGCTGCAGGAATGCTCAGAGTCATGAAAAGGAAAGGAAAAGCTTTTCCTTTCCTTTTCATGCCTCCCTGACCTACCCTGCCCCCGTACTGAGGAGAAACTAATCAATTCCTCCTTCGTCGCGCTGGAAGCTGAGCTTCCAGCACGATGGGAGGCGACCTCTGATGAAGTCAGCGCATGGCCGATGTCATCAGACGTCACTGGGGAGGTCAGGGGGGACGAGGGTGGAAGGGGAAGCGATTCCCCTTCCATCTCTCCTCTGTGGGTGGGCCCATGGGGGGAGCGCTAGCCCCATGGGCCTGGTGCAGGTCGTAACGGTTATATCCTGGGGACCCGAACGGTCCTGCCCAGAAGGTAACCATTATGTCCGTGGCACCCAGTGGGTTAAACATGTCTTAGGCTTGCCATTGTAGCCTCTGTGCAGTTTTAAACTGCCATTTTGACCTGCTAAAATAAAACTTTTGCCAAGCCTACACCTTCCTTTTTAGGTCGAGCGTGCAAGCGCTTTGACCTGATTTTAACCACGCTCACCGCACTCCCATCTCTATCACTCATTCATGGGCTTGCTGTAGGAAAGTACCATCTTGCCTAGCATGTTACCCCCATATTTCACTGTATATATGTTGTTTTCGTTGTATGTGTCACTGGGACCCTGCCAGCCAGGGCCCCAGTGCTCATAAGTGTGCCCTGTATGTGTTACCTGTGTTATGACTAACTGTCTCACTGAGGCTCTGCTAATCAGAACCTCAGTGGTTATGCTCTCTCATTTCTTTCCAAATTGTCACTAATAGGCTAGTGACCAATTTCACCAATTTACATTGGCATACTGGAACACCCTTATAATTCCCTAGTATATGGTACTGAGGTACCCAGGGTATTGGGGTTCCAGGAGATCCCTATGGGCTGCAGCATTTCTTTTGCCACCCATAGGGAGCTCTGACAATTCTTACACAGGCCTGCCACTGCAGCCTGAGTGAAATAACGTCCACGTTATTTCACAGCCATTTACCACTGCACTTAAGTAACTTATAAGTCACCTATATGTCTAACCTTTACCTGGTAAAGGTTAGGTGCAAAGTTACTTAGTGTGTGGGCACCCTGGCACTAGCCAAGGTGCCCCCACATTGTTCAGGGCAAATTCCCCGGACTTTGTGAGTGCGGGGACACCATTACACGCGTGCACTACACATAGGTCACTACCTATGTGTAGCTTCACAATGGTAACTCCGAATATGGCCATGTAACATGTCTATGATCATGGAATTGCCCCCTCTATGCCATCCTGGCATTGTTGGCACAATCCCATGATCCCACGGGTCTCTAGCACAGACCCGGGTACTGCCAAACTGCCTTTCCCGGGGTTTCACTGCAGCTGCTGCCAACCCCTCAGACAGGTTTCTGCCCTCCTGGGGTCCAGCCAGGCTTGGCCCAGGATGGCAGAACAAAGGACTTCCTCAGAGAGAGGGTGTTACACCCTCTCCCTTTGGAAAAAGGTGTTAAGGCAGGGGAGAGTAGCCTCCCCCAGCCTCTGGAAATGCTTTCATGGGCACAGATGGTGCCCATTTCTGCATAAGCCAGTCTACACCGGTTCAGGGACCCCTCAGCCCTGCTCTGGCGCGAAACTGGACAAAGGAAAGGGGAGTGACCACTCCCCTGACCTGCACCTCCCCTGGGAGGTGCCCAGAGCTCCTCCAGTGTGCTCCAGACCTCTGCCATCTTGGAAACAGAGGTGGTGCTGGCACACTGGACTGCTCTGAGTGGCCAGGGCCAGCAGGTGACGTCAGAGACTCCTTCTGATAGGCTCCTTCAGGTGTTGCTAGCCTATCTTCTCTCCTAAGTAGCCAAACCCTCTTTTCTGGCTATTTAGGGTCTCTGCTTTGGGGATTTCCTTAGATAACGAATGCAAGAGCTCATCCAAGTTCCTCTGCATCTCTCTCTTCACCTTCTGCCAAGGAATCGACTGCTGACCGCGCTGGAAGCCTGCGAAACTGCAACAAAGTAGCAACGATGACTACTGCGACACTGTAATGCTGATCCAGCCGCCTTCTCGACTGTTTTCCTGGTGGTGCATGCTGTGGGGGTAGTCTGCCTCCTCTCTGGACTAGAAGCTCCGAAGAAATCTCCCGTGGGTCGACGGAATCTTCCCCCTGGAACCGCAGGCACCAAAGAACTGCATCACCGGTCCTCTGGGTCTCCTCTCAGCACAACGAGCGAGGTCCCTTGAACTCAGCAACTCTGTCCAAGTGACTCCCACAGTCCAGTGACTCTTCAGTCCAAGTTTGGTGGAGGTAAGTCCTTGCCTCCCCACGCCAGACTGCATTGCTGGGAACCGCGTGTTTTGCAGCTACTCCGGCTCCTGTGCACTCCACGAAGATTTCCTTTGTGCACAGCCAAGCCTGGGTCCACGGCACTCTAACCTGCATTGCACGACCTCCTCAGTTGTCCTCCGGCGGCGAGGGACTCTCTTGTGCAACTTCGGGTGAGCACCATTTCACTCTACTTTGTAGTGCCTGTTCGGCACTTCTGCGGGTGCTGCCTGCTTCTGAGAGGGCTCCTTGTCTTGCTAAGCGCCCCCTCTGTCCCTTGACGCAATTGGCGACATCCTGGTCCCTCCTGGGCCACAGCAGCACCCAAAAACCATAACCGCAAGCTTTGCAGCTAACCAGGCTTGTTTACGGTCCTTCCGCAGGAAAACACTTCTGCACAACTTTCCACGGCGTGGGACATCTATCCTCCAAAGGGGAAGTTTCTAGCCCTTGTCGTTCTTGCAGTATCCTCCGCTTCTACTGTCCAGTAGCAGCTTCTTTGCACCCACAGCTGGCATTTCCTGGGCATCTGCCCACTCTCGACTTGATCGTGACTTTTGGACTTGGTCCCCTTGTTCCACAGGTACCCTCGTCTGGAAATCCATTGTTGTTGCATTGCTGGTTTTAGTCTTTCCTGCAGAATTCCCCTATCACGACATCTGTGCTCTTTGGGGAACTTTAGTGCACTTTGCACTCACTTTTCAGGGTCTTGGGGTGGGCTATTTTTCTAACCCTCACTGTTTTCTTACAGTCCCAGCGACCCTCTACAAGGTCACATAGGTTTGGGGTCCATTCGTGGTTCGCATTCCACTTTTGGAGCATACGGTTTGTGTTGCCCCTATCCCTATGTGTCCCCATTGCATCCTATTGTAACTATACATTGTTTGCACTGTTTTCTAATACTATACTGCATATTTTTGGTATTGTGTACATATATCTTGTGTATATTTGCTATCCTCATACTGAGGGTACTCACTGAGATACTTTGGCATATTGTCATAAAAATAAAGTACCTTTATTTTTAGTATATCTGTGTATTGTGTTTTCTTATAATATTGTGCATATGACACTAGTGGTACTGTAGGAGCTTCACTCGTCTCCTAGTTCAGCCTAAGCTGCTCTGCTAAGCTACCATTATCTATCAGCCTAAGCTGCTAGACACCCTATACACTAATAAGGGATACCTGGGCCTGGTGCAAGGTGTAAGTACCCCTTGGTACTCACTACAAGCCAGTCCAGCCTCCTACATTGGTTGTGCAGCGGTGAGATAAGTACTTTGCAACTACTTACCACTTTTGTCATTGTACTTTTCATAAGAGAAAAATATACAAAACAAGTTCAGTGTATGTACACCTAACCAAAAAGTTTTGCTTTTCTTCTCTCACTTCTTTTCTAAGTGCTGAAAAGTACCTCTAAAACTTTCAAAAAGTTCTTAAAAGGTTTAAAAAGTTTTTTTTCCTGTTCTTAAAAAGTTCTAAAAACTTTTTCTCACTTTTTCTATCACTTAAACACTTTCTAAAATGTCTGGCACAGGCCAAACTGTTGATCTGTCCAAACTTGCTTATGATCACCTTAGCTGGAAAGGAGCAAGGAGTCTCTGCATAGAAAGAGGTTTAAGTGTAGGGAAGAATCCCTCTAGAGAACTGTTGGTTAATATGCTTGTTGAACAGGATAAGGCCAGAGGTGGCACTTCTGTTGAGAAATTAGCTGATGGTTCCCAATCTGACCCTGGGGCACCCCTAGCAAAAGATTTAGAAAGGAAACTTCCTAGCCTGCCCATTAGCAGACAACCTAGCATAGCTGGTACTGATGTAGAGTCACATCACAGTAATAGTGTTGTCTCACATCACAGTAAGAGTATTCCTTCTCATCATAGTAGAAGTGCTGTTTCTGTTAGCCAGGCTGTTAGGGTGCCATCTGTTAGGGCCAGGTCTCCTTCTGTTCATTGTCAGCATACTTCTGTTTCTAAACATGCCTCACCCACCCACCCTGATGACAGAGTGTTAGAAAGGGAGCTCAATAGATTGAGAGTGGAACAAACCAGGCTGAAGCTCAAGAAGCAACAGCTGGATTTAGATAGGCAGTCTTTAGAAGTGGAAAGAGAAAGACAGAAATTGGGTTTAGAAACCCATGGTGGCAGCAGCAGTATTCCCCATAGTCATCCTGCAAAAGAGCATGATTCTAGGAATCTGCATAAGATAGTTCCCCCTTATAAGGAGGGGGATGACATTAACAAGTGGTTTGCTGCACTTGAGAGGGCCTGTGTTGTACAGGATGTCCCTCAAAGGCAGTGGGCTGCTATCCTATGGCTATCATTTAGTGGAAAGGGTAGGGATAGGCTCCTTACTGTGAAAGAAAGTGAAGCCAATGATTTCAAAGTTCTTAAGAATGCACTCCTAGATGGTTATGGCTTAACCACTGAACAGTACAGGATGAAGTTCAGAGAAACCAAAAAGGAGTCTTCACAAGACTGGGTAGACTTTGTTGACCATTCAGTGAAGGCCTTGGAGGGGTGGTTACATGGCAGTAAAGTTACTGATTATGAAAGCCTGTATAACTTAATCCTGAGAGAGCATATTCTTAACAATTGTGTGTCTGATTTGTTGCACCAGTACCTGGTGGACTCTGATCTGACCTCTCCCCAAGAATTGGGAAAGAAGGCAGACAAATGGGTCAGAACAAGGGTGAACAGAAAAGTTCATACAGGGGGTGACAAAGATGGCAAGAAGAAGGATGGTAAGTCTTCTGACAAGGGTGGGGACAAATCTAAAAATGAGTCTTCATCAGGCCCACAAAAACACTCTGGTGGGGGTGGTGGGCCCAAATCCTCTTCAAATCAAAACAAAGAAAAGAAACCATGGTGCTATTTATGTAAAATAAAAGGCCATTGGACAACAGATCCCAGTTGTCCAAAGAAAAGCACCAAGCCTCCTACCACTACAACCCCTGCTGCTACACCTAGTGCCCATAGTAATAGCATTGGTGGTGGGAGCAAACCTACTAATAGCCAATCCAAGGGAGTAGCTGGGCTCACTTTTGGTAACTTAGTTGGGGTTGGTCTTGTTAGGGAGACCACAGAGGCTGTGTTAATCTCTGAGGGGGCTATTGATTTAGCCACCTTAGTTGCTTGTCCCCTTAACATGGATAAGTACAAGCAACTACCCCTAATAAATGGTGTTGAGGTTCAGGCCTACAGGGACTCAGGTGCCAGTGTTACAATGGTAATAGAGAAACTGTTACACCCTGAACAACACCTACTTGGTCACCAGTACCAAGTAACCGATGCTCACAACAACACACTTAGACACCCCATGGCTGTTGTAAATCTCAACTGGGGGGGGGTTACTGGTCCAAAGAAAGTTGTGGTTGCCTCAGATTTACCTGTAGACTGTCTACTAGGGAATGATTTAGAGACATCAGCTTGGTCAGATGTGGAGTTGGAAGCCCATGCAGCAATGCTGGGCATTCCAGGGCATATTTTTGCTTTAACCAGGGCTCAGGCCAAAAAGCAAAAAGGACAGGGTGACTTGGATCTTGGAAGAATGGACCAAGTGCTCCCTAAAGCTAGGGCTAGTAGAAGTAAAGCACTACCTACTATCCCTCCCTCTACACTGGATTCTACTTCTGAGGAAGAAGAATTTCCACCCTGTGCAGAACCTACACCAGAGGAGCTGGAAGCAGACACTGCTGAGCTTTTGGGTGAAGGGGGGCCTGCCAGGGAGGAGCTGAGTGTGGCACAGCATACCTGCCCCACACTAGAGGGTCTAAGGCAGCAAGCTGTCAAACAAGCAAATGGGGATATCAGTGACTCTCACAGAGTTTACTGGGAGGACAACCTCTTGTACACTGAAGCAAGGGATCCAAAACCTGGAACTACCAGGAGATTGGTGATTCCTCAGGAGTACAGAAAGTTCCTCCTAACTCTAGCCCACGACATTCCCTTAGCTGGACATTTGGGGCAAATGAAAACTTGGGACAGGCTTGTCCCCTTGTTTCATTGGCCTAGAATGTCAGAGGACACAAAGGAATTTTGTAAGTCCTGTGAAACCTGTCAAGCCAGTGGCAAGACAGGTGGAACTCCAAAGGCACCCCTTATCCCACTGCCTGTGGTTGGGGTTCCCTTTGAAAGGGTAGGGGTTGACATAGTTGGCCCCCTTGACCCTCCTACTGCTTCAGGCAATAGGTTTATCTTGGTGGTAGTGGACCATGCCACCAGATATCCTGAAGCAATTCCTCTAAGGACCACTACAGCTCCTGCAGTGGCAAAGGCCCTCCTGTGAATCTTTTCCAGGGTGGGCTTCCCAAAAGAGGTGGTATCAGACAGAGGAAGCAATTTCATGTCTGCTTACTTAAAGGCCATGTGGAAGGAGTGTGGTGTTACATACAAGTTCACCACACCCTATCATCCACAAACAAATGTACTGGTGGAGAGATTTAACAAAACTCTCAAAGGCATGATTATGGGACTCCCTGAAAAACTCCGCAGGAGATGGGATATCCTGTTACCTTTCCTCCTTTTTGCTTACAGGGAGGTACCCCAAAAAGGAGTGGGCTTCAGCCCCTTTGAACTCCTATTTGGACACCCTGTGAGAGGTCCTCTAACACTTGTTAAGGAGGGTTGGGAACAACCTTTAAAAGCTACAAAGCAAGACATAGTGGACTATGTACTTGGCCTAAGATCAAGGATGGCTGAGTACATGAAAAAGGCCAGTAAAAACCTTCAGGCCAGCCAAGAGCTCCAAAAGCAATGGCATGACCAGAAGGCTGTTTTGGTTCAGTACCAACCAGGGCAGAAAGTGTGGGTCTTGGAGCCTGTGGCACCAAGAGCACTCCAAGACAAATGGAGTGGACCCCACATAATTGTTGAAAAGAAGGGTGAAGTCACCTACTTAGTTGACTTAGGCACTGCCAGGAGTCCCCTTAGGGTGCTCCATGTCAATCGCCTGAAACCCTACTATGACAGGGCTGATCTCACCCTGCTCATGGCAACAGATGAGGGACAGGAAGAAGAGAGTGACCCTCTCCCTGATCTCTTCTCTTCCACAGAACAAGATGCTCTAGTGGAAGGTGTAGTTTTGGCAGATTGTCTTACTGCTGAGCAGAAAGACCACTGCATAAATCTCCTAGGTCAGTTTTCTGAACTCTTCTCTACTGTGCCAGGCACCACTTCTTGGTGTGAGCACACTATAGATACTGGAGACAGCTTGCCTGTCAAAAGTAAGATCTATAGGCAGCCTGACCATGTCAGAGACTGCATAAAGCAAGAGGTGCAGAAAATGCTTGAACTAGGAGTGGTTGAGCACTCTGAAAGTCCATGGGCCTCTCCTGTGGTACTTGTACCAAAACCTCATTCCAAGGATGGAAAGAAGGAAATGCGGTTTTGTGTAGACTATAGAGGTCTCAACCAGGTAACCAAAACTGATGCTCACCCTATACCCAGGGCAGATGAGCTAATAGATACACTGGCATCTGCCAAGTATCTAAGCACTTTTGATTTGACTGCAGGGTATTGGCAGATCAAATTATCAGAAGATGCAAAAGCAAAAACTGCATTTTCAACCATTGGAGGCCATTACCAATTCATAGTAATGCCTTTTGGATTGAAAAATGCACCTGCCACTTTTCAGAGGTTGGTGAACACAGTCCTGCAAGGGCTGGAAGCTTTTAGTGCAGCATATCTAGATGATATAGCTGTCTTTAGCTCCAGCTGGGATGATCACCTGGTCCACCTATGGAAAGATTTGGAGGCCCTGCAAAAGGCAGGCCTCACTAACAAGACTTCAAAGTGCCAGATAGGGCAGGGGAAAGTGGTTTATCTGGGACACCTGGTAGGTGGAGAACAGATTGCACCACTTCAGGGGAAAATCAAAACTATTATAGATTGGGTTCCCCCTACAACTCAGACCCAGGTGAGAGCCTTCTTAGGCCTCACTGGGTATTACAGGAGGTTCATAAAGAACTATGGCTCCATTGCAGCCCCTCTTAATGACCTCACCTCTAAGAAAATGCCTAAAAAGGTATTGTGGACAGCTGGCTGTCAGAAAGCTTTTGAGGAGCTGAAGCAGGCCATGTGCTCTGCACCTGTCCTGAAAAGCCCCTGTTACTCCAAAAAATTCATTGTCCAAACTGATGCATCTGAATTAGGGGTAGGGGCAGTCTTATCACAACTTAATTCTGAGGGCCAGGATCAACCTGTTGCTTTTATCAGCAGGAGGTTGACCCCTAGAGAAAAGCGTTGGTTTGCCATAGAGAGGGAGGCCTTTGCTGTGGTCTGGGCACTAAAGAAGTTGAGGCCATACCTGTTTGGCACTCACTTCATTGTTCAGACAGACCACAAACCTCTACTTTGGCTAAAACAAATGAAAGGTGAAAACCCTAAATTATTGAGGTGGTCCATATCCCTACAGGGAATGGATTATACAGTGGAACATAGACCTGGGAGTACCCACTCCAATGCAGATGCACTCTCCAGATATTTCCACTTAGACAATGAAGACTCATCAGGTCATGGCTAGTCTTATTGTCCTTCGTTTGGGGGGGGGGGGGGGTTGTGTAGGAAAGTACCATCTTGCCTGGCATGTTACCCCCATATTTCACTGTATATATGTTGTTTTAGTTGTATGTGTCACTGGGACCCTGCCAGCCAGTGCCCCAGTGCTCATAAGTGTGCCCTGTATGTGTTACCTGTGTTATGACTAACTGTCTCACTGAGGCTCTGCTAATCAGAACCTCAGTGGTTATGCTCTCTCATTTCTTTCCAAATTGTCACTAACAGGCTAGTGACCAATTTCACCAATTTACATTGGCATACTGGAACACCCTTATAATTCCCTAGTATATGGTACTGAGGTACCCAGGGTATTGGGGTTCCAGGAGATCCCTATGGGCTGCAGCATTTCTTTTGCCACCCATAGGGAGCTCTGACAATTCTTACACAGGCCTGCCACTGCAGCCTGAGTGAAATAACGTCCACGTTATTTCACAGCCATTTACCACTGCACTTAAGTAACTTATAAGTCACCTATATGTCTAACCTTTACCTGGTAAAGGTTAGGTGCAAAGTTACTTAGTGTGTGGGCACCCTGGCACTAGCCAAGGTGCCCCCACATTGTTCAGGGCAAATTCCCCGGACTTTGTGAGTGCGGGGACACCATTACACACGTGCACTACACATAGGTCACTACCTATGTGTAGCTTCACAATGGTAACTCCGAATATGGCCATGTAACATGTCTATGATCATGGAATTGCCCCCTCTATGCCATCCTGGCATTGTTGGCACAATCCCATGATCCCACGGGTCTCTAGCACAGACCCGGGTACTGCCAAACTGCCTTTCCCGGGGTTTCACTGCAGCTGCTGCCAACCCCTCAGACAGGTTTCTGCCCTCCTGGGGTCCAGCCAGGCTTGGCCCAGGATGGCAGAACAAAGGACTTCCTCAGAGAGAGGGTGTTACACCCTCTCCCTTTGGAAAAAGGTGTTAAGGCAGGGGAGAGTAGCCTCCCCCAGCCTCTGGAAATGCTTTCATGGGCACAGATGGTGCCCATTTCTGCATAAGCCAGTCTACACCGGTTCAGGGACCCCTCAGCCCTGCTCTGGCGCGAAACTGGACAAAGGAAAGGGGAGTGACCACTCCCCTGACCTGCACCTCCCCTGGGAGGTGCCCAGAGCTCCTCCAGTGTGCTCCAGACCTCTGCCATCTTGGAAACAGAGGTGCTGCTGGCACACTGGACTGCTCTGAGTGGCCAGGGCCAGCAGGTGACGTCAGAGACTCCTTCTGATAGGCTCCTTCAGGTGTTGCTAGCCTATCTTCTCTCCTAAGTAGCCAAACCCTCTTTTCTGGCTATTTAGGGTCTCTGCTTTGGGGATTTCCTTAGATAACGAATGCAAGAGCTTATCCGAGTTCCTCTGCATCTCTCTCTTCACCTTCTGCCAAGGAATCGACTGCTGACCGCGCTGGAAGCCTGCGAAACTGCAACAAAGTAGCAACGATGACTACTGCGACACTGTAACGCTGATCCAGCCGCCTTCTCGACTGTTTTCCTGGTGGTGCATGCTGTGGGGGTAGTCTGCCTCCTCTCTGGACTAGAAGCTCCGAAGAAATCTCCCGTGGGTCGACGGAATCTTCCCCCTGCAACCGCAGGCAACAAAGAACTGCATCACCGGTCCTCTGGGTCTCCTCTCAGCACAACGAGCGAGGTCCCTTGAACTCAGCAACTCTGTCCAAGTGACTCCCACAGTCCAGTGACTCTTCAGTCCAAGTTTGGTGGAGGTAAGTCCTTGCCTCCCCACGCCAGACTGCATTGCTGGGAACCGCGTGTTTTGCAGCTACTCCGGCTCCTGTGCACTCCACGAAGATTTCCATTGTGCACAGCCAAGCCTGGGTCCACGGCACTCTAACCTTCATTGCACGACCTCCTGAGTTGTCCTCCGGCGGCGTGGGACTCTCTTGTGCAACTTCGGGTGAGCACCGTTTCACTCCACTTTGTAGTGCCTGTTTGGCACTTCTGCGGGTGCTGCCTGCTTGTGAGAGGGCTCCTTGTCTTGCTGGGCGCCCCCTCTGTCACTTGACGCAATTGGCGATATCCTGGTCCCTCCTGGGCCACAGCAGCACCCAAAAACCCTAACCGCAAGCTTTGCAGCTAACAAGGCTTATTTACGGTCTTTCCGCAGGAAAACTCTTCTGCACAACTTTCCACGGCGTGTGACATCTATCCTCCAAAGGGGAAGTTTCTAGCCCTTGTCGTTCTTGCAGAATCCTCCGCTTCTACTGTCCAGTAGCAGCTTCTTTGCACCCACAGCTGGCATTTCCTGGGCATCTGCCCACTCTCGACTTGATCGTGACTTTTGGACTTGGTCCCCTTGTTCCACAGGTACCCTCGTCTGGAAATCCATCGTTGTTGCATTGCTGGTTTTAGTCTTTCCTGCAGAATTCCCCTATCACGACTTCTGTGCTCTTTGGGGAACTTTAGTGCACTTTGCACTCACTTTTCAGGGTCTTGGGGTGGGCTATTTTTCTAACCCTCACTGTTTTCTTACAGTCCCAGCGACCCTCTACAAGGTCACATAGGTTTGGGGTCCATTCGTGGTTCGCATTCCACTTTTGGAGTATATGGTTTGTGTTGCCCCTATCCCTATGTGTCCCCATTGCATCCTATTGTAACTATACATTGTTTGCACTGTTTTCTAATACTATACTGCATATTTTTGGTATTGTGTACATATATCTTGTGTATATTTGCTATCCTCATACTGAGGGTACTCACTGAGATACTTTGGCATATTGTCATAAAAATAAAGTACCTTTATTTTTAGTATATCTGTGTATTGTGTTTTCTTATAATATTGTGCATATGACACTAGTGGTACTGTAGGAGCTTCACTCGTCTCCTATTTCAGCCTAAGCTGCTCTGCTAAGCTACCATTATCTATCAGCCTAAGCTGCTAGACACCCTATACACTAATAAGGGATACCTGGGCCTGGTGCAAGGTGTAAGTACCCCTTGGTACTCACTACAAGCCAGTCCAGCCTCCTACATTGGTTGTGCAGCGGTGGGATAAGTACTTTGCAACTACTTACCACTTTTGTCATTGTACTTTTCATAAGAGAAAAATATACAAAACAAGTTCAGTGTATGTACACCTAACCAAAAAGTTTTGCTTTTCTTCTCTCACTTCTTTTCTAAGTGCTGAAAAGTACCTCTAAAACTTTCAAAAAGTTCTTAAAACGTTTAAAAAGTTTTTTTTCCTGTTCTTTAAAAAGTTCTAAAAACTTTTTCTCACTTTTTCTATCACTTAAACACTTTCTAAAATGTCTGGCACAGGCCAAACTGTTGATCTGTCCAAACTTGCTTATGATCACCTTAGCTGGAAAGGAGCAAGGAGTCTCTGCATAGAAAGAGGTTTAAGTGTAGGGAAGAATCCCTCTAGAGAACTGTTGGTTAATATGCTTGTTGAACAGGATAAGGCCAGAGGTGGCACTTCTGTTGAGAAATTAGCTGATGGTTCCCAATCTGACCCTGGGGCACCCCTAGCAAAAGATTTAGAAAGGAAACTTCCTAGCCTGCCCATTAGCAGACAACCTAGCATAGCTGGTACTGATGTAGAGTCACATCACAGTAATAGTGTTGTCTCACATCACAGTAAGAGTATTCCTTCTCATCATAGTAGAAGTGCTGTTTCTGTTAGCCAGGCTGTTAGGGTGCCATCTGTTAGGGCCAGGTCTCCTTCTGTTCATTGTCAGCATACTTCTGTTTCTAAACATGCCTCACCCACCCACCCTGATGACAGAGTGTTAGAAAGGGAGCTCAATAGATTGAGAGTGGAACAAACCAGGCTGAAGCTCAAGAAGCAACAGCTGGATTTAGATAGGCAGTCTTTAGAAGTAGAAAGAGAAAGACAGAAATTGGGTTTAGAAACCCATGGTGGCAGCAGCAGTATTCCCCATAGTCATCCTGCAAAAGAGCATGATTCTAGGAATCTGCATAAGATAGTTCCCCCTTATAAGGAGGGGGATGACATTAACAAGTGGTTTACTGCACTTGAGAGGGCCTGTGTTGTACAGGATGTCCCTCAAAGGCAGTGGGCTGCTATCCTATGGCTATCATTTAGTGGAAAGGGTAGGGATAGGCTCCTTACTGTGAAAGAAAGTGAAGCCAATGATTTCAAAGTTCTTAAGAATGCACTCCTAGATGGTTATGGCTTAACCACTGAACAGTACAGGATGAAGTTCAGAGAAACCAAAAAGGAGTCTTCACAAGACTGGGTAGACTTTGTTGACCATTCAGTGAAGGCCTTGGAGGGGTGGTTACATGGCAGTAAAGTTACTGATTATGAAAGCCTGTATAACTTAATCCTGAGAGAGCATATTCTTAACAATTGTGTGTCTGATTTGTTGCACCAGTACCTGGTGGACTCTGATCTGACCTCTCCCCAAGAATTGGGAAAAAAGGCAGACAAATGGGTCAGAACAAGGGTGAACAGAAAAGTTCATACAGGGGGTGACAAAGATGGCAAGAAGAAGGATGGTAAGTCTTCTGACAAGGGTGGGGACAAATCTAAAAATGAGTCTTCATCAGGCCCACAAAAACACTCTGGTGGGGGTGGTGGGCCCAAATCCTCTTCAAATCAAAACAAAGAAAAGAAACCATGGTGCTATTTATGTAAAATAAAAGGCCATTGGACAACAGATCCCAGTTGTCCAAAGAAAAGCACCAAGCCTCCTACCACTACAACCCCTGCTGCTACACCTAGTGCCCCTAGTAATAGCAGTGGTGGTGGGAGCAAACCTACTAATAGCCAATCCAAGGGAGTAGCTGGGCTCACTTTTGGTAACTTAGTTGGGGTTGGTCTTGTTAGGGAGACCACAGAGGCTGTGTTAATCTCTGAGGGGGATATTGATTTAGCCACCTTAGTTGCTTGTCCCCTTAACATGGATAAGTACAAGCAACTACCCCTAATAAATGGTGTTGAGGTTCAGGCCTACAGGGACTCAGGTGCCAGTGTTACAATGGTAATAGAGAAACTGTTACACCCTGAACAACACCTACTTGGTCACCAGTACCAAGTAACCGATGCTCACAACAACACACTTAGCCACCCCATGGCTGTTGTAAATCTCAACTGGGGGGGGGGTTTCTGGTCCAAAGAAAGTTGTGGTTGCCTCGATTTACCTGTAGACTGTCTACTAGGGAATGATTTAGAGACATCAGCTTGGTCAGATGTGGAGTTGGAAGCCCATGCAGCAATGCTGGGCATTCCAGGGCATATTTTTGCTTTAACCAGGGCTCAGGCCAAAAAGCAAAAAGGACAGGGTGACTTGGATCCTGGAAGAATGGACCAAGTGCTCCCTAAAGCTAGGGCTAGTAGAAGTAAAGCACTACCTACTATCCCTCCCTCTACAGTGGATTCTACTTCTGAGGAAGAAGAATTTCCACCCTGTGCAGAACCTACACCAGAGGAGCTGGAAGCAGACACTGCTGAGCTTTTGGGTGAAGGGGGGCCTGCCAGGGAGGAGCTGAGTGTGGCACAGCATACCTGTCCCACACTAGAGGGTCTAAGGCAGCAAGCTGTCAAACAAGCAAATGGGGATATCAGTGACTCTCACAGAGTTTACTGGGAGGACAACCTCTTGTACACTGAAGCAAGGGATCCAAAATCTAGAACTACCAGGAGATTGGTGATTCCTCAGGAGTACAGAAAGTTCCTCCTAACTCTAGCCCACAACATTCCCTTAGCTGGACATTTGGGGCAAATGAAAACTTGGGACAGGCTTGTCCCCTTGTTTCATTGGCCTAGAATGTCAGAGGACACAAAGGAATTTTGTAAGTCCTGTGAAACCTGTCAAGCCAGTGGCAAGACAGGTGGAACTCCAAAGGCACCCCTTATCCCACTGCCTGTGGTTGGGGTTCCCTTTGAAAGGGTAGGGGTTGACATAGTTGGCCCCCTTGACCCTCCTACTGCTTCAGGCAATAGGTTTATCTTGGTGGTAGTGGACCATGCCACCAGATATCCTGAAGCAATTCCTCTAAGGACCACTACAGCTCCTGCAGTGGCAAAGGCCCTCCTGTGAATCTTTTCCAGGGTGGGCTTCCCAAAAGAGGTGGTATCAGACAGAGGAAGCAATTTCATGTCTGCTTACTTAAAGGCCATGTGGAAGGAGTGTGGTGTTACATACAAGTTCACCACACCCTATCATCCACAAACAAATGTACTGGTGGAGAGATTTAACAAAACTCTCAAAGGCATGATTATGGGACTCCCTGAAAAACTCCGCAGGAGATGGGATATCCTGTTACCTTTCCTACTTTTTGCTTACAGGGAGGTACCCCAAAAAGGAGTGGGCTTCAGCCCCTTTGAACTCCTATTTGGACACCCTGTGAGAGGTCCTCTAACACTTGTTAAGGAGGGTTGGGAACAACCTTTAAAAGCTCCAAAACAAGACATAGTGGACTATGTACTTGGCCTAAGATCAAGGATGGCTGAGTACATGAAAAAGGCCAGTAAAAACCTTCAGGCCAGCCAAGAGCTCCAAAAGCAATGGCATGACCAGAAGGCTGTTTTGGTTCAGTACCAACCAGGGCAGAAAGTGTGGGTCTTGGAGCCTGTGGCACCAAGAGCACTCCAAGACAAATGGAGTGGACCCCACATAATTGTTGAAAAGAAGGGTGAAGTCACCTACTTAGTTGACTTAGGCACTGCCAGGAGTCCCCTTAGGGTTCTCCATGTCAATCGCCTGAAACCCTACTATGACAGGGCTGATCTCACCCTGCTCATGGCAACAGATGAGGGACAGGAAGAAGAGAGTGACCCTCTCCCTGATCTCTTCTCTTCCACAGAACAAGATGCTCTAGTGGAAGGTGTAGTTTTGGCAGATTGTCTTACTGCTGAGCAGAAAGACCACTGCATAAATCTCCTAGGTCAGTTTTCTGAACTCTTCTCTACTGTGCCAGGCACCACTTCTTGGTGTGAGCACACTATAGATACTGGAGACAGCTTGCCTGTCAAAAGTAAGATCTATAGGCAGCCTGACCATGTCAGAGACTGCATAAAGCAAGAGGTGCAGAAAATGCTTGAACTAGGAGTGGTTGAGCACTCTGAAAGTCCATGGGCCTCTCCTGTGGTACTTGTACCAAAACCTCATTCCAAGGATGGAAAGAAGGAAATGCGGTTTTGTGTAGACTATAGAGGTCTCAACCAGGTAACCAAAACTGATGCTCACCCTATACCCAGGGCAGATGAGCTAATAGATACACTGGCATCTGCCAAGTATCTAAGCACTTTTGATTTGACTGCAGGGTATTGGCAGATCAAATTATCAGAAGATGCAAAAGCAAAAACTGCATTTTCAACCATTGGAGGCCATTAACAATTCATAGTAATGCCTTTTGGATTGAAAAATGCACCTGCCACTTTTCAGAGGTTGGTGAACACAGTCCTGCAAGGGCTGGAAACTTTTAGTGCAGCATATCTAGATGATATAGCTGTCTTTAGCTCCAGCTGGGATGATCACCTGGTCCACCTATGGAAAGTTTTGGAGGCCCTGCAAAAGGCAGGCCTCACTATCAAGGCTTCAAAGTGCCAGATAGGGCAGGGGAAAGTGGTTTATCTGGGACACCTGGTAGGTGGAGAACAGATTGCACCACTTCAGGGGAAAATCAAAACTATTATAGATTGGGTTCCCCCTACAACTCAGACCCAGGTGAGAGCCTTCTTAGGCCTCACTGGGTATTACAGGAGGTTCATAAAGAACTATGGCTCCATTGCAGCCCCTCTTAATGACCTCACCTCTAAGAAAATGCCTAAAAAGGTATTGTGGACAGCTGGCTGTCAGAAAGCTTTTGAGGAGCTGAAGCAGGCCATGTGCTCTGCACCTGTCCTGAAAAGCCCCTGTTACTCCAAAAAATTCATTGTCCAAACTGATGCATCTGAATTAGGGGTAGGGGCAGTCTTAGCACAACTTAATTCTGAGGGCCAGGATCAACCTGTTGCTTTTATCAGCAGGAGGTTGACCCCTAGAGAAAAGCGTTGGTCTGCCATAGAGAGGGAGGCCTTTGCTGTGGTCTGGGCACTAAAGAAGTTGAGGCCATACCTGTTTGGCACTCACTTCATTGTTCAGACAGACCACAAACCTCTACTTTGGCTAAAACAAATGAAAGGTGAAAACCCTAAATTATTGAGGTGGTCCATATCCCTACAGGGAATGGATTATACAGTGGAACATAGACCTGGGAGTACCCTCCAATGCAGATGGACTCTCCAGATATTTCCACTTAGACAATGAAGACTCATCAGGTCATGGCTAGTCATATTGTCCTTCGTTTGGGGGGGGGTTGTGTAGGAAAGTACCATCTTGCCTGGCATGTTACCCCCATATTTCACTGTATATATGTTGTTTTAGTTGTATGTGTCACTGGGACCCTGCCAGCCAGGGCCCCAGTGCTCATAAGTGTGCCCTGTATGTGTTACCTGTGTTATGACTAACTGTCTCACTGAGGCTCTGCTAATCAGAACCTCAGTGGTTATGCTCTCTCATTTCTTTCCAAATTGTCACTAACAGGCTAGTGACCAATTTCACCAATTTACATTGGCATACTGGAACACCCTTATAATTCCCTAGTATATGGTACTGAGGTACCCAGGGTATTGGGGTTCCAGGAGATCCCTATGGGCTGCAGCATTTCTTTTGCCACCCATAGGGAGCTCTGACAATTCTTACACAGGCCTGCCACTGCAGCCTGAGTGAAATAACGTCCACGTTATTTCACAGCCATTTACCACTGCACTTAAGTAACTTATAAGTCACCTATATGTCTAACCTTTACCTGGTAAAGGTTAGGTGCAAAGTTACTTAGTGTGTGGGCACCCTGGCACTAGCCAAGGTGCCCCCACATTGTTCAGGGCAAATTCCCCGGACTTTGTGAGTGCGGGGACACCATTACACACGTGCACTACACATAGGTCACTACCTATGTGTAGCTTCACAATGGTAACTCCGAATATGGCCATGTAACATGTCTATGATCATGGAATTGCCCCCTCTATGCCATCCTGGCATTGTTGGCACAATCCCATGATCCCACGGGTCTCTAGCACAGACCCGGGTACTGCCAAACTGCCTTTCCCGGGGTTTCACTGCAGCTGCTGCCAACCCCTCAGACAGGTTTCTGCCCTCCTGGGGTCCAGCCAGGCTTGGCCCAGGATGGCAGAACAAAGGACTTCCTCAGAGAGAGGGTGTTACACCCTCTCCCTTTGGAAAAAGGTGTTAAGGCAGGGGAGAGTAGCCTCCCCCAGCCTCTGGAAATGCTTTCATGGGCACAGATGGTGCCCATTTCTGCATAAGCCAGTCTACACCGGTTCAGGGACCCCTCAGCCCTGCTCTGGCGCGAAACTGGACAAAGGAAAGGGGAGTGACCACTCCCCTGACCTGCACCTCCCCTGGGAGGTGCCCAGAGCTCCTCCAGTGTGCTCCAGACCTCTGCCATCTTGGAAACAGAGGTGCTGCTGGCACACTGGACTGCTCTGAGTGGCCAGGGCCAGCAGGTGACGTCAGAGACTCCTTCTGATAGGCTCCTTCAGGTGTTGCTAGCCTATCTTCTCTCCTAAGTAGCCAAACCCTCTTTTCTGGCTATTTAGGGTCTCTGCTTTGGGGATTTCCTTAGATAACGAATGCAAGAGCTCATCCGAGTTCCTCTGCATCTCTCTCTTCACCTTCTGCCAAGGAATCGACTGCTGACCGCGCTGGAAGCCTGCGAAACTGCAACAAAGTAGCAACGATGACTACTGCGACACTGTAACGCTGATCCAGCCGCCTTCTCGACTGGTTTCCTGGTGGTGCATGCTGTGGGGGTAGTCTGCCTCCTCTCTGGACTAGAAGCTCCGAAGAAATCTCCCGTGGGTCGACGGAATCTTCCCCCTGCAACCGCAGGCAACAAAGAACTGCATCACCGGTCCTCTGGGTCTCCTCTCAGCACAACGAGCGAGGTCCCTTGAACTCAGCAACTCTGTCCAAGTGACTCCCACAGTCCAGTGACTCTTCAGTCCAAGTTTGGTGGAGGTAAGTCCTTGCCTCCCCACGCCAGACTGTATTGCTGGGAACCGCGTGTTTTGCAGCTACTCCAGCTCCTGTGCACTCCACGAAGATTTCCTTTGTGCACAGCCAAGCCTGGGTCCACGGCACTCTAACCTTCATTGCACGACCTCCTGAGTTGTCCTCCGGCGGCGTGGGACTCTCTTGTGCAACTTCGGGTGAGCACCGTTTCACTCCACTTTGTAGTGCCTGTTCGGCACTTCTGCGGGTGCTGCCTGCTTGTGAGAGGGCTCCTTGTCTTGCTAGGCGCCCCCTCTGTCCCTTGACGCAATTGGCGACATTCCTGGACCCTCCTGGGCCACAGCAGCATCCAAAAACCCTAACTGCATGCTTTGCAGCTAACAAGGCTTGTTTACGGTCTTTCCGCAGGAAAACACTTCTGCACAACTTTCCACGGCGTGGGACATCTATCCTCCAAAGGGGAAGTTTCTAGCCCTTGTCGTTCTTGCAGAATCCTCCGCTTCTACTGTCCAGTAGCAGCTTCTTTGCACCCACAGCTGGCATTTCCTGGGCATCTGCCCACTCTCGACTTGATCGTGACTTTTGGACTTGGTCCCCTTGTTCCACAGGTACCCTCGTCTGGAAATCCATCGTTGTTGCATTGCTGGTTTTAGTCTTTCCTGCAGAATTCCCCTATCACGACTTCTGTGCTCTTTGGGGAACTTTAGTGCACTTTGCACTCACTTTTCAGGGTCTTGGGGTGGGCTATTTTTCTAACCCTCACTGTTTTCTTACAGTCCCAGCAACCCTCTACAAGGTCACATAGGTTTGGGGTCCATTCGTGGTTCGCATTCCACTTTTGGAGTATATGGTTTGTGTTGCCCCTATCCCTATGTGTCCCCATTGCATCCTATTGTAACTATACATTGTTTGCACTGTTTTCTAATACTATACTGCATATTTTTGGTATTGTGTACATATATCTTGTGTATATTTGCTATCCTCATACTGAGGGTACTCACTGAGATACTTTGGCATATTGTCATAAAAATAAAGTACCTTTATTTTTAGTATATCTGTGTATTGTGTTTTCTTATAATATTGTGCATATGACACTAGTGGTACTGTAGGAGCTTCACTCGTCTCCTAGTTCAGCCTAAGCTGCTCTGCTAAGCTACCATTATCTATCAGCCTAAGCTGCTAGACACCCTATACACTAATAAGAGATACCTGGGCCTGTTGCAAGGTGTAAGTACCCCTTGGTACTCACTACAAGCCAGTCCAGCCTCCTACATTGGTTGTGCAGCGGTGGGATAAGTACTTTGCAACTACTTACCACTTTTGTCATTGTACTTTTCATAAGAGAAAAATATACAAAACAAGTTCAGTGTATGTACACCTAACCAAAAAGTTTTGCTTTTCTTCTCTCACTTCTTTTCTAAGTGCTGAAAAGTACCTCTAAAACTTTCAAAAAGTTCTTAAAACGTTTAAAAAGTTTTTTTTCCTGTTCTTTAAAAAGTTCTAAAAACTTTTTCTCACTTTTTCTATCACTTAAACACTTTCTAAAATGTCTGGCACAGGCCAAACTGTTGATCTGTCCAAACTTGCTTATGATCACCTTAGCTGGAAAGGAGCAAGGAGTCTCTGCATAGAAAGAGGTTTAAGTGTAGGGAAGAATCCCTCTAGAGAACTGTTGGTTAATATGCTTGTTGAACATGATAAGGCCAGAGGTGGCACTTCTGTTGAGAAATTAGCTGATGGTTCCCAATCTGACCCTGTGGCACCCCTAGCAAAAGATTTAGAAAGGAAACTTCCTAGCCTGCCCATTAGCAGACAACCTAGCATAGCTGGTACTGATGTAGAGTCACATCACAGTAATAGTGTTGTCTCACATCACAGTAAGAGTATTCCTTCTCATCATAGTAGAAGTGCTGTTTCTGTTAGCCAGGCTGTTAGGGTGCCATCTGTTAGGGCCAGGTCTCCTTCTGTTCATTGTCAGCATACTTCTGTTTCTAAACATGCCTCACCCACCCACCCTGATGACAGAGTGTTAGAAAGGGAGCTCAATAGATTGAGAGTGGAACAAACCAGGCTGAAGCTCAAGAAGCAACAGCTGGATTTAGATAGGCAGTCTTTAGAAGTGGAAAGAGAAAGACAGAAATTGGGTTTATAAACCCATGGTGGCAGCAGCAGTATTCCCCATAGTCATCCTGCAAAAGAGCATGATTCTAGGAATCTGCATAAGATAGTTCCCCCTTATAAGGAGGGGGATGACATTAACAAGTGGTTTGCTGCACTTGAGAGGGCCTGTGTTGTACAGGATGTCCCTCAAAGGCAGTGGGCTGCTATCCTATGGCTATCATTTAGTGGAAAGGGTAGGGATAGGCTCCTTACTGTGAAAGAAAGTGAAGCCAATGATTTCAAAGTTCTTAAGAATGCACTCCTAGATGGTTATGGCTTAACCACTGAACAGTACAGGATGAAGTTCAGAGAAACCAAAAAGGAGTCTTCACAAGACTGGGTAGACTTTGTTGACCATTCAGTGAAGGCCTTGGAGGGGTGGTTACATGGCAGTAAAGTTACTGATTATGAAAGCCTGTATAACTTAATCCTGAGAGAGCATATTCTTAACAATTGTGTGTCTGATTTGTTGCACCAGTACCTGGTGGACTCTGATCTGACCTCTCCCCAAGAATTGGGAAAGAAGGCAGACAAATGGGTCAGAACAAGGGTGAACAGAAAAGTTCATACAGGGGGTGACAAAGATGGCAAGAAGAAGGATGGTAAGTCTTCTGACAAGGGTGGGGACAAATCTAAAAATGAGTCTTCATCAGGCCCACAAAAACACTCTGGTGGGGGTGGTGGGCCCAAATCCTCTTCAAATCAAAACAAAGAAAAGAAACCATGGTGCTATTTATGTAAAGTAAAAGGCCATTGGACAACAGATCCCAGTTGTCCAAAGAAAAGCACCAAGCCTCCTACCACTACAACCCCTGCTGCTACACCTAGTGCCCCTAGTAATAGCAGTGGTGGTGGGAGCAAACCTACTAATAGCCAATCCAAGGGAGTAGCTGGGCTCACTTTTGGTAACTTAGTTGGGGTTGGTCTTGTTAGGGAGACCACAGAGGCTGTGTTAATCTCTGAGGGGGCTATTGATTTAGCCACCTTAGTTGCTTGTCCCCTTAACATGGATAAGTACAAGCAACTACCCCTAATAAATGGTGTTGAGGTTCAGGCCTACAGGGACTCAGGTGCCAGTGTTACAATGGTAATAGAGAAACTGTTACACCCTGAACAACACCTACTTGGTCACCAGTACCAAGTAACCGATGCTCACAACAACACACTTAGCCACCCCATGGCTGTTGTAAATCTCAACTGGGGGGGTTACTGGTCCAAAGAAAGTTGTGGTTGCCTCAGATTTACCTGTAGACTGTCTACTAGGGAATGATTTAGAGACATCAGCTTGGTCAGATGTGGAGTTGGAAGCCCATGCAGTAATGCTGGGCATTCCAGGGCATATTTTTGTTTTAACCAGGGCTCAGGCCAAAAAGCAAAAAGGACAGGGTGACTTGGATCCTGGAAGAATGGACCAAGTGCTCCCTAAAGCTAGGGCTAGTAGAAGTAAAGCACTACCTACTATCCCTCCCTCTACAGTGGATTCTACTTCTGAGGAAGAAGAATTTCCACCCTGTGCAGAACCTACACCAGAGGAGCTGGAGGCAGACACTGCTGAGTTTTTGGGTGAAGGGGGGCCTGCCAGGGAGGAGCTGAGTGTGGCACAGCATACCTGTCCCACACTAGAGGGTCTAAGGCAGCAAGCTGTCAAACAAGCAAATGGGGATATCAGTGACTCTCACAGAGTTTACTGGGAGGACAACCTCTTGTACACTGAAGCAAGGGATCCAAAACCTGGAACTACCAGGAGATTGGTGATTCCTCAGGAGTACCTAAAGTTCCTCCTAACTCTAGCCCACGACATTCCCTTAGCTGGACATTTGGGGCAAATGAAAACTTGGGACAGGCTTGTCCCCTTGTTTCATTGACCTAGAATGTCAGAGGACACAAAGGAATTTTGTAAGTCCTGTGAAACCTGTCAAGCCAGTGGCAAGACAGGTGGATCTCCAAAGGCACCCCTTATCCCACTGCCTGTGGTTGGGGTTCCCTTTGAAAGGGTAGGGGTTGACATAGTTGGCCCCCTTGACCCTCCTACTGCTTCAGGCAATAGGTTTATCTTGGTGGTAGTGGACCATGCCACCAGATATCCTGAAGCAATTCCTCTAAGGACCACTACAGCTCCTGCAGTGGCAAAGGCCCTCCTGTGAATCTTTTCCAGGGTGGGCTTCCCAAAAGAGGTGGTATCAGACAGAGGAAGCAATTTCATGTCTGCTTACTTAAAGGCCATGTGGAAGGAGTGTGGTGTTACATACAAGTTCGCCACACCCTATCATCCACAAACAAATGTACTGGTGGAGAGATTTAACAAAACTCTCAAAGGCATGATTATGGGACTCCCTGAAAAACTCCGCAGGAGATGGGATATCCTGTTACCTTGCCTCCTTTTTGCTTACAGGGAGGTACCCCAAAAAGGAGTGGGCTTCAGCCCCTTTGAACTCCTATTTGGACACCCTGTGAGAGGTCCTCTAACACTTGTTAAGGAGGGTTGGGAACAACCTTTAAAAGCTCCAAAGCAAGACATAGTGGACTATGTACTTGGCCTCAGATCAAGGATGGCTGAGTACATGAAAAAGGCCAGTAAAAACCTTCAGGCCAGCCAAGAGCTCCAAAAGCAATGGCATGACCAGAAGGCTGTTTTGGTTCAGTACCAACCAGGGCAGAAAGTGTGGGTCTTGGAGCCTGTGGCACCAAGAGCACTCCAAGACAAATGGAGTGGACCCCACATAATTGTTGAAAAGAAGGGTGAAGTCACCTACTTAGTTGACTTAGGCACTGCCAGGAGTCCCCTTAGGGTGCTCCATGTCAATCGCCTGAAACCCTACTATGACAGGGCTGATCTCACCCTGCTCATGGCAACAGATGAGGGACAGGAAGAAGAGAGTGACCCTCTCCCTGATCTCTTCTCTTCCACAGAACAAGATGCTCTAGTGGAAGGTGTAGTTTTGGCAGATTATCTTACTGCTGAGCAGAAAGACCACTGCATAAATCTCCTAGGTCAGTTTTCTGAACTCTTCTCTACTGTGCCAGGCACCACTTCTTGGTGTGAGCACACTATAGATACTGGAGACAGCTTGCCTGTCAAAAGTAAGATCTATAGGCAGCCTGATCATGTCAGAGACTGCATAAAGCAAGAGGTGCAGAAAATGCTTGAACTAGGAGTGGTTGAGCACTCTGAAAGTCCATGGGCCTCTCCTGTGGTACTTGTACCAAAACCTCATTCCAAGGATGGAAAGAAGGAAATGCGGTTTTGTGTAGACTATAGAGGTCTCAACCAGGTAACCAAAACTGATGCTCACCCTATACTCAGGGCAGATGAGCTAATAGATACACTGGCATCTGCCAAGTATCTAAGCACTTTTGATTTGACTGCAGGGTATTGGCAGATCAAATTATCAGAAGATGCAAAAGCAAAAACTGCATTTTCAACCATTGGAGGCCATTACCAATTCATAGTAATGCCTTTTGGATTGAAAAATGCACCTGCCACTTTTCAGAGGTTGGTGAACACAGTCCTGCAAGGGCTGGAAGCTTTTAGTGCAGAATATCTAGATGATATAGCTGTCTTTAGCTCCAGCTGGGATGATCACCTGGTCCACCTATGGAAAGTTTTGGAGGCCCTGCAAAAGGCAGGCCTCACTATCAAGGCTTCAAAGTGCCAGATAGGGCAGGGGAAAGTGGTTTATCTGGGACACCTGGTAGGTGGAGAACAGATTGCACCACTTCAGGGGAAAATCAAAACTATTATAGATTGGGTTCCCCCTACAACTCAGACCCAGGTGAGAGCCTTCTTAGGCCTCACTGGGTATTACAGGAGGTTCATAAAGAACTATGGCTCCATTGCAGCCCCTCTTAATGACCTCACCTCTAAGAAAATGCCTAAAAAGGTATTGTGGACAGCTGGCTGTCAGAAAGCTTTTGAGGAGCTGAAGCAGGCCATGTGCTCTGCACCTGTCCTGAAAAGCCCCTGTTTCTCCAAAACATTCATTGTCCAAACTGATGCATCTGACTTAGGGGTAGGGGCAGTCTTATCACAACTTAATTCTGAGGGCCAGGATCAACCTGTTGCTTTTATCAGCAGGAGGTTGACCCCTAGAGAAAAGTGTTGGTCTGCCATAGAGAGGGAGGCCTTTGCTGTGGTCTGGGCACTAAAGAAGTTGAGGCCATACCTGTTTGGCACTCACTTCATTGTTCAGACAGACCACAAACCTCTACTTTGGCTAAAACAAATGAAAGGTGAAAACCCTTAATTATTGAGGTGGTACATATCCCTACAGGGAATGGATTATACAGTGGAACATAGACCTGGGAGTACCCACTCCAATGCAGATGGACTCTCCAGATATTTCCACTTAGACAATGAAGACTCATCAGGTCATGGCTAGTCTTATTGTCCTTCGTTTGGGGGGGGGTTGTGTAGGAAAGTACCATCTTGCCTGGCATGTTACCCCCATATTTCACTGTATATATGTTGTTTTAGTTGTATGTGTCACTGGGACCCTGCCAGCCAGGGCCCCAGTGCTCATAAGTGTGCCCTGTATGTGTTACCTGTGTTATGACTAACTGTCTCACTGAGGCTCTGCTAATCAGAACCTCAGTGGTTATGCTCTCTCATTTCTTTCCAAATTGTCACTAACAGGCTAGTGACCAATTTCACCAATTTACATTGGCATACTGGAACACCCTTATAATTCCCTAGTATATGGTACTGAGGTACCCAGGGTATTGGGGTTCCAGGAGATCCCTATGGGCTGCAGCATTTCTTTTGCCACCCATAGGGAGCTCTGACAATTCTTACACAGGCCTGCCACTGCAGCCTGAGTGAAATAACGTCCACGTTATTTCACAGCCATTTACCACTGCACTTAAGTAACTTATAAGTCACCTATATGTCTAACCTTTACCTGGTAAAGGTTAGGTGCAAAGTTACTTAGTGTGTGGGCACCCTGGCACTAGCCAAGGTGCCCCCACATTGTTCAGGGCAAATTCCCCGGACTTTGTGAGGGCGGGGACACCATTACACGTGTGCACTACACATAGGTCACTACCTATGTGTAGCTTCACAATGGTAACTTCGAATATGGCCATGTAACATGTCTATGATCATGGAATTGCCCCCTCTATGCCATCCTGGCATTGTTGGCACAATCCCATGATCCCACGGGTCTCTAGCACAGACCCGGGTACTGCCAAACTGCCTTTCCCGGGGTTTCACTGCAGCTGCTGCCAACCCCTCAGACAGGTTTCTGCCCTCCTGGGGTCCAGCCAGGCTTGGCCCAGGATGGCAGAACAAAGGACTTCCTCAGAGAGAGGGTGTTACACCCTCTCCCTTTGGAAAAAGGTGTTAAGGCAGGGGAGTGTAGCCTCCCCCAGCCTCTGGAAATGCTTTCATGGGCACAGATGGTGCCCATTTCTGCATAAGCCAGTCTACACCGGTTCAGGGACCCCTCAGCCCTGCTCTGGCGCGAAACTGGACAAAGGAAAGGGGAGTGACCACTCCCCTGACCTGCACCTCCCCTGGGAGGTGCCCAGAGCTCCTCCAGTGTGCTCCAGACCTCTGCCATCTTGGAAACAGAGGTGCTGCTGGCACACTGGACTGCTCTGAGTGGCCAGGGCCAGCAGGTGACGTCAGAGACTCCTTCTGATAGGCTCCTTCAGGTGTTGCTAGCCTATCTTCTCTCCTAAGTAGCCAAACCCTCTTTTCTGGCTATTTAGCGTCTCTGCTTTGGGGATTTCCTTAGATAACGAATGCAAGAGCTCATCCGAGTTCCTCTGCATCTCTCTCTTCACCTTCTGCCAAGGAATCGTCTGCTGACCGCGCTGGAAGCCTGCAAAACTGCAACAAAGTAGCAACGACGACTACTGCGATACTGTAACGCTGATCCAGCCGCCTTCTCAACTGTTTTCCTGGTGGTGCATGCTGTGGAGTCTGCCTCCTCTCTGCACTAGAAGCTCCGAAGAAATCTCCCGTGGGTCGACGGAATCTTCCCCCTGCAACCACAGGCACCAAAGAACTGCATCACCGGTCCTCTGGGTCTCCTCTCAGCACGACGAGCGAGGTCCCTTGAACTCAGCAACTCTGTTCAAGTGACTCCCACAGTCCAGTGACTCTTCAGTCCAAGTTTGGTGAAGGTAAGTCCTTGCCTCCCCACGCCAGACTGCATTGCTGGGAACCGCATGTTTTGCAGCTACTCCGGCTCCTGTGCACTCCACGAAGATTTCCTTTGTGCACAGCCAAGCCTGGGTCCACGGCACTCTAACCTGCATTGCACGGCCTCCTGAGTTGTCCTCCGGCAGCGTGGGACTCTCTTGTGCAACTTCGGGTGAGCACCATTTCACTCCACTTTGTAGTGCATGTTCCGGCACTTCTACGGGTGCTGGCTGCTTCTGAGAGGGCTCCTTGTCTTGCTGGGCGCCCCCTCTGTCCCCTGACGCAATTGGCAACATCCTGGTCCCTCCTGGGCCACAGCAGCACCCAAAAACCCTAACCGCAACCTTTGCAGCTAGCAAGGCTTGTTTACGGTCTTTTCGCAGGAAAACACTTCTGCACGACTCTCCACGGCGTGGGACATCTATCCTCCAAAGGGGAAGTTTCTAGCCCTTGTCGTTCTTGCAGAATCCTCCACTTCTACTGTCCAGTAGCAGCTTCTTTGCACCCACAGCTGGCATTTCCTGGGCATCTGCCCACTCTCGACTTGATTGTGACTTTTGGACTTGGTCTCCTTGTTCCACAGGTACCCTTGTCTGGAAATCCATCGTTGTTGCATTGCTGGTTTTGGTCTTTCCTGCAGAATTCCCCTATCACGACTTCTATGCTCTTTGGGGAACTTTAGTGCACTTTGCACTCACTTTTCAGGGTCTTGGGGTGGGCTATTTTTCTAACCCTCACTGTTTTCTTACAGTCCCAGCGACCCTCTACAAGGTCACATAGGTTTGGGGTCCATTCGTGGTTCGCATTCCACTTTTGGAATATATGGTTTGTGTTGCCCCTATCCCTATGTGTCCCCACGGCATCCGATTGTAACTATACATTGTTTGCACTGTTTTCTAATACTATACTGCATATTTTTGGTATTGTGTACATATATCTTGTGTATATTTGCTATCCTCATACTGAGGGTACTCACTGAGATACTTTGGCATATTGTCATAAAAATAAAGTACCTTTATTTTTAGTATATCTGTGTATTGTGTTTTCTTATGATATTGTGCATATGAGACTAGTGGTACTGTAGGAGCTTCACTCGTCTCCTAGTTCAGCCTAAGCTGCTCTGCTAAGCTACCATTATCTATCAGCCTAAGCTGCTAGACACCGTATGCACTAATAAGGGATACCTGGGCCTGGTGCAAGGTGTAAGTACCCCTTGGTACTCACTACAAGCCAGTCCAGCCTCCTACACTTGCCTTTCAAAAATCCTGTGTTATCACTAGTAAATGCATTATGTTTCTTTGTTACCACCTTGGACACCAACCCTGTTACATGGATAATTGCACTTTTGCCAATACGTTTGACTGCAAGCAAACTTCTTTTTCCTTTTGTATCTCTCCTTCAGGCTCATGCTCATGGAGGCCATGGCACTTTGAATTGCCTCGCTTATGTCAACTGTTTTACTTTCCATTTTCAATTTATGTGGCAAAAATAGTCCAGTTAGGAATTTACAGTGCTAATAGCTCTAACTCCAGCAAACACGAGACCCATTGCATTGCAAATGCTTGTTAATACCTTGTAATGCTATTTGTATTTAACCACCAGCTCTATCTTGACCACTGACTCCAGGTTGTACTTAGCTTAGATTCACACCGTCACATGGGTGGTGCAGGTATTTTTCCGTGCACATCTTGTGCAACGTGTTGTCACTCTTTCTCACTGAAGGATAGGTACATAACATGGGGAAGTGAAGAATAAGGGTGACAAGATGTACCAGGCTAAGAATGTTCATAGTAAGGCAGGGAACAGCTCGGTCTTAGAAAAGCAGCGTGAGATTTGGCTAGTCTCTAGCGTGTTCTTTTTAACACAGACCTGGTACGGCCAGTGTTTGAAAAACAACTCACCGGATGGGAGGGGGAGTTTTGGAATTCTCCTCTCCAGTTTGTTTAAAGTATATAAGGTAGTGGGAGCTTGGCAGCTGGTTAGACAGAGCTCATCTGAGAAGGGACACCTTGCTCAGAACCTAATCTCATTGTGAGTAGTTCTAGCTTTCTGGATGTCTGGGTTCCACGGCCTGATGCTGGCACACAAAGGGATGGTGTTGATGTCAAGCCCCATGGTGATGCATTTTTAATTCTTATTTCTAGCTTTGCATTGTTCATACGTGAATCCGTAATATATATATATGTGTGTATATATATATATATATATTATAATCATTGTTGAATTCTGTATCAGTATTATTTCACTGCCGTGATCATTTTCAGAGTTGCACATGTTTTTCTGCATCTGAAATAAAAGCTCACGTTATATTTTTCTGTGCATGAGGCTTGAGAAGTGTCCTAAAAATGTATTACTCAGATTAGGAGTGCTGCATTCTTGGCATTCCTTTTATTCTGTCTCCTCTCAGTCTGAAGTAGAGCAGAACTTACCTATGTCATCCCTAGGGTAGGACTTAAAGAGGCATTATGGCAAGATGCAATGTATCTAAAAAGTTGGACATGCACTTATACGTTTTTCATGTCTGTTAATGAAAAATACTTACCTTTGTTTTTCACTACTGTAAGGCCTACCTCTCCCATATTACATTTAATAAGTGATAACTTTTGTTTGGGAGAAGGTCAAAGTGTCATGTGTGGTCTCAAAAGAATAGTAATTTAAAACCTTCTTTAATGGTAAAGTGGGATTCCAGCTCATGGTTCTGAAAATACTACTTTTAGAAAGTTGACATTTTCTTGGCCTAACCATCTGGGGCCTGCAGCCTGTACCCTGGGTCATGTAACTAGGTGTAGTTGGCAGTAAGCCTTTTTGTATTTCTCCCAGACAGTATAGCAAAGGTGGGCTGGGTTTGCAGGATGGGCAACTCTGATCAGGTGGAAGGGTGAAGCTATCACCTTTTATCACATGCATTGCAAAGGAGCTGCCTCAGCATACACACAAAGAACTTTTCACTAGCCGTTTGTGACTCCAGACATCCTGGGACCAGAGCAGTGGAAGGAAGAAGGTTCCAGAACAGGTGTGGCAGGAAGTCTAGAAGGTTCTTCCACTTCAAAGCTGGCACCAAGTATAAATATTGGTTCCCTCAGGCCAGCTCTTGAGTGCACTCTTGGACCAGTGGACACTACAGAAGAAGGACTGCTCTGCTGCCAGAGGAGTGTCCTGCCACCTGAGACCTGCCCTGCTGTATGAGAAAGAAGACTGGTCTTGCTCCCCAAAGACATTTCAAAGGTCAACTGACTGACCTTCTGTTCAGAGTTACAGGGACATAACAAGCTCCAGAGGCCTCCCTGCAACTGCCCAGTTGACCTGCTGCACCGCACCTGCAAGTGAACCTGCTTGAGCCCTGCTAGTCCCCATGCGGCACTAATCAGAGTGCACTCCTTTGACGCCCAAGGAGAAATCCTGAAAAGTTTAGCTCTTTCCAACTGTGAATGGGGCAGCTTGCACCAAGGTTTTGTCACCTGTGCTAAATGCCAATGTGAAGATCCAGTGAACCCAACTCTTCGCACCTCAACAACCGACATGGACGACTGACAATGGGAGATCTGCACTTTGTGCTACTGCAGCTACAGCACGCTGTGGTCACCAATGCGAAGCTCCAGCAACTACCATCAGCAATGAGCACTCTTGATGCATGGCCTGCTCTTCCAGCTACAGCAACAACCATCTGCAACACTCTCCCTGCTCCCCACCCTTCAAACCAGATTTTGATAAAGTAACTCCTTCAGCAGGACTAACCTGGTCTCTGTATCTGGCTTGCACTTCATCGTGGTCGATCTGAACTGTTGACTTTCCCCAGTCTAGCACGACCAGATGACCATAAATGGCACTTTCTGCTTTTAGGTGCTACACTTACCTAATTCTTTGAAATTGCATATTTCAGGTTGTACTGATTGGAATTTTTTTGTTTTGGTCCCCAATTATTTATCAAATTAGAAACCCTTTTTCTAAATAGATTTGCGATTTTGCTTTTGTTTTCACTCTATTACTGTTTGTGTTCTGCATAATTACTTTACACACTGACTCTAAGTTAAGCCTGATTGCTTTAGTGACAAGCTAACAGAAGGTTAAGCACAGGTTAATTTAGTGACCTTTGTGTTTCACCGTGACAAGGATTATGGTTGTTGCTTGAGAAGGATTTTCACCTACCTCAATCAGCAACCCAATTTAGCCATCTAGGACCTCAATTATGAGGTTTTGGTGCAGGGCAGCGCCACGAGGATTGTTGCTGTGCTGCCCTGATTCAAAAGAAAAGGGCAGGAAGGCACCATATCTATGAGATATGGCGCATTCCTGTCCTCTTCCCCTGCGCGATGCACAATGGGTGCCATGCTCCAATGCAAGCATTCTTGCACGATAGTGGAAGGGTGTCTACATGGCAGGGATGATTGTTTTGTGCAGGAAGGAACAGCTTCCTCCACAAAAACAATCACGAAAGGTGTTTTCCAATCTTTATGTGTGTTGCAGAATGCAGCACTCATAGAAAAAGAAAAAGCAAGTAGAAATAAAGGTATTTCTCCTCGTAGCGCCTCCCTTACACCTCCCCTGGGAGGCGTAAGCTTTTGACGCATTCACAAGTTTACAAAATCTCATAATTTGGGAATGTGTCAAATGCCATGTCTGTTACGTGGGAGCACCCACTGTAACGCCCATGGCCCGCCTCCCTATCGCAGGGTGCGGCAACGCAGCAGCTTACACTCCGTTGCCTCAGTCCAAATCTACAAGGTCATGAAAAGCCACACAGGGCAGCTTTATGTGGCCTTGTACATATGGTCCTGCAGTGTGCGTCGCTGGACCATCACTACAAGTGACGTTCCAGCGGCACAAAGGGGCTTGTAAATAAGCCTTCTAGTGTCAGAATTACACAATGTGAAAAAGGCTTACCGGCTTGACCAAACTGGTGACCCTAGACAAAAATATGCCTTGTGTTTAACAATAAGAACCTCGATACAGCCCTCTCTCTTCAGTCAGCATTGTTTTTCCGGCTTCTTTCTTCCTATTCCTGTCCATGTGGTGAGTGTACTCCAGCTGCAATGGAGCGCAAGGCACAGGAGGGTAAAGGCAGTTGTAGGGGCTCAAGACCAAATAAAACCCATTTTGGCTACTTACTTTTATAAATGGCATGGAATCAATGGTGATCTTCCAGCTTCCTGACATGCTGCATTCTGGGAAAATCACAAGATGGGCATTTTTCAATGTTCTTCCTGCTAAGTTCTTCTAGGCTTCTGACAGTGGTCATGCTGTGAAATGTCAAACTGAGATGTCATGGTGTGCAAAATAATGATGGACCGGGATGTGGCCCGTGTAATTACCAGTGGCTGAGATTAATTCAAGTATTTCATCCATATCTTGTTGTACACTCTTGTGTGAAATCATAGGGCGGACGCAAGGCAGACTTGAAACGGTTTTCTTGGCTTGCTCCTGCCCTGTGCATGATCCTTACATCAGTGCTGGAATTGGAAAAAATGTACTCCAGGAACACATTAATTGGGGATCAAGGTGTGTAAATAAAAAGAGGAGGTGAAGCCACCAGGGCAAGTCATAAAAAGCAGTCTGAAAGTCAACCTATATATTTATTTTGTAAAAACGTGGCCACAAAGAAATTGGTACCAAGGAGTACATCTGTTCTGACTTATTTGATCCCAAAGGCTGCATTTAAAAAATATCTTATGGGTTTAAGGCACCTGCTGCAGCTATCTTTGTGTGCCCAGAAAATATCAGAGAGTAATAATAATAATAATAATAATAATAATAATAATAATAATAATAATAATGGTGAGATAAATGTAGTAGTTAATGCACTTGCTGGGGAGATCTGTGTCTTGTCTAGTCACAACTCATATAGCACAGAGGGTTAATGTATATTCTGCAAAGCACACCCTGTAACATGCAGACGCCAGATTTTTATTTTATTTAGATAGGTAAGTTCCTTTAACACTGAGACCCTTTTGTTACTTGCAGTTAATAAATTGCAGTCCTAGTATAGCACAGTGAGTTACCAACTAGCATCAAGGATCTACATGCAAACTTAAAAGGCAATAGTTTATCCACGGCAACTGGATTTATGTAATTGCTTAGTGCAGCATTTTCCATATAATTACGGATGTGCCGCACTTTCCACATAATCCATCATCTGCTACGGAATTGGAAGATTAAAAAAAAAAACTTTTTCAGGCTGAAACTGATCAAAAGTTACTAAAAAGGTGGCAGGTCCTTCCCAAAAGATTTAGACCTTATTGTATTTTCTCAATCTGTTGTTAGTATAAGGCTTCTAAATAGCGGTTCTTTGAGAAGTAATAAACTCTTGTTAGTACAGGTAACCCTAAGCACTACCTTACATTGGAAATCTGACTTTATGTTTCTCCCGCCATGCTTATTAACATATAATACCTACCGGTGAGGGTGACACTCCTCCACCTTGTAACTCTCAGTGCCTTATATAACACATCCTGTACATTGATTTACACACTTGTATAAATTACTGTCAATGTATAATGAGCGTGTGGTAAAATGGGATGTGTAGCACTATAAAAGAATAACATTCTAAAAATAATGGTAATAAAATTGTTATTCATGTAAATAAATACTCAGACTAACTGAAACATCTGACATTCTTACAGTGCAGCCATATCAATTGTTTACAGGGACAAAAGCAAAGTGAAAAACATGCCTCTAGATCATAGTTTGTCTTAGGTACTTGTGAAGTGAGAAGTTGTGTGCCTTTCCTTCCCATCCATTGCATAGGTGTCTAATTGTTGCCCCCAGATAGCCTCCAGCCAGGTTCCCACTGGAACACAAGGGGTGCTGATGACCCCTTAAACCGGGCCTATGTTATGGACTGGGCTGTAATCTCAGATGAGAAAGCCGCCTCGCCTGCACCTTGCTGTTTGGAACTACAGCAGTCAAGGTGCCTGCTCCCCTGGATGTATATTTTAATGGGGCCCGAAGTCATGGCAGGGGGTGGCATCCACCCTGTGAAAATAGTGGGTGAATGCCGTCTACCCATATGTACCCGATTGTGCTCAGTCTTCTGCTCTGCATTCTGTCTGTTCAGTGCTTAATTTGAGCCAGTGTTTTCTAGTGCTTTGCACCCCCACTTAATTGCCAACACTGGCACTTATGACAGCTGCCACATGGTGGCACTGTTTGTGAAATTTAAACATGAGCAGAACAACAGTTGTTTATTAAGTCAATATGCATTAAAACAACTAATACCTGCCACCCAAGCCTTTCTTACAGCGTTGGGGGCCTTGAACAGTCTGAATTGTCACACTTGTAGCAGTGTGATAGTAGATGTGTAAGTGCTGTCATTGGAAGTGCCGACAGTGGCAATGTGTGGTGCAAGCTATGGTGGCCTCCTGACGAGGGCCCTGGCACTAATTCTTCTACAAATTAAGCACTACCTGCTTAACCTGTCCCTGTTAACTGGTCAGACATCCAAGGTCAGATTTTAGGCCCACCCCTCACATAGCCACCCCGCTCCTAGCTAGTGTTTTAGTGGGCCCGCCAGGACATTCAATGGTTCCAAATTTTCTAGGGAGGCCACGATCTAACACCAGTTGTGCACCGCCCCTGATTTCATGATGGCAGCATCTATACTTTTTACACCCTGCCACATTATTTCACTTACATCCCTGATTTTGGGTGTGTGTGGGTGGGTGGTCGGGGGGAGGGGGAGGTGGTTCTTCCTTGACCAGAGTCCACCATGAAGTCAGCTCAAAAAACACTTTACAGCCTTCTTGCTGTACTTATAAACAGTTAAATAAAAAAAAAAATTGATTCTATCTAAATCCAAGACAGCATTCAAAAAGGTTCAATATGGGTGTGGGCGGGAGATGCCCCAATGTTGTATATGAGTGAACTGAAAGAATAGACGTTGACGAGAGACTAGGAACATGGACACAGTTTCCAGCCTCTGGTCTCAGGACGGGTTTGGCCCCTAAGAGGAAACTTTGAGCCCATGAGTGGCATCAGATTTTGAAGCACTGGGTAGATTTGCTCGTCGCTGCTTACTCCTGCACCTCCTCAATGCGCGAAAGAGATCTCAATGTGTTAATATGTGCGCTGAAGAGCCGCATCGCCTCTCATCCTTCCGAGGTTGATAACGGAACTATTTTCCAAGTAGGACATAAAACGTTATTAGGGTCCAGAAAGGATTTAAGTTGTAAATACACTTGCTTGGTGTCTTCTAGAGGTTTATTTAAGAATAGACCCCAAAAATGGTTGCATATTTTCCCTTAGGTTTTAATTCTTGAAGGTAGAAGGATGATAAGTGCCCTCTCCAGATGGTGTAGTGCTGCTCTCCAGAATAACCAGAAAGACCCCTCAGAGAATGCCTCCAATCCAAACCAGGATGAAGATATAACAAACTTTGCATCCTCAAAGAGAGAAAAGCAGCAACAATGCACAGCTAATTTCTCAGTAGAACGCAATACAAGACAACTTCAAGAATCAGGTTAAATAAACACGAATTAAAGAAGAGTCATGGATGCAGTTCCCAGCTACCAGGGACATAAATTCGCAATCGGTCCTGACAAGTTATCCAAAGGCAGAATGGGGTTTGGCATTTAACTAGTGTTTCCAAGCTGCCTATGTCTAAACTGACTCAGATGTGCTAACCTGCCATATTGAACTGGGGTCGTTCCTTTGAACTTCAGTGGCACTTTTTGGATTTCATTTAAGGCTATTCTAAGATCCTTCGAGGATCACAAGTCTACCATCCTTGCTCATCAAACCTTTTCTTGAAATTGGTCCCTGAGGGTTGGATGCACCATTCACACCGCTCTGGAAGATCTAATCTACCCCACTCTACTCCAGTCCAATCCACTACCTCAATCAACTCCAACACACTCCACCCCAACCTCTAGGACTCTCTCTCCCACTGAACCACTTAACTATACTCCTCTCTACTCATTTCTATGACACACTACTCCCCTACTCCATTCCACAACACTCCAACAAATCCACTCTACAACACTGTACTCCCCCACTCCACTCTGACACTCCACGCCACTAACATTGGCCATGCTGAACAGCAGGCACTCTGGTGTACAACATGGCCAAACACATTGCTAAAACCAATAGTTCTTGTATAGGCAAAACCTATTGGCTTTGCCAATGCTTGCTCTTTTTTTGTTATTATGTCAACTTATCCTGTGGCATGTATTTATTTAACATAGTGTACTATTAATTTTCCAGAATTGTACCAAAACAATCTTCTAGTTTTAAAGGGGGCGAGGAAAAGGAATGAATCTAGTCAGTGGTTTGAGGGCACTATGTGTGACTGGGAAGCGTGGGTTCAAATCCTGCATTCCCTGCATGACTAAATTGTGTGATCTAAGTCAAATCAATTAACTTTGTGTCTAGTTTAAATGATAGCGATATTTGAGAGCACTTTCAAGTAATTCAGTTTAAGATGGACTGTGTATTAGTCTGTAATGGTCCTCCTTCCATTACAATAATGTTGGTCATGATGTAAGGTACACCAGATAATTGGTTCATTGTGTTTACTCATTGTTTTGTCAAGAGGGAGGGTTAATCAATATTTTAAAGTTCATGTTTAGAAACTTTGACTTCATATAAATGTAAATATTGTGATCTAATGTACTAAATTGAAACACTACTATATGTTTTTTAAAGATTTTATTGTTGTTTGCCTAAAGTGGTTGATTAACAGGATAGAACCCGGGTAAGTAGCAACAGATTCCACTGTACATTTACAGAAGAACAGTGCTGGGCTACATACATTTATGAAGAGTTAGTACACAATTTTTACATTTTTCTGTGTAACAAACTGATCCATAATAAACTGTCCTTCCACCCCCCCCTCCCTTGCCCAGTTGACGCTGCCTTACCTAGCAGCACAGGGAAGCAGAGCAATGAACTCTGTGGAGCTTCTAGTGGGGAAATCATGACAGTGTTTCAGAGATAGGCAGCCTTGGACCACTGCCTTGTGTAGTTTACTAGATGTGCCAAGAACAACTAGTACATAGAAACCAAGAGTGCATGTGTCAAGGGTGGTTTACAGGGAGTTATCATCCTTGGTGCAGTCTTCAAAGCCCTCCACCAAAATATTCCACTTCTGTGCAATAAAGTATTTTCTCAGACCTCCTCATTCCTCTCTCTGTTACAGGGTGCTGTCAGTTCGAACCCAGGAGAGCGAGACCTTGGTCCAACTTACCATAGTTGGAGGAAGTGAATCCTTCCAGTGCAGTGTGATATTGAGTTTTGCCAGAAGAAGAGCCAGGTCAAGGACTTGGTGGAGGGTTTCTTGAACTGAGGGTGGGGAATACATTGAGTAGGGCCTGGGGAATTCATTAGTACACGGCCCATCACAGTTAACAGCACCTCAAGAACTCTCCGGCAGTACGAAAGAATGTGGGGCAAGACCAGAGCATAAGAATCTAATTGCATACAGTAAGGACAAATGCAGCCGCAGCTCCCTGGTATAGTTTGGTAATTCCGGCAGTCGTATGGTAGGCTCAGTTCAGAATATTACATTGAATATACTTAAAGCAGAAGCAGCTGGATACTTTCTGGGGGCATTCCAATATTTTAGCCCAGTTTGCACCATGCAGAGATTTGGCCAGGTCACTCTCCCAGTTATTAATGTTTCCCAAACTGTATGCTATACGTTTTAAAATGCTTAGAAACAAAATCACAAAATCAAATTGTTGCTGTTGCTTTCTCTCCAAGAAAGATTGGGTAAATTTGGACAGGGCAGATGCCCTTGACTCCGTGCTCAAGGCTAATAATTTACTATTGAACAAGGACATAATGGGGGTCATTCCTACATTGGCGGGCGGCGGTCGCCGCCCGCCAAGCAGGAACCGCCGAATGACCGCACCGCGGTCAAAAGACCGCGGCGGCCATTCTGGCTTTCCTGCTGGGCCGGCGGGCGACTGCCCGAAGGCCGCCCGCCGGCCCAGCGGGAAACCCCCTTCTACGAGGATGCCGGCTCCGAATGGAGCCGGCGGAGTCGAAGGGGTGCGACGGGTGCAGTGGCACCCGTCGCGATCTTCAGTGTCTGCTTTGCAGACACTGAAAATCTTAGTGGGGCCCTGTTAGGGGGCCCCTGCAGTGCCCATGCCAGTGGCATGGGCACTGCAGGGGCCCCCAGGGGCCCCACGACACCCGTTCCCGCCAGCCTCTTCCTGGCGGTGTAAACCGCCAGGAACAGGCTGGCGGGAAGGGGGTCGGAATCCCCATGGCTGCGCTGCTTGCAGCGCCGCCGTGGAGGATTCCCTGGGGCAGGGGAAAACCGTCGGGAAACCGCCGGTTTCCCTTTTCTGACCACGGCTTTACCGCCGCGGTCAGTATCGCCCCTGAAGCACCGCCAGCCTGTTGGCGGTGCTTCCTCCGTCCCCGGCCCTGGCGGTCCATGACCGCCAGGGTCGGAATGACCCCCAATGTGCCACTTGAATGTAGCATTCCTCGAGGCAATCACACAAAGACCATAGTGAATAAATAGTGCTATGTAGAAAATAGTAAATACATGTACTGATAAAGTTGTCTTATGTGGTTTAGCCTTGGATGTGTTGGTACAATTGACTTTTGCCCTGAATTTTGACCCTTTGTCTTGAATTTTAGTCCTGAATTGTGACCCTTTGTCCTGATTTTTTTTTACAGTCCTGGCCAGAATTTGCCTCTATACCTGGTGGCCACCCTAAGCCACATTGGACTCTGAAGGACACTAAAATCTCTTTTTTAGGATTAGTGTTTCTGGAGTCTAGCCTTCGACTGTACACGCACTCATAGGTTTAATTCATTCATGCATCAAACAATATGCTGCCAAGGCAACAGCACATCACCCCCTGATAATAACCAAGTAAGGTAAGATCTAGCTTCCTTCAGCCTAACACCATGATTATTGTGTGTGGAAGCCAGGGGCGTAGCTCCAGGGGGGAGTTTAGGGTGTTACACCACCCTAAAAATGAATTCTGTAGTAAATAGTTGGGCACGAGTGCTTTCAGTCAGGTATTGTGAGGTGTCTGTTGGATTTCACCTGGGATTTTTACATGCACACGGAAACAAACACACACGCTCTTGTGTGGAAATTTTGCATTTTAAGTACCCGAACAATCCGCACTCATCCTTTTTTCCACTGCCCCTTAATCCCATCTCATGTCCTGCTTCTCATATAATGTGTTTTAACAAGAAGTCCCTGTGTGATTGTTGGGAAATCTGAAGCTCAACCTTCCCTCAATCATACTGACCAAGCTACGCCTCTTGTGGAGGCTGCTGTGTGAACGAGAGATGCAGCCCTGTGGAGCCCACAAAGGGATCAAGCAATGGTGTTAAAACAAGTGAGGCTCTGAAGCCTCAGTGCCCTCATTGACCTTGTGGAATGCAATCTGGTGCGCCTGTAAAGTGCTCTAATGCCCTTGAGTCAAGCTGACGCTGTGTAAACTGCTGAAACAAATCCACGTAATAACAAGCATTTACAATGCAACGGGTCTCGCGTCTGCTCATGTTAGAGCTGATCGCGTTGTAAACTCCTAACCCGACTTTTCACCTATCGGGCAAAAGTGCATTTATGTACATAACCCGAAAAAGTGAAATTAACTATGTAAAGCGCTCGACTTCTACCAAGCGAGATCGCGCTCGTAAATTAGAGAAAAAGAAGTCTACGAGCCCGATGGAAAACAGCGAGCCTCGCATGTTTTCTGTACTTGGTCGCTGCGCTCGAGGAGGGCTAGCCACCGGAAAAGGCATGACCTATGCGTGCCTCCGACTAATGAAAGCAAGTAGATTTTATTAGGCAAGCCCACGACCCAATAAAAAACACTGACGTGAAGTTGACAGGGCTCCGAGACCTTTTCTAAATACTAAAGCGTCTCGCTGCGATACGCATGCGCGAGCGCATGCAACGCAGGCTCGATCCTAAAAAGGGTGCGCAAGACTCCATGCAGCGCTACATCGGTTCTCAGTGTTTGTTCTATGCAAAAAAAATAATTCTGAGGAAAAATAAACTGATTTCATACGACGTTAAAGAAAGGGCTTTCTTTTTTTATTTTTTTTTAACAGTTGTTGGCACAAAATCAAGAAGTAACAGTTTACTGTAATAAATGCATCTTTGGACAGATACGGAAATCGAAAATGTGTTTTCCATTTGCTCTTACTTTTTCAGCACAGAGGAAAATAATGCATGCACACTCTAAAAATACATTAACTTAAAAGAATCTCTAAAATAAATAAAAATAGAATTTTCAATTAAACTACGCAAATTAAATTACCTCAGTGCTTGAATTGAACACAAATATTGCCCAAATCACAAGAGCAAATTTCACTGTGATGATAAAAAGTGCAAATATTCAAACTTAAATATTCCTCAAAATAGAAATGCAGGACCACAATATCCCTGTCAAGCTGTATGTAAAGTAACAAAAATATAGTCTAGTTCAAAATCAGACAAAAACAGTGAAATTATAAGGTTGTGCTCTTTCATTTAAAAATGCAGTGAGCAGAGAAATGGTTCACATTGGTGAGGCTGAGCATTTGTCAAGTGTTCACACCAAAATTACTTGCATCATAAATGCTAACACTTACCAATATGGCAAACTCTTTTCAATTAAGTCTCCTGTTTGATCAGCAGAAGGCCTGCATTTCAGTGATTGAATTTCTTTCTTACGCGGGTAAATAGACCTTATTTGAAGGAATAGGGTTTATTTATATAATTTCATTTGTACACACCATCGCCCAAGTCAAATCCATGTCTTTGTATAATAAAATACCAAATTTGCTTGGATGATGAAATGGGTGTATGCATGTCAATACTCTGGGAGATGTGAAGAAGGACACATTCTTCTACACTTCAGTGGTGGTTCTTAGCACCACCTGTGATGAAATCAGGCATGGGGCGGGCAATGAGCACACAGCACCTGTTGCTAACTCCTTTCCTGCCATCTGAACTGACAATGCCTGAATCATATTCAATATCACTGAAATTATGCGGCAACGGAGGACCAAATTATGTGGCAGAGTTGACTGGTTTATGAAACAAGAAAATGCAAATTATGTGATATACTGCGGCATAGTTTGTGATAGTATCAGTTCATTATTTTGTCATTTTTACACATGTTAAGTCCTATTTCTGAATATATGGAAGACACATTGTTCAGCCCATAGCTTGCATGTTTTAACTTGCAACCTTGTTATTTTCCACTTATTGGGACCATGCTTACAAGTGCCAATTTAATGAAAATGATAGTGTAAGTGTCAATGAGCGGAGTAGAGAAAGCAAAACTGGAATGGTGATCTCCATTTCACACTGTGTTTTTATTTATTGAGGTGGCAAAGATGGTGGCTGCTGATTTGTTGGTAATCGGATAATCCTATGATTGGACACAACAGTGTCACAGCAGGGTCAAAAAGAGTGCTACTACATACATGAGATTAAACACCGTAACATTACATTACTGCTACTACCGTGTGTAGAATAATCGATTTCACAGAAGGTGAGTCATAGGTCAAAGGAAGGATTCAATTGGCACCAAGTTAATTCTGATGAGGCCTACTCTATGAGCAACCCTTAATGAAACATAGTTTCCTTTTGGGTCTGAAATAAGGAAGATATAGGGGCATCCATCAAAGTCAACGGGGGGGGAACTACCTCCTGATGCCACACTCTCTCCACCATGGGGACGCAGGCTCCAAAACTCATTACTGAACTCTCAGGCAGGTTGAGGGGACATCACATGTCTACCAACAGGCACAGTCCTCCTGTGTCTCAGGTACATCCTCAACCATCTCAAGATGCAGATGATGATTATCGATGTCAGGTTCAGTCAAGATCAGCTGATCTGCAGATCCTCAAGGTTCCTCAGTAGGATCTCTTCTCTAGTTTGGTCCTCCATACAGGCTTCAGTTAGCGGAGCATTAGCTCTTTCTCTTTTGGGCATGGATGTCCAGGCCTTGTGTCCCAGCTTTTCATCTTCCATCCAGGGGCAGCAGGTTCATCCTCATGACACAAGGAAGCAGCTATAAGGTGCCAAACTTACTGCACACTGTTCTTTGGCCTAGTGATGCAAAATATACCTTTCTGTCAAGAATCCTTACAAGAACAAGACACTCTTTCGAAATGTGTAATAATTGTGGGGAAATAGAGCACTGGGGTGAAATAAGATGCAGCCCATTGAGTTCAGGTCCCACAGCCAATCAGAAATGGAAACATCTTTGCAAGCAAATTCCATGGTTTCATACACTGATTTAAGCAGCATTAGAACATTGGAATGTTGGCATGTCCATTGAAGACAATGGAGTGCTGCGGGATTTTACTGGCCGGTAAAAGCCCGCAGCGCCAACATTCCAATGTTCGCTTTGTTCACAGCAACAGCAGTGAACAAAGCCTCACGAAGCCCGATGGGAATTTTAATCCCCTCGGGCTCCGTGAGCAATTAGTTTTTTTTAATAGAACATTCTGCCCTGAGTGGCAGAATGTTCTAATAGCCTTAGAACCCACCGTAGCGGGCTCTACCGGCTATTAAAGGCCCTTTCCTTTGTTAAATGCCCTCGCCTTCGGCTCGGGCATTTAACGCGGGAGCGGGCCTTTAATAGCCGGTAGAGCCCGCTACGGCGGGTTCTAAGGCTATATAAACAAACGAGCAAGGGATATAGATTACGAAATCAAATTGCTGACCTATCCCTGTCCAGCAGATCTTTGTGCTTTGTTGGTGGAACAAACTAAACCTGCAGCACATTAGAGTACAGAGGCAACAGAAGACAAATGTAAGGCCCGCATGGTTGCCCACACCTTGATGACTTTTATCCCTTCAGTATGTCTCATGGTCGTCCATTGGACCATGTCATCAAAGTCACTTTCAGCCAGACCCTGTTTTTTCAGGAGGCAACTGTAGGCTTGTGGAGCTGTCTAAACCCTTACTTATCATGAGAGAAGTCCTAAGAACAGAATCTCACAAATAGGTAATTGGCTAGAGCTTGTTTTGCAGGAAACAGTGGCAAATCACTCATGAGTTTTATAAAATTATTTCGCTCCTAAAATAATTTTTACAAGTTAAAACGTCACACATAATTTTTCTGTAGGTCAGAGAAAATATGAGAAAAACTAGAAGTCAACGGTTAGACAAAGTCTGTGAATATGAGGTGCTTGCCTTTCTGAAGTTCCTGAGTATTTTGGCATTGCTTTTAACTAGATTCAAACAAAAAAAGATAAAAAGGTTTTGTAAGTGAAAGAGCTACTTTTATAGGAACATTCTGCAGTAAAGTTTTTTTGCAACAAACTTTGTCTACAGATGAAGTTGTGCAAAGTTCATACCAGATACTAGGCGTGTTCTTTGAGTCTGCCCCTTTGTCATAGTTGGATGGCTTCCTTGTGTATTTCAATTCCTTGCTCCTGAACTATTTTCCATTTGGTTTGTGTGTGGTTTGAGATATAGCACCTAATGGAGTACATATCCTGCTTCATTCTTTCTCTCTCACCCCCTTTCTTTCTCCCAGCCTTTTCATTTTTCATCTCCAAACCCCCAATGTCTCTCTCTACAATACCACTGTGAGTACTGCTGTGACTTGGTGCTGCTCTTCAAACCCTGCCCTCCCTCACTCGCCCTACTCCCCTTCAGCCACTTAAAATCACGATGGAAGTGCCAAATGAGATAGAGGTGGCCATCCATCTTGGAAAGTTTGGCCCTGATTTATACTTTTTGGTGCAAAACTGCACTAACGCAGTTTTGCACCAAAAAGTTTAGCACCGGCTTGCACCATTTCTGTGCACCAGCCGGGCACCATATTTATGGAATGATGCAAGCCGGTGCAAAGGGTGGGTTAGCGTAAAATAAATGACGTTAGTTGGGTGGGGCTGGCGGTATGGAAGAACTGGGTTTTGCACCAAAAATAACTTAGGCAGGTTAGAGTAAAAAAATGACTCTAACCTGCCTAGAGTCATTTTCTGAAGCAAAACCGTCCATACCACATGACTCCTGTCTTGGAAATGACAGGAATCATGCCCACCACCTCAATGGCCAGCACAGGGGACCAGGGTCCCCTCGGCATGGCCATTGCACCCAGTTCCATGTAGGGGGGGCCATTTCAGGGCCCCCAATGGCACTTAAAAAAAAAAAAAAATGCTTGCCTGTACTTACCTATACTTACCTGGGATGGGGTCCCCCATCCTCTGCTGTCCCTCTGGTTTGGGTTGGGCTATCCATGGGGCCTGGGGAGGGCACCTGTGGGCTTATTCCATGGTGTTCCACCATCGAAATAGGCCCACAGGTCCCCTAACGACTGCCCTGACCCAGGTGTTAAAAAATGGGGCAAAGCAAGCTTTGCACCATTTTTTGACCCCTCCTCCCTCCCGTGCACCATTTTTGCCACGGAGTATAAATATGGCGGTAAGGCCATAGAGTCATTTTTTGCACTGGAATGCCTACCTTGCATCTCATTAAGGCAAGGTATGTTTCCACGTCCAAAAAAGGATTTTAACTCCATAAATTTGGCGCTAGAGGGGTCTAGCGCCAAAGTATAAATATGGAGTTAGTTTTGCACCGAATTAGAGTTTTAAGAAATTATGCCAATTTGGTGCAAACAGAGTATAAATATGTCCCTTCATTTCTTTACTTTAAAGATGGCCATATAGAAAATATCATTCCACAATGGTGGCAGTAGAAAATGTCTTTGCCATCGCTATTGATGCCAGTGGTTGCCAATGCCTGTACAACCAGTGTTTTACAAGCATTGTCATAGCTGACAACCACAACCTGAAATCTTGTAACATTATTTTCTGTATTTCCAACATGTCCAGCATATTGAACCTTGGAGCACAGTGGAGGCCATTTTAAGTGTAGAAAATATTGTTTGCTAATCTTGGGACATTATTTACTATACTTCCACGATGGGCGCAATATGGTGTCTTGACATAGCAAAGTGGTCCTCTTGGAAGTATATAAAAACACAATTCGAGATGGGCGCCCACCATTACTGACCTTGCCACTGCTTGCACTGCAAAGCAGAATCTATTGACTTTTGCCAATGTTTGTTCCATTTTGAGGGTAAAACTCATAACAAATCAGCATGGCCTACGTGTAGGAGTTCCCATCTTGTCGCAGAGAGTAGAGGAAGGGAATTGGTCATACATTCAAAGAAGTCCTAAAAAAGATTCTGAGACATTTAAATGTTAACTATATTGTGATATATTGAAGTCTTTAATTTTCTGAAATTTTTTCTTTATTTTTTAGTCTTGTTTTTTTCCTCTGAGTCACCCAAACAGAGTTCAAGGGTGCACTAATTATATCGATCCAAACTTGGCGTTTTTACCATTGTCTTTTGTCCTTCATCAGTGTTAGGATGCACAATAAGCCTCAAGAAGTAATGTGGTATTTTACGTCAGGTGCGAGTAGCTCATCTGGTATGGGTTTCTCTTGTTACTCTCTATTTTGTCGTAGATGGGCCTTGTTTTTAATACAAGACCAGAAGTACCAGAATTCTAAAAATGCAATGGACCTGTTAACTAATCTTATTTGTATTTAGTATTTATGTATTTAGTATTTATAAAGCGCATTCCGGCCTTGGCATCGAAGCGCTAGAGTGAGAATTATAAGTGTGAGAAAGCAGGCGGAGCAAGAAGAGAGAGCATTATCGAGGAAAGAGCCAGGTTTTTACCAACCTCCTGAATATCATGAAATTGTGCTCCTTCCTTATGTCAAGAGGAAGCGAGTTCCAATGCTTAGCTGCAGCAACGGTAAACGCATTATCTCCCCATCTAGCCCTGCGAGTATGACAAACTTGAATCAGATGAGCTTCTTTTGATCTGAGTTGCCAACTTGGCCTATACCAGCGTAACCTAGATGCTAAATAATCTACTCCGCCTCCATGTACTGACTTGAACGTTAAACATAGAGTTTTAAATATAATCCAGCTCATGACCGGAAGCTAGTGTAATAATTTCAGGCTATTGCTGGCGGAGGCCGAGCGAGGGAGATCTAAAATCAAATGGGCCGCATTATTTTGGAGCAGTTGGAGCTTTCTTAGTGACATTCTATCCAAATCAAGCAGCAGAGAGTTACAGTAGTCAAGTCTGGACATAACTAAAGCCAGAATGACCGCAACTCTCTCCTCCATCTGCAGATATGGAAATAATTTTTTCAACGTTTTTAAAATCCAATAACTTGTTTTGACCATGGAATTTACTTGAGGCTTGAAACAGAGACAGTTATCAAAGATGACTCACAAATTTCTGGTGGCAGTGATAGGCGTGGGAAGCTCACCACACTCCAAAGGCCACCATCGAGAGTTCCACAGCTCGTTACAAGAGCCGAACAATAGAATTTCTGTTTTGTTACTATTAAGCTTTAGCCAATTCTGGCCCAATCCTTATGCCATAAGAGTATCTTTCAACCAGTCCTGATTTTCAGGAACCAGCACAAAGGATTCTGAGGCTTGTCATTTCTTTTTCTAAATTAAATCACTTCCCAACAAGCTTTGTGCTGCTGCGGGGGGAACACTAAAGAGAGACTGAATGCCATTCTCATGCCAAGTGAGCAGTTGACAGTTATGCACTTAAACTCCTCACATTGACTTGGGACACCTTGAGATCTCTGGACTTACTACAATTCTTGTTGTAGACATTTAGGGCCTGATTCGGAGTTTGTCAGACGGGTCTTGCCATCCACCGAACTTCCTTCACACAGCCTCAGGAATGGGACGTCAGAGTATTGTCTACAATACTATGCATAGAGTGGGCTATGTGTCAGGCTCTTGTTTAGGTGACTTTCTTGTCTATCTCAGTTGCCCATTCCTTATTGGATGAACTTCCTCCTGTGTGTGCCCACTCCTGGAGCATGGCTGCTTCCCTGTGTTTCTGATTGGTTGACTTGTATCCTTCCACTTCAGGCATCATGGAATTATTTTTTTTATCTGTGTTTTAGATCTTCTTGTGAGAGCATGCTTTTCCTTTTTCTCTTCCTGCCCACTCGTTACCCCTCACATCCCTGACCTGCACTCTTTGTTCTTGCTTCTGGTTTACTGCTGATCATTCCACTGTTCCCACACCATTCCTTTACCATCTCGCGGTTTTATTAACCTTTTCAATTTTTGAAAGTGTAAAATGTATTTGCGAGGGTCCAGGGCAAAACACTGCCGCTGAACGTCTTCCTTCTTCTTTTTTGCAGCCCCACTCATACTATTTTTTAAATTTACCAATCAACAATGACTGATGGCCATCTTAGAACATCAAATTAAACTTTTAAAATGTGCGAAACTTGCTGTTGTTGTGTCAAGATGCACGAACACATGCAGATGCTGTGGCAGCCGTCTATGAAAAAGCCATTCCAAAATGGTCGGTGATGTCCATGCGGTCATATTGGGGTTTTTTTTCTCATAAAAGAAAACCTCTACCAAGGTGACCGCCCACGCGTGCACACGGGTGCGCGTGCATCGTAATGCACTGGAGGCCATAGTTAATTTCTTCAGTTATAATTTTTGGCAATATCAAAGCAATAAAGCACTGCCAGGGAATCCACCCATTATAGGCGAGGCCTGTTGGTTTTGTCAGTGCTTGTTGACAACATAAGATGGCGGAGCTGTTGATTTTACAGACGGTGTGGTCGCCTGAGAAGAAGACTGGGAGGTGGAAAGTACAGAGCTGAAACTAAAACTGTAAAGTGGTCCTTACATAAGCGTGCAAACTCTCCTGGTGTGTTGGGCGTTGTTGTCAGACATTGTCTCTCATCTGTGCCCTCACATCATGAATATTCAATAACAACTTTACGAATATACAAGCATGGCAAGGGGCCGATTTCAGTCCTTGGTTCTCTCCTATCCCTTGTTTGCTTCTTTCCATGTTGTTGTGTTCTGGGCACTAAGAATAACTGTTTCCCTAAACCAGGCTGGTGCCAAAAGCTCTGCTTGTCTTTGTGGTCACAACGATCCTCTGTGATATAAATGTTTTGGGCACAAGTCAGTTTCTTTGTGTGGTTTTCTGTTTTCTGCTGCTGGTGGGTTCTGAGGTCGTGATTGGCTCCAGCACCAATCTGTGCCTCTTACAGCAGGCTCAGCAGTCGAGGCGGGCAAGGCTCATTCCATACACAGTGCATTGTTGCTTCCCAGCTAGGTCTGTGCTATATAAATCCTCAGACACACATACACACATGTCCCAATGTCTGAAGTGCCTCCTTGTACCCTTTCTCATGCCTAGTTTGACCAAGCAAGCTATCTGGTTCCACATCTCTCAAATCATGCAGCATATTGTGACTCTCCTCATATCATGAGATCTTGTGTGTTGGAGCAAATATCCTGTGTTGGCGGAAAGCTGTGCCATCCTGCAACTGTTTAATGGCAAGGACACCAGTACCACTCTTCCACTGGTGCGTGGCAGTAAATGCTGGGGCACGCTGCCATTCTCCATGGTAATGAAAGCTGTGCCAACCTGCAACTGTTTAATGGCAAGGACACCAGTACCACTCTTCCACTGGTGCGTGGCAGTAAATGCTGGGGCACGCTGCCATTCTCCATGGTAATGAAAGCTGTGCCAACCTGCAACTGTTGCATGCAAGTAATGCTGTGCTGCCCTTCCACTGCTGCGTGGCAATGAGATCTCTGCCACCCCTCAACTTCTGAGAGACAAGCAATGCTGTGCCATCCTTCAACTGTTGCATGATGAGTAAAACTGTGCCACCATTCTCCTGTGGTATGGCAATGAGATCTGCTCCAGCCTGACATTTGAATCTCTCCAATGCACTACTCTATGTCTCATCCTATTCCTCTCCCAATATATCATCTACCTCCACTTTCTGACTTATCCCAAACCTCATTCTACTACGATCTTCAAAACAACTATTTCTAAACTCTTCCATTCTCTATTCCTCCTTGGAGCACCTCAAACCACATTTTATTACTATGATCTCCCAAACAACCCTTTCTAAACTCTTGCATTCTTTGTCCCTCCTTGGAGCACCTCAAACCACATTTTATTACTGTTATCTTTCAAACAACCCTTTCTAAATTCTTTCCTCATATATCCCTCCTTTGACTCACCCAAACCTCATTTTACTTCGATGATCTCCCTAATCCAATTCTAGAGACCCTTCCCTCCTTCAATTCTCATTTTACTCATTCCAAACCTCATCTTAATATTATGATCTCCCACATAGCACTTTGTAGACTCTTCCCTCTTCTATCCCTCCATTGTCCTACTTCAATCCAACTAACAAACTTGCAAATCCACCACTCAAATGAACTCATATTTCCCTATGCTATTGTGAGTGCTCTGTCCTTATTCTTACACCACTATTGCCACCTCTATATTATGTCTGTTCTTTGGTTACACTAAAGTGGCATCTGGCCAGATGTTTGTATACTTTGCTGTTCCACTCTCCAGAATGCTACTCTGCTCTCATCACACTCAGATAACATAGTTATTCCGCCTCTGCAGGAACATATAGCACCTTCGCTGTCACCAGAGGGTGATCCCTCATTTGCACTGGGGCATGGGCCGATGGGCCGATGCAAATGAGGGAATCTCTTTGCCTCTGCATCTGTGCGTATTATAGACACGGACGCAGAGGCAAAGAAACTGTCAGGAGGCGCAGTGCCAGTGCACCACCTAGAATGTGGTTTACTGTCCACACGGCCCCTGACGGCAGCCCTCCGGAGGGGAGAAGTGGGGCCCTGTGGAGCAGTTTCATGAACAAATGGACAGGGGCTGGATACAGCCCTGCCACTTAGGACAGACTATAAGATGTTTCCTGTTAGAAGGATCTGGAGAATACAATCTCCCTATGTTGAACATAAATCACAGAACCGAGTATTCCCAGCCTAAAAATGTGAAACTCATTTCCTACGCAAGTCCCTGGTATCTATTCGAAAGAAAAGGATCCCTTTCATTTTTTAATTTTTTTCATATGAGACACATAAAAAGAAAAAGATAATTTTGTTTTGAATAAATATCAGGGTCTTTTATAGGAAAGGAGCTTCACAGTTTTAGGCTGGGAACACTCTGTTCGGTGATTTGGGTCCTATGGACCCCCCAGACACCGCCTTGCAGGCGGGTGCAGTCACTTGCTGCAGTCGTCTGCAAGGGGATCTCTAATCTCCCTTAAAAGTGCAGGCGGGTTGCGGTCTGCACAGTGAAGCATAGAGCGGCTGCTCTGATTTTCACTTGAACATGCTGCCCCCATGACAGCGCCCCCATGACAGCGCAGCGTGGATGGCGTCGGAACTGTGATGGGAAGCCAGACGATGCTACATGCGGTGCCCACAGGTCACAGTGCAGGAAGAGAGGCTCGGTGACGGCATCCTGTGACGTCGGTGAGACCAGGACTGCGGTGTGAAGTGGGGTGGTGCGACATGTGGTGTCTCCAGGTCACGGTGCAGGCAGCGGGGCATCGTTGCTGAAGCGCTGTCATCGGTAGGCCCAAGGCAGCGGCGCGGGGCGGGCTCCGTGTGGCTTCTACGGGTCGCATTGCAGACAGGGGAGTCCGTTGACAACACCGGAGTCAATGGCGCTGGCTTCGGTGGACCAGGGCTGAGGTGTGGGACGGGACGGTGCTTTGTGTACCTACGAGCAGTGTCCAAAGGCAACGGCGCAGACAGCGGCTTCAGTGTCAGCTTGAAGCAGCGTTGTCGGGGATGCCAAGGCTGCAGTGTGAGCAAGGCTACGCGGAGTGCAGGGCCCACAGCTCATGGTGCAAGCAGCAGCTTGGTGGCAGTGTCAGGTGGCAACGTCGGTGAGACCAGGGTTGCGGTGCGACATGGGGCACGGCTCCGTGTGGCGGTGTCGACAGTGCCACAGTGGATTTTCTTCTGTTGCAACACAAAACACACAGTTCCCAGTGCTGTAGGCAGATGAAGCTGAAATATTTGATATCCCTGAGACCTCTAATAAGAGGCACTCTCCACTCCAAGCCCTTGGAGAAACCTCCCAAGCAGGATACACAGCAAAGTCCAGTCTTTGCCCTCTTTAAGGCAGAAGCAGTAATTGCAGGCCAACCCAGCAAAGCACACACAGCAAAGGGGCAGTACTTCTCCAGCTCTTCAGCTCTTCTCCTTGGCAGAGGTTACTCTTGATTCATAAGTCTTTGTGAGGTGATATCAAGTCTGGAGTTTTGGGTGCAATACTTACACCCCTTTCTGCCTTTGAAGTTGCCCAACTTCAAAGAGAAGTCTCAGTTGTTTACAGGATCTTGCCTTGCCCAGGCCAGGCTCCAGAGACACATCAGGGGGTTGGAGACTGGGCAGGCACAGCCCGTTCAGGTGTAAGTGACCACTCCTCCCTCCACTCTAGCCAAGATGGCTCATCAAGATATGCAGGTTACATCCTGCCCCCATTTGCATCACTATCTGGAGGAGATTCACAAACAGCCCAACTGTCAGTCTGACCCAGACGGAATCCACAAACAGGCAGAGTCACAGAATGGTTTCAGCAAGAAAATGCCCACTTTCGAAAAGTGGCATTTTCGAACTAACAATCTAAAAAACAACTTCAATAAAAGATGTATTTTTAAATTGCCAGTTCAGAGACCCCAAACTCCACATTTCAATCTGCTCTCAAAGGGAAACTGCACTTTAAGGAGATTTAAAGGCAGGCCCTAAATTAACCTATGAGAGAGATACGCCTTGCAACAGTTGAAAACGAATTTGGCAGTATTTCACTATCAGGGCATATAAAACACACCAGTATATGTCCTACCTTCTAAATACACTGCACCCTGCCCATTGGGCTACCTATGTCCTACCTTACATGTAGTAAAAGGGAAGGTTTGGGCCTGGCAAGTGGGTACACTTGCCAGGTCGAATTGGCAGTTTAAAACTGCACACACAGACAATGCAGTGGCAGGTCTGAGATATGTTCACATGGCTACTCGTGTGGGTGGCACAATCAGTGCTGCAGCCCAATAGTAGCAGTTGATTTACAGGCCCTGGGCACATATAGTGCACTTTACTAGGGACTTGTTAGCAAGTCAAATATGCCAATTGTGGATAAACCAATCACCAATACAATACACATAGGGGGCACTTGCACTTTAGCACTGATCTGCAGTGATAAAGTGCACAGAAACAATAAACCAGAAAAAACAGAGTCCAGCCTACCATAAAACAAGGAGGTCATATGGAAAAAAAGACAGGGGAAACACAAAGATGCCAGGTCTAACAATCATCTTATATTCATCAGTTGTTGCACTCTTGCTTGTCTTGTATCTTGCCTTTCTTGCATTCAAGTGTTGTACTCTTTCTTGTATGCATCACCTGTTGCTACCTTACATTTATTGTATTCATCACATGTTGCACTTGTAATCATCACTTCTTGCTTGTCTTGTATTCATCACTTCTTGCAATCTTGCTTGTCTTATATTCGTCACTTGTTGCGCTCTTGCTTTTCTTTCATCACTTTTTATGGTTGCTTTTATGTATTTATCGCTTGTTGCTCTCTTGCTTTTCTTGTATTAATCACTTGTTGCACTCTTGCTTTTCTTGTATTAATGTCTTGCATACTTACATTTCTTTTGTTCATCACTTGCTGCACTCATGCTTGTCTTGTATTCATCGCTTTTTGCACTCTTGCTTTTCTTATACTTATTGCATGTTGCACTCTTGATTTTCTTGTGATCATCGCTTGTTGCACTCTTGCTTTACTTGTAGTCATTGCTTGTTGCACTCTTGCTTTTCTTGTAATCATCGCTTGTTGCACTCTTGATTTTCTCTTGTAATCATCGCTTGTTACACTCTTGCTTTTCTTGTTGTCATTGCTTGTTGCACTCTTGCTTTTCTTGAAGTCATTGCTTGTTGCAATCTTGATTTTCTTGTAGTCATCGCTTGTTACGCTTTTGCTTTTCTTGTTGTCATCGCTTGTTGCACTCTTGATTTGCTTGTAATCATCGATTGTTGCACTCTTGATTTTCTTGTATTCATTGCTTGTTACGCTCTTGCTTTCCTTGTAGTCATTGCTTGATGCACTCTTGATTTTCTTGTAATCATTGCTTGTTACGCTCTTTCTTTTCTGATAATCATCGCTTGTTGCAATCTTAATTTTCTTGTAGTCGTTTGTTGCACTCTTGATTTTCTTGTGATCATCGCTTATTGCACTCTTGATTTTCTTGTAATCATTGCTTGTTGCACTCTTGATTTTCTTGTAATCATCGCTTGTTGCACTCTTGATTTTCTTGTAGTCATTGCTTGTTGCACTCTTGATTTTCTTGTATTCATTGCTTGTTGCACTCTTATCATGAGTATCAATTCTTCGCTTTATGAGAAAAGCTGTGCAGAGCCTTGGTGCAGGGGTGGCCAAGAGGATTATGGGAAACCAATGCCAACGCTTTATCCCATGAGTCCTTTCCTCATGTGAAGGGCTGGGAATGCACTATCATGCTTTAAATGCTAATTTCAGCCTCATCTCCTGCACCCTCCTCCCCTCTTCTGATCACTCTCCTCCTTCGGGTTCCTTCTTTCCCTCTCTTCTTCACTGCAGTGCTTTGAAGCAGTTTTAGAGTATTGGTGATTTCTGGAACATCAGTTTACACTCACTAAGATCCGTTCAGGGTTACTAGGAGCAAAAATGCCGCTGCACAAATACAATTGTGCAGGACTCAAAGGCAGTCATGCCTGTTTAACTTCTACGTCTTAGTTTATGGATATATTGGCCCTCATTACAACTTCGGCGGTCTTTAGTAAAGACCGGCGAAGCTGCGGGCACCAGTATACAGTCTTGTATTAATCACTTGTTGCACTCTTGCTTTTCTTGTATTAATGTCTTGCATTCTTACATTTCTTTTGTTCATCACTTGCTGCACTCATGCTTGTCTTGTATTCATCGCTTTTTGCACTCTTGCTTTTCTTATACTTATTGCATGTTGCACTCTTGATTTTCTTGTATTCATTGCTTGTTGCACTCTTGCTTTACTTGTAGTCATTGCTTGTTGCACTCTTGCTTTTCTTGTAATCATCGCTTGTTGCACTCTTGATTTTCTCTTGTAATCATCGCTTGTTACACTCTTGCTTTTCTTGTTGTCATTGCTTGTTGCACTCTTGCTTTTCTTGAAGTCATTGCTTGTTGCAATCTTGATTTTCTTGTAGTCATCGCTTGTTACGCTTTTGCTTTTCTTGTTGTAATCGCTTGTTGCACTCTTGATTTGCTTGTAATCATCGATTGTTGCACTCTTGATTTTCTTGTATTCATTGCTTGTTACGCTCTTGCTTTCCTTGTAGTCATTGCTTGATGCACTCTTGATTTTCTTGTAATCATTGCTTGTTACGCTTTTTCTTTTCTGATAATCATCGCTTGTTGCAATCTTAATTTTCTTATAGTCGTTTGTTGCACTCTTGATTTTCTTGTGATCATCGCTTATTGCACTCTTGATTTTCTTGTAATCATTGCTTGTTGCACTCTTGCTTTTCTTGTAATCATCGCTTGTTGCACTCTTGATTTTCTCTTGTAATCATCGCTTGTTACACTCTTGCTTTTCTTGTAGTCATTGCTTGTTGCAATCTTGATTTTCTTGTAGTCATCGCTTGTTACGCTTTTGCTTTTCTTGTTGTCATCGCTTGTTGCACTCTTGATTTGCTTGTAATCATTGATTGTTGCACTCTTGATTTTCTTGTATTCATTGCTTGTTACGCTCTTGCTTTCCTTGTAGTCATTGCTTGATGCACTCTTGATTTTCTTGTAATCATTGCTTGTTACGCTCTTTCTTTTCTGATAATCATCGCTTGTTGCAATCTTAATTTTCTTGTAGTCGTTTGTTGCACTCTTGATTTTCTTGTGATCATCGCTTATTGCACTCTTGATTTTCTTGTAATCATTGCTTGTTGCACTCTTGATTTTCTTGTAATCATCGCTTGTTGCACTCTTGATTTTCTTGTAGTCATTGCTTGTTGCACTCTTGCTTTTCTTGTAATCATTGCTTGTTGCACTCTTGATTTTCTTGTAATCATCGCTTGTTGCACTCTTGATTTTCTTGTAGTCATTGCTTGTTGCACTCTTGATTTTCTTGTATTCATTGCTTGTTGCACTCTTATCATGAGTATCAATTCTTCGCTTTATGAGAAAAGCTGTGCAGAGCCTTGGTGCAGGGGTGGCCAAGAGGATTATGGGAAACCAATGCCAACGCTTTATCCCATGAGTCCTTTCCTCATGTGAAGGGCTGGGAATGCACTATCATGCTTTAAATGCTAATTTCAGCCTCATCTCCTGCACCCTCCTCCCCTCTTCTGATCACTCTCCTCCTTCGGGTTCCTTCTTTCCCTCTCTTCTTCACTGCAGTGCTTTGAAGCAGTTTTAGAGTATTGGTGATTTCTGGAACATCAGTTTACACTCACTAAGATCCGTTCAGGGTTACTAGGAGCAAAAATGCCGCTGCACAAATACAATTGTGCAGGACTCAAAGGCAGTCATGCCTGTTTAACTTCTACGTCTTAGTTTATGGATATATTGGCCCTCATTACAACTTCGGCGGTCTTTAGTAAAGACCGGCGAAGCTGCGGGCACCAGTATACCGCCAGTGCTGGCGGTATTTCTGGCTCCCTATTTCGACTTTTCAGCTGGGCCAGCGGACAGTAACAGTGCCAGCGGAAAAGTCACATCAACATTGCAGCCGGCTCGTAATAGAGCCGGCGGCAATGCTGATGTTCAATGGGTGCAGTAGCACCCGTCGCACATTTCACTGCCCGAAATTCGAGCAGTGAAATGCGTGATGGGGCTGTGCCTGGGGGCCCCTGCACTGCCCATGCCAAATGCATGGGCAGTGCAGGGGCCCCCAAGGGCACCCCGAGTCCCCCTTACCACTAGCCTCTCCATGGCGGTGTTTAGCGCCATGGCCAGGCTGGTGGTCGGGGACTCATAATCCCCAGGGTAGTGGTGCTTGCACCGCTGCCCTGGGGATTATGACTGCCAGGCAGAAGCCTGGCCGTATAATGGAGGGGCCGGCGGTATGGCCGTGGCTATTGCACCACGGTCATAATAGCTGGCGGAACACCGCCAGCCTGTTGGCGGTGTTACTGCCAGCTTATCGCTGGCCGTCAGGGTCGTAATGAGGCCCATTGTGTGCAAAGGAAAATTGTGCCTACTTGAGCAGATTATGACTTCGTTGGCACAGAAACGTATGGCCATCCTTTAAACCCTGGTGGTAATTCCCTGTGTGAGGAAAAGTGGAGTCCAGTTTACATCCAGCTGACACATTTACCCAGTGCCACGTCAGGCACGAGTGCAGTTTTCTCTGACGCACTGGGAGGTGTGGAGTGGAGTCGTGAGAGTGACAGAAGAGGGGATCATTCCTGGGGTGTAAACCTCTTCGCAGCACCCTTGGGTATTTGCACGGGCGCTGTGCAGAAGTTGGCTGTCATACAGGAGAGTTTAGGATTCTGTAGTTCTTTCCATGATTTGACTGGCAGTTCAGTATGCCACGCCTGTAGCCCACAAAATATCCTGATCACAGTGCTATGTGTCTCCCACTAGGTGTAAAGTAGCTTACCACGGGTCCACTCTTAGGGGACTCCACCCAGTACCGTGGCGGGCAGGGAAAAATGCGAGTTCTAGAGAGCTACTGGTTTGAGTGATCTCTGGTTCCACAGCGGTCTGTTTCACACCTCTGGGGAAGAATGTTCCAAACCACATCCGTCTGGCGCCCCCCCCGCCATCTTCCTTCTTGTTAGGCTCTCCCACAAAGGAGTTCCAAAAACTGATTCCTGCTCCTTCTACCACAACCTGTCAGTGCTTCTCCGTCCTGTGAGCCCCCCCCCCCCCCCCCGGGTCCCCATCTATTTTGCTACCAGACTACAGTTTACACGCCTGCCTGCCATGTGCGCTGAGGTGAACAATCAGAGATCCACAGGGACTTCCGGTGAAAGGGCAGGGGTGCGCGCTCCATCAGCCAGGCAGCGACATTCCCACCCCAGCATCTGCACAAGGCCCTTACGCATCCCCCAGTAACATTCGTGCACAGACAGCACCGAGGAGCACAAAAACATCTCTATTCAGTCTTGTTCCCAAGCCAGTGTCCAAAAATAATGCTGAAATACAAATATTTCCCATCGCACCTAATACTAATACATTCTGTATGTACCCTGTAACAGGACATAAATTACCCTAAAAATGTATCTCTAAACATTCCTGTGACACAGAATAGAACACAGATTAAGAAGTGTGTGCACGCTGGTGTACGTCTGACAGACAAGAGTGCAGTCACACCACTTGCGAGTAATTACCATATATCTCAAGGCTAAGGGCTTTATTGAGAGTTTGGCAAACAGTATACTCCATCAAAACATGGAGGGTATCCTTCCGCAGTGTTACAAGCACCAAAGGCGATGACGTACTTGTCATACGTCATACGGGATATCAGCCACGTTTGGGGCAGATACCCCATCTGACATACTCCAAATAAAGCCATACACAGGTTTACAGGAATGTGCGAACAGCAAAACATGCCTCTCCCTCCCACCTAACTATCCCAATATGGAACCAACACCAAATAAAAAAAAAAAGTGACGCGTTGAATGATTGAATGAATGGCAGCCACCGGTAATTGCTCGGGCCTACTGCAGACAGAGACAAGTCACATGTGAACCAGATGCCACTCCGCCCTGCGCATCTTCCAACCGCACACCCACTTCCCACTTGGTCATCTGTTGGGAAAGGAAAAGGCGCTATAGGGTCCATTAATAACCAGCTGTGCGCTATATAAAGACCAATGAAAATAATGAAGGATTTTGTGTCAGCGTAGTAAGTCATTCTAATTATCTGTTTTCCTGCAAAGTGTCAGGGAGGGTGTGGGTAAACCTCTTTAAGAGGCTGATGGCTTCAGACTCCTGGATGTGACAGACGCCCTGAAATCCGGGTTGTTTCACTTGGAGTGTAGAGCTCTTCTCATCAGGAATGGGGGAGGGGGTTCTGAAATTGATATAGGATGAAAGATGGCTCATCTCCAAACCCTAACAGGATAAAAGGAGGAATGCATTCAGCCGTGGATTCCAACAATCATATTCGTCAATCTCCAGTTAGAATCAACACTGGATTGGATGTGCAGATTTCACAGGGGCGGGGGAGGGGGTTATTGGCGGGGTGGGGGGGGGGGGGAGGGGAGGGTAAAGCATGGCCGGTCAGAAGCAGGGGAGGGCCGGGTGTAGGGGGGGGTCACCAAGAAGGTTCCCATCCTGCAAATGTTCATTCCTTA